>NC_063166.1:75200695-75819382 GCF_023159225.1 Perognathus longimembris pacificus | reverse complement strand
GGCCCAAAGGGTCAGAAGTCAGTCAGATGTCCTGATATGACCAAGGAGCTGGAAGGGTGGGAAGGGTGGACTCGCCATGGCCAGCCTTGGGCCCAATGCCCACCTATCACTGTCTCTGGCCAGCTCTACTCCCCACAGCTCTCATCTCATCCTTTATCCTGCCTCAGAGTCTTCAGATCACTCTCCAAAACAAGAAGGGGGGCACTTATTCCCCCCCACCTTGTTCTCTATCTCTCCCTTGCATAGGGAGCTTGTCTACCTGTCTACCACGTATTCATGGCCAAGTCTCACACCTGAGTTAATGCCCAGTGTGCGTTTGTTGAATGACGAAAGGAAGGAAGGATCAAGGGTTACTCACCGGCCAGAGTGGATGGAGAGGTTCTGGCCCACGTATCTCATCAGCTGTGAGGGCCCGTGGCCCCAGATGCATTGTGTGGCCCAGGCCTCGGCAGACCTGGCCAACTGCTCGTCCCAGACCTGGGAAAAGAAAGGCCATGGAAGCTGGGTGCTGGTGGCTCACGCCTATCATCTTAGCTGCTCAGGAGGCTGAGATCTGAGGGTCGCAGTTCAAAGCCAGCCCGGCCACAAAAGTCCATGAGACTCTTCTCTCCAACTAGCTGCCAGAAAACTAGAAGTGGGGCCTGTGGCTCCAGTGGCAGAGCACTAGCTTTGAGCTGAAGAGCTCAGAGACAGTGCCCAGGCCCAGGGGTTCAAGCCCCAGGACCACCAGCAACAACAAAAAGCCATGGAGTTCTTGGAGGAAAAAATACACATCCATGTGCAGTGAAGCCAGGGATTTGGGGCCCAGCTTCTCCCATGTTCTTGAACTCTATAATGAGCCCACTGGACAGTTTGGAAAACTGAGGCCTGTGAGAGTTTTAAGGTCAATTGCAAGTTCATGCCACAACCAAGGCCCTTACCAGCTCTCTGACTCCAAGTTTGAAGCCCTGTTTTCTTTGCTGGGGTTCATTTGTGCTTGAGGTCCTCAGCTCTGATGTGGGGTCCCAGGGTGTTTGTTCAAGAGCTCTCAACAGTCCCAGGATGGGCTGGGAATATGGCCTAGTGGTAAAGTGCTCGCCTCGTATACATGAAGCCCTGGGTTCAATTCCTCAGCACCACATATATAGAAAAAAAGCCGGAAGTGGTGCTGTGGCCCAAGAGGTAGAGTGCTAGCCTTGAGCAAAAAGAAACCAGGGACAGTGCTCAGACCCTGAGTCCACGCCCCCAGGACTGGCAACAAAAACAAAACAAATAAACAGTCCCAGGATGAGGGAGATTACTGACTCTAAGATTTCATTTATTGTGTTTTCACTGCAGATTTATGTCAGCATTAAAAGTTTTAGTGGAGCTATGGCTCAAATGGCAGAGCACCAGCCTTGAGCAGAAAAGCTAAGGTCCCTGAGTTCAAGCTAGCACACGCACAAATGTATAAGCACATGTACAAAAAATAATAATTCAAATGCTTTTTGAGCAAATACAGACATTATATTCAATGTACAACCGTGTAAAAAGTGAGCTACGTAACTTGAGAGTAGAGCTGGGATGGGCGGAGAATGACGAAAGGGGTGACAGGCATCCAAACGCATTGTACTCATAACCTGACTTCTGGATTCGAAACCCCTTTTGTACAATGACTTGTTAAAAATATTTTTTAAAAAGCTTTTTGTTTTTGAAATGTGAACATACACACAAAATTCCATCTACCAGCGATTCTAGGGAGGCCAAGTGGAGAGATGTGTGCGTACCCATGCTTCTCTCCCGACCCCCGCCCTGGGCCATCAAGCAGGATTCCCTGTCTTCAGAAATACTCAGGCTTGTGCCAACAGATGTAGACACACACATATTATTGACAAAGGCATCGTGCATCTTGAGAGGCATTTTCCATTGACAAGTTGTTCGTCCTAGTAATTATACCACCTCAGTGCCTATAAAAATCCCCTTCTTGGCCTTCCTAATAGTTGTATGATTTTCCAATAGAGTGAAAAAACCTGGGGAAAAAAAATACTTGTTCCCAACTGGAACATGGCGATGTATACTTATAATCCCAGCTCTTGAGAAGCTGAAGTAGGAGGATGTTTTCTTTCTTTTCTTTCTTTCTTTCTTTCTCTTCCTTCCTTCCTTCCTTCCTTCCTTCCTTCCTTCCTTCCTTCCTTCCTTCCTTCCTTCCTTCCTTCCTTCCTTCCTTCCTTTCTTTCTTTCTTTCTTTCTTTCTTTCTTTCTTTCTTTCTTTCTTTCTTTCTTTCTTTCTTTCTTTCTTCTTTCTCTCTTTCTTTCTTAATGCTAGTCCTGGGGCTTGAACTCATGGCCTAACTGCTGTCCATTAGCTTTTTCATGCAAGTCTAATGCTATAACCACTTGAGTCACAGCTCCCTTTCCAAGTTTTTTTTTTTTTTTGTGGTTAATTGGACATAGAAGTTTCAATGGACCTTCTTGCCCTGGCTGTCTTCAGACTGTGATCCTCAGATCTCAGCCTTCTGAGTAGCTAGGATGACAGGCCTGAGCCACCAGCACCAGGCTAAAACTAGTTCCCTTTCATTCTGAGGCCTGGGATTTTTCCCCCCAAGGTATTATTTGCTCACTTAGCAAACACTGACCAGTATTTCTGTCTAGCCAGGAAATGAAAAGTCAAACAATCGTGAGTGACTGCATCCTGGGGCATGAGAATTCAGAGAGACCCCACCTTTCTGGGGGATTTAGGACTGAGATACGCTTAGTCAGTCACCTGCCTACTTTTGTAGGTGGATATCAGTAGCAAAGAAGAGTTTGGGGTGCGAAGAGGGGTCTAGGCCTCCGCTGCTGAGGAAGCAGTATGCTAAACAACACTTGCTACCCATCCTGGATGTAATCCCCAGAGTCTTTGGGGAGACTTCTTGCTCTCTCTGTTCCATCTACATGCAATAACTAAACACCTGTTGGGGTAAATGCCACATGCTCACCAGGGGTACTCAATAAATGTGTCATGTATTTGCAAAATGTGTCAGTCTAGGTGTTCACAGATGAAGGGCAAGCAACAAATAACAACTCCCCCTCCCACCTTGAAAGCCGCCTGTCCATGGGTTCTGGTCCCCACCCATCCCCAACAAAGACCTCTTGATGAGCAGCTTGTTGGTATTTATTTTTCCCCAACTCTCTCAAAGACGAACACTGCCACCCCCCATAGGAGGGAGGCTGGTTCCCCATGTCCTCTGAAAGCTCCCCAAAGGACCTAGTGCGGGAGTGGATACAGTCACAACATGGTGAGCACAGTCAGGTTGTGAGCCACAGAAACCCGTGGTGTTTGTCTTGGAGGACATGCCCTGGCTATTTCTTTCCTAAAGAAGTCCCAGTGTGGCATGGCAGTGGCTTATCTCTCCCAGGTAGTTGGGGACAATAGTCCTAAGGGAAGAGCCAAGATAAAGGGCAGTGCTCCCGCCCCCTCCCCCACCTGGAGTCAGGCTTTTGGGGGCTGGGGTGAGAGACACCAGCCTCCTTCACTGCTGGGCTGCCAGCGGGGCTGAGATCCCCAGGTGCCTGACTGTCTGTCGGTGGATTGTCTGTCCCCAACTCTGCTTCCACCCGCTGCTAGGAATGAAGGATCTGGGTGTGTCTACCAAATCCTTGAGTAAAGAGACAATGACACAGGAAGCCCAGGCCGCCCACCTCCTGCGGGTCCCCGGTAGGAAGCCAACTCCTGGGTCTGGTGGGGGAGACAACCTCAGCTTGGGGTAGATCTGACTTGGGATCCTGGTGGGGTGACCTTGAGAAAGAAAATAATTCTCTGAATCTCAATTTCTGTCTTTCATTTCTTTTCCGCTTCTCTCTCTCCCCCCTTCCTTCCCTCCCTCTCTCCCTCCATCTCCCTTCCTTCCCTTCCTTCCTTCCTTCCTTCCTTCCCTTCCTTCCTTCCTTCCTTCCTTCCTTCCTTCCTTCCTTCCTTCCTTCCTTCCTTCCTTCCTTCCTTCCTTCCTTCCTTCCTCCTCCTCCTCCCTCCCTCCCTCCCCCTCCCTCCCTCCCTTCCCTCCCTCCCTCCCTCCCTCCCTCCCTCCTTCCTCCCTCTCCCTTCCTCCCTCCATTTCCCTCCCTTCCCTCCCTTCCTTCCTCCTTCCTTCTTCCTCCTTCCTTCTTTATTTCTTTCTCTTTGTGCCAGTCCTGGGGCTTGAACTCAGGGCCTAGATGCTGCCCCTTAGCTCGCCTAGCTTTCTGATGGTTAACTGGAGATGATTCTCACGGACTTTCGTGCCCAGGCTGGCTTCAGAACTGCGATCCTCAGAGTCTCATCCTCCTCAGTAGCGAGGATTACCAGCATAAATCTGTTTCTCAATTTGAGAAATAGAGAGAAAAGACTGTCCGGAAGGAAGAGGGCTAGGTGCAGGGCCTGGGGCTAAGGATTCTCCATAAACACTAACCCTGTGTCCAGATTCACTGAGGATCTGTATGGCGGCCTCCGTTTCCTCATCTCTGAAATGGGCGCACTAATACCCATCCTTCCTGCGGGTCCCAGACATCCAGACACGGCTGGTGAGGCTGGTAGACGACCCTGCCCTTCTAAGCCGGTGGCTCCAGGCCATGTGAGCAGCTGGCATTTGCTGGAGGGGCACTGGGTGGGCACGGGCACTCACCATGTACTCCATGTTGGCGGCAGGTGGGTCCACGCTGGCTCGGATGTGGTTGTGGTAATCTAGTAAGGCGCTCATGTCCCGGGTGGAGATGTGGCGCTTCTGGCGATACCGAGGCCCCAGGCCACCCAGGGGTGGCACGGTTGTGCCCTCAGGCTGGGCCGGGGCCACCGTGCTGTTAGGAAGCCTCCATGCCCCCCCTGTCTGTCCGGTCCAGAGGAGCAGGCCTGCCACAACCACGGTGCTGGGCAGCAGGGCCATAGCTGGCTTGGATGGCACGGTCTGTCTGGTGCAGTCAGAGTCACTCTCTGGAAGGGGTGGGAGTAAGAGCACTGAACCCTGGGCACTCTGCTTGGGCAGTGCCAGCCCCAGAAGATGCCCCCCTGGGAACTTGGCAGAGCCTTCCTGCTCCAGGTTGGGTCCAGATTCCCAGCCCGCCCTCCTCCCTTCCTCAGTGGACTCAGTGGTTTGGGTGTGAGGAGAAATGCCAGACAGAGGGCGAAGCCAGGCTGCCTGGGCCTGGGGTGGGATGGCCTCACCACATCAAAGCAGCCCCTGTCCCTCCCTCCCAGGAGACAGACAACATCCCCTCCAGCCAGACACCCTCTTCACCAGCCGATACCCACAGAGGTAGGCCCAACTTTCCCAAGGTGCAGAGCAGCCCCTTCTGGTTCCAGAATGCCATGACTACAGGACGGAGAGGATCTCAGGGGAGAGAGGATGGCAGAGGGTGGCAGGAGCGAAGGGAAGGACACGGAGGGGCAGAGAGAAAGAAGACATAGAGAAAAGGAATGAGAGAAGAGAGGGAGAATGGAGAGAGAAGCGAGAGGGGGAGAGGAGGGTGGAGGGAGAGAAGAGAGAGAGGAGAGGAGAAAGAAAGAATGATGAAGAAAAAGAAATAGGAAAGTAGGAGAGAAAGGCAAAAGGGAAAACAAAACAGAGAAGGGGAGAGGAGGGGAGAGTAGACGAGAGGAGAAGAAAGAGGGGAGAGGAGATAGAAGAGAGGAAAGGAGAGGAGAAGAGGAAAGAAGAGAAGAGAAGAGAAGGGAAGGGACGGTAGAGGAAGGACTTGGGGGGCAGGCAGTATCCTGTTTTGGGTGTGGGAGCTCATACCCAAGACACAGGCAGCCCCAGCAGGTGGCAAGAGGTGGCAAAGATGCCAGGGACCTTTGCAGACTCCCTGACCCTCCTGGCAGCTCAGCGAGTTTAACAGTCCTGCGAGGAATGGATGACATCTGACGTCCTGGCCCCACGGCCCCCCTCCCCTTCCAGCCCTGCCAGCTTGGACAGGGAGGCCCCGCCCACTGCCAGGGATTTATGGATCTGTGTGTGTGTGTCTGTCTGTCTGTGTATCTGTACGTCTGTCTATCCTGTCTCTCTCTCTCCCTCCCCCCTCTCTCTGATTTTCTGATGTTCCTGCTTCATCCTGAGCTGTGCGGGGCTAGGGCTGAGCTGAGGAGGAGGACAGGAGTAGGACAAAGGCGTGGGAATCCCCGGTACCCCCAGCCCCACAGCCTATCTCGGCTCTCCAGATCCGGACCGATTAAGGATGTCTGGCATCCTGGAAGTGTCTTCTTCTCAAGTTCCCCTAGGGAACCCTCCAGTCTTGAAGTGGGGGAGGGGGGGACGAGGGGGACAGGTAAGATTATCTGGGCTCAGGAACCAGGCTCTAGTCTGAGAGCTCGACACACACACACACACACACACACAGGCTCTGCCAATTCTAACAGGCAAATGTTGCTGCCTTCTTCATAGATGAAGAGACTGAGTCCCAGTGGCAAGGGAGGAAGTCAGCACAAAGTGAACAGGACTGGGATTCAAGTCCAAGTCTGACCCCAGGACCTTGTGGGTATCTGGAAAAGTTGCCACTTTTAGAACCAAATACTGATGCGTGAGGTGGAGGGGGCCCTGGAGAAGCCATTATGACGCCATGTGAACTTAGTACCATGTGGCGTGGTTCATTAGGTCCATGCTCTGGGTTCAAATCCTCTTTTGCTGCACATGCTGACTGACCAAAGGGGGGGTCTCAATTATTTTGTGTCTCATCTGTCCAAATGGAGAAATCACAATGCACACTTCCATCACTCTGTTGCAAGATGAAAAGAATGATCAGATGTGGGGTTAGGACAGAAGTTGGCACCCAGAAAGTGCTGGGGGCGGGGGGAGGATTATGCATCTAGGCTAAACTTGTTTATTACATGCGTCAGCACATACATGTGCATTCAACTGCATGTGGGAGTATATCCACCTGTGAGCAGGCACACATATGTAAGCTTAAAGCCTTGCTTTTTGTGTTGCTGAAGTTCTGGCTCAAGTAAGGGTTTACTTTCCTCTTCTCTGATATTTTATATTTTGCATGGCTTTTGTAATAAGAGGGTACAGTTACAGCAAGGAAAGTATTGTATAAAAAACACCAGGGGCCTCTAGGCATTCAGACACAGTGAGACCAAAGGAGGATACTCTTAGGAGGAACACAATGGAGCAATACCTGTGTGCCTCTAATCATATAAAATAATGTTTATCAAAAAGAACTCCAGGAAATGGAAACAAGTGGTTTTTTTCTTCGTTACTGTTTTTTGTTTTCTTTTTTTTCTTGTTTGTCCATCTATCTGTCTTTGGGAGGGCAAAGGGGGCACAGAAATGGAGGGATAAAGGCTGAACAAATGCAGCAACAGCACTCACTAGACACTATGTTGAAAGTGAGCTATACAAATGTGGGTGGGGATGGGAGGGAAAAACTAGGAGAGAGCAAGGGAAGGGGTGACATTGTACAAAAAGCAATGTACTCTTTACCTGACTTACATAACTCACCTTTATAATAACAATAATTTTTTTTAAAAGGAGGAGCCAGGTGCTGGTGGCTCATGCCTGTAATCCTACCTATATGGGAGGCTGAGATTTGAGGATCAGGGTTCAAAGTCAGCCTGGGCAGGAAAGTCTATGAGAGTTTTATCTTCAAAAAGCCAGAAGTAGGGGCTGGGAATATGGCCTAGTGGCAAGAGTGCTTGCCTCGTATACATGAGGCCCTGGGTTCGATTCCTCAGCATCACATATACAGAAAATGGCCAGAAGGGGCGCTGTGGCTCAAGTGGCAGAGTGCTAGCCTTGAGCAAAAAGAAGCCAGGGACAGTGCTTAAGCCCTGAGTTCAAGCTCCAGGACTGGCAAAAAAAAAAAAAAAAAAAAAAAAAAAAAGCCAGAAGTGGAGCTGTGGCTCTAGTGACAGTGCATACTAACCTTGAGTGAAAAATCTAAGGGACAGCACCTAGGCCCTGAGGTCAAGCCCCAGTGTGCGACACAGACACAGACACAGACACACACACACACACACACACACACACACACACACACTCCCAAACCCAAAAACCAAAGGTAAAAGCATTTGTCTTCCTCAGTCTCTTCTTTTAATGACCTCTGAGAAAATCCAAGCGGGTCTCAGTCTGGAGGTGGCGAGCTGAGGCCCCAGCTGTGCTGGCAGCTCAGGCTCTGCCTGGGATGGGGCCCCTCAAGCCAGGTCCTCCCCAGACACGTGAATTCTCCCCAGTCAGCCACCGGGCTCCTACTCCTCCTCTTCAACCCAGACAGTAGTGTCCGCCAAAGCACACAGCTTCCCCTGCCAGAGTCCCCAGCGGGCCAGTGACTTCCCTGTGCTGGGAGCAGGGATGATGGCATGGTGAGGCTGGGCAGGCAGGCGGGGTGGGGGGGGATGCCATTCCTGAGCCCTGCTGGGCTTTCTCATTGACAGAAGGACCCCGCTGGTCAACAGAGCCTCAGGTCTGCTCCAGTGTGCCGGGCCTCCTGAGGCAAGTCCTTACCCATCTCTGGGCCCACT
This sequence comes from Perognathus longimembris pacificus, assembly GCF_023159225.1. NCBI lineage: Eukaryota > Metazoa > Chordata > Mammalia > Rodentia > Heteromyidae > Perognathus > Perognathus longimembris. The sequence continues at coordinate 75,810,957 of NC_063166.1, read as the reverse complement.
GGGAGAACAAAGGGAAGGCTCTGCTGGAGATGGCAGGCTGGGACCCTGCATGCCAAGTGGGCATGGTGCCATCCACCCCTTCACCTCATGGCCCATTACCAAGACGAAGACCCCAAGGAGCTGGGCACTAGGGCTCATGCTTGTCATCCTAGCTACTCAGAGGCTGGGGTCTGAGGATCGAGGTTTGAAGCCAACCCAGGCAAGAACCAATTAACCACCAAAAAGATGAAAGTGAAGCTGTGGCTCAAGTGGTAGAGCACCAGCCTTGAGCAAAATAGCTAAGGAAGAACACCCAAGACCTGAGTTCAAGCCTACACACACACACACACACACACACACACACACACACACACTCACTCAAAAAATAGAAGTACACAGAAGCCTCTCTGGCTTGTCCCGGGGTTTGCATATGTACAGTTCACACACTTGCTGGCCACATCCTCTTCCCACAATCCCTGTCCTCACACCCTTTCCTGCCCACCCCGCGTGTATGATAAATACTGCCTTCCTAAATTCCACCCCAGCAGGCACACAGGGGCTTCATGCTAGCTTTTCTCACCATCACAGGGCGTGATGGACGCACTTACCCTGCCAAATAGTCCCATCACCAACCCCTTCCCCCTGTTTGTATCCACAAGGAAACTGAGGCACCACCAGTGAGTCATTTGCCCCATGTCACACCTCCGGTGGTGGCAGAGATTGGCGGGCAAGTTACTCTCTCCACAGACAGACAAGACAGACAGACAGACAGACAGACAGAGAGAAGATACCACTTATAACCTGGACATACTGACAAAACTATCAGCTCTGTCCCAAGAGAAGTCCAGGGAATCACCCCAACAGCTGGTCACACAGCAGCACCTGAGGCTGCTACCCTTTATTGGGCCCCCCTTTCAGCTCCCCCAGGGACAAAAGCTGGTCCCAGTTTGCCCTTGGTAAATTGGCAGCAGGTAAAAATGCCTGGGGTGGGGCAGGAAATAATCAGAAGTGGCCAACATTATGGGTTGTTCCACTTGCCCTAGTGTAAACACAGTTTTCTATTCCCCGGATCCGACAGCACAGAGTTCTGGTCCTCCCTCATTTTTGCCCCAACTAGAAATCGCTCAGGGCTTGGAAACTAAGGAGAAATCCTTTCAGAGAGGAGTCCAAGATGGCGCAGCCTGTTGGTGAGCTGCCCGTGGGTTCCAGATCCTGACAGCCCCGCCCAGGGTCTATCTCCCAGCTGTGTGACCATTGGCAAGTTTCTCAACCTTTCTGTGTCTCAGTTTACTCATCTATAAAGTGAAATCACACGATGACATCATCAACAGGACTTGATACTTGCCTAGCACAGAGCAGTCAATAAATAAGAAAGAGTAATAGTGATTAATAGTAGTAATGTAGCCAGCTCCAAAGGCTTTCTTTTCCTTCTTTCCTCCCTCCCTCCCTCCTCCCTTCCTTCCTTCTTTCTTCCCTCCTTCCTTCCATTCCTTCCTCCTCCTCTCCCTCTCTTCCTCCTTTCTCTCCCTCTTTTCTTTGATTCTTCCCTACTTTCTCTTTCTTTTCTTTTCTTTGGGGCTGGTGGTGGTGATTTAGGATCTTGAGATCAGCACAAGCTGATCTCAAACTCACCATCCTCCTGCCTCAGCCTCCCAAGTGCTGAGATGTGTGCCGATGTACCTGGCTCTGACTGTAAACTTCTTTTTTTTGTTTGTTTGTTTGTTTTTTGGCCAGTCCTGGGGCTTGGACTCAGGGCCTGAGCACTGTCCCTGGCTTCTTTCCACTCTAGGCTAGCACTCCGCCACCAGAGCCACAGAGCCCCTTCTGGCCATTTTCCATATATGTGGTGCTGGGGAATCGAACCGAGAGCTTCATGTGTAGGAGGCAAGCACTCTTGCCACTAGGCCATATTCCCAGCCTGACTGTAAACTTCTTAATGGAAGAGCTACTGCCCAGAATTTCCCTGCCCCTCTGAAGTCACGATATTAGTAATAGGTGACAATAGTAGAAAACAGGAAACCAGCAGAGGTCAGCTGGGGAGAGTCAGGGTACAGGCACTCAGAGAGAGAGAGAACAGAGTGGCAGGGGGCTGAGGCTGGAGAGTGGGGTTCGTCTGCAGAGTGAGAAAGGCCGGCTAGGGGAGGGCAAGAGCATACCAGGAGGAGTGGGAGGGGGTGTGTGGATCTCAGCGCCCCACTGAGGGTGGGAGGAAGGGCTGGGGTTAGTGCTGCCAGGAAAAGGGCTTTGTTTACCAGCCCAACATCCAGGACCAGATTTCTCCCCTGACCCCAGGACCCCGAAACCCAGAGGGGTCATTTACACCCTGCTGGGTGTTGATCAAGAAGGAGGGTGGGGGTGTCAGCCAGCAGAGAGGTGCCAGAAGGCTGGGGTGGCCGCCAGGGCCAGGTGCAGAGTGAGTGGGGCTCAGCTGCAGGACCCCCGAGGGCTGCTGGGATGCCGAGAGCTCCAGCCACACCCTGGCCCTGCACGGAGCGAGGTCAAGGCCATGCCCCGGGGCCTGCGGCCCTAGAGTAGGAAATCCTCCTTGCCCTGGTCCTGCCAGGGCAGCTGCAAGGCCAGGTGTGGCTGCGGAATTTGCTGCGTTGCTGGCCCGCAGCAGCTGGAGCGGAAAAGCTCTGGTGTCAGCGCCCACATTCTTGCGCACCCGTGGCCACCGCCCAGCCCCGGACCCTAAGAATTTATGGGAGTGTTGAGACCTTGGGACCCTCCGGGCAACTTGCTGTGCTCTTCCATAGTGTGAGAACTGAGCTGCTGTGCTTAGCAACACTAAGCCTTTCCTACAAGCTACCATAAACACACCCCAAAGAGCATCTTTACTTTAGCGGTGTTTATTGTGCTCCTAGTGTATATCTTCCACCCCCACCCCCACCCCCAAAAAGGTTCACATACTTATCTGGACAAAGAAGGAAATTGACCCCACACTGTTCTTGCGCTGTCCCTTAGCCCTTTCCACTCCAGGCAGTCACAGCTCTACTTCTAGCTTTTTGGTGGTTCATTGGAGGTAAGAGTCTCATGGAGGGGGGTGGGGGTGGGGGGACGGACAAAAATAAAACTAACCCCGAATAACAAAAACCAAATTTAACAAATTTAGAAAGGAAAAAAACCCTCAAGGAAAGAACCTAAGCCTCAAAAGTCTCATGGACTTTTGTGGAGGGTGGGCTGGGTTTGAACTGTGATCTTCAGATTTTAGCCTCCTGGACCTTTGGACTAGAAAGAGCAATGGCCAGAAGTTAATAAGGACAGAGATCTTGGAGAGCCAGCCACCTGCTGGGAGTTACAACCTGCCCTCTCCCCTTTCCTCCCAAATCGAAGTGAATTATTTCCCACACTCAGGCCAACAAAAGGGCACCTGCTGGCTGCACTTCAAGGAATGCCTGCTTCTCCTGGCATCCTCTGGCAGATCCCTGGCCCAGCCTTCAGAGCTGGCTTAGAGGGCAGCCATCTTTTCCAAGAATGCTCCTGCCCTTTCTCTGCATGTGCTCCCTTCCCCCCCCCCCCCCCCACTTCTCTGCTGAGCCCAAGAATCTGTCCATCACAGCATCTTCTGGGCAGAAAGCATCTTGCCTAGCCATCCCTTTTGGTTATTTCTCTCCTCTGTATAAAGAAGAAATTTAAAATAGTAACTTATTTTCCTTTAGTTCAGTGTATTAATGACGAATCTGTAGGCTGGGAGTACAGTGTGTGCATAGCATGCTTAAGACTCTGGGCTTGATATTCAAGAACAAACTGGGTGGGCTGGGAATACGGCCTAGTGGCAAGAGTGCTTGCCTCATATACATGAAGCCTTGGGTTCGATTCCTCAGCACCACATATATACAATAAGGCCAGAAGTGGCGCTGTGGCTCAAGTGGCAGAGTGCTAGCCTTGAGCAAAAAGAAGCCAGGGACAGAGCTCAGGCCCTGAGTTCAAGCCCCAGGACTGGCAAAAAAAAAAAAAAGAACAAACTGGGTGTGGTGGTTCTTGCCTGTAATCTCGGGGGCATGGAAGGAAGATAGGACCAGCCCTGGGCAAAAGTGAAAACTGAGTAAAGCAAGCAAACAACAAAAACAAAAACTCCGGCAATGGCCATGCTCAAGTTTGCTACTATGGGCTTGTTTGCTTTAGATTCTGAAGTTGAGAGCACGTGGCATTTGTTTTTCTGTATCTGACTCAGTTCATCAGTTCTTGGGAAAAGCTCACGTCTTCTGGTCTCCCCACCATGGATGAGAAACTGAGGCAGCTGGGATGGAGGAGGTGACTTGGGGTTTCCAAGAGAGACTAAACGATACTGTGCACACCGCTCCAATTCCTGCAGGGCTGCGCGTATCCTTCCAGCTCTTTTCCCCAGGACAGAGCCCAGACTCAGAGGCTCAGTCGCATCCACAGTCCCCACAGGGGTGCAGAACCGCGCGTGTGCGCGCGCGCTGCCGAGGCCCGCAGCGGCCACCAGAGGGAGCGCGCGGGCCCCGCCGGGTGGGCGTGGCTGGCGAGGCGTCGCGCATGCGCGCGCAGGGGAAGGGGGGCGGAGCCGCCCGTCCGTCCGGGCGCGCAGGGCGGCGGGACGGTGGCCGCGAAGGCGCCGGAGAGGCGGACGGTGGCCGGCGAGGTTCGGCATGGAGCACCTGGAGCGCTGCGCGTGGTTCCTCCGCGGGACGCTGGTGAGGGCGGCCGTGCGGCGGTACCTGCCCTGGGCGCTGGTCACCTCCATGCTGGCGGGCTCCCTCCTCAAGGAGCTGTCCCCGCTGCCCGAGAGCTACCTCAGCAACAAGCGCAACGTCCTCAACGTGTGAGTGTCCCCCCACCCCACCCCCGGGGTCCGGCCCGCACCGCGAGGGCGCCGCCGTCGGGGCCCCGCGGGACGGGGACGTCGGCGGGACGTCCGGGCCCTAGCAGCCGCCTGCGCCTCCTCCCGGGGCCCGGGGACCCCGGACGAAGTGGAGGTGTCGCGGGGGCGCGGACGGGACAGCCGGGCTGGACGGGTGCGCGTCGGCACGGGTGGGGGCGAGGGTGAGATCGGGCCCGGAGCCGGCCCCCCCACCTCCCCCTGGAACTCAAGGGAGCCGTCCCTTGTCCTTCTGTCTGTGACCCTCCAATAACCCTGCCCCATCACCGTCTCGGGAGGACCCTCCACTCCCCCAGGCCTCCCCTCCGCCCCCCCAGCACCACGCTGGCCTGCCTCCCCCAGCCCGGGCAGAACCCCCGCTCCACCCTGGCAGAGACGGGAACCCTCTGCGCTCGATAACCTTTCCCCTGGATCGCCCTGCACCTTCCCAGTCACCCCGAGTGCATGGCCGCCGTCCAGGAAAGCAGTCCCGGTTTGGCTCTTTGGGACATCTCATTAACTCCGCCCATCCACTTTTATTTTTTAATCCAGATTGTACATTTATTGCACAAAACACTGCTGTCGTAATAAAGCAGAATTGGAAGCTGAGATGACTCCCTCGTGGGAGTCTAATGCCTCCCCTTCTCCCGAGTCCGCCCCTACTTTGATTATTGACATCAAGCCCCGGTTTCTCTCCCACGCAGTTCTTTCCAAATGCCTGACAAGTCTTGGCTCCACCGAGCCCCTCGCTATCAGTGTGGGGACCGGTTTAAGTGACAGTCCCTTAGGTGGTGTCTGAGAAGCCATTGGAACCTAGGACAGAGGCATGGTGTCCTTGGCCCACCCCAGCAGCTGGGCTAAGAATAGATACTTAAAGCCTCCAGTCTTCACAGAGTTTTCCAAAGCTAGTCCTCAGGCCAGCCACTCAACTTTCCTTTGCACAGGGAAGGCAGGGACCCCCTCCTCTCACCTGGGCAAACTCAAGCGGCCTGGCACAAGAGCCCTTGTGATTTGAGGGTAGCCATGGCTTCTGGTGTTTTGCTTCAAGATGCTGGGTTAATTAAGGGGAGGGGACTAGTGGTAACTCATTGGATGTGGAAAGGACCTTGAAAACTGTTGATGCCTTCAGCTCTGCCACCGAGGAGAGAGAGGAAACCTAGAGAGGTGTAGTAACAGTTTAAGTCAGAGTCAGGATTTGAATTCAGGTCTTCTAGCTTGAAGTAAAGCTCTTTGTTACGGGAGTTTTTTTTCCTCCATGTAGGCAAAAGGCCTATGTGCTTTGGGGCCAGCTGAAGTAGGATTTAATCTGTGCTTGCCATTGTCTCACTGTGACCTTTGGCTAAGTACTGAACTTTTTCTTTTTTTTAAAATATATTTTTGGTGCCAGTTGTGGGGCTTGAACTCAGGGCCTGGGTGCTGTCTCTGAGCTTCTGTGGCTCAAGGCTAGCACTCTACCACTTGAGCCACAGCACCACTTCTGGCTTTTTCTGAGGAGTTTATTGGAGATTTGAGTTTTGTGGACTTTTCTGCTGTGTGTGGCTTTGAACTGAGATCCTCATATCTCAGCCTCCTGAGTAGGTAGGAGTTCAGGCATGAGCCGCAGGTGCCCAGCTTAAGTACTGAAATTTTGAAGTCTCAAGTTCTGTCTTTAAACGGGTCCTCCCAGGGTACTTGGGAGTGTCCTATGGAAAGTGAATGTGTATGAAAGCGCTGAGCATTTGATAGATGCTCAACTATTATTGCTGTTCCAAACAAACAACACAGTGCTAAAATTACATGCCCTGGAGTTGAATCCTAGCTCTACTACTGAGACTTCCACTTTGTATTATATCTCTCTGTGCCTCAGTTTCCTTATCTGTAAACCAGGGCTGACAAATAGTACCTATCCATAGAGTGAAGGACTAAATAGTCAAATAGTCAGTGAAGCACTTAGTGAAGGCCTGAAACATGGTCGCCCTTAGGATCTTCGCTCAGTTTCTCCCACTGCCCTTCCCTTGGGGCTTTCTGACCGGCCCTTCTTCACTTGAATCTTCCTCCTCTGTCAGGTACTTTGTCAAACTGGCCTGGGCCTGGACGTTCTGTCTCCTCCTGCCTTTCATTGCCCTCACCAACTACCACCTGACAGGCAAGGCTGGCCTGGTCCTGCGGCGGCTCAGCACCCTGCTGGTGGGCACGGCCATCTGGTATGCCTGCACGGCCCTCTTTTCCAACATCGAGCACTACACAGGCAACTGCTACCACTCGCCCGCCTTGGACAGGGTCCGGGAGGAGCACCAGAGCAAACAGCAGTGTCACCGGGAAGGGGGCTTCTGGCATGGCTTCGACATCTCGGGCCATGCCTTCCTGCTGACCTTCTGTGCCCTCATGATCGTGGAGGAGATGGCTGTGCTGCATGAGGTGAAGACGGACCGGAGCCACTACCTCCACACCGCCATCACCACGCTGGTCATCGCCCTGGGCTTCCTCACCTTCATCTGGGTGTGGATGTTTCTGTGCACAGCCGTGTATTTCCATGACTTTTCTCAGAAAGTATTTGGCACCTTGTTTGGGTTGCTGGGCTGGTATGGGACCTATGGGTGTTGGTACCTGAAATCCTTTTCCCCAGGACTTCCTCCCCAGAGCTGTAGTTTGACTTTGAAGCAAGACAGTTATAAGAAGTAAAAGAGAAACAGAACTGGGGTGGGGTGGAGTGGGGGGAGTCAATGGCTAATATATATATATTTCCATGTATTTTGTTTAGATACTGGTTAAATTATTTATTCCATTTCAGAGAGGAAGCTTCACAGGCAGTTTTGGGGGTGATGTGGAGTCTGGGGAGTTTTAGTCTTCGGGCTCTCCTTAGTGACATTACCTGTGTCACAGACGCCACCATTTCTGTCAGGCACTTTTCATCCCTGGCAGGACTTGACCTTAGCCTGGCACACTCTTTTGCCCCTAGACAGGGAAACACAAGGCTCGGCGATAGAAGAGAATCAGGAAAGTGTCATGTGGCTCGAGGGGACAGGCCAGAGCCTCAGACCCCGCCGCTACCATTTGCCTGATTCTCATTCTCTTGATTTTATTGACTGTTAGTGCTGCTCATTTGAACAGTATTTTTCTGGTCAATATTGCATATGCACTTATTTCTGGCAGGGTTCTGTATAAAACACCCAATGCCCGAGAGACACTCAGATTGTAATACAGTATCTGTTTCCTCCGTGGAATGTTGAATATTTGTATCTGGCTGCGATCAGCCATTAGACTGCAGTGCCTGGATGATTTCTATGTAACGAACAATGACATTTTTCTGCCCACACTATTGTTGTACGATCGTTTTGGGGGCAATAAGGTTACCTTTATTACTATCTTTTCCTCTTCTACTTCCAGTGAATGCTTTATACGTTTTTAACAGCTACAGCATTTGCTCCTTGTTGATAAGCTGAGAACCCCTCACAGCTCCAGGGTTGCCCTTTGGCACACATTGACTGTTTTCTGGGGTTAATTTTAGAACACTAATTTGCGCTATATAAACCAAACTCTTGGCTTAGAGGATTAAGTTCCATCTCTTGTTAAGAATAAAACTGGAAAGCAGATATTTTAATCATTTGACATATTTTACAGTGTGTGTTTGTACTGCAGCTCTTCCTGAACACACGTCGGGGCTGTAGACTGAACACAGCCAACTTTCTTCTGTAAGCAATGAGTGGTACTGGGCCATGTGGCCCAAGGCCTTTCACCTTTGGACAAGATTTGGATCATTGGGAAGTGAAGACAGATGTGCCTCTGTGATACAAGAAGCCAGCCTGTGGGCAAAGACATCTTGATTAAACAGTGGCATGATTTTGGTCCCACCTACTCCCATTCACACTACCCACAGAAGCGCACAGGGCTGGCCCTGCTCGCTGGTCCCACCCGCTGGTCTTGCAGTCCGTCTACCTCTTCTTCCCTCCTTGAAGCACTCCTCAGTTTCACTTTGTTCTGTGCCTTCACTGAGAAGGCTGAGGAGGGTTAGAAGTCCTGTCACCTCCGTCCCACAAGGCACAGTTCCACTCGAGGATAAAAAGTTCCCTTTTTTCTCCCAGACTGTCTGTTAGGCCTTTGAGCCTGAGTCCTGGGCTTCTTGGATAGTCACCTAAGCTGTTCTGATGCCTCTCCCCCAGTGGATAATAGTATTTAACCGATAAGCAATACACTCGATTCAAGCTTAGCTTGTGAGGAGCTTCACAACTCTGAAGAGCATTTTTTTTTTATGTGAAGGTATTTGAAGTATGTATTTCACATCCCAATGAGCTGCAGTCCACTTCACTGATTAAAACATGAGGTGGGAGATGTCTCCAAGAAGGGAGAAATACAGGCAATGATGTCATGGTGGGAGATGTCATGGTGCTTTGGAAAGAAGGGACGGGTCAGTAGAGAGAACCTGTCACCCTGGGATTTCCATCTGTATCTGGGGTGTCTGACAGTGGGGCTGGGGCAGACTACAGGGCTGTGTCACCCAGGTTGAAATTTCTCAAGTTACATGTTCAGCACCAGCAGGGAACAGGCACAGGTGTTTCTACAAGTTCACTTGTCACACGTCAGTCTCCAGACACTTTTCTTATGCTCTGATCCAGGCTTACCACTAAATGGACTACAAGTGGGAACTGTCGGTTACCTAGTCTTCTGTGTGTACTGGGCCTTTGCCACCTGCTCATCCTTGATGCCCTTAGTTTTCCTTTCGTTTTGTGTTTGCTTTTGGTTTTTAGTGCTGGGAATGCAGCCCAGGGCCTGGTGCCTGCTGGGCAAGCCCTCTGCCTCTCAGCCACATGCCCAGCTCCCTTTGGGACCCTAAAGAGCATGCTCTCCTACCCTGTGTGAGGCAGCATGGCCTCACACGCCGAAGTGGGGGGCTGGCAAATGTGGGATGTAGGCTTGAACCTGGGTGCCACCCCCAAGTGTCCCATGGCCATGTGGGCAAGATGATACTGTTGGGGTTAAAAGAGATGATGCACGTACAGTGCTGAGCATCGGCACTTTGCAGGTGATCTCTCCCCATCTCCTTTTCCCAGGCAGCCTTTGGGATGGATCTTTGGGCTCCTCTAAATACCCTCTAACATCTCTCGTGGAGCCATTTGCTGTCTGGGTCACCCATCAACACAGTCTCATAGTGTCTTTTGAAGTGTTTATTGTCCCCAGGTGCTGAACACGAGGCTTTGGGATTGCAGAGTCTTGCCATGCGTGTTTTGCCTCTAGGTAAAGGTTCACTCACTCGTTTCCGTGTGCATCTGTCATTGTCTGGGTGCCAGATTGTATTTCGAGAATGGCTCGTGCCACTGTTAAACACACAAATTCTGTGTGGAAACAAGCAGATTAAAGTACACTGGAGATAACAGAAACGCATACCCTGCTGTGTCATGTGTTCTTTTCCACACCCCTGAGCAAGTCCAAGTCCATGGTAGGTGACTCTTTCTTGAGTTATTTGTTGTGGTAGGGTAATTCATACCTGTATGTTTTTTTTGGCTTTTGTTTTGTTTTGTTTTTTTGCCTACATCCCGTATTCTGAGCACACCTATTTCCCTGCCTGCCTTACTCTTCTGTCAGGATCTTGGGGCCTGGGTTAGCCAGAGGGGAAAGGCAGAGCTGGGCCTCTGAAGGCCTAGCTGAAAAGCAGTGACTAGGTTCACACTGGTGCAGACACCTTCCCAAGCACTCACAGCTCCCCCCCCCCCCCCCCCCGCCCCAAGGCCACCACACCCTGACAGTGTCTTGCATCTCCAGTGCCTACTCACTTGTCAGCCGAGCTGCTTTGACACCTCCTGGCGGCATCTGTCAAAAGCTCGATGGCTCCAGGATTAGTAACTCCTCAGGCAGAAGACGTCCCTGTTCATGCTCCTTCTGGGGCATCAGATCAGCCCTCCCAGAGATCACACTGAGCTCAGAACGGTGGGGGGAGCGGGGCACGGGGGACCGGAGGAACCAGAGTTCCTTCCTAGAGAAAGTCCTGTGCTAGGCTTGAAACTTTGACATGTTTCTCCACATTGGCGGCAAAGTCTGGGCCTGAGAACATAGGGCAGGAAATGATCAGCCTAGGTGGATTATCCAGGAGCATTTTCCTAAAAGGTAACAGTTCTCTGAGGTTCTGAAGGACGAAGAGTTGAAGCAGTTTGGTGGAAAAGGAAGCCCTTGGCAGGAAGACAGTACATTCAAAGGCACAGAGAGTCCCATGATTCTTTGCATGTGTGCTGGTACCAGGGCTTGAACTCTGGACCTGGGTGCTGTCCCTTAGCTTTTCTGCTTAAGGCTGTCACTTGAGCCACCTCTCCTAGCTTTTTACTGGTTACTTGGAGATAAGAGTCTCACAGGACTTAGTTGCCTAGGCTGGCTTTGAATCTTGATCCTCAGGTCCTCAGCCTTCTGAGTAGCTAGGATTACAGGTGGGAGCCATGCCTGGCCTGTCCCATGATTTTACTTAGATGGGGAAACCTAATTTTCATGACATTTTTAATACCCGAAATTGAAGAAAGGCACACTGAAACGACTGTCATGGAGGCCATAGGCGTGCCCCACTGACAGAAACCACTGTCAGCTGGGACAGACAGGCCTGGAGCCTGACCTGGGCTGGGTTCTACCAGTTTTGCTGTGGCATCCTAAGCTAGTCACTCAGCAACTCAGTCTCGGTATCCTCATCTGACAGACACTGGGGCCTGACTGAAGAGTTTCCCTAACCTGCTAACCCTCTGTACTCTTATTTCTCTGTTTTGCTTGGTGAGAAGTTCTCCCAAGCTGGCTATGGCTTTTATTTTAGGAAACGAAGTGAGAAGAAAATCCTCCTCAGGGCTGAGGTGGCAGCTGGCTTCCTGGTGAGTGATGGAGAGCAGACTTGGAGATGATCACCGCCTGCCTTTCTTTTTTTTCTCCATGGGCACCCTGATGAGTTCAGGCCTGATTACATGTTTGTCGCAGGAAGCAGCTTCCCCAGAGGAATGAACTATGGAAGTCTTTACGAAGTCTCCAAAATCAAAGTTTGTTGGGGGGGGGGGAGAGGACTGCTGGGAATGGAACCCAGGATCTTTTAAGTATGCCAAGCAACTGCTCCACTACTGAGCCACAGCCCACCCCACTTTTTTTTTCCTTTTAATTTGGATACAAGTTGTTGCTAAGTTGCCCCGACTGGCTTTAAACTTGCTAGGTAGCTCAGACTGGCCTCAGACTCATGATCTTCCTCCCTAATAACTGGATTTACAGATGTGCAAAAAAAAAATTATAGCTATCAAGAAGGTAGGTTTTAGCCAGGAGCCAGTGGCTCATACCTATAATTCTAGCTATTTAGGAAGCTGAGATCTGGGTATCACAGTTAAAAGCCAGCCCAGGCAGAAAAGTCTGTAAGACTTTTATCTCCAACTAACCACCAAAAAGTTGGAAGTGGAGCTGTGGCTCAAGCGCTGGAGTGCTAGCCTTGAGTGGACAAGCTCAGGGACAGCATCCAGACCTCTGAGTCAAGCCCCAGACTGTTACCAAAAAAAAAAAAAAAAAAAAAAAAGGTAGATTCTGTTAAGAGAACCCCTGTACAGCTTAGACACCGCTGAACACATCGTACAAAGAACAGGGACTCTCCTATCTTAAAGGAAAGGGGGCTGTGACAGAGTGGTACCACCTACTTAGATAATCACTTCAGATGTGCAGACCCAACCATCTCTGTGTAGGGCTTATGCTGTCAATTGCTTATGGAAAGATTTTATTACAGCTGTCTACAAGAGTGAGAAATAATGGAGAACTTAAATGTCAGTAGTTGCATAAATGATAGTAACTATTAAGCTAGTAATCTAATGCAGTCACTACAAGAATGATGACAGTAGATATAGCATAGAGTCTGGAGGCAGAAATGTGTGGGTTCATGCTATGAGTGTGTAGTTCTGCATCCCTGAGCGCATTTCTGGAGTGTAAAATAGGGCTAATGGTGCCGTGTTTCAGCAGTCTCTGGCCCATTAGTGGAAGAGCACCCAAGGTGCTAGGCACTGTACTCGGCACAGGGATGCAGCTTTCATTCACAGACTCAGGCCTGCCTTCAGTGAGTTCCCGTCTAGCTGGGTGCTGGGCCAGGATAGTAAAACAATAGCACCGAGTGTCTAGAGCAGAGTTGGTGTCTGTTTTATTCTGACATTCCATCACTGTGACAAATACCTGAGAGACTTTGGGTCTGAGTAAGGCCGAATGTCATGGAGCAGGAGCTTGTGGAGGAGGCTCCTTAACATCGAGTAGCCAAGAAATAGAACGAAGTGCGGAGAAAAGCACTTGCCTAGCAAGTATGCTCTGATTCCTTCCCCAGGACTCCCCCCCCCCCAAAAAAAAAGGACTTAAGAGGTAGAGTGAAAGAATAGGAAGGGCCCAGGGCCAAGCTATATGGTTCAACGGCACACCCCAATGACCTCTCTAGTTGGTGGTTCCCCCTTCCACAATTCCACCACTGCTCAATAGTCTGTTCAAATCTTGAGCATCAGTGAATTAAATCATTGATTACGTCAGAGCGCTCAGGGTCTAATCCGCCTCATGCCCTCTCAGACACATGGAAAGTGTGCTTTACCAATGTAGACGTCTCTCAGTCTCATCAGGTGGCTGATCACAATAAGCTGTCACCAGCCTGCCCCCTGTCCGCTGCACACCCAAGCACATTTCTATACACTAGACTGAATCTCCAAAGAAAAACAATAAAATGTTATAATTTTACTCATCATGGTATAACTACCCTGCATACAACCAAAACCATACCAGTTCCTTCCTCACAATCTCAGTTCCAGTAATGCTTAAAAGTTCAAGGCCAACCCAGGAGCCAGTGGCTCATGCCTGTAATCCAAGCTACTCGGGAGGACAAGATCTAAGGAATGTAGTTCAAAGCCAGCCTGAGCAGGAAAGTCTGTGAGACTTCTGCTAGTCAACAAAACCCTTACTGGAGCTATGGCTCAAGTGATAGAGCACAAGCCTTGAGTGAAGAAACTTAGGGACAGTGTCCAGGTTCTGAGTTCAACTCAAGCTTCAGTACTGGCAGTCCCCCCGTCCCAGAGTTCAAAGCTGTGAGCCCTTATAAAAATCAAAAGGAAAAGCCGGGCGCTGGGGTCTCATGCCTGTAATCCTAGCTACTCAAGAGGCCGAGAACTGAGGGGTTGCAGTTTGAAGCCACCTGGGGCAGAAAAGTCCATAAGACTCATCGCCAATAGAGATCTCAGACAAGCTGGAAGTGGCACTGTGGCTCAAGCGGTAGAGTGCTAGCTTTGAGCAAAAGAAGATCTCAGATGAAAAGAGGAGAGAATCACAAAGGTGCAATACCCAAGTGCCTCTTCATATGTATATAAAATAGTACACATACTGAAATGAACTCCAAAGACACGGAAACAAGGACTTAAATTTTTTTCTGATGATTCCGTATTCTTTACCTTATATACTCTTTGCCTTATATATGGTGTATTCATGTGCATATTTGGGAGGGAGGGGAGGCACAGAATTGGAGAAAAAAGAGTGGAAAGAAAATGCAACATGGGAACGTACTGAATGTTGATGAAAGTGAACTACACAATTCTTGGGTGGTGATGGGAAGGAGGGAATGGGAGAAGAGGGAACAGATGACACTAGACAAAAGGAAATGTACTCATTACCTGATACATGTAAATGTAATCCCTCTTTATATCACCTCTATAATATCAATAAAGTAAAATTTATAAAAGTTTTTTTTTTTTTTTTTGGCCAGTCCTGGGCCTTGGACTCAGGGCCTGAGCACTGTCCCTGGCTTCTTCCCGCTCAAGGCTAGCACTCTGCCACTTGAGCCACAGCGCCGCTTCTGGCCGTTTTCTGTATATGTGGTGCTGGGGAATCGAACCTAGGGCCTCGGGTATACCGAGGCAGGCACTCTTGCCACTAGGCTATATCCCCAGCCCAAAGTTTTTTTTTTTTTTTTTTTTTTTTTTTTTTTAAAAAAAAGCTCTCAGGGACAGCACCCAGAATGGGCACCCCTCTCCCCCCCCCCCCCCCAAAAAAAAGTCAAAGAAAATTTGCATAATTCCAAAGGAAGGAGTTGCAAAGGAGAAAGGAAAGATTGAACCAAAGCAAGACCAGAATACAGTAGGGAAAGCTCCAGATCCAGCAGCTGGGTCACGTGGTGCTGTGATGTGGGCTCTGGAGGGCCTGGGCAGCCCCTCTCAGCTCTGGCCTTGCCTCGTGGCTTCTTTATTGGACTAGCTACACTCACTGCCTGAGGCTGCTTTTAGGCATCCTCCCCATCCCAGCGCCTCCCCTGAAGCTTAGGTAGCCCCTTTACTATTTCAAGCATCACCTTCTTAGGGACTCTGACCTCTAGGGCTTGTCTTTGAAATCCAGGTGGAAGCCTCCAGAATCCTGCCCCTCACCTTTTGCATACCTACAAACCCAGCATTTTTGGATGACACCAAGGTCAGCTGCCAGCTAGAGCAGAGCAATAACTGAACCCTCTTGGTTTATGGCTCTGGGTGCTTGGCAGCGGGGCATGGTGAAATTAATGCTGAGGAGACACCTTCTATGTGACACTGTATGGGGCTTGAAGTCTGGGCCTGGGCATTGTCCCTGAGCTTTTGTGCTTACGGCTAGCCCTCTACCACTTGAACCACAGCTCCACTCTGGTTTCTTTGTGGTCAATTGGAGATAAGAGTCTCCTAGACTTTCCTGCCTAGGCTGGCTTTGGACAGCAATCCTTAGATCTCAACCTCCTGAGTATCTTAGGATTGCAGAAGTGAGCCACTGGGCCTGGCTTTAATGCTGTCTTTTTTTTTTTTTTTTTTTTTTTTTTTTTTGCCAGTCCTGGGCTTTGGACTCAGGGCCTGAGCACTGTCCCTGGCTTCTTTTTGCTCAAGGCTAGCACTCTGCCACTTGAGCCACAGCATCACTTATGTGGTGCTGGGGAATCGAACCCATGGCTTCATGTATACGAGGCAAGCATTCTTGCCACTAGGCCATATTCCCAGCCCCTAATGCTGTCTTTTTAAGGGGAAGACTTATCTAATGAGTTTCCACTTTCATACCCTGGAGGCTGAAGATAGGGCGAATCTTGCTGATTTCTGAGATGCTCTACAGGCATCTTATGGTCCCAGAGCTAAGTGCTTGACTTCTTAATGGAGGAGCTAATCTATTTAGCAACTGCTGGAAACTTGCTTTTACTTGTACTTTTTTACCAAAATTAAGTTTTTCAAAGCCTTCTGCCCTTGCGTCCACTATACACCTGGCTAATAGCAGCCAGCAATACCCATGTGGCAACCTAAATACCAGGCTGCCTTGAAATTTCTTCTGGCAGATTAATTAGCCCATCAGCCTCCCAGTAAGTCTCAAGGTATGGACAAGGTGTAGACAAGTTCTCTGCCATAATGCAATATGAATGGGCTCTCCTGCTGTTGCTAATAGAGTCCTTGTTTCCCTCGGAAGCCTAATGAGCAGTCTTTTCCTGTCTGCATTCCTCCGGACATTCTGACCCTTGGGCCCCCTACCAGAATTGCACATTTATACATTAAGCTCTGTTTATATTCTCGCCCTTCTCCAGCTTGCTTCTCTAACCTTTTTCAAATTCTTCAAAAAAAAACAACAAAAAAACCCAGCTCCTCATGGTTAGGTACAATCACAGCAGTGACCCCACTCTTGGTAGCAACCTATGGGGTTAGACTTTTCGTTGCTGTGACACATGCCTGAGAGAAAGAATTTAAGGGGAAGAAAGGTCTGTTTTGGCCTGTGGTTTCAGACGTTTTAGTGCAGAGGTTACTGAAGGCGATGCTCACCTCATGGTGATCTGTGGAGTGCCGCATCTAACCACTAGCCACACAGCACAGGGAAGGCCACTGCTCCCATCACATCGGTCCACGAACAGTTCATTCCACTGTCCCAAGGTCATGGGAATGCCTGCTGTCCATGCAGCAGGAAATAGGCTCCTCCCACAGTGGGAGGGGCTGCAGTTTCAAGGCAAATGCTGTCAAAGTAAAGTTCTGTTGGGATTTTACAATAATCCAATCTTCCGCTCATACCTTGGAAATTTGAGCTCACTGAGCCTCCATTTCATCATCAATGAAACAGAAATCTTTCCGTGCTCTCTCTCATTCTCTTGTAAAAGTCCTAGTGTCATGAGGTAGAGATCGGTCCATTACAGAAGAGTCCTGAGGGTTTTGGGAAGGGCTTGTAGTTCTGAGACAGGCATCCCTGTCTTTGCAATGGCAGTCACCTCTGAGTCTTCATAAGACTAACAAACTTTCTTTTCCTTCTGATCAATCAGACCTTCCCCTACCCTCAGCGACCCAGGCACAGCCTTCATTTATCATTGTCCACAGCTGCTTCCCATCCCTGCTCCGAGTTCTACTGACTTTCCAGCCATATTTCTCCCTTATGCAATCCCAAGGCTGGAGGTTCCTGGGGTGGGGGGTGGGGGTGGGAGGCACAGGGACCTGGCCTTATTTAAGGAGTGTGAGTCAGGGTGTATCATCCAGCAGTGTTTGTCAGTGGATTCTTCTCCTCACCCTCCTTGCCAGTTACTGAGCCCAGGTCAGCACTACCTTCCTGCCCTGCTTCCTCCTCCTGCAGACAGAAGAGGCTGACACAGCATCCTTCCAGTTCAAATCCTTGAGAGAGTCCAAGAAGGCCCAACACACTCATCTTTGCCTTCTGATCAGAAGTGGAATGACAAAAACATCCTTCACAGAGTCAAGCTATCCCCTGTAAATGAAAGGCAAGTTGCTGCAAATCCTGCTACTAAGACAAAGGCAGAATTAGTGGCCCTCTTTGGATTGGTGAGGCAACTGGTACCCAAGTACATATGCTGCTGTAAAGCATTTACGAATTGTCCCGACACGCAGGACATCAACAGGGGAGACCACCTACGAGAGAGAATGAAGGGAAAGGGAGACGCAAAGAGGACAGCAAGACAAATGGGAGTCTGTTCAAGCTGCCAATTTATTTTGATTTTTCACACACTTATATACTCTTAAAGCAGGAGGGGGCAATCTTGGAGCAGGAGGGGGCAGTTCTTCAGCACCTGTAGGAAGTTGGCTTGGGGTAGCAGGACCTTGGCAGGGTGAAAAGGTTACTGGTCATGCTATAGGGGAGAGTTGCTAAGTGACCTGACCACAAAATGTTCCTATACACTGGGTCCTACCTGGGTTGCTAAGAGACTTGACTGTAGGACGTTCTGGTAGGTTTATTCTCAAGAATTATCTATTATTATTGCTCTATGAACTGGGCCATCTAGTGCAACCAAGGTGGTGCTGAATCAATGGTTGGTTTCTTAGCATGTTTTCTATGGTGGCTTCTAGCCAGAGGCTCAATAGCATGTTTTCTATGGTGGCTTCCAGCCAGAGGCTCAAGTCAGGGTCTCGGTCCCTGACATCTCCTCCCTTTACTTTTATTTAGGACCAAGCAAGAGCTGAGGAGACTTAGAGGGGCGACAGGGGCTCCATCCCACAAGGACATTTTCCTGGAGGCGGCATCAGGAACCGTGGGCGTCCCCTCGGCCCCTGAGCTTACTGGAAAGGCGCAGTTTTGAGTGGGGGCGGAAAGGGATTTCTGCGCAACCGCCATGCAATGGAGTATGCCGCCGGGGTACTCAGGCTTATCGGAGGACTCCACCGAGTCCTTACCTCGCACAGTCCTGGCTGTGCCCTCTTTGCTCCTCAACACTTGAGCCCATGTCCCAAGCACATTAGCATCCCCGCCTGAGATTTGGGGAATGTGCAGGGGGGCTAGGGGCGATGCCCCTGTCCTCTAGGTCTAGCCGATGATAATGGACCTGAATGCGCTTCTCCGAGCTTTCTCTGAGCTGTGTTTGAACAAACTGCTTTAGTCGCGAGAAGGCCCATGGTCCAAAGGTTAAGATGATAATTAGGCCGACCAGTGGTCCAAGGAGGGAGGAAGCAAGGTGGTGAGCCATGGAGAGGTGGAAAACCATGTTTGAAACCAACCAAGCTCCTTTTCTCTTTCTCGCTTACGCTTTTCTAATCCTTCTCTTACTTTGGCCATGCTATCTCTAGCGACCCCAGTGTGATCAGTATAAAAACAACATTCTTCCTTGAGGGCCGCACACAGGCCTCCTTGCTGGAGGAACAGCAAATCTAACCCTCGGCGGTTTTGTAGGACAACCTCAGAAAGGGACGTGAGAGATGTTTCCAGGGCGGAAATGCCTTTTTCTAGTTGTTCTATATCCTCGTCTATGGAGGCCCTAAGTTCAGAATAATGTTTATTGGTTAAAACCATGGACGCTATGCCTGTCCCTGCCCCTGCGGTTCCTAATCCTAACAGAACAGCTAAGGTGATGGTTGAGATAGGCTCTCGTTTTTGTCTAGGGAGGGACATCTCTTGGGCTGGTACACCTTCCCACAGGGCAGAAAACTGTTTCTGGGAGTAATATGTTAGGCGAGGAATAACTTGAACTAGAATACAGAACAGCGGGGAAGCAGCCGTGTTAAGCTCTAGGGAAATGCAAGGAGTTAGGCCATCGGTGCAGGCCCACCAGGTGTCGTTGGTGGGAAGGATGTATCTGGAGGTGTCTGTGCTGTGGAGAAAATCAGTGGTGTTACAGAAAGGCTGCAGGTAGGATGAGGGTTTGGCTCCTGCAGTGATCAGGCATCTGCCCTGTCCCGTAATCTGGGAGAGTGTTAATCGGGACTCAGGTGTTTGTTGCCACCTGCGGACAAGACCAAAAGTTGAATTTCTCCAGAATAGTCACTGTCGAGTATTCCTGGGTGGATTTGAATACCTTTTAAAGCTGAAGAGGCGGGGCCAAGAATGAGGGCATGAGTGCCGGGATGGGGAGGCCCCCAAACTCCGGTAGGAATTACTTGAGTGCCTTTGAGGGGGTCTAGTACTGTGTTGGTGGTGGAACAGAGGTCTAGGCCTGCGCTGCCAGGGGTGGCGCGCTGGAGGGATTGAATACTTGGCTTGGTTGGGGAGCAGCCTGTAAGGCCCCCTGGGGCGCTCCCGGAGGTGTGGGGGCCAGGGGCTGGCCCCGAGGGAAGTTTCCCGACTTCCGAGGGAGAAGCTGACGCCCCTGACTATCAGTCTTGGAACGGCACTCATTTGCCCAATGAAATCCTCGTCCGCATCGGGGGCAGAGAGAATTGGGCAAAGGGCGTGGAGTAACACCTGGGGAGGGCATGGTTGGAAGGGCTGCAGTTCCCCGGGGAGATTGTTTTTGAGGACACTCTCTGGAAAAATGACCAGGCTGTTTACAGGTAAAGCAAAGGCGATTTTGTGAAATGCCACCAGAGGGGCGAAAATTGGCTGCCTTAAGGGCTGCCCCAATGGCCAATCCAATAGCATGGGCGGAACCGACCCCCGCGCAGAGGCGGACATAATCAGAAAGGGTGGCTCTCTCCCGATGGGGGCGAAGGGCCTCTTGGCAAGCCGGGTTGGCATTTTCGAAAGCAAGGTGTTTAACGAAGGTACTTTCGTTTTCCCCGGAGCCGAGCAGCCTCTCTGCCGCATCATTAAGGCGGGAGATAAAATCACTATAAGGCTCGTCTGGTCCTTGCCGGACTTTTGCCAAGGAAGTGGTGGCGGAGCCCTTCTGAGGGAGCCGCTTCCAGGCCTTAAGGCCTGCCATTTGAATTTGTGTTAAGAGTCCCGGCGGAAAGGCCGCCTGAGTTTCATTTTTATCATAAGGCGCCGTGCCTAGAAATTTGCCAACTGTCCAGTTTTGGGAAGTAGGGCTCTCGCTGTTACGGCGGGCTAGTTCCCGAGCCTGTTCAGAATAATCAGTCTTCCACAGAACAAAATCTCCCCCAGAGAGGGTGGCACGGGCAATAAAATGCCAATCATTAGGAGTGAACCATGTCTCACTCTGGTTTTCAATCAAGGCCAATGTAAACGGAGCCGTGGGTCCGTATTGACTGCAGGCGGCTTTGAGACGTTCAAGAAACCGAAGGTCTAGCCTTTTGTAGCGCTGGCCGTGGCCAGTAGTGGGATCTTCACCCGTTCCTGTATCAGGATCGTCCTCCCCGCCCTCAATTGGGTTTTCCTCCTCCCTTTTTAGGGGTGGTGGGGAATCTTCTTCCTCAGACTGAGAGGGACACTGAGTCTGACTGCGGGTGACTGGGAATGCCAGGCGGGTCTGAGCTTTTGTCTTAAGTGGAATGGTTTTAGTTTGTTTATTTTGCAGTGCCAGGTCAGAGAGTTCCTGGTCTAGGGACCGAAGTTCCTTTAAGAGACTCAGGTGCTCGTGGCGCGCCTCCAGAGTGGCCCGCAACTGGCGGATGCTGTCAGGGAGGTTTGAAGGGACCGGTATGGCGATAGAAAGAGAGCCATGGTGCCCATCAAGGAGCGGGCCGCAGAATGGGTGTTTTTTGGGGGAATTTGTATGGTGGCGGCTGGGAAAATTGGGGTCTTGGGTCCTGTCCGAGGCTATCAGGGTTATGATAATGAGCAGCCTCCTCCTCTAAAATGGCGGCGTCGCCAGGGTCAAGGGGTTTTGGGCCCTCAAAGTCTGCTAAGGAGGGATAAATTTGTTTAGGCGCGGAAGGCACTGTCCCCTGTTCCATATCTGACAATTCTACCACTGAGGGTGGGCCCTGAGAGGAAGCTCTGGAGGGGGGTCTACTCTGTTTCATAACCTCCTCTCCTTGGGAAATAACTGACTGAATATCGGGGGCAGGGGTGTGGGAGTGGACTTTTAAAATGTCATTAATTAAGTTCCAATAAGAAAATGTAACCACAGGCACCTTTTCCGGGCCGAAGGATCGATAATAGTCTTTGAGACAATCCCCCACACGAGCCCATCTTTTTACATCTATTGTTCCTTCCTGTGGAAACCATGGACAACAATCATCTAAGCGATTAAAGAAAACTTTTAAATCTTTTTTACGAACCCTCACTCCTCGCGTCTTGAGTGCCTCCTTGATGCCCCTGACAAACTGGTCATGGGCTGAAATGCCCTGTCCCATGGTTCGGCGATCTGCCTAAGCCGAACTGCGTCCCTGTCACCGTTTCTCACCTTAATAGGCTTCTCTTGTGGTTGGGCCGGGTGCTCCCAAAGAGAATGATGACCACCAAGCGCTTGGATCTTCCGACAGGGACGTTCTCGTCTCGTGAGGGAAGGTCGTGCCCCACGTTGGGCGCCAGTTGTCCCGACCCGCAGGACATCAACAGGGGAGACCACCTACGAGAGAGAATGAAGGGAAAGGGAGACGCAAAGAGGACAGCAAGACAAATGGGAGTCTGTTCAAGCTGCCAATTTATTCTGATTTTTCACACACTTATATACTCTTAAAGCAGGAGGGGGCAATCTTGGAGCAGGAGGGGGCAGTTCTTCAGCACCTGTAGGAAGTTGGCTTGGGGTAGCAGGACCTTGGCAGGGTGAAAAGGTTACTGGTCATGCTATAGGGGAGAGTTGCTAAGTGACCTGACCACAAAATGTTCCTATACACTGGGTCCTACCTGGGTTGCTAAGAGACTTGACTGTAGGACGTTCTGGTAGGTTTATTCTCAAGAATTATCTATTATTATTGCTCTATGAACTGGGCCATCTAGTGCAACCAAGGTGGTGCTGAATCAATGGTTGGTTTCTTAGCATGTTTTCTATGGTGGCTTCTAGCCAGAGGCTCAATAGCATGTTTTCTATGGTGGCTTCCAGCCAGAGGCTCAAGTCAGGGTCTCGGTCCCTGACAACGAATGCCCATAGGACTGCCAGTTTTGAATGGGGATTCTGCCAGCTGAGGCTCATGATCAAGCAGATCCACTGGTGCTTAAATTGTCTGCCAGATAGGCATAGCATAGGAAGCTTCCAGGAGGTAAATCTCCATGCACCCCACTGGTCACCATTTGGGACAAAGACATGCCCTCCTTTGCAAGTAAGAATTGTCTTTTCAGCTTGATGCTAGTGGCTCACTCTTATAATACTAACTACTCAAGAGGCTGAAATATGATGACTGTGGTTCAAAGCCAACCAGGGCAGGAAAATCCATGCTCTTTTTTTGGGGGGGGCAGGGGGGCATGGGGCTTGAACTCTGGGCCTAGGCGCTGTCCCTGAACTCTTCAGCTCAAGGCTAGCGCCTTACCACTTGAGCCACAGCACTACTTTCACTTTTCTGGTGGTTATTTGGAGATAAGAGTCTCATGGATTTTCCTGCCCAGGCTGGCTGTGAACCAGGATCCTCAGATCTCAGCCTCCTGTATAGCTAGGATGACAGGCGTGGGCCACTGGCACCTGGCCCCATGAGATTCTTGCCTCCAATAAAGTGCCAGATCAAAGGAGGATACTCTTAGGGGAGTATGCCTATGTGTCTCTGATCATATAAAATAATGTTTATCAAAATAAACTCCAGGAAATGAAAACAAGAGGCTTTTTTCTTTGTTAAAAAAATAAATCACACACCCTGCCCCCACCCACAAACAAAAACCCAGAAGTGGAGGTGTTTCTCAAGTGGTAGAGCACTAGCCTTGAGGGAAAAAAAAAAAAAAAGCTCAAGGACCCTGGCCCTGAGTTCAAGTCCTAGGACTGAAACAAAGAAAGAAAAAAGAAAGGGGCTGGGGATATGGCCTAGTGGCAAGAGTGCTTGCCTTGTATACATGAGGCCCTGGGTTCAATTCCCCAGCACCGCATAAACAAAAAATGGCCAGAAGTGGCGCTGTGGCTCAAGTGGCAGGGTGCTAGCCTTGAGCAAAGAGAAGCCAGGGACAGTGCTCAGGCCCTGAGTCCAAGGCCCAGGACTGACAAAAAAAAAGAAAGAAAAAAGAAAAACAATTGTTATTTGAGAAGTACCATTTGCTTGCTGCTGGTCCCTGGTAGAGACCGAACACTTGATCTTTTTTTTTTTAATTTAATTTATTTATTAATTGAACACAAATTTTTTTGACAAGGTGTTGTGCAAAAAGGGTACAGTTACAGGGCTGGGGATATGGCCTAGTGGCAAGAGTACCTGCCTCATATACATGAGGCCCTGGGTTCGATTCCCCAGCACCACATATACAGAAAATGGCCAGAAGTGGCGCTGTGGCTCAAGGGGCAGAGTGCTAGCGTTGAGCAAAAAGAAGCCAGGGACAGTGCTCAGGCCCTGAGTCCAAGCCCAGGACTGGCCAAAAAAAAAAAAAAAGGGTACAGTTACATAGTAGGGCAGTGTGTACATTTCTTGTGATATCTTACGCCCTGTTTTTCTTTCCCTTCTCTAGGTCAGGTAGACATATATGCAATATACAATGTATTAAGAACATATACAGTAGCCATGTGGCCAAGCCCAAGAAAATTCGCCTAGGGCTTTAAATGTAATATCGATATTAGACAATATGTTGACAGTAGTCTTATATGAACGTACATACATAGCTTTTGAGCTATTGTATTCCACTGAGAGGTCAATTTTTGACCTTTATATGTTGAGTAGTTGTTTGGTTTTAGTTACATACTGTTGGGTCACTGCCCCAATCCTGTGGGAAATACCATTTGACAAGCAGTTTTTGGTTTCACAGACCTGGTCTTTACTGTCTCTCCGTCTCCCTTTCTTAACAGTCATATATCAGGGAGATCATGCCCCTTTGTTTTCTGTGTTCTAGGCTTGTCTCGCTCAACATTATTTGTTCGAGTTCTGACCATTTCCCTGCGAATAACAATATTTCACCATTCCTAATTGCTATGTAGTATTCCATTGTGTATAGGTAACATATTTTTTGGATCCATGTGGAGGGGCATCTGGGTTGTTTCCATATTTTGGCTATTGTGAATTGTGCCGCGATAAACATGGAAGTACAAATGTCTTTTTGGTATCTTGGGACTTGCTGTTTAGGATAGATGCCTAGGAGTGGTATGGCTGGGTCATAGGGTAGGTCTATATTGAGCTTTTTGAGGAACCTCCATACTATTCTCAAAAGTGGTTGTACTAATTTGCACTCCCACCAACAACGGAGAAGGGTTCCTCTTTCCCCGCACCCCCTCCAGCATTTGTTGTTGCCTGAGTTCAGAGTATAGGCCATTCTAACTGGGGTGAGGTGGTATCTCAGGGTTGTTTTTATTTGCATTTCCTTTACTACCAGGGATGTTGAACATTTCCTCATATGTTTCTTTGCCATTTTTATTTCTACTCTTGTGAAGTCTCTCTTTAGCTCCTTTGCCCATTTCCTAATAGGTTTATTGGGCTTGGAGGGGCTTAGTTTTTTGAGTTCTCTGTAGATGACAGATATTAGGCCTTTGTCTGTTGCTGTGCTGGTAAAGATCCTTTCCCATATGGTTGGCTGTCTTTCTGTTTTGGTGGCTATGTCCTTAGCTGTGCAGAAACTTTTTAATTTGTAGTAGTCCCATTTGTCGAGTCTCTCCCCTATTTGTTGTGCCCCTGGGACTATATTCAGGAAGTTCCTTCCTGTGCCTATAAGTTCTAGCGTCTTTCCTACTCTGTCCTTCAGTAGTTTCAAGGATTCAGGTCTGATATTGAGGTCCTTGATCCATTTTTTTTTTTTTTTGCCAGTCCTGGGCCTTGGACTCAGGGCCTGAGCACTGTCCCTGGCTTCTTCCCGCTCAAGGCTAGTAGCACTCTGCCACTTGAGCCACAGCGCCGCTTCTGGCCGTTTTCTGTATATGTGGTGCTGGGGAATCGAACCTAGGGCCTCGTGTATCCGAGGCAGGCACTCTTGCCACTAGGCTATATCCCCAGCCCCCTTGATCCATTTTGAGTTGATCTTGGTGCATGGTGATAGGCTTGAGTCTACTTTGAGTTTTCTGCATATGGCTGCCCAGTTCTCCCAGCACCAGCAGTTGAAGAGGCTATGTTTATTCCATTGTATGTCTTTAGCTCCTTTGTCGAATATCAGCCGACTGTAAGAGTGCAGTTTTATTTCTGGATCTTCAATTCTAATCCATTGGTCTTCTGATCTGTTTTTTTTTTTTTTTTTTTGGCCAGTCCTGGGCCTTGGACTCAGGGCCTGAGCACTGTCCCTGGCTTCTTCCCGCTCAAGGCTAGCACTCTGCCACTTGAGCCACAGCGCCGCTTCTGGCCGTTTTCTGTATATGTGGTGCTGGGGAATCGAACCTAGGGCCTCGTGTATCCGAGGCAGGCACTCTTGCCACTAGGCTATATCCCCAGCCCCTTCTGATCTGTTTTTATACCAATACCAGGCTGTTTTTGTTATGATGGCCCTGTAGTAGAGCTTGAAGTCTGGTATTGTGATACCTCCTGCACTGCTTTTTTTTTGCCTAGAATTGCTTTGGCTATTCTAGGTCTTTTGCTGTTCCATATGAATTTATGGATTGCTTTCTCTATTTCAGTGAAGAATGTGACTGGGATTTTGATAGGGATTGCATTGAATTTGTATAACAACTTGGGCAATATGGCCATTTTCACTATATTGATTCTGCCTACCCATGAGCATGGGAGGTCTTTCCATCTCCTTGTGTCTTCTTTGATTTCCCTTATTAGATTTTTATAGTTTTCATTAAATAGGTCCGTCACATCCTTGGTTAAGTTGATCCCTAGGTACTTTATTCTTTTTTTGGCTACTGTAAATGGAATTGTTTCCATAATTTCCTTTTCTGTTTGTGTATTGCTGGTGTACAGAAAAGCTGCTGACTTTTGTGGATTGATTTTGTATCCTGCTACTTTGCCAAAATGGTAGGAGTTTGGGGACTGAGTTTTTTGGGTCCTTCAGATATAAGATCATTTCGTCTGCGAATAGGGATAACTTGATTTCTTCCTTGCCGTTGTGGATCCCTTTGATGTCCTCCTCTTGCCTTATTGCTATGGCTAGGGATTCCAGCACTATGTTGAAAAGAAGTGGGGAGAGTGGGCATCCTAGTCTTGTTCCTGAGTTAAGGGGGAATGATTTAAGTTTCTCTCCATTTAATATGATGTTAGCAGTTGGTCTGTTGTATATGGCTTTTATTGTTTTGAGGAATGTTCCATCTATTCCTGTTCTCTCCAAAGCTTTTAATAAGCATGGATGTTGTATTTTGTCAAAGGCTTTTTTGAGCATCGACTGAGATAACAATGTGATTTTAGTTCTGTTTATGTGGTGAATTACGTTGATTGATTTATGGATGTTGAACTATCCTTGTGACTGTGGGATGAAGCCTACTTGGTCATGATGTATAATTTTCTTGATCAGTTTCTGGATCCTGTTAGCTAATATTTTATTGAGGAGCTTTGTGTCTGTGTTCATTAGTGATATTGGTCTGTAGTTCTCTTTTTTTGTTGGGTCTTTGCCTGGTTTGGGAATGAGTATGATATTAGCTTCATAGAATGAGTTTGGGATTTCTCCCTGTTTCTATTTTGCAGAAGAGTTTGAGGAGTATTGGTATTAGCTCCTCACTAAAGGTTTTGTAGAATTCGTTGGTGAATCCATCTGGGCCTGGGCTTTTCTTTGTTGGGAGGTTCTTGATTACCTCCTGTATCTCACTGTAAGTTATTGGTTTATTTAGTTGATTTATTTCTTCTTGGTTCAGTTTGGGCAGTTTATACTTCTCTAAGAATTGATCCATTTCTGTAAAATTATTGTTTTTTAGTGAGTAGAGGTTCTGGAAATAGCTCCTTATGATTGTTTGAATATAGTTTGTACTTGTTGTAATTTTTCCGGTGGAGTCCCTGATTTTACGTATGTGAGTCGCTTCTCTTCTTTTTTTTGTAAGTCTTGCGAGGGGTCTGTCAATTTTATTTATTTTCTCAAAGAACCAGCTTTTAGTCTTGTTTATTTGTTGAATGGTCTTTTTATTTTCAATCAGATTTATCTCTTCTTTAATCTTTGTGATCTCTCTCCTCCTAGTCATTTTAGATTCGGTCATTTCTTTTTTTTTTTTTTTTTTTTTGCCAGTCCTGGGCCTTGGACTCAGGGCCTGAGCACTGTCCCTGGCTTCTTTTTGCTCAAGGCTAGCACTCTGCCACTTGAGCCACAGCGCCACTTCTGGCCATTTTCTATATATGTGGTGCTGGGGAATCGAACCCAGGGCTTCATGTATATGAGGCAAACACTTTACCACTAGGCCATATTCCCAACCCCTCGGTCATTTCTTGTTCTCCAGTTGTTTTAGTTCCATCGTGAGGTTATTCACCTGCTCTGCTTCCATTCTTTTAATGTGAGTACTGAGGGCAATGATCTTGCCCCTCAGTACTGCCTTAGCTGTGTCCCATAGGTTTCTTTGTGATGTTTTTTCATTGTCATTGTGGTTTATGAATTCATTGATTTCATCTTTAATTTGGTCTGTGGCCCAAGTGTTGGATAACAGTGTGGGGTTTAGCCTCCAAGAATGTGTATAGCCTCTGTGGTAACCGTTGTTATTAAGGGTTACCGTTAATCCACTGTGATCAGATATAATACATGGGATGACGTCAATACTTTTGTATTTGCTGAGGTTCTTTGTGTGGGCTATGACATGGTCTATTTTGGAGTATGATCCATGGGCTGCTGAGAAGAAGGCGAACACCTGATCTTGAGACACCAAGTGACTTTGTAACCTGAACTTGGTGTTATCTGATCCACCTATCCACACAGTGAGGCATCTGGAGTGAACAGAGAGCCAGCATCCTCCAGAAATGGGGCTGACAGAGGAGCTTTGCGAGGCTCATTTCAGAGAGGGATGAGCATGTTTTCATTTCACTAGGGCCACTGGCCCTGTTGGTGTAAAGATCCTTCTCCTCCTCTTCCCCCTCCCCCTCCTCCCCTCCCCTCCTCCTCCTCCTCCTCCTCCTCCTCCTCCTCCTCCTCCTCCTCCTCTTCCTCCTCCTCCTCCTCCTCCTCCTCCTCCTCCTCCTCCTCCTCCTCCTCCTCCTCCTTCTCCTTATCCTTCTCCTCCTCCTCTTCCTCCTTCTCTTCCTCCTCATCCTCCTTCTCTCCCTCCTCCTTCTCCTAGTCCTGGGGCTTGAACTCTGGGCCTAGGCACTAGTCCTGAGTCCCTTTTGTTCAAGGCTAGCATTCTACTACTTGATACAGAGTGCCACTTCTGGGTTTTTCTGTGATTAATTCTAGATAAGCGTTTCTCAGAGGGCTGGGGATATGGCCTAGTGGCAAGAGCGCTTGCCTCGTATACATGAAGCCCTGGGTTCGATTCCCCAGTACCACATATACAGAAAATGGCCAGAAGTGGTGCTGTGACTCAAGTGGCTAGCCTTGAGCAAAAAGAAGCCAGGGGGGCTGGAGATATAGCCTAGTGGCAAGAGTGCCTGCCTCGGATACACGAGGCCCTAGGTTCGATTCCCCAGCACCACATATACAGAAAACGGCCAGAAGCGGCGCTGTGGCTCAAGTGGCAGAGTGCTAGCCTTGAGCGGGAAGAAGCCAGGGACAGTGCTCAGGCCCTGAGCCCACCAAGGCCCAGGACTGGCCAAAAAAAAAAAAAGAAGCCAGGGACAGTGCTCAGGCCCTGAGTCCAAGGCCTAGGACTGGCAAAAAAAAAAAAAAAAAAGAGTTTCACAGAGTCTGGTGCTGGTGGTGGCTCATGCCAGTAATCCTAACTACTTAGGAGGCTGAGATCTGAGGATCACAGTTCAAAGCCAATCCAGGCAGGAAAGCCTGTGAGATTCTTATCTCCAATAAACTACTCAGAAAAAGCCAGAAGTAGTGCTATGGCTCAAGTGGTAAAGTACTAGCTATAATCTAGCACTCAGGAACAGTGCCCAAGCCCAGAGTTCAAGCCTCAAGACCAGTAAAACAGAAAGAAAGAAAAAGAGAGAAAGAGAGAGAGAGAGAAGGAGGGAGGGAGGGAGGGAGGGAGGGAGGAAGGAAGGAAGGAAGGAAGGAAGGGAAGGAAGCAAGAAAGGTCTCTCACAGACTTTCCTGCCCTGGCTTGTTTTGTACCATAATCCTCAGATCTCAGCCTCCCGAGTAGCTAGGATTATAGGCGTGAGCCACCAGCACCCAGTGATATCATGCTTGAGTAGGAGTTTGACTAGGAGTTGTGGGGTGAATAGTCCTTCAAATTCTAGCCAAAGTCATGCCATTTTGTGTTAGGTCTACATTTGTTTGTTCTTGGTACTGAGGCTTGGTGATAGGTTGCAGGAAAGCAAAACTATCCTTCCTGTGGTCTGACTTCAAAATCTCTGATAAGGACAAGAAAGGCATCCACACGCATAGTTCCTTTCCAGGCGTGGGTTGTTTCTGCTCTCAGCAAGGTGTACCATAGACTGAGCAAATAGAAGCCGGGGGTGGCAACTGTCTGTGAACAGTCCAACGCAGCAAACAGCCCCTAACATTCATTCCCTCATTAAGGTGGACTTGCTCAAGTGATTGTTTGGTGTGTGGGTGCCATCCCAATTTGGAGGCAGGAGCTTCTTTTCTATTTCCCTGGAAAATTCACACAAGAGTATAGAGGGTCTGTATGAATGTTGGACAGCCCATTGGGGTAGGCAGAGCCAGGCAGTGAGTATTTGTAGTCTCCAAGTCTAATCCTTGTCCTGTCTTTTCCCTGGGTATATTTTTCGCCTTGTTGAAAATATACAAACTTTTATATTTTTACAAAAATAAATAAAATTGTACCTTATATCCTATAAATTAATACTTTTTTATGTTTTGAGACAAAGTCTTACTATAGAGTCAAGTCTAGTCTGGAACTTAGTATGTAACCCGGGCTGGCCTTGAACTCATGATCCTCATGCCTCAGCCTCCTGAATGCTGAGATTACAGTTGTGTGCCACCACACCCACCGACAAGTTATATATGTTTCCCACTTAGAAACTGGGGGTAGAAGGAATGTATCCTGTATACATGTATACATGTATCATGTATTCTTGTAAACAAATGATTGGGAATATGCTCTGTAACCTGCGAAGCACTTGTGTCCAAGACAGGTCAGAGGTCTGGAAAAGTCTGTCCAGGAGACAACTCAGACCCAGAAACTTGAGGTCAGAACTCCACTCTTGCTTGCTCTCATGAAGTTTCTATAACTGCCAAGAGAATGACTCAGGGGAAGGGGTCGGAGGGTGCTTGTATCTCCATTCCTCTGCCCGCCCCCCCCCCCCGACTTTGGAAATGAGAGCTGGGTGGACCGCACAGTTCAGAAAAGCAAAGCCACTGCTCCTCCTGGATGCTTTATTGGGGGCTTTCAGTGGTTTCGAAGCATGAGCAGCAGTGACACCCGGGCCCTTTCCCAGCATGCAAAAGGCACAGGAAAGTGAGACCGACCAGGGGGCAGCATGGAGAAGACAGAGGCCCTTCCCCTGCATGCAGCACAGAGGAGCCCCTGGAAGATGGGAAAGGTGGGCATTGAAGGAGGTGGGGAGGGACACACCCTGCACTCGAGCTGAGACTGACCTTCTGGGGGAAGGCCAACATGGCTTTTGCTGAAAGTCCCACTTCACGGGGTGGGACACACAACTCAAGGCGGGGTGGGTCCATGCTGTCACCTTCAGGGATTTCAACTGAAACGTCAAACCGAACTCATTGGCCTATTGGGGAGGCGAGTGAAGGGTGTGTGCTCATGGGGTCCGTCCCGGTCACGGCCAGCTTTGGGGATGTCGCGGCCTTGGCTTGAGCCAGTGCTGTCTCAGTCCATGTCCAGGAGAAGAATGAAGCCCCTTCTGATCTTCAGGAGCCTCTCCAGCCCCAGATGGAGGTACTGGTTAGAAGGTCGAGTCTCTGGTGTTGGCTTTGTCCTGTAGAAGAGGTCCCTGGCGAGAAGGAAGGGGAGGCGAAGGGTCAAGCCCTCTGAGCCCCCGGCACCTCCCAGAACCTGAGCCCTGATGGACGGTACATCCTGGGACTCACCTCAGATCCTAACCAGTCCCCACAATAACGTCTTGAGACCTTGAATCAGAAGAAAAGGCATTCGTGTTTTGTTTTTGTGTTCTTTCTTTCTTTCTCTCTCTCTCTTTCTCTCTCTCTCTCCTAGTAGGGCTATGACCTCAAGTCACAGCATTAGCGACGTCTACTTCTAAACTATGGAATGTGGTCACACTGACGATAGAATTACTGGGAGCAAGGGGCAGGGAAGTGCTGTCCATGTTCACAGGGCTGAGTTACTGAGAGGTCTTTGGGAATCACACAGCACAGAGACACCAACAGTCAGACACCAAGCCCTTGGGGGGGCCTGGCTCTAGATATATTTTTTCTTGAGGTACCAGTAGGCAAAATAGCCCATCCCACCCAGGGAACCCATGAGGAAGGATGCCCCAAAGAATGATGGGGGTTTCCGCTTGACCAGCCGGAATGCGTTGGGGATGACAGCCGACAGCAGGGTGGTGTGGATGTCACCGAGGACTTTCCGGAAGGCAAAGCGTCTCTGGACCCTCTCAAAGAAGGACTGCAGGTTGGGACGGCTGCCATCTTCCCAGTATTTCTTGGACAGTCCTAGGAACTTGAGTCGGTGCAGGGTGGCCCCCAGAAGGACGTCAGCAAGGGTGAAAGCACAGCCACAGAGCCATAGCTCACATTTCTGTCCTGGATGGGGGACAGAGAAAAACCTGTGCATTCACTTCTCTCATTGTGCTGCCATTACCTCCCGAGTCATTGTTCCCATGGGCCTTTGATGATCTCTAATATTGATCCTTTTTTTTTTTTTTTTTTGCCAGTCCTGGGGCTTGACCTCAGGGCCTGAGCACTGTCCCTGACCTTCTTTTGCTCAAGGCTAGCACTCTACCACTTGAGCCACAGCGCCACTTGCAGCTTTTTCTGTTTATGTGGTAGTGAGGACCCAGGGCTTCATGCATGCTACGCGAGCACTCTACCACGAAGCCACATTCTCAGCCCCTGGAGATCCTTATGTGTGCCACCTCTATTCTTTTTATTTTAGGTGTGTGTGTGTGTGTGTGTGTGTGTGTGTGTGTGTGTGTGTGTGTGTGTGTATGTGTGACAGTTCAAGCTAGTGCCATTAGTAGTAGAGCACATGTGTGCATGCGCCCACGTGCACGTGCCAACAGTGTGACTTGAACTGAGGTCCTCAAATTCTTGCTTGGCTGTTTTACTCATGGCTAGGCATCCTGCCTCTTGAGCCATATCTCCACTTCCTCTTCTTCTTCTTCTTCTTCTTTTTTTTTTTTTTTTTTGCTACTTATATGGAGATAAGAGTCTCTCAGACTTGTCTGCTCCAATTAACCCCAAACCTCAATCCTCATATTCAGCCTTCTGAGTAGGTAGGATTCTAGGCACTTGACTCAACTGACTGTTTTGTGCACACACGTACACCAGTATTAGAGCTTAAACTTAAGGTTTCTTACTCTCCTTTGGCTTCTTGTACTCAAGGCTGGCACTCTACCACTTGAACCACAGAACCACTTCTGATTTTTCCAGGTAGTTTATAGAGATAAGAGTCTCATAGGCTTTTCTGCCTGGCTGGATTTGAATCCTAGGATCTCAACTTTCTGAATAGCTAGGATTACAGGCATGAGCCACCACTGTCACTTAGCTAATCAAATTTATCTTCAAAATACATCTTATATCTGGTGTCACCTCCACTTTTGCCATCTGAATCTAAACAACCGTAAGTTCTACTTGCACTATCATATGGTCCCTTGGGAGGCCCTGCTGTTCCAGCCCCTACCCCTTGAGTCTATTCTCAGCACAGAAGCCAACAAGATCCTGTTACAACCCAAAGGAAGCCCTCACTGGTGTATTAGTTCAGCAATCCTAGCTACTTGGGAGGCTGAGATCTGAGAACCATGGTTCAAAGGCAGCCCAGGCAAGAAAGTCTATGAGACTCTTATCTCCAATTAATCACCAAAAAATCTGGAAAGTAAAGCTGTGGCTCAAGTGATAGAACATCAGCCTGGAGTGAAAAAGCTAAGGGACAATGCCTAGGCCCTGAGTTCAAGCCCTAGTGCCAGCGCGTGCGCACGCGCGCGCACACACACACACACACACACACACATCCTTTGTCAAAGCTACACCATATTATGGTGAGAGTAGATGAGGCCTTTCAAGCCATACAAAGCTTTCCTTATGTGATGTGTCCCAGGTGCCTTTCAGACTCCAGACTCCAAGTGTGTGTGTGTGTGTGTGTGTGTGTGTGTGTGTGTGTGTGTGTGTAAGAGAGAGAGAGAGAGAGACAGACAGACAGTTCAAGCTAGTGCCATTAGTAGTAGAGCCAGGAAATGGACAATACTAACACACACCTGAGGACCAGGGAGCAAACCTGGGGTCTCTGGATTTAGAGATTGGGCAACCAGGAATAACCAGCATAGAAGAGAAGGGAGTGTGAAGTCCTGGAAGCTGAGCTAAGAAAGCATTGGAGGAGAAGGCAATGCATGGGTGTGTCAGAAAAGGAGGCCTGAAGTCAGGTACCAGTGGTTCACGCCTATAATCCTAGCTACTCAGGAGGCTGAGATCTGAGGACGGTGGTTCGAAGGCAGTCCTGGCAGGAAAAGTCCATGAGACTTTTGTCTCCAGTTAACTAGTCAGAAAAGGCTGGAAGTGGCACTGTGGCTTACATGGTAGAGCACTAGCTTTGAGCAAAAGAAGCTCAGGGACAGCACCCAGGCCCTGAGTTCAAGCACCAGGACCAGAAGAAAAAAAGAGGAGGCTTGAGCCCTGGCACAGACATTCAGCAACTGGTGATCTTGACAAGAGCACCCGGAGGAAATGCTGATGGCGAAGGCCTGGCTGGAAGGAGTTCAAGAAAGAAAGGAGAAGTGGAGATGGTGAGCAAAACTCCCTCCCTCTCTCCCTCTCCCAAGGAGTTTGCTGTAACGGGAGGGACAGGCTGGCAGTGTGAGGTCAAGAGCATGTGTGTAAGCCAAGAGGAAGAAAAAGGGTGTTGATGGAATGATCCAGCAGAAAGGTCAAAATGACACTGCGGAAAAGAGTGGAGATCTTTGATCTGATGAGTACAGATGGGATCCAGTACGGACAGGGACTCAGAACTGTCTAGTTCAAGAACAGCTCCTCCTTGGTGACAAGCTCACTTGTGCTACCATGATTTGTCATATCTAAGCTACCATCAGAGGCAGGAAGCCCACTCAGAAGTAAGAGAATAATTCGGCTATTGGTTGTAGGAAATGTCCCAATGCCAGAGCTGTTAAGATGGAATTTAATAATGGTGCATCTTGGAGTAGCTAAGTGGACTCTGCTGCTGGGTGGGTGGACTATCCTGAGGTTGGGCTGTGCTCCCATTTCCTGCTACACAGAAAGGAAGAAGCTAAGGTCCCTGAAGGAGAATGCTCACAAGTGAATTCTGCCTGTGTTTCTCCAGTCGTGCATTAAGGCCAGGTTAGTTAGGGTCACAGTTTGCAAGTACTGGGTAAGTGGTGATCCAAGCTTATCTGGATCTGAGGTCTGACCAAGTGAGCCTGAGGAGGCCAGGGAGGGGCAAAGGTGCTGGACATGAAGGCAAGGACTTGCCCGTGCTGATGGCTCGGGGAATTCCTGCTAGGTATGGGGGAAGCGAGGATGATGGATATAAGGTGGCAGGGTAGGATAAAGGGAGTTACTTCCCTGGCCACAGACTGCATGGAGTCAGCAAGAGACTGAATGTGGACAGACTGAGCTCAGGGCCCTCTTCTTTCAACCCTTTTACAGTCTCCTTACAGCAGGCGACACAACTTCTGCTTCATTCAGCAAACAGCAGCCTTTAGTCCCCTCCAGGAAGCCACAAAGCCCTTTCACTAATCTGTGTTAAACACACACCTTGTGTGTAGCCCTGATCTGCCTCTCTGTGTGTATCACTTGATATGATGTCTCAAAAAGGCTCATGTGGGGTTTCACATAACAAGTCCTACTGTATATGTGGGAAATTGAGTGCCTTGTCCAAGTGCACTCAGCTGGACAGTGGCCAAAGAAGGACTTGAACCAGGTCTGCTTCTCCAGCCCATGGCCCAAATGAATATGAGAGGATCTCTGAGATCTTGGGGGAAGAAAAGAGTATATTCCTGGGCAGGACAGGGGGTGGGGTAAATGAGTGGGCTGTGGCATCACCCACCCCAGAACTGGCACCTACCCTCATTCTCCAGCTTCCTCTTCTCCAGTTCTGCCTCGATCTGGTCCAGCACCATGGCCAGCTCCCCGAGGATCTTCTTCAGGTAGCTCACATCATCGTGCTCCAGGATCTTAGCCTGTAGTTAGAATAGGCAGGAGCCATAGGCTGAGCTGGCCTCTTTGGAGTGAGGCAATCCAGGGATGGAAGAACCTTTGCCTAAACCCTTACTGTGCACCAAGCCTCCAAATATCCCTTGCCTTGCTATGGCAAAGCATCTTCAATTACCTGGCACTTAACCAGCCCTGTCTGTCAGCCCTGTCTGACAGTGGCTCACCTGTTCTTCGCTAAGGAAGGAAGCACTGCCTTGTCCAGAAATACACTGCAGTTACCCTCTTACCCGTTGGCAGTCAATGGTTGACTGGCCTGAGGGTACTAAAGGGTGGCCTCAGGCTACAGGTGGACACTCCAGAGCTTCTTGTGCAATTGAGGGAAAGGCTTGGGACTTCTTACCTACCCTCTCATGCTTACTGGGATTTCCTCACAACACTTCTCAGTACCACTCTATGCAAGAACCTGAGTTCAATACTCAGCTTTCAGGCCATGACCTAAGATACAGGAGCCTGAGGCCCCAAGGTAGCAATCTGATCCTCACAGAACTAGCTTTTCTCCATGGGAAGGGGAAGAGGGAGCCCCCCTCCCCCACCGCAGGCTGGGGCTCTCACCATGAGCTTCTTTTGTTTAGAAAGGTAGGGCTCTGATAGCTGAGGCTCCTCATGATCCAGCTTCATGAGGTCCGTGGTGGCATTGGCTAAATGTCCTGGGGAGAGAATAAGAAAGGCCCCTCATACCCAGGGTCTCCCCAGCCCCTCACTGGCCAGAGAAGTTAGAATAGCAACAGCCAGCACCAAGCAAGCCCTTCAGGCTGCCACGTGGGCCTGGATGAGAGCTGCCCTCAGCTCAGCCAGTCACACACACACACACACACACACACACACACACACGGATATCTCATGGCAGCATGATCGGTGTGTAACCAGGAAAGAACAGAATGGAGGACAAGAATGGGGGACACAGAGGGCGGCCTGCCTAGGGCACAAGGGGCCCAGAAATTTTGAGGAGGAGGAGACTATCCTTAAGGGTGAGTAGGAGATTGCAGAAACAGATAGAACCCCAAACCCAATCTCATCATCCTCCCTCCCCACCGCGGCATCCCGCAGCACCCCTCCCCCACAGGAAGCCAAGACAGATGAGGAAGGGGGAGGTCCCAACTCTTCCAGACCCCAGTGGATCTGATCTGCTGTCCAGAGAGCTCTAGCTCCTCCCACTTAACCTCCCCCTCCAGCCCGCCAGCTGCTGCTTCACACAGACGCACAGCCACTCACATACCTGGAGCTAGGCTGTCTCTCCACCCTCTCCTAGCTCCGCAAGAGACCTCCTCACCTACGTCCCAGACCCTACCACTCCCAGTTTGAAGCTCATCCCTGCCCTGATAAGTGTCCCTTCGATAGTGTCCTCTCCATCTCTGTTTCCTCTCACCAGCTCCATGTTCTGTGGGTTCCCTCCAGGGTGTCCCTAGCACCAGACATATGTCTCAGTCACTCCAAAAGCTTCCCACTCCCTGAAGGTGCCAGAACATTCCAAAACTCCAGGCCTCTGTACACACGACTTCTCTCTCCTGGAATAGCCATGCCCTCGATTCCCGGAAGCCTCCTTGGGTACACACACACACACACACACACACACACACACACACACTCCTCTGTGAAGCCCAGCCTTGAGTGTGAGCCTCTGTGCCTTTGTCCCCAGTGAACACTCCACAGATCTCTGACAGGCAAAGCCATGGCGGACTCCCTCCACCTGCGCAGTGCACAACCTTGCTTGCTGTGTGTGGAAATGTTAATGCTAACATGGCAGTCTGTGGATGCAGAGGTCTCCCTATGGCACCTGAGATTTTGCAAGGCAGTCACTGTCACAGATGCAGCTTGGTTCCCTTACAGCCCAGCAATAAAAAGAGCAGAGAAAGCAACGAGTGTAGTTGTGTAGCTTCTGCCCACTGAGGTTTAGCCATGCACCACCCACCCGCAGCTCCACAAGGTCAGTCGCCAGTAAACACTCTCTAGGGCTTTCCAGTGCTGTGGCTATATTTAAGTCTCATGGATGTTTTATGAATGCCAAGGTCAACTTGTCTCGTGCCCATCCCCCAGGGCTTCTCTTGCGGCTCTCTTGAGACTTCAGGAGGTCTTAGATGATTTGGGGTGGTGTCATTTCAGGTTGGCTTTCTGCCCCCCTGCCTCCTGGGAGGTTTCCCTTTGTCCCATCTTAGTTGAAGTCCTTAGATGCTCCCTGCTTCTTCAATGGAGGTCGAGGGCTGGGCCTTCTCTTGACCCCACTGTCTCCCAGATGCCCCACGTAGCTCAGGACAAGAGGAAGGAAGCAGCCCACCCTCAAGAGGCAGGGATCTGTCCCTAGGCCAGGCCACATCACCATTTACCTAAAAAACCACCAGGGCCTCTGAACCGCTCCATCTGCTTTTACTGCCCCCCTGTCACTCCCCACTAACTTCTTGATCGAACCCCTCATCTGCCAGACCCAGTTCCCCAGACTCACAAAAGACCCCCCAACACCCCTTTGGCCTGGGCTCTACTGCGCTGAACTTCCCACAACCCCTCACACATCACGCAAGTCCTCCCACAACCTGGCCCCCTCGCCTCCTGCTCCTTCCCCAGCTGCTCCAATCTATCCTTGGATGGTACCAGGCCCCTAGGGGTCAGGATGGGCATCTTCCATGGCTCCAAACCTCCATTAGACTCCAATCACATGGTTGGGAGTAGATAAAAGATTTTTTTAAAACTGTTTTTGTACAGGGTATACCTGCAGACTTGTTTTTAAAAAATTCCAACAGTGCTAAAGAATGTACAGTAGCAGTAAATCTCTCTCCTCTCCATCTGCAGATGGGCGGCTCTGCTCCTCAAAGCCTATTGCTGCTGGCAGCTTCCTGTGTGCTTCCTCCCAGAACCCCCCTTGCCGGTACTAAGAGCCCCTGTGAATGTTTAAGTGTCTCTTGTCCTTTTTGGGGGGATGGGGGTGGTGTGGAGACAGTCTGACTATGTAGCCCACAATTCACAATCCTCCTGCCTCAGCCTTGCAGGCATGTCACATCAAGCTTGCCCTCCCCTCCCCCGCCCCCTTTCTGCTTTTTCCACTCCTTAGTCTCTCTGAGAGAACATCACATGCCTACTGTTCTTTTTTAAACATCTGCACAGTATTCCACTGTACGGCAAGGCCATAACTGATTTACCCACTCCCCACCCCATGGGTAGCTGAGTTCTTTCTGCTGATATTTCTCACTCCGACCGACTGTGCTGCAGTGAACCTCTTTGCCCATCCCTCTCAGTGGCCAAGTCCAGTGCAACTGCGCAATAGTCTCCAGACCCTTACAGGTTTGATTGAGGCTGTCCAAGCTTACTCTGCGTCACATTGTAATGCCCAGGTCCTTGTCTTCACGCTGGTGGAACTCTGGCCCTGGACACACAAGTCAAGTCCACCCCTGCCCATCCTCAGCCCCTGCCCAGCGGCTTATAAGTGTTGTCAGACCACACAGTAAATAAATCCTGAGGGGCTGGGGATATGGCCTAGTGGCAAGAGAGCTTGCCTCCCATACATGAAGCCCTAGGTTCGATTCCCCAGCACCACATATACAGAAAACGGCCAGAAGGGGCGCTGTGGCTCAGGTGGCAAAGTGCTGGCCTTGAGTTGGAAGAAGCCAGGGATGGTGCTCAGGCCCTGAGTCCAAGGCCCAGGACTGGCCAATAAAATAAAATAAAATAAATCCTGAGGATAAGAGGCAGGGCTGATGTTACACCCAGAGCCCTCCCTGCCTTTGTCAATCAGCGAGACAGTGGAATGGGAAGGGAAGGGATCCTACAAGGTAGAGTCACAGGACCCTGAGGTCCCAAATCCCCAAATCCCTGTGAGCAGCTACAGAGGGACGATCTGACTTAACCAACTTCCACTTTGCTGGGTGCTAGATCTAAAAGGATGAACCGGGCTGTGGACATGTTCAGGCTACTGACAAGGGTAGCTCATGGTTGGCCATGAAATTGAAAACAGAGACACCCCCCCCCCACACACACACATACACACACCGAGCAGCCTTAACAGTCCCACCCCTGAGGTTACCCAGTGACCTGAGCAGCCAGTTAAAGGGCCTCTTCCTGAGCCCCAAGCCCAGGGGTGTGTGGTTAGGACTAATTGAGGATCCCAATCCCTCCCTCCACCCCCTGCCAGCTTCACAGGGACCAAAAAGCCTCTCAAGGACAGAAGACCCCATAGCTTCTGCATGGGGTGGCAGGACCAGGGCCAGGGCAAGGGGACAGAGCCATATTCCATTAGAAACAGTGAAAGGGATGGAAAGCCAGAGAGAAGGGAAGAGGAAGAAAGCAGGAGGAGGGAGAAGGAGAAGGAGGAAGGCGAGAGAGAGGAAAAGGGACAAAAAATATCTCATATTGACCTGGGCATGGTGGCTCGTGTCTGTAATTCTAGCCACTTGGGTGGAGGACATAGAAGGATCTTGGTCTGAGGCCTGCCCCAAGGTGGATAGGAGGGGGAACTAACCTTAAAAATTACTAAAGCTTTCCTCTAGTTTTCCTTTATGTGTTTATGAGGTGGGCACTTTTGTAATAGTTTACCTACTTTCTTGATTTCTTTGTCTTTTGTTGGTCGTGGGGCTTGGAGTCTGGGCCTGGGTGCTGTCCCTGAGCTCTTCAGCTCAAAGCTACTACCCTACCACTTGAGCCACAGTGCCACTTCCGTACCTACTTTCTTTGCTGGTTGCAATCATATTTATTTCCCTACTGGTCTACTTTGTATAGATTTTGATCATTACAGATTGTACATACTTACTGAATTACCAAACTGTACTCCATGAAGACAACTGTTATCTCTATTTAAAATACGTTAAATTTGATATGTTGAATTAATACTTCTTTGTACAACTATTTAAAGATTTAAAAAATTAATGTAAAAAATGTAAAGCAAAAGGGGTTTCAGGTAAGGCCCTGAGTTCAAGTCCCAGTACAGAGAGAGACATAGAGACACACACAGAAGTGGAAAGAGAGAGAGAGAGAAGAGCATGCCAGCTCCCAGTAAGAGACAGAATCCCCAGTGACACACAGAGAGGCGAGAAGGAGAGAGGGAGGAAAGGGGAGGACAAGGAGAAAGAAACCCAGGCTGGAGGACAAATCACAAGGCCTCCTGCCTACAGGAGGGGGGACAGGGAAGGGCCTCCAAGCTGCTCGCACTCACTGCGAATCTCGGCCGTGGCGTACTTGGGGATCATGGAGTCAGTGGTGAGCTCAGGGTGCAGGATGCAGCCGTGGGTGTAGGCGTCCATGGGCAGCGCGTCTAGCAGCTCCCTGTACTGCAGCACCCGGGCATGCTGCGGGCTGCCAGCTTCAGGCATCAGGGCCACCACGTGCTCTGCGGGGCATGGCCACAGGCTGGGCCAAGTCCTCAACTGGCCCTGCCTCAGCCACCCACCCTTACCATCCCAGAACCCCAAATGTCACCCCCAGAGGTCCCAGGCACCTTTGTTCCCAGAACTGGGACTGGTTAACTGGACATAAGAGTCCCACGGACTTGCCCACCCAGGCTGGCTTCAAACCATGATCCTTAAATCTCAGCCTTCTGAGTAGCTAGGATTACAGGGGTGAGCCACCATTGCCCATCATAATGCATCATCATTATTATTATTTTACCGTATAGCCACTGTGCTGGCCCCCTTCAGTGGCTGCCTGAGTCTCTGCCACAGGCAGCTAATCCTGAGCCTGTTGAAGGCCAAGGGCGGGAGGGAATACAGGGCCCCTACAAGGTTCTGGGGTCTGCAGGGTGCTCAGGTGGCTGGCACTCTGTTTGTGGTGTGCCTGGGAGTCTGGCCCCTACTGGGTTACAGGTCACACGGTGCTGGATTGGAGGAAATCTGTGAGACATGGGGGGAACCCCTAGAGTGTCTGTGTCCTGGCCTGGGTCTCCAGGGGTTCTGGGGACTGGAGCTGCAGGTCCTTCCTAGGTCCCCACCATGTCCTCTCTGCAGGCCAGGGGAGCAAGTTGGGGGGGGGGATTGTAGGGGGCTAGACCTGCAGCAGTCCTTACCACTCTGAGATTCTTGGGGGGCATCTGACCACTGCCTGTAGCCCAGGGAAACATTTGGGTGGTAATGGGCCTCACCAAAGGTCCAGTGGCTTTCTGAGACTCCAGGGCCTGGCATAAGCCAGTGAGGCCTGTAGGGCCTGCGGCTGGGTGTCCCCCTGCCCCTGTGGCCCGGCGTGGGGTCCCCCCCACCAGGTACCTCCAGTGAAGGTGCGCTCCACGTAGTCGATGATCTGGTCGTAGTCACTGATGATGTTGTCCCGGTGGATGATGACGGGCACCTCCTCACCCAGGTTGAGCCGCATGAACCAGGGCTCCTTGTGCTCGCTCTGCGGCAGGCTCACGTCCCGCTCCTCGCACGCCAGCCCCTTCTCAGCGATCACCAGCCGCACCTGCAGGCGCCAGGGTCAGAGCGGGGACGGCAAGGCGGGCGAACACGGGGACACTCTGCCCGGGTGGGGCGGGGCGTGTGGGGAGGGAGGTCAGAGGTCACACACAGGAGGGGACACTGTTGCTTTCAGCCCATTCTTGGTCATGGGGGTGGGGAGTTATGTGTCCCAGGGGCAGTGCTGGGTGGGGAGGAGGGATGGGCCAGTACCAGAGCTTGAACTCAGGGCCTGGGTGCTGTTTCTTAGTTTTTTTTTCACTCAAGGCTGGGTCTGTACCACTTGAGCCACGGCTCTGTTTCTGTCTTTTTGGTGGTTAATTGGAGATAAGAGTCTCATGAACTTTCCTGACCAGGCTGGCTTCAAACCACAATCCTCACATTTCAGCCTCCCGAGTAGCTGGGATACAGGCGTGAGGCACCAGCACCCAATATTTTGGGAGCTCTTAGAAACATTAGGAGGCGGTGCTTGCCCGCAGGAAGTGGGTCACTAGGAGTGACTTTGAAGGCTGTGCCTCATCCCTTGTCCCTTCTGTCTGTTTTCTGTCCGCCATGAGGTGAACAGTCTTCTCTCCACCCTACACCGTGATGCCCTGTCTTACATAGGCCTAGAAACAAGGAGCCAGCAACCATGGGCTAAAACCATGAGCCACAAATACTGCCCCCACCCTTTATTTTTCTCAGTTGTTTGTAGCAATGCTGACATAACTACCAGGTATGGGCAATTAATAGGACCCATTCTAGTCTCCAAACACCTCCCAGCTGATCACCCAGTTGGGTGCTCACAGCAACTCCCCACACAATGGCAGAACAGGCACTGATTCCCTATTTTCCTTACTGAGAAGACGAAAGCCCAGCGAGATCAAGTGACTTACCTGAGGTCAAACAGCAGTTCAGCAAGGAACTTAAAATGGAAAGGACGGTTCCTGACTCCCACACAGAACCCTCTTCCCTGAGTACTCTGGGGAGTCCTGACTTGCCCCCCTCCTGAAATGGTCTTGTGTCTCCAGGGAGCGCCCAACAAACACTTGTGATGGAATCTGCCAGCCTCAAAACTGGCCTGGGAGATGGCAGAATCCCATCTTCCCTCTGTGCATTTCAATTGTGCCAACCTCAGACCTTGTCCCAGGTCCCCAGCAAGAGGTGGCAGGGACTCTGATCCATAGAGATTGGATAGGGAGGGAGAGAGGGAGGGAGGGAGAAGGAGGAGGGCACCCCTGTGAGGCAGGGGCTCATTCTCCTCCAACATCCCATCCTCACACACTCCAGGGGTGCTGGCCTGAGAACCAGGCACCCCAGCCTTCCTCCTAGGTGCCAGGAGTTCAGCTTCCAGAAGAGGCAGTGTGGCATCTGGGGAGCGCCCTCATGCCATGTCACTCGAGTATCAGCTCCCGCCCTGCCTTGCTGGATGCTTGGCTTTCTACCCTGCTTCACTTCTTCCAGAGTTCCCTCCAGGCTTGTGGGAGGATGAAACGCCTGACACGGTAGGAGCGATGGGTCTTAGCTATGTGCATGAAACCAAGTGTTGGAGGCAGACAGATCTGGAATTGAAGCTTGGCTCTACTGCTGTGTGACGTTGGACAGGTCACGGGACCTCTCTGACCTCTAGTTTCAGTGAGGTAAGGAGTGTAATCTGCTTGAGAGTGGTGTGAGGTTGAAGGGGAGTGATATGATGCACACACCTGTATTCAGTAGTGGCCTAGTTCCCTCCTACCCTCCCTCACAGCTAACACAAACACTTTCTTTTCAGTTGCCTGTGGGAAAGGAGAAACACTCACTCACAGGTCCATTTGCTCCGTTAACCAAAATCCAGTCCCATGGCAGGGAGGGGAGAGGAGGGGCACGATGCTGGAAACATCCCTGGGCTGCCGGCAGGGCCTTGGCTCACCTCGCTGACAGCTGTGGCAATGCTGTGTGACCTCAGAGCCTCACTGCACCTTTCTGAGCTTCGCTTTTCATACTGGCCGTGAAGTGTGGGGGTGGATTCCATCCTAGGAGCACCCAGCAGCTGTGCTGTGGGCTATGAGAAAGAGGCCCCTGCAGGAGACCCAGCTGCTCTGTCTCGC
Source organism: Perognathus longimembris pacificus (assembly GCF_023159225.1). Taxonomy (NCBI): domain Eukaryota; kingdom Metazoa; phylum Chordata; class Mammalia; order Rodentia; family Heteromyidae; genus Perognathus; species Perognathus longimembris. Next base: position 75,766,804 of record NC_063166.1, on the reverse strand, counting down.
CAGGGGGCCGTGGGAGGGGCTGCTGGTTCTGCACCATGGATGGAGAGCAGCAGGCCTGCAGAGGGTGAGCTGCCGGGGTTGGGGGGGGGGGGCGGCATCTGCTCAGGTTTGGGTGTGTGAGGAGCATGTGTGGGTGAACAGGCGTGTGAGCTTGAGCATGGCAGTGCATGGATGAGTATACAGAGGTGTGTGTACTCAGGCCATGGCTGAGGGTTACTGCACATCTGTGTGCACAAGTGAGTATGTGTCCATGTGTGTGTGGTGTGCCCGAGTGAGCGCAGGTGTGGATGGGTGTCTGTGGGCACTGGATGGCCCATGCCCTGGAGAAGCACAGGGAGTCCAGGCTGGAGCTGCATGGGAGAAGCTCACTCTCCCGGCATGCTTTGGGTGTGGTAATCCCAGCTGGGAGGGGCTTCTGGGTCACCCTGGCCTGTGGTCAAGGAGACGCTCACCTTTAGCTGAGCTGCAGACCAGAGCCATGTGCCATTCTGTGGGGGGAGGGGAGCCCAGAGAGGAAGCTGGGCCCTAGGGAAGGGCAGGCAGCCACCAAAGCCATCTGCCATCTCTGCCTCCTGGAGGCTTTATAGACTTAAATGGTCACCACTTGGTGTCCCCAGACTTCAGCCATCTCTGGGTACAGTCTTCCCTGTGGATGCCTGAGAAGGGGCCACTGGTGTTTCCTTTCCTGCGTCACATGGGATGGGTCCCCCTTACCAGGCCTTGTTATGTGATGGATGCCCCAGGTAGGCCGCTCTGACCAGCCCTTTAGTTGCTGTGTGACTATTCAAGGAATCCAGTCTCTGAACCTTATTAATCTCAAATATCTTCTCTTTAAAAAAAAAAAAAAAAGTAATAGATTTTTTGTTTTGTGTGTGTGTGCACATGCACATGCACAGGCTTAAGAACTGGGGCTTGAACTCAAGAGCCTCACACTCACACTTGGCTTTTTAACTTAAGGTTGACATTCTCCCACCTGAGCCATACCTTCATGTCTGGCTTTTGACTGGTAAATTGGAGACAAGAATACCCTGGTTGGCTTAGAACCATGATCCTCAGATTTCAATCTCTTGAGTAGCTAAGATTATCGTCATGAGCCACCAGTGCCTGGTCGATTTTAATTTTAGAGCAGTTTTGGGCTTACAGAATCCAACACCTTCTTCATCTTATGGCTTATCAACACATTGCTTCACAATAAGCATTCACGGAGTGCTTGCTAGACCTAGACTTTGTTCTGAGTCGGGGTGGCTCTGTCCTGAATGAGACAGATCACTGCCCTTGGGAGCTGGGGTTCCAGGGGGGCAGATGCACATTAGGCACTTAAGACAACAACATGCTCAGAGGCAGAGGTGGTTTTAAACATGGAGGTCCAGCAATCAAGGCCCTGAGGAGGTGACATTGGAAGGAAGTTTGGAACAGGGTAAGGGAACAGTCAGACAAGGGCCTGAGGAAGGAGCTCCAGGCAGAGGGACAACCAGTGTAAAGGCATTAAGGAGGGGGCATGGGGACAGGTCTGAGGCTAGTGTCAAAGCCAGGGTGGACAGGGATGAGAATAGAGGGGCAGAGAAAGGATCATGTGTAAATGCTTTAATGGGGACTCCCAGACTCAAGGTCTTTTCCATGAGCAAGTCCCAGAAGCCTATAAGCTAGGCTGGGAGATGACCAGACTGGCACCGTCATAGGAATGTGGGTGCTAAAGGGGTGTAGGACTGGCTTCAGGGTTGGTATAGCTACCACCAAGTGCAGTAAACACTCACAGCCAACTTCTACGTGGCAGTAATTGAACCTGCCACCAGATCACATGAGAGACACACTTCCCATCATGTAGCCTGGCCTGGCCCTGACTGTCCTGAATGTAGCCAGGTGAGGAGTCTGGGGCCATTGTGAAGACTCTGGGTGTCTCCCAGAGGAACTTGGGGAGCCATTGCAGGTGCCTGCAGGAGAGTGGTGCAAAGTGAAGTATAACCAAGGCTTGAGCCAGAGCCCAGGTGTCTGAAAGTCAAGGCCAGAATGAGAGGTGGAGGCTCATCCTTCTTCTAGACCCCAGGGGTCAGGACTGGTCTCTGGCAGGACCCAGACCTGGATCTCTTCCCCCTGAGGATGGAAGGCTGGGGCCTCCAGGTCCAGCACAATGGCAGAGCCTGGGATAATGGGGTAAGGGGATCGTGAACAGGAAACTGGATGGACCTCAGAGACTGGCCCTCAGAGACTCACCCTAGTGGAAACGCAGGCTGTCACTCACATTGCCTTTCGGCTGTGCCAAGCGCTGGGCTGAGAATTGTACATGTAATGACTCGGTTAATCCTTACAAATACTCAGGGAGGTGGGACTGTCACCAACTAACATCCTAGCTCCTACTAATATCCTCGGTTTACAAAGGAGGAAACAGGCACAGAGACAATGAGTAACTTGCTCAAAGTCACACAGCTAGGAAACAACAATACTGGGGTTTAAAAGCTGGCAGGTGTGAGATGAGCGTGTAGAAAGTTTGGGGGAAGGAAGGAGTGATGCAGGGGGTATTATGCATCAAGTTCATTTTCCCAGGAGGCAACTTAGGATCAGAGGGCCAGACAACACAGCCAATCAGTGGGGATCCTGCCGTTTGCTCCTCTCAACCTCACTCCTACCCCTAGATAAGGGGTTCCTCACCCCTGTCAGGTCATGGAAGGCCCTCAAAATCATTTGGTGCATGATGGGACACAACCCACATTTCTCATTGGCTACCCGTGGCCATCTGCCTGTATTGATCATTGTGTGATCCATGAATGGTGATATAAATATCCAAATGATCCTTGGCAAGGAACAGGTTCCTCACCACTATCCTCATGGCAGGGGAGGCTGGGGCAGGAGTCCCTCACATTTACACTCTGCATTTACAGGCTCTTTTACACCCTTGGTCCCAAGTTGTCCCCCATGATGGTTCCTGAAAGTTCACCATCAGCCTACAGTTGTGTGCCAAGGTGTGATCAGGTATGATACACTTGGTCTTTACAGCCCCTGGAGGGAGGGAGGCAAACAGATGAACCAAGTGTGACCTAAAGGGGTGAAGACTCTGCCCCTGGCCATGCCACCGGGAGTGGCAAGGTTGGGATTAGACCTCGAGCCTGGGCTCACGCCACCACCCATGTCTTCACCATGGCAGCCAGCGCTCATGGCTGACATCCTATGCACTGCGCATGTGCTATTCTGGGTGATGCACATGCGTGCATGGGCAGCCTCCTCACAGTGGCCCTATCGAGGGGCCTCTTTCTACTCTCAGTGTGCAGGCTGGCTAGCGAGAGGTAAGGCAGTGTGTACAGGTCTCCCAGCTGGTCAGGGCGGAGCTGAGCTCCAAGCTCAGATCAGCTGGGTCCACACTGCCCTGATGCCTTCTGGATCTGGAACAGCCCTCAGATGCCCGGGGAGCTGCCATGGTTGTTTTCTGCTATCAGCAGCCCATATTCCTTTAAGGCCTGGTTTCTCTTACGATCATCTGCTGTGAGGAGCTTCTCTACCTTCCAGCCAGACCCTTCAGTGCCAGAGGGAAGTTCCTGCTACCTGCCAGGCACTTAAGCCTCTGGCTGTGGAAACCCTAGAAATCCTGCAGAGGATTCTTTAGATCAAGGATTCTGCAGGGGGTCCTGGAGAAGGCTGGACCCTTTTCCAGATGCAGCCATTGAGTCACAGAGGGGTGACTGTGACTTGTCCAAGGTCACTCAGGCAGCAAGAAGCCAAGAAGAGACTAGAACCCAGGGCTGTGTGGCTGCTGACCCATGCTCTTTTTGCCAGGCTGTACTCACTCTGGGCTCCACCTGGAGCCCCCAGGCCAGGGGAGGCCACGGCAGAGGAGATGGGAGGATGTCTCAGATAGCATGGTAGAAGCTTGGTCCCAAGTACAGTCGCTGTGGTCGTCCCAAGCCTGATTCCAAGGCCACCTATGCTCTGATCCCAGACTAGGTAGAAAATATTCCAAGAAGGAAGAGCAGGAAACTTCCACCCCCTTCTGGCGTGCCAGCGTTCTGTCCTGACCACTGAGGCCTGATTCATGAGAGCCAAGAGGAAGGGGTTCTGCAATTTGGAGATTTGTTGGTTCACCCCCAAACTGGTGAATCTATTCAAGTTCAGCATGTGTGCGGCCCAAGCACCTGGCCCAGCCCCTGGTTTGCAGTACATGTATAGAACTTACAGATGAGTCCCAGAACGACCTTGGTTAACTTAGGCCTTCCTTTACCTAGCATTTTCTGCCTTATTTTTTTGGTGTTTGAACTTGAACTCAGGGCCTCCCATATACTAAACATGAACTCTACCAATGAACTCTACCCATAGCCATATCGCCTACCATTTAACACCACACCTCCTATTCCCAGAGCCTTGGCCCTCTAAGTGGGCATCACCAGTAGCAGGTTTTTTTTTTGGGGGGGGGGGCACATCCTCTCACTTTTCCCTTACAGTAGCCCATGGAGGAAGTAATTGTGTTAGCCCTATTTTACAGATTACAACACTGAGGCTTTGGAAAGGCAATGCAACTTGTGCAAAGCTCTACAGTGGGCGAGGTGAAGATGGCTCTCCTGCTGGGGGTTGGTGGGGCCTCAACTATAGACTGTAAAATGGGGACAACCCAAAAGTGGCTGATGGAAAGGTAGGGCCTGGGCCTCGTAGACCTAGTGAGCCAGGTCTTCTCTGGGAGAATCCAGCAGGCTGTGTCTTAGCTGGGATCACACTCAAGCCAGTACCAAGTGATGCCTCCCGGTTCACAGACGTCCTGGCAAGCACGCAGGACTAGAGTTCAAGGGGGCTTTTGGTAAATCACCATTATCATCATCCCAGTCTCCAGATGATGAAACTGAACCTGGGCCATGGCTCAAACCCCAGAGGCTTTGGTTGCAAAGCCCTTTCTTTTCTTTTCGTAGAAAAACGAGTGAATGAAAGAAAAGGATCTTCCGGGGCGAGGAAGAGCCCGGGCAGGCGGGGAGGAAGCTCTGGGGCTCGGCTGGACCAGGCTTCAGGCTCTGGCCATGGTGCTGAACCCACACTCCCGAGAAAGGACCGCGCTCCAAGTGGGAGAGTCCAGCCCTTCGAGACAGCTTTGTTTTAGGGTGCAGTTCCTTCCTCCCTAGGATGCCGGAATCGAGTCCCGGGCTGGATGTCAGCTGTCCCCCAGCCCTCCTGGGTCTGAGAGGGGCTTTGGGGGTACTGGCCCATCGGTGCCTTTAAGAGCAAAACACAGCTCGGCAGGGCTGCGAGCCGGTGTGTGAGGGGCTGGGTTAACGCTTTCCTTCCCAGCTGGAGAGGAGGGGACGAATCTTCCAAGCCCAGGCCCGTGGAAGGCCCTGGCCCGGATAGAGGGGCGCGGAGCTCTGAGCGGGGTACAGTGTCCTGGAGGAAGGCTGGGCCCGCCGGGAGCGCTTCTTCCCCGCCCCACACCCCGGCAGCCCCCGGACCCGCACCCCGGCAGGCCGCTCCACAGCAGTGCCCGGCGCCCCGCGCCTTTGTCTGTTCTCACCCCCACCCCACCCCAGGACAGGTCTCCGGGAGGGGCTGCGCCCTGGGGCCCAGGGAGTACCGGCCACCGCCGAGGACAGTCGCCGGGATCCCTCGGGCCCCTTCCCGCCTCTGGGGTCCCAGGCCCCCCCAGCCCTGGCTGCGCCCCACCTCCCCGGCCTCCGGGCGCCCAGCTCTACCTTCTGCGAGCTGAAGGACTGGGTCCAGTGGTAGAGAACCAGGCTCTCCTTGGGCCAATGGGCGGGGCTGGCCGCCTCGGGCGCGTCCGGGGCCTCGGCCGGCTTGGCCGCATCGCTCTCCAGCGCCGAGATGGGCCACCAGCTGCAGTTGGTGGGGGTCAGGTTGTTGGGGGTCGCCATGACAGCCGGCGATCGGAGGAGGAGGAGGAGGAGGAGAAGGAGGAGGAAGAGGAGGAGGAGGAGGAGGAGGAGGAGGAGGAAGACGGCGGCTCCGCGGCTCGCTCGCCCAACATCACATGGCCTCGCCGAGCCTGCCCCTCTCCTTCCCTCCCCCTCCCCGCCAAGTCATTGCTCACCGGCCGAGGGGGAGGGGAGTGGGGATCCCGGGCGCCGCGCTCCCCTCCCCCCCCGCCCCTCCCCGCGCCCCCGGGAACGCCACGGTCCTCCCCCGGCGCCCCGCGGAGGGCGGGGCCCGAGCATCCCTGCAAGTGGGCCGCACCCCCCCCCCCCCCCATCCCCGGGGCGCGCACGGCTGGCTGGCTGGCTGGGCTGGCCGGGCACCTGCTCGAGGGGCCACCATGACGGGTAGTAGGGGCGTCTCCACCTTTTAGCAAGGAATAGCCCTGCTCGCTTTGAAACTGTTATTTTCTGACTTGTTCCCACCCCCTTCCCCCCCCCTACCCCCACCCCAGGGGTTCCCGAGGGTGAAAAGGGAGCCAAGGATGAAGTATTTAACCAGGCAACAGGCACTGACTGAGCTTCTAAGCCCACGCCCCTCCCCTCAAAATTTGCCCCCCCCCCAACCCCATTAGCCTATCTTCTGGAGGAGGAAACTAAGGCAAGAGAGGCTAAGTGACCTTGGGCAAGGTCACCTGGTTACTGACTGGTGGGCCCTGCGATGCCAGCCCAGGCAGCGTGGCTCCAGAGCCTGTGCTGTCAGCAGTAGGTCAGGACAGGATGCCACACCAACAGCACAGCAGACCTGGCCTGCACCGTAATCACTTTTCCCAGATGAGGAAGGTGAGACACAGATGCCACCAGTCCAAAGGCCCACCTGTACTCCCAAGAGACGGGGACACCCTCAGAGGAGTCCAAAGGACGCCTGTGACACCTTTGTCCGTAGGGATGACTTGAACATTCCTGGAAACCATGTAAAGTTCTTTTTTTTTCTTTTTATGTCAGGCTTGAACTCAGGGCCTGGACGCTGTCCCGGAGCTCTTGTGCTCCAGGATAGGGCCCTACCACTTTGAGCCACAGCTCCACTTCCCGTTTTTGAGTGGCTAATTGGAGATAAGAGTCTCACGGGGACTTCTCTGCCTGGGCTGGCTCTGAATCACTGTCTTCAGATCCCAGCCTCCTGAATAGCTTGGATTACAGGTGTGAGCCACTAGTCCCCAGCTCATGTAAGTTCTTAAATGCACCCTTGCTTCCCATAAAGAATATTATTTTAATTTACCATTGGGCGAAAACAGGAGCAGGCTTGGAGAGGATCCATGTACTGGTTCAGCCCCTTGTTGCTTCACGTGAGGGATGTGTTCTGAGAAATGTCTTCAGGCAACATCATGATGCAAACATCACAGCGTCCTTAGATTAAACCAAGATGACTACGACACCATTAGGTGATGTAACCGCACGGGACCACCACTATATATGTGCTCCATGGTTGAACTAAGTCTGTACGCACCACATAAATATAGTCAGGAAGATCAACTTTTCAGTTTGCTACTAGAGATGCGTGGTCTCATAGCCTCCCAGATTGTATGTGTTACTAATAAGTACCACTCATCAGTGTCCTTCCTCCTACCAGGCAACAGAAGTTCTGTGGCCTGTGGATTTCCCTTTTCAACTTGGCTGCCAGGAAGCCTAGAGCTACTTTCTATTAAGTTCTAGTTGTTACATTAGCCTACCAGGTTCAACAAAGTCTCTGTCACTCCTGATTTTTCTTCTTCTTTTCTCCTGAGAGTGTCCTATTGTTCACTGATTTTGCAAAGAACATGATAAATAGTGTAGGAAAAATTAATTTGGGTGTGTGAAATTAAAGCACTTCAGTGTTTGATGGAAGCAGAAAATTTGTCTGTTGCTGCCTGAAACCTGCCTGAAATCCACAGAGTCTAATAGAAGTCATGTTCGAGTGTGTATTCAGTCCTTTGTGTAGTATTCACTGTGCAATGATGTGTGCCAGGCACCTTACCAGGCCCCAGAGGGTTAGTGATAAATAGGACAGACATTAGCCTGACTTTTCCACTATTTTCTTAGCAATACATCTCAGAACTTCCTAATAGCACAACCTGTCCAGTCCATGGATGGGCTGTAAGATATTTAACAACTCTTACTGACAGGAATATATACTGTCCCTAACCATTTTGTTATTGAAACAGAGCTGCAGTGATTTATTAATTGTGTACATCTGAGGAGAATCTGCATGTTAAATTCTTAGATGTAACAAGATGTAACACAGGACCTTTTTGTCAAGGGTCTCAACTAGTACTCGCTCTGATCAGGCTAAGAAAGTAAGAATTTCACCACACTCTGATTTCTTTTTCTTTTCTTTTCTTTATTTTTTTTTGCCAGTCCTGGGGCTTGGACTCTGGGCCTGAGCACTGTCCCTGGCTTCTTTTTGCTCAAGGCTAGCACTCTGCTACTTGAGCCACGGCGCCACTTCTGGCCATTTTCTGTATATGTGGTGCTGGGGCATTGAACCCAGGGCCTCATGTATATGAGGCAGGCACTCTTGCCACTAGGCCATATCCCCAGCCCTCACACTCTGATTTCTACATGCAGAAGATTTTAAAACATTTTTTTTCTATGCAAAAAAATAATCTATGGATAAAGATAAAATATCTTTAATATTCAATTTTAATTTTTCTTTTACTTTTTCAGACATGAAGAAACACTGAACACATATATATCCATCACCTAGACATCATAATTGTTGAAAACATAACATACTTGGGTAATGTTAAAAACACACCATACCAGGCGTAGTACTGCATGCCTGTAATCCCAGCCCTTGGAAGCAAGGGGATCATGAATTCAAGGCTAGCTTGAGGTACAAAACCAGACTCCATTTCAGAAACAAACAACTTACCATCCTTGTTTAAGGGGTGGAGCTCTTGAAGTAAATTACAGGTACTATAGTATTTTTCCAATGAAATACTTCAATGTTGGATACTTCATAAAGTATGCAAAACACAGACCATTTGCTTATGTAATGCACATTTTTATACTCTAGAAATAAATCCCTAGTCATTTAGCTTGTATTTAAATGTTTCCAATTTGCCAGAAATATCTTTGTAGTTGGTTTCATTCAGAGTTCAGCCAAAGACCACACAATGAATTGTATTAATTTTTTCTCTTTTCTTTCTGCAGGACATGGACTTACTTGTGAAGAGATTGGGAGCAATTTCTTGGTCAAGGTCTTACGTTGGGAATTGTCTGATGGCCTTATAATGGTGTCCCTTAAACTTTAAAATGAAAACTACATTTTCATGTGTATTTGGGTTCCTCCTTCCCTTCCCTTCTTCTCTGCCTCCCTCTCTTCTCCCTTCCTTTTTTGCAATGCTGGGATGGAACCCAGGACCTCACGTACCTTAGGCACGCACTCGGCCACTGAGCTCCTGCCCAGCCCCTGCCCCTCTGCTTCTTATAAACTAGTATAGGTTAAACATGTCGAGGGTGAGAGTTCATGATTACTTCCTGGTGCTCTGTGTGCCTCAGTGCACCTCCTATGAGGGGGCGCACAATGGTTTGTTGTCCCCCCCCCCTTAAGGTGGGGACCACATCCCACCATGGTGAGTTTCCATTTCTCCCCTTTGGCCATCATCTTGTGGAAACCCGGATGTTCACCCGCAGAGGACCTCCACGAAGCCCATCCCAGAGGCTGTGAAGTGATTTGCTAATTTTGTCTTTTCACCTGCATTTACCAGCCGCATTCCTAACTTGCATTTCATTAATTATGAGTAAAGTCTACCATCCCCTCAAGTGTTTAAAAGCCATTTTAATTTCTTTCCCAGTGAATTGTCTGTGTTTCTGTGGGGACTTGGGCAATTATAGCCCAGCATGCTAAGTGCTGTCACCAGGACAAGAAAGGGACTGTGGGAGCCAGTGAGGAGAGTGGAGAAAGACCTCTCCCGGGAGATTCATAATTTAGAAAAGCATTTATTTTCTCCTTTTAAGTCAAACTTTCCCTTGAGTACTGATAAAACAGCTGATGAGGATGAAAGCTCTTGAAAATAATAGTTTCAGACACACACGTCCAATTTTCCAAAGATAATACCAATTTCAATTGTGATTCAAAATCAATAAGCCTTCTGTAGCTTAACTACAGAGGCAAGAGGGGTCCCTACGGAGGGTGGGAAGGATGCAATGGCCCTCAAGATGCAGTGTTTAAGAAAGAAACAACTGTCACAATGTTTCACGATTTGCTAACAAGGCAATAAAGATTCCTGGGCCAGGCTGTATGTAGCTCAGCTGCAGAGTTCTTGCTTGGTGCATGCAAGGCCTTACATTCATCCAGCAGCACAACAGCAAGCAAGCAAGAGAACAAACAAACAAACAAAAAGCCCACCTGGAAAGAAGGGCTGAAACAGTTAAGATAAAGTCCCCATCCTTGTAAAGTCTCTGCTCCACATTGTCAGTTTCTTCGTTCCTGTCTAGAACACTAATTCTATCCACTGGGTGTTGTTCTACCCTTAGCAAAGGTGATTTCTTTGCCACTTTGATGTTTTCCTCTCATAAAGACTTCAAGTCCATGTTGGAAGCTAGGTACCAGGGAGCATACCTAGGGGCATGGGAGCTGAGGAGGGGGACTGAGACGGGCACATCACTCTGGGTGACAGAGCAAGGCCTTGCCTCAAAACAAACAAACAAACAAATAACATGCACATGCACGTACACACACGCACCCTTCTTGGACTGAGTGATGCAAGGGCTGGCAGATTTGACACACAGAGCTTAATATCTTTTGTTGTGCAAGAATCATTATGAAATTATGTTAAGCAATTGACTAGGAGAAATACTGACAAACTTAGAAAGCAAAAAAGTAGGCGTCATTGATAAAAGCCCTTACAAACCAATATAATGTAATAAAACTATATGTTTAAAGAAGGGCAGAAGATGTGCTTCAAGTAGTAAAGCACCAGCCTAGCAAGTACGAGGTCCTGAGTTCAAAACCCATGACAATGCACTTCATAACAGAATCCACAGTGTGGACACTGTGGTTATCTCTCTACATCCATCCTACCCAGCTTTCACCTCCATATGGAATGAGCACCGTGCCGGTGGGTGAGGTTTTCCTCCACTCCAGTCCTCAACAGTCAAAGCCAGTTGGGATAATCCTTCTCTCCAATGATTCCCTCAAATACTTGAGCATGCCGGCCTAGAACATTCCTCAGGCAGTCTAAGGGTGGTCCTGTGAGAGCAAAGCTGGGGGTTTTATGCAATGATCAGAGGACATTGCACTGCACAAAATGTCTTCTGCTGGTTATCAGTGAGGACACCTGTAGCTTCAACTGCTTCTGGTAGCCATCCTTGAGGGCAGTCAGACTTGGTCTTGCCTGAAGCAGCCAATGGGCGAAGGGAAAGCAAGTGAAAGCAAGGGAAAGCTCAGGGTGAAACCACTGGGTTGCTGCCTTAAGCCACTGGGAGCCCCAGCCAAAGAGCCCTACCAGCAATTCTAAAACCCAGCAAGGCAAAACAACAACAACAACAACAACAAAACTAGTCTCTCTCCTTGAAGATCTATGAGGTAGTCTCACTTGGGACAGCACCTGAACTGATATTTGGCAACCTGTAATCTTTGTCCACAATGGGTCGAGTAATTTCCCTGTGAGGGGCTGCCCTGGCTCCCTCCACAAATGCCAACATCATAGGCTATAGAACCTTACATGACTCTAAAGCCATGAGACCTGAATTCCAAAACCCGTTTCAGATAAAGAGATGGTAGATTTTGCGTAATCATTTAGGAGACAAACTTGGCAGATGGTAACAAAAGTCTTTTTCAAAGGCACCAGAGGTGTTTGACTTCTAAACAATTCAACTTACGGAAACCACTGGTTAGATCCCCAGTCTCAGGCTCTACCCTGGACTGGCTGGGTCAGCACACGCTTCAGTGTGAGAAGCTCTGCTCTATGGTGTACAGGCTCTTTCTGGAAGGACAGTAGATTAGGTTCTCAAACCAGGACTGCCAGCTTCTCTTCTGTTCCCCACATCTGGATGCTGCAGTATCACAGGCAGCATAATCAAAGGTCTGTGCTTTGCTGCCCCAGGCCATCTGCTACTGGATTCCCTGCTGGGAGGACTGGCCTAGTGCCGGCTTTGGTGAATCAACTACAACTCCTCAGGGAGGGAGCAGACCTTCTGGCTGGGTGTTTCTCACAGGGCCCTATAAAGCCTTTAGATTGGCAGGCTAGAGAAAAGGACAAACTTGTATCCTGACATTCCTGGCCAACCAGAGGGAATTACAGGGAGGGAGATTTCCATTGGAGAGGGAAAAGTTTCAAGCAAGCAGGAAGGGGCGGGGTTAAAGGGCAATACACTTCCTGTTCCTGACAGAAGTTGGATGGTTTTTATTCTAGGTTTTCAACCTGTGATTGAAATGAAGCCTCCACTTGAGGCAGAAACGTGCAGCCTCCTCAAAGGCAAGGAGGCTGGGTTACATGGTGAGAAGATGGTCGTCCTGCTGTGGCCAAGTTATTGTCATGAGGACGGGCTAGTTAGAAGAAGCTAGTATATATGTCTGAGACTTTCCATGTCGGTCTCTTCTTATTTGTAAGCTCTATGACATCAGTGATTTATTTATTTTTTGCCTGGTGAGTACCCAGCATTTGACCTGGGGTCTTGCTGGAAATAGCAGCTGCTCAATAGATATTTGTTGCCTTACATGGTATTGGCTGAAAATGGATGTAATTCCTATCTTCTATTGGTCATTCTTGGGAACTGTAGGATAACTTGGCATCTGTTTATGTCCTTTAAAAACTTGTCTTCTCTCGTGTCATATCTAGATTTAAACAAAAGTCATGAATGTCGAAGGGAGACAATTTGAGAAGAGGAAATGGTGAAAAAGAGAGAAGAAAGTAGCAAAGACTGTATGGGGAAAATGAATGCAATCAAAGTAAATTATATACATGTATTAAAACATCATGATGAAACTTGTTGTTCTGTACAATATATGTTAGAAAAAGATTAAAAATAAATAACAAAGAACAATATTTATGAAACACCTAAAAAAGCATTTTTGTCAAGGGCTGACATTTTCTTTCTCGTATTCTTTCTTCTGGCTGTGTCTGCACTGCATTCCTTACAAAAAGCGCAATGACTAAAATACCCTTAATGGTCCATATGGGGGGGGGAGGCGCTCAATTAGATTTGTCTTAGCAATGAAGTACTGTGAACAGGTATTCATAAACAAGCCTGCAGTCTGTTTTTCTTGCTATGACAAAATACCTGACAAAACAACTTGAAAGGAGGAAGGATTCATTTTGGCTCATGATTTCAGAGGGTTCAGTCCATGGTCTTCTGTTTCCATCTTTACTGGGCCTGTGATGAGGAAGAATATCATGGCGGAAGGGTATAGTAGAACAGCGCTGCTCACCTCAGGAAGCAGCAAGCCAGGAAGCAGCAAGTAGACAAGAAGGGTTGTGGAGAGGGAAGACAAGGTACATGTTTTCAGGGTATGCTTCCAATGATCACTTCCTCTAACGAAGGCTTAACTCCCACTTTCCACCAATAATGCCATCATATTATGATGCCATCAATGGATAAATCCACGGGTCCATTCAGAACCCTCGGAATCAATCCAATCACTTTCCAAAAAGCCCATCAGCTGACAAGCACATATGCTTACATGGTCCTCAACTGGAGGTGAGTCGGAAACTTCTGTGCACAGAATGAGAGGTAGAAATTCCAACTTGAGCCCATAATTTTAGTGGCTTTAGTGGCACTGTGGCTCAGGTGGTATAGTGCTAGCCTTCAGCAAAAGAAGCTCAGGGACAGTGCCCAGGCCCTGAGTTCAAGCCCCAGGACTGGCAAAAAATAATATTGTGAAACAATAAATATAAGTAGAGAAGGTGAAAAAGGGAAAGAGAGAAAGAGCAGAATTCCCCTGGAGGAGATCCAGCTGCAGGGTTGAGTCCCCAGTGCAGCAATCACACAAACCACCATCCAAGATGCCCAAGTTAGTAGCAGGAGTAGTTTCCTCAATTTTTCAGTGGGGAAATTGAGATAGAGAAAGTGCAACTAAGGGCCCACAGGAAGCAGTGTCCCAGGGAAGTCCAGAGAGAGCCCAGACTTCTGGTGTTCTAGGCTGCTTGGCTGTCCCTGCCTCCCCCTATGTACCAGAAGAGGCCAGCGCTAGGATCTTAAAACCAAGGGCCTAACCTATACCTTCTATCGGAGGCCTCCTCAGGGCTTTGTTCCTTCAATGATAGATGCAAAGCTAGTATTCACCTCTCCACTTGTGCAGATCTGCGTCCCTCTGGCCCTCTTCTCAGAAGGCAGTGTGCTTTAGCAAGAGTGAGGATTTGGAGAAATCTCCAGAACCCCAGTTCCACAAGCAGTCCCAACTCTCAGCCTCTTCCTCTCCTCAGTAATACGTATGTGTGACTCCTTGAAGGAGTCAAGCAAGCACGTGTGGGAATGTGCTTTATGAAAATAAAGCACTTCACAGCACTCAGTTGAGAGCTACAAAGGAAAGCTCTAGCTCTTTCCAGAAAGCTAGAATAACACTACTAGAGTAACTACAAGTGAGAAGGTGCTCAACAGAAACCTGAAGTTGCAATAGGCTCAGATATGGGTCTGGGAAGTGGGGAAGGCTTCAAGGTTCAAAAAAGTGGTCAGTCTACCTAGCTCCATACTTACCAGCCTCAGGATTCTTTCAGTGGACTTTGGGACCTATGCTGTCACCAGAGACATGCCACAGTGCTAAACATCAAGGTGTGTATGTGTGTGTGTGTGGGGGGGGGGACGGACAAGGAAAACCCCATATTACCAGCACCACAGGTTAGACTGCTGGCACAGAAGCAGGCTGATACATCCATACAAAGTTTATGGGACTGCTCTAATCCATCAAAGTATAAGAATATAACATGGGTGGAAGTGTCACTGAGACAAAAGTGTGCCAAGGAGGAAACCCAAAGGGAGGGGAGCTCCACTTGGGGCTAGTGGGTTCATGGTATCACAGAGAAGAGTCTGGGGACAGGTAGAGGTAGAGGCCAGTGGTGTTTACTAGTAAAACAAAGGACAGGACACCCCCAGATATGGGTGCAGGCACACAAAGAGAGGTGTGCCCACTATTCCATTGAACTCCATTCAATTCTACCTGCCATGTTTCGCCAGGTGTTTGTGACAAGGATGGGTGCTGACAACAGGTAAAACAGGGTACAGGTGCTAAGTATGCATAATTAAGCAATCCTGGGCAATGGGTGGCCTGGTCTGTCTTCATCTCAGTTCTGGTTCCATGAGAAGTCCTGGAGAGGTTTTCATCGTTCACGTGAGGAGAGTAATGTGCCCTCCCTCCCCACCCCCCCCCCATCATGAGATCATTCCTCCTGACCCAGAGTTCAGCCTCATCTTTTAGGAAGTTATCCCATTTGGGGAGGGAGGTGTCCTGCAAGGCTCTGCCATTCCTCAGGGGTAGTGGGGTAGTTCCAGCCTCTGCCATAAGGATGCTGTGTTATCTGGGGTAACTGAAGGACAGAGACTCAGAGTGAAGGAGACAGATGCAAAATGGAGGCAGGGATGTCAGGTTTTTTTGTCACCTGTGGGCTCAAGTGAGAAGTCAATGCTTTTTGGCAAAAGCAGTGTCTAAGTATCTGTAGAAGCACCTGGGGCCTCTGGAGCATGGGACCGACTGCCAACATCTCAATTGTGGTCAAAGGAAAGAGCAAGAGGAGTGACTTACAAGGCATCTCTTACTACTCAGTAGGGGGTGTGAGGCGGGCCCCACTGAGCATCCTACCAAGTGTGCAAATGGTGATAACTTTTCTTTTAGTGTTGCCAGACACTTTAAACAGTTTATGTTTTCTCACTCAGAAGATCTAGTCTAGGCCTAAAATTCTATTTTAGGAAAACAATCAGACTCATGGTCAGATGTAGATATAAAAAGATACTTATGTATGCATGGGGGGGGGGGGTTGTTGAGATGGGTCTGGTCTATGTAACCCAGGTTGACCTAGAACTCTTTCTTAGAACTATTAGTCTAGGCTGGCCTCAAATTCAGTGCTGGGATTACAGTTGTGAGTCACTGTAACTGGAAAAACATGTACATGTATACAGATATATGTAAATTTCAAGTCAGACGTCTTCATTTTAGAGAATACAAATATACACTACCCCTAATTGTCCAAAAGAAGAAAAGAGAACGACCTCAGAATAAATTAGGAATGTATTGAAATGATGGATTATTTTATAGTCACTGACTATAGTATGGTTTTTGTTTTGATTTCTCAGTACTGAGATTTGAACTCATGACCTCACACTTGGTTGGCAGACTCTCCACCACTTCAACCCTACCACCAGCCCTGAAATCATGTTTTGAAGAATATTTTGTGAAATGAAAAAAAAAAATGCTCCTAACATAAAAGTGAATGAAAAATCCGGGTCGAAAACGTTCAGCAGCAATGCAAACCCACATAATTAAAATAGTAGCAATGACGATGACATTGGATGCCACAAAGTAGGCGTGTCCTCTCTCCCCACTCCTGCCGTCCTCCCCATGTCCCTAAGGCAGGCCCAACCACGAGCCTCACTTTTCAGAGGCTGAGGGGCGCAGAGCAGGGCTGGCGAGGCGAGGCAGGAGGCCTCACGGGGCACTCTGACCCAATGATGGCAGCCATCCTCCATGGCTGGAGCTGAAGGGCATGTGGCTCCCTCAGTTTTCAACTCAAGGCATATTTCCTTCAATTATAAAAATGTTTCCAGGGGCTGGGGATATAGCCTAGTGGCAAGAGTGCCTGCCTCGGATACACGAGGCCCTAGGTTCGATTCCCCAGCACCACATATACAGAAAACGGCCAGAAGCCGCGCTGTGGCTCAAGTGGCAGAGTGCTAGCCTTGAGCGGGAAGAAGCCAGGGACAGTGCTCAGGCCCTGAGTCCAAGGCCCAGGACTGGCCAAAAAAAAAAAAAAAAAAAATGTTTCCAGAGCAGGAGGAAGCACATAAGTGGCCTAGGGACCTGACACGGGATGACGGAGTCAACTCAGTTCAGTTTGACTTAGTTATATCAAGAGAGACCAACACGGGCCAGGGGACTAGGCTTAAAGGAAATGAGAACCCCATTCAGTTCCACCCGCCATGTTTCACCAGGTGTTTGTGACAAGTGACTAGCAGGACAACTGGGCACAGGGGTGACATGTGTTCCTGGATATAGACATGAGGTCAACAGCAAGTGGCCATTACCAGATGCGTGGAAGACACACACTGTCTCTGCTGTCCTCTTCCTGTTGTTTTTTTTGTGGGTTTTTTTTTTTTTTTTTTGCCAGTCCTGGGGCTTGAACTCAGAGCCTAAGCACTGTCCTGGCTTCCTTTTGCTCAAGGCTAGCACTCTGCCACTTGAGCCACAGCGCCACTTCTGGCCCTTTTCTGTATATGTGGTTCTGGGGAATTGAACCCAGGGCCTCATGTACACTAGGCAAGCACTCTTGCCACCAGGCCATATCCCCAGTCCCCACTTTTGGCTTTTTCTATATATGTGGTGCTGAGGAATCGAACCCAGGGCTTCATGTATAGGAGGCGAACACTTTACCCCACTAGGCCATGTTCCCAGCCCCCTCATGTCTTCCTTTTGAAGAACCACCCCATCCTTCCCACAGTTGTGCTGAGACATCAAAGTGCCATGCCACCCAAAGGATGGGCACATCTGCCAAGAAGGGTGTGAAAGAACATTCCTAGAGATTTAAAGCCAACACCCTTGGATGCTGGCACTTCCTAGCTCCTAGTTAGTTAGCGTGCAGTCCCAATCAGTGAATGGCCTTTGTGGCTCAGCTCTGAAATGGAATTCCATGTTTTAGTCTGGAGGGAGCTAAGATCTGGCTCTGTTGAGGGAGAAATCGACTTCCTAATCTCTGTAATCTCTTTGTAGATCAAGACTACAATTTGGGGATGAGTAGACAGATTTTTTTTCCCCCTAAGCCACAGTGCAAGGTAAGACTAAAAGATAAACTCTCACGGAAGAGAAAGAGAAAAAGCCTGGTGCTGCTAAAGAAAAGCAAGACAAGCGCTCAGAAGCAAGGGCTCGGGTCCACCCTCCCAGGAGGTCAGCCCCTCGGTGGAGGGCTAAAAAGCACAGAGACAGATCTGGAAGATGCTGGTGCCCCATTTCCCCAGGCACAGCAGGAGAAACCTGGCTGCCTGGAGAAGTGCCCAAGGCCCATGCCGCAGTCCCAAGTTGGCACCGGGGCTGTAAAAACAGCCCAAGTATGGAGGTCAGCGGCAGCTCCATTTCCCCCGGACTTGTGAGTGCCATTTTGGTGATCCAGAACTGTCCTTACACCCCAGCAATGTGTGGAGTGGATCGACAGGTGAGGAGAGGCCAGGCGACAAGTTGTAAAGGTCCGTGGTCCATGAGGCCCTCATGACCAGGGCCATTGGCGATGCTCGGGTGCACTGCCTGAGCCATGGGCTGGGGTACTGCTCAGGATCGAAATCAGGTCAGTTTCGTCTTGGTGGGCTCAACCATAATCTACATAGTCTAGGGGCAGAGGACAGCACTGAACCATAATGCTTACCCTGTTACCCCTTAAACCTGTTGTATGCCAGACACACAGGTGGGCCTCGAACCCATGATACTAAGGTTACCAGCATTCAGTCAATCAGGCTAGGAGTCTTAGCTGTGCACAGTGTCTGTCCCGTCCCTCTGCATTGGGAGTCAGTAAAGAACAGCCCTGGGCTTCAGTAGGGCTGGGGTTTTTAAAGGCAAAACACCACGCAGGTGGTCACATACCACACACAGGTGGTCAGGCAAGTTAGGCAAAGCAAGCAAACAGACATACAGAAGCAGAGTTGGTGGTTAGTGATAGCAATTACAATTCAGATAAACAAAGCAATAGATCATTTAAGTAAGCAAACTATTCTCTTTGTTCAACTGTTGGTTTCTGGTGTGACTGCTACGTACTGCATACCCGTTTAACTCTTTAATTTACCTTAAATTTCTCTATCTCTGGAATTGTATGCTGGTCTTCCTCATTCCTTTTGCAAAGGCCAAGCAGCTCTAGGTCAGGCTGCTTTCTACCTGCTTGGGATGGCTCAGCCTCCTTAGCTAGGACTAAAGGTGAATTTCTTGGTCTGGATGTCTCAAACCCAGATGCTACCCTGAGAGGAAGCAAGAAGAAAGGGGAGCAGAGAAACCCTGACACATTGAAACGTGTGCAGACCTGAGTGCAGACCTGAGCACTGTCCACTCCTCAAAGCAGGAAGAAGGAGAGTTGGGAGGAAGAGGATGCTAGAGGAAAGATACGGGAATCTGCAGTTTTGATCCATGTCAGAGCCATCCGGGCCTCTCTCTCTTGGGAATCTGAATTAACTCTAACTACAATGCCTCTGGAGATCCTGGCACCTGGGAGAGAGAGATCTAGCTCCCTAGGCTCAAGGCCTGCAGGCTCTACCTTCCTTTTTTGTTGAATCAATTTCCTGATAGTGTTTTCATTCTGCCTCGTCGTGGTGGCTTTCTATATTCTATACACACGACCCTCCATGGGGTGAAGATAAGTGTTGGAGCAGGAAAGGTACCTGATCAGTGAGTTGGCGGAAGAAAAGGAGCCTGTGATGACGGAGACAGGCAGGATGAGGGGATGTGGAGAAAGGGAAGGAGACAGACACTGCGAGGTCATGGAGAGTGAAACAGACCTTATGGTTTCAAAGGAGGAAAGGGATGTTTTAGGTATCCTAGATGGAAGGGAGCTTTGTGAGTTTGGATCTCCCTACCTGGCTTGGTTTTGTAAAAGATGAGTGTTCTCCGGCTACAAATATAACCTGCCCACGTGGTAGAGTTGGACATTCTGACCACTTTTGGTCCCTCCCATGGCCTGATTCTAGAGGGGCAAAGAAAGTCACTTAAGATCTTCAAAATCAAATAACCACTCCCCCCACACCCCCAAAGGATAAAACTTGGTATGTTTGCATGTACCGAAAAAGAATCCAGCACGTTTCCTGAGAAAGTAGAGGGGTAGCAGTATCAGTGATACTAGAGCAGGGATTGGTCTCAGGTAGCAGGTGTGGGGAGCAGATGGAGAGACTTGGAGCAAGAAAGGTCTCCCTTCCACGGCCTCTGAGAATACAGGTGCACCTTTCCTGTGAAACATTTTCCTCCCCCTCAGGAAGAACTAGATGCTCATGGATGCTTGTATAAGCAGAGAATGAAGAAATATTCCGAAGGATTGTGGTCCGGTGTTCACACCCAAGGGGGAAGTATGCCGAAGGCTAAGGAAGGAATTCGTGGAATCTCAACAGGATCTGGACTGGAGACTTTATCAAGATACAGCTTAGTTCAAGATAAAAACCAAACCCAGCCATTCTAAAACTGGCCAACTATAAGAAATATGGATGCCTAAAAGCTCAGCTCAGCAGCTTGAGAGCAGGGGCTCTTTAAATTGATCTTTTGTAATAGGTTTTTTTTTTTGTTGTTGTTTTGTTTGTGCCAGTCTTGGGGCTTGAACTCAGGACTTGGGCACTGTCCCTGAGCTTCTTTTTGTTCAAGGCTAGTGTTCTACCACTTGAGCCACAACACTACTACTAGCTTTTTTTTAGACTAGTTCTGAGATAAATCTCATGGACTTTCCAGCCCAGGCTGGTTTCAGACCACAATATGCAGATCTCAACCTTCTGAGTAGCTAGGATTACAGGTGAGCCGCTGGCTCCCGGCTACACCTTGCTTTTCTGCACTTACTATGTACCCTATCATTCTCTCCTTAGTATACAAACTTTACCCCAGTGACACAGCATTCCACTGTGTGGATGTGCCAGGCTTTTTTCCCCAGTTGCTCACAGAGGGACACTTAAGTTCCCTCCAATCTTTGCTATTGCAACCAATGTTGCAATGGATAAACTTTCACAAAAGCCATTATATGTTTGTACAAATGTCATGTACAGGGCTGGGAATGTGGCTTAGAGGTAGAGTGCTTGCCTAGCATGCATGAAGCCCAGAGTTCTATTCCTCAGTAACCACATAAACAGAAAGGGCCAGAAGTGACGCTGTGGCTCAAGTGGTAGAGTGCTAGCCTTGAGCAAAAGAAGGTCAGGGACAGGTCTCAGGGCCTGAGTTCAAGCCCCAGGAATGGCAACAACAACAACAAAAAAAAAAACCAAAACAAACAAACAAAAAAAAAAACAAAACCCAAAACCCAAAAAGCCCAAAACCTAACCAAACCAGTATCAACTACAGGGTAGATTGCTAGATGTGTGTTCTGATAGGCACTGCCCAACCAAGCGGGCTGTCCACCACAGTTCAACCAGCATTGGATCAGTGTCTCCTGCCCACTGTTCACCCCCTCTCTGCCCCTTATCTACAGAGGGCACCACCTAGTTTGGGATTTCTGTCAACCTGATGGGTTAGAAATGGCACCTTGCTGCACTTTCAATAAGCATCATCTTTTGAAGATGGCAGCTGAGCATCTTTCCATGCTCAAGTCCATTTCTATGTCTTGTTCTGTGAGCTACCCGTCCGCATTCCTTGTCATGTTCCCTTCTGATGAAGCGGGTTTTTTGTTTTTTTGACAGTCCTGGGCTGGAAGTCAGGGCCTGAACACTGTCCGTGGCTTCTTTTTGCTCGACTAGTACTCTACCACTTGAGCCACAGCACCACCTCTGGCTTTTTCTATATATGTGGTTCTGAGGAATCGAACTCAGGGCTTCATGCATACAAGGCAAGCACTTTACCACTAGGCCGTATTCCCAGACCAAAACAGGAGTTCTTAACTGGAAGTTTGTGCTTTCCTCAGGGGGGTTTCATGACCCAGAGCTGAGTAAGCATTTCAGAGGGATTACAAGACCAGCTTACCTAACACACTACCTGTCTTGTTGTATGCATACAGATGTTTTTCAAGCTCTTTACTGGAGTTTAAACACAGAAAAATGTACAGATCCTACATTATACTTTCATGGGTTTGGTTTTTTTTTTTTTTTTTTTTTTTTTTGCCAGTCCTGGGGCTTTAACTCAGGGGCTGGACACTGTCCATGAGCCTCTTGGTGTTCAAGGCTAGAGCTCTACCACTTGAGCCACAGCACCACCTCCTGCTTTTTCTCAGCAGTTTATTGGAGGTAAGAGTCTCATGGATTTCCCTCCTGAGTAGCTAGGGCTACAGGGATGAGCCACCAGCACCCAGCCTCTCGTGGATTTTTACAAATGCAAATACTTCTATAACCAGCATCAATCCGATTAAGAAAAGGACATTGCTAGCACCCCAGACCCTTCTCAACATTCCCTTCCCGTCCTCACCACACGCAATCTGCTATGGCGTTACTTCTTGATTCTTTTTTCCTGCCTTAAACATTTCTGGTGTTACTATGTGGTTTAAGCTGTAAAGTTCAAGTGAATGTAAATTTGAGCATGGAGACAGGCAATTTACAAACACAAAGTCTTCAGTTTTAAAAGCCCAAGCTGAAAGGGCTTTACTCTCAAGTAAGGAAAGCAAAGCTGTGGCCCTAGGGCGCCCTCAGCTGGTGATAACACAAGCAGTGTCTTCTTTTCTTTCTTGTTTTGTTGGTCCTGGGGCTTGAACTCAGGGCATAGGCATTACCTTTGAACTCTTCTGCTAGCACTCTAATACTTTGAGCCACAACTCCACTTCCAGTTTTTGGTGATTATTTGGAGCTAAGAGTCTTACGATGACTTTTCTGCCCAGGCTGGCTTCGAACTGCAATCCTGAGATCTCAGCCTCCTGAGTAGCTAGGATTAGAGGTGTGAGCCACCCATTCCCAGCTGTATCTTCTTTTCTTTCTCTTCTTATTCATTCATTTCATTCTTTGTTGACTTATGTCAGCTAGCAATGTCTCTTTCTTGACCTGATTGATGTTAGCTATAGGAATGTTTCCATTTGGTTTTGCTTTTATACCAGTCCTGGGGCTTGAACTCAGGGCCCGAGTACTGCCTCTGAGCTTAGTTCCCTACCACTTGTGCCACAGATCTGCTTTCAGCTTTTTGGTAGTTAACCGGAAATAAGAGTCTCACAGACTTTCCTGCCCGGGTTGGCTTCGAACTGTGATTCTCAGAGCTCAGCTTCCCCAGTAGCTAAGATTACCAGCACCTGACAGGAGTGCTCCCATTTGTAAAAATCCGTGACAGTATAATGTATGTGTACATATTTTTGTTTTTGTTATGTTTTTCTGTGATCAATGGCTTCCAGGAAAAGGCACACTCACTTCCTTCTGGAGCCGAGGACTAACAGGAGTCCCAGAGCTGGAGTTGGAAGTCCACTTACTAGACCATCAGGAAAATAAAGATGGTAATGGTAACCACAGGATTGCTCTGAGAATTCAAGTGTTTCCTGACACATAAAAGGAGCCATAAAATTTTTAGCTGTGATTATTATCCTCATTCATACAGTTTTTGTCGTTCCAGGCAACAATGCTCATTAGGTCCTCAAACTAGAAAGCCAAAAGTCACTGTAGACTTCGCTTACTGCTCCTCTTAACACATGCAAACTCTCACCAAAGCCTAATCTACACAGCTTTCCTACCCATTAACTTGCTCTTTCTTCCTAGTCCTCTTTAGATACCAATATCTCTGATCTGGCTAATGTGTCACCAACTCCGAAAGTAGCGTATTCTTTCTACCTCAAGCAGGCTATTCTCTTTCATAAGGCCATGGTTCTTAGGAGAAATCTTAGGCTAGCTCTTGGACTTCATGACCTGATTCCTGCTTTCAGCTGTACTTCCAATGCCTTAGTCCAAACCAAACTCCCCATTCCCACACATGGATCTCCTGGATTCACATCCTCCTTGAATAAATGAGGTCACCTACTGACTTCACTGGGCCAGATGGCTCTGCTCTGCCCAGCACATTTCTGCCAGTCTCTTAAACCCTAGCTCCTTACCAGCCATCTGCTGTAGTGGCAGTTCTACTTCTTTTATAGTATTTCTCCTGCATGCTTCTTCTCCCCACATGCTTTTAAGAAGTTAAACAGCACATCAAACCATCATGAAAATAGCTCATGATCTTTAGGACAAAATCCAGGCTTCTTAACTTGATTTTCTCCTGACACTGAGTTGGCTTCATCTGAATAACATGATCTCTAAGTCTCATCTCATCTCTCCCCACTGATCAGCAGTGCCTGACTTTCAAACTTTCCTCTAGGAAGGCTTCTCCAAGACACACCCTGTACCGCCAGAGAGGGCTGGGCACCTTCTGATGCCAACGCAGCTGTGCCTCTACTGGTTAGCAGCTCTCCCATGGTCTCATGGACTTCTCAAGGGCTTGTGTGTAGCACTGAATAAGCAGTAAAGTCTGTGGAAAGGAGAGGTATTGAGACAAGGGGCATGCTGACATGTCTCACATCAATCAGGTCTAAATGTACTTAAATAGTTTTAACACAAGGTTAACACTCAATGCATTCCTCTTATCAGTAATAATTGATCAAAGTATGTGTTACCCAAGAATTTAGGCCCTGGGGATACACTCACTGTATTTTGATCAACTTAAGATCTACCTCAGGATTGGACAAATACTCTATCACTGAGCTACTTTTTAAAAATTTTTATTTTTTATTTTTTCCAGTCCTGGGGCTTGAACTCTGGGCCTGGGCACTGTCTCTGAGCTTCTTTTGCTCAATGCTAGCACTCTACCACGTGAGCCACAGCACTACTTCCGGCTTTTTCTGTTCATGTGGTATGAAGAATGGAACGAATGGAACCCGGAGCTTCATGCATGCTAGGCAAGCACTCTACTACTGAGCACAGTTCTAGCCCCTGAGCTATTTTGAATTAAGAAAATATGGCTTGGAATGTGGCTTCTTCTACTCACACCTAGCATTCTACCACGTAAGCCATGACTCCACTTTTATCTTTTTTGCTGGTTAGTTGGAGATAAATGCATCTTTGTCGATCCAGGTTGGCTTTGAATATTGATCCTCAGCTCTTAACCTCCTGAGTAGCTAGGATTATAGGTGTGAGCCACTGGTAAACCTGGAGGCTGGGCATATTTTGAACCCATGAGGAAAAAAGATCAAAATTCAAGATCTGAAGCACAGCTTCTATTGAATGTATATGGCTCTCACGTCCTTATAAGGTTAAAACAGCTAAGTGAAATCATAGCAAGCTGGGAGCTATGTATAACTAAGTTAGATTTTTCCCCAGATGTGATCCAAACACTCCTTGCTCCCGAGGTCTGCTGTTTCCAGCAGCCCATTCAGCTAGGTCACTGCATCACCTATAGCAGAAGCCAGGTTGGATTCAGGGGAACCCTTTCCCTCTGGGGCTGAGTTTTCATTACTAAAGAAATCCGCCTTTTCCCACGAAGCTTGAGAACTCTAGCTGCAAGATGGATAGCAGGTGAGGAGCACCGCTAGATGGAGATAGGTTCTGGTGACGGAGGTAGGGTCACCTTTATCCAGCTCAACCATTCCATCCCTGCTTGCTACCTGAAATACCAATCACAGACTTAGGTAAACCGCTGAAAACCTTCCTGGTGTACACAGACATCTATCTGTTTCTCTGAGGAGAGACTCTATGTTCTCACCAGAATCTCAAAGGAGTCCATGCCTGCAAAAAATAAACGTAAAAGACAAAACCGACATTGGCAGATACCATCCAACTTCCAGATGAAGAAAGCGAGGCTCTCCGAGGAACTTGAGTGGCCTCAAGTTAGCATTTCCCTAGCCTCTGGTCCTCAGCTCCTCCCGCTCGCCCCCAGATCCACCCATACCTAATGAGCCACTCCTACTCTCTACCTACTTCCCCTATCACCATCAGACAAGCTGCCACCTGGATAAGATACAGACGCCACGTAGCTCCCTCTCCCGTGGGAACTAGGGCCCCACTAATAAACCTCCTTATGAACCTCCGTCTCCTGTCTGTGATTATCTCCGCATGGTCCCCTGGGATGGCCGGGACCTATCCTTTCAAAGTCTAACAGCAGCGACGTCAAAAGCGATGGCACTTAAATTCCAATTCCAGCTTAGCCTTCAGGATCCTCCAGGCGCGGTGCCGGTGCCTCCCGGCTTCTCTGCAGGTCCCGCAAGATGCCCATCCGGCGGAGGGGGCGGGGGCTGCCGTTCGGGCCCAGTCGCAGGCGGAGCAGAAGCCAGCATCCGGGCTCGCTGGTGCAAAGGCAGCCGCATCCCACTCTCACCCTTCGGAATCCCGCCGCCCGGATGACTACCGGAGCCGAACTAAGCTGCAGCGACCCGGGACAGCGGAGGAGGACAGCCCACTCGCACGTTGGCCAGAGAGGAGGAAGCGGGCACGCCCCCAAAGCCCGCCCGGAGCAAACCAGCGCCTGAGGGAGTGGAGGGTGTGTATGGGGGGGGGGGGGGGAGGGAGAAGAGAAAGAATAACAGGAAATGACGCAAGGCGCACGTGCTTCCGAGAGGGGCGTGTGCGGGACGTTCTAGAGGCGCGGCCGCCGCCCTGCGCCTGCGCAGCTGCCGCCAGTCGCGCTGCCTAGTCACTGGGGTGGGAGGAGCGAGCGCAAGGGAAGGGGCACGTGCCCGAGTGACGCAGGCGCAGTGCGACTCCGGAGGCGCGGGCCGCCTTCTCGGCTGGTTTGGATCCGGGTCAGTCCGGCTCGGCGGTCGGTGAGAGCCGGTCTGAACTGACGAGACCGGACCCCCGGAACGCCCCTGCTGCGTGAAGGTGAGTGCCGGGAGGTGACGGGGTGGGTGGCCGACGGCCTCGCGGCTTCCAGGGCCCGCCCAGGGGTGGGCGGCTTCTCCTGGACCCGCCCGTCTCTCGTCGCGTCGTTTCCCGGCGCCTGCTGCCCGCTGTCTGGGCCGGGTCGGGTCGGGCCTGGGCCTCTCCGCGCCACTTCGGCGGCGGCCTGGTGCGTCGGCCGCGTCGCTTCCCGCCTCCGGGTCCTCCCGCGGCCTCCCGCCCCGCCGCCCCGCCGCCCGCCGTCCGGCCGGAGCTTCCCCTTTTCGCCCTCCTCGGCCGCGCTTTGCGCCTTCCCGCCTTTTCCCGCTCTCCTTCTCGTCGGTTCCCTCTGCGCCTCTGCTCCCGGTCTCTTCTGTATTCCTTCAGTCTCGGCCCGACTCCGTCCGCTCCTAACTAGCTCAGGGAACAGCTTCCCCGCGGGGACCCGGGCGGGTCGAGACGAACCCCTGGACAGCTCCCGGCCCCGCGCCCTCCCTACTCCTGGAGTCCCCCTTCCTCGTTCTGACCTACCCCCGCCTCCGGGTCCTTTTGGACTGCGACCAGCCCAGATTCCGGCGGAAAAGAATTAACGAGGTGCTTTGACTGTCTTGTAGGGGTTGGGCGAGTGTGCGGAGGAGAGGTGTGTTTGGGGGTTGGGGGGGTGAGATTGTTTTCACCCCTGGGCTTCCCTCCCCAGGCCCCACGCTTCCTGGTGGTCCAGGGAAAGTTTACCAGCCTTGTGGATTATTCGCAGGTCTTTTCCAGAATCCTGGAAATGAGGAATTCGACTTGAAGTTTAAGGAAACTTCTAGATGTAAATTAAGATTGTGACACATTCTTTCTATTCGTTGAAAGTCAACGAAAACTAAGATTTTTTTTTCCTCTCCCCTTCTGATGGAGGAACTTACAAGGACTTCATTTTTGCAAGGTTGAAGGGAACTTGGGGGGGAAAGAGAAAACGGTGTGATTTTATGTCAATGCATAGTAACAAATACAGAGCTTGTTACAAGTTTGATCTAGTTGGAGATTGTTACTAAGTTTTAGCAAGAATGTCTCCCAGAAATTTATTACTGATAAAAGACAAGGAAACGCATTGTATCTGCTGTCCCGAGATAGGTTTAAGCTCTTGCTTTGAGTGAATGGGAAGTTACAAATACCGAGGAGCATAATAAGCCTTCATAATTGCAGAGCTGCATGATGTAGCTCTTAAATTCATGTCTGGGATTTACCTTTGCTCCGAAAGTAAGGAAAAAGGTGAGTAACCAGAATGCTGAGTCTGAAAATAGGCTGTATTCATTCTTGAAGTTTCAGTCTAGTTAGATCTTACTTTTTAATGTTTTGGTTTTATAGATAGCATTCTTTTAGCATGTCAACAGGAATGCTAATCAAGTTTGTATTAACACCTATGGTGGTCACTAGACAAGCTATGAAAGTTAGCACTGCATAATTAAAAGTTACATATCTGGCTACAGAGGTTCTTAGCAAATGGGTTATATTTTAATTTCCTGGAGCACAAGAATGAGATTCTAGCCTTTACAGAAATGGAGTTCCCAGTCCTCCTATGTTCATCCTTCTATCCCTAGCATCCAGTCTAGTATCTACCTGGGAATTTTGTAAATGTTTGTGAAAGGAAAGAGCTTATGCCAACAAATTAGCAGTGTATGCTTAGATGTGTTAGAGGTACTTAAACATTGACTGAGTTCCAGCAAAACCCAAAGAGCACTGTGTGGAGGTCTTGAGGTTGGGAAGACTGACTCAGGTGATTAATTCTGTTAGGGCCCATGAGCTGAGTGTTGGCCATAAAGTTATTGAGGAACATTATAAATAAGATTTTAGTTCTGCAGCAGAATTTATTTACAACCTACAGTAGCACCTTTTAAATTGATGTGGAGCTTCAGATGTTTTAGTATATATGATCTCTGCCAGCCCTCTACCTAGGTATTTCAGAAGACGCTGTTGTATGTTACATATTTTGCATGTCCTATTAGAAATGAAGAATTAGAGCCCGCTGAAGCATGGAAATCTATGGACTGTTTCCTCATGTTTATATCCTGGTTAACCAAACCAGCCAAATATGCGTGGAGAGTATTTATATGTTTTTTTTTCCTGGGGGAGGGGAAGCAGTCTGGTTTTGAGCTTTCATCTGGTTTTATCACTTGAGTGACTCCCCTAGTCCTTTCTGATTTCGTTTTCCACATGGTCTTCTGCATTTTTCCCAGTGATTTTCCAGATTGAGATCCTCCTACTTTTGCCTCCTGCTTAGCTAGATTTGCAGGCTTGTACCACCACACACAGATTGTTTCTTGAACTAGTCTAACTTTTGTCAGGGCTAGCCTACAATTGCAATACTCCCATCTCTTCCTCCTGTGTTTCTGGGATTATAGGCTATGCGGGTCACTACACCTGGCATTATAGTTAGTTTTTTTGTCTTATGAAGTTATGTTTTTGTTATTATTTTGGCAATATTGTTTGTTTTGGCAATACTGGGATTCAAGGATGTGTGTGTGTGCGTTCACAGGTGCACACGTGCCTGCCTGCTTGCCTGTCTGTCTGTCCGTCCTGGGGCTTGAACTCAGGGACTGGACATTGTCCTTGGGTTTTTTTGCCCAAGGCTAGTATACTATCAATTGAGTCACAGTTCTGATGTGTAAAAGTCTCATGGACTTTCTTGCCTGAGATGGCTTTGAACCATAATCCTCAGATCTCAGTTCCCAAATAGCTAGGATTACAGGATGAGCCACTGGTGCCTGGATTCCTTTTTTTTTTTTTTTTGCCAGTCCTGGGCCTTGGACTCAGGGCCTGAGCACTGTCCCTGGTTTCTTTTTGCTCAAGGCTAGCACTCTGCCACTTGAGCCATAGCGCCACTTCTGGCCGTTTGCTCTATATGTGGTGCTGGGGAATCGAACCCAGGGCTTCATGTATATAAGGCAGGCGCTCTTGCCACTAGGCCATATTCCCAGCCCCCCCCCCCTTTTTTTAACCTGGACTGCAATTTTTCTATTACACTTCCTCACTTCCTGGATAGCTGGAATGTCAGGTGTACCACTGAGCCCAGCTGTCTTTTTTGTTTGAGATGGAGCCCTGTGAGAGTTTTTGTGGGTGTGTGCCAGTAATGGGGCTTGAACTCAGCCTAGCACTCTCACTTAGCTTTAACTCAGGGCTGTTCCACTACTGCCTGAGTGCCATCTCCACTTTTGGCTTTTGGCTGGTTAATTGGAGATAAGAGTCCCATAGACTTTTCTACCTAGACTGGCTTTGAACCATAATTCTGAGATCTGAGCCTCCTGAGTAGCTAGGGTTAGACATGAGTCTGTTTCAATTCCTTTTCGTGTGTGCGCGCGTGCGGGGGGTGGGGGAGAGTGCTGGTCCAAATCACCTAATCCTAATCCTAGACATTAGCAAAGTTATTTTGAGACTTTATCGTTTTTTTTTTGCAGAGATTACCCTAAATTCCTTAACTTCTGCACACAATTATATGTATAGACAAGTCATGATTCCTTGCTGCTTTATTTTGCCATTTATGCTACATTCTGTTAAACATATTGTGACATCTAGACCTTTGGAATATTAGAGGTCTCATCAAATCCACCCCTGAGAAATGAGCAGATGTGGAGTCAGACAATACCAGAGGATCCATAGAGAGGCACTGCTCCCTCTGAGAGTGCCTAGGGGGGTGGGGGGATGGGGTTTAGGGTACCAGGTTAGAAACAGGTAAAGTGAATCCTTGGCTCAAATTTTCTCACAGATTTTTCCTGTCCAGGTTGGCTTTGAACTGAGCTCTTGAGGTCTCAGCCTTCTGTGTCCTTAGGATCCTTCATACCTGGCCTCTGCTATCTTTTTATTTCACCTTTTTTCTTTCTGGGTTCTGGTTGCTTATTTTTTGTTCAAAACTTGGTACCATTTTCTTTTTTAACCGTGGTCGAAAGGTAGTTTGCAGACTTGTTTCAGTAATTAAAAAAAAAAAAAAAGATTTCTCTGTTGCTTCTAGTTGTTCTGGCAGTTTTTTGCTTAAGAGACTGGAATTTTGATTAATCAGAGTAATTGATTAAGAGTATATTAACACATTAATAGTAATTTGTGGTTTTTACTTTCTTTTGACAAAGAAAAAACTTTTTTTTTTTTTTTTGGGCCAGTCCTGGGCCTTGGACTCAGGGCCTGAGCACTGTCCCTGGCTTCCTTTTGCTCAAGGCTAGCACTCTGCCACTTGAGCCACAGTGCCACTTCTGGCCGTTTTCTGTATATGTGGTGCTGGGGAATCGAACCCAGGGCCTCATGTATACGAGGCAAGCTCTCTTGCCACTAGGCTATATCCCCAGCCCCAAGAAAAAACTTTTTAAAAATCATTTTTGTTTATGGGTTTGTTTTTGCTTGTTTTTTGGCCAGTTCTGGGGCTTGAACTCAGAACCTGAGCGCTGTCCCTGAGCCTCTTAGTGTTCAAGGCTAGCACTTGAGCCACAGTGTCACCTACAGCTTTTTGTAAGTAGTATTGGAGATAAGAGTCTCACAGACTTTCCTGCCTGGGCTGGCTTTGAACCTCGATCCTCAGATCTTAGCCTCCTGAGTAGCTAGGATTATTGGCATGAGCCACTGGCACCTGGAATTTTTATCATACTTTGAATTGCAAGTTGTGTTTTCTAGTATAATAACTATGTTATTCAAAACTAATTTTACAAAGCTGAAGGTATCTTTAGGTAGTGTATGGGATTAATTAGCATCAAGCTAAGTTTCTAGTTTTAACAATGATATCTTGTTCTCGAGATTGGAGGTTGTGGCTCATAGAGAGCCAGCCAATGATCAAATCGGGCACCAAGTTTGAGTCCTGGTCTTGCAATAATAACAAAAAAGATAATCTTATTCTCCTGAACATTTTTGTATTTACTGATGATGTGGATCAGGATTGTTTTCCAGAAATGCTATCTGTTACAGTTAATTAGAATAGTTAGACTAGACAGATAGCAGTGATTGAAAGAATTAGTGTGTTACAGTTCAAGCTTTTTGCTTTTTTTCACCTGATGATAAATGTCAGTTCATAGATTTCTAGACATCCACAACTGGGGAGACTTTCTCTCCTGTTAAGATACAAATACTCTGGACACTAGTGGCTCATTCCTCAAATCCTAACTACTGAGGAGGCTGAATCTGAGGATTGTGGTTCAAAGCCAACTTGGACAGGAAAGTCTGTGAGGCTCTTATCTCCAGTTAACCATCAAAAAGCTGTAAGTAGAGCAGTGGCTTGAGTGGTGGAGTGCTGGCCTCAATTCAAGCCCTAGTACTGGCATTTGCACATACATACATATGAAAAAAAAAGGAACAGAAATGTAGAGTTTTTTAGATTATACTCATTCCAGAATTATGTAATAAGATTCTGGCAGCAAGTGTCTGAACAGTTGACATTTTATCATAATACATGTATTAGGTGTATTTTGTTAAGAAATAAAAACCTACAGTCTCCTAGTCATCTACACTGAAATTTTCTTTTAGAAATCTTCTCTCACCCAACACTAATATTAGGAGTACAGAATTTTTCGTTTTCACTGTTGGGGATTGAACCCAGGCTTTCTCACCTTTGCTAGGGAGGTAGTCTATTACTGAAGTATAACCCTCACCAATAACAAGTTATTTAATAAAAGGTGTACC
Organism: Perognathus longimembris pacificus; assembly: GCF_023159225.1. Classification (NCBI taxonomy): domain Eukaryota; kingdom Metazoa; phylum Chordata; class Mammalia; order Rodentia; family Heteromyidae; genus Perognathus; species Perognathus longimembris. Next base: position 75,734,735 of record NC_063166.1, on the reverse strand, counting down.
TTGGTCCTACCTGATTTCATTTTGCTTATATTCTTTTCTTGTTTAGAATTAACGGGAACATCCATAGTAGTGCAGAAAACGTTCACAATGAAATCTGAAGCCAAGGATGGAGAGGAGGAGAGTCTACAAACAGCTTTCAAGAAATTAAGAGTGGATGCATCAGGGTAATGGAATCTGTAGCTTATTCAAAATTATGCATTTCCTACACTTCAATTGTCCTTTTCCCTTAAATGGCCCTTCTTCTAATATTCCTCACTCTTCATAGAAGATGTAATACTGATATTGTGTCATTTTGACCAGATTTGACATATTTGAAAAATGTTGCTGCTTAAAGTAGCTCATTTGTATTCTAAGATTGAGTGTTGATTTTCTTTAACTTTGAGAGGATTTCCCCCACCCCCTTTTAATCAAAGATTATCAAGCAGTATTTCATCAGGGATTTCCTCATATTTCTCTAGGGAATCACGGTATTTTTCACCAAAAGTGACTTGACCCAGTAGACATCCATGAAGACATTGTTGATTTCATGGTGTCTGATTGCTGAGTCTATCACTATGGAAACCTTTATTCAGTAGGGTTTTGTCACTGAGATCAATAATCTTTGGACCCTTTGGCCAAACTAATTAGAGCACCTGCAGACCAGCTGCTGTCTGAATATTAGTATTTCACCCTTTCCAAAATGTTCTGTGCAAGTATGGCCTTTTCCCCCTAGCCAGAAGAAATGTCAAACCTTTAGTGAATATAAGAATTTCTATTTTTGTGAATGGAAATCAAACACTTAATGTTTATTATTTCTCATGTCCTCAGTACTGGGTATAATACTTTCAGCATGAGACTCACACAGATAACTTTGTACTGGTTATGTTGGCAAGAAGCATCAGAGTCAGGATTTGAATCCAGACAGTCCAACTCCAAAACCTGTGCTATAAAACCATTTCTTTATATAGTACCTTGAAATTATTATGAAGAAATGCATGCAGTACTCAGCGTAAGGTAAAAATTAAATAGATGCAAGTTTTTTGTTATAGCTTTTTTTTGGCTTACCAAATGAAAAGCTTTTGCTGACAGATTGGCACATAGATATTAAGATTCTCACTTTTGCTTCCCTGGTACTCTCCCATTGATTTTTCCAATATGATTTTCTCGCCATTTTATATCAATAATATGATAAGCTGTTTTGAGAAACAGAAATCTGTATCCCAGATTGTAGATACAGTGCATTCTTTTGTGATTTCTGGTGTAGAAATAGCTGCTGCTGCTTCTTTTTTTTTTTTTTTTTTGCCAGTCCTGGGGCGTGAACTCAGGGCCTGGGCAACAGTCCTTGACATTCTTTTGCTTAAGGCTAGCACTGTACCATTTGAGCCACAGCACCACTTCCAGCTTTTTCTATTTATGTTGTACTGAGGAATCAAGATTACCCAGGGCTTCTTGCAAACACTCTCCCACTAAGCCACATTCCCAGCCCAAAATAGCTTCTTAAAATTAGGAATATGCATACAAATGTATACAAATCTCTAGGTACATAAGCATATGTGTGTGTGTGTGTGTATAATTCTTGATACACAGACTCTGCTGATGTTTTAAAATATAGGAATATAAAGTTAAGCCATTTTAGTCCCACTAAAAATTATTTGGACAGTTACAACATTCTTGCAAAGTATCTGTACAATGTAGGATTGAAAATCAAATATTTATAGTATGTGATCTGCTTTGAGTAAAATTGTAGAAAGGAAAGAAGCACTGTCTAGCGTTTGAGAAAACAAGTTGAGTACAAGAAGTGAGTCACTGGTGTGACTAAGCAAATAAGACTCACATAGTGTAGCCTACATTTCTGTGATATTATTGCCTATTGACTGTGCTGATGGGACCTCTGAGCAACTGACTCATGACTAACCCAAGCTTTGCCAGGAATTCAGCAAGATCCTGTTGAACAGGTTTTGATTGCAATGGTATTTGTTTTAGCAGGACAAATGTATCTATATTAAGTCAACATCCTTTTTGTCAAGCTATGAAATAAAACTTGTTTATTATAGAAAAAAATTTGAAAAGGATAAGAATAAAAAATAAGTTTACTACAATCATTTTATTATGTAGGTTATGTATACATAATAACATACCTTTAAAATTTCAATAGAGATTATAGTGCATATAAAGATGTTTCTCCATGCTATTTCTCCTAATAAAAATACATTGTCTTGTCTTAAAAAATTCTGTACCTGTAATTTTTCATAAATTACTAATATTCCATTGTGTAGATGAGTCATGATCTGTATAATACAGCATATTTCTCTTACTAGATAATTAGGTTATGTCCAGTTTTTAAGTTATATTTGGGTATATGCTTTTAGTATAGTAGATAGTCTCTTTTAAAAAGATTTTTATTAATTTGTGTGTGTTTGTGTGTTCTGGAAGGATTTATACCAAAATGTTAACAGGAATAGTTTCTAGGTTATAAGATGGTAAATGATTCTTTTTTTCTCTTTTAATTTTTTCCTGTTCTTTACTGGGAACTTATATTCCCTGTATACTTTTAGACTAAGGATTTAACTCTCTGTAGAATTATTAATTGCAAAAATTAGATGCCTTATCTAAAAATTGAGTAGTAGTTAAATGTGTATGTTTTTCAGGTTGGATTGAGTCTCTTTAAGGTTTTGTTCCTAAACTTGGTTTCCATGGCTCTGATTTGCCTGTGTAAAAGAAGTGGTCGGTGTCAGTAGCATTCCCATCTGCACAGAAGGCCGATCTGCCCTAGATAAACAGCCTAAAAGTCTATTTATATCCTGCTACTGCTTATACTTTTTGGCTTATGATTTTTCAACCATGGACTTTTTGGGATTCTAAATTTGTAGAGGGAAAAATTATACTCAAAGTTGACTGATTCTTGAGAAATTCCAACTTGAAAGAAAAGTATTGCAAAAGTGCTGTTTGGGCTGGTGAGAGAGCATTGAGCTTCATTTAACAGTTTCCACAGCAGTAAGCCTTGTTCTTGTCTTCAGGTCCATCGTGTCGCTGTCGGTTGGAGAAGGTACAAGTGTCAGAGCACCAGCCAGAACCACGGCAGATGATACCAAGCCTAAAAGCACATGTCCATCGAAAGACAGTTGGCATGGGTAAGAGTTGCTTACTGAGAAGATACTTATTCTAACACCTGAAAATATTGTTGCATTTTTCTTTCTTGAGTGTCTGGAAAAAGAGTATACTTCAGTACAGAATCCAGGACCCAGTGATTCTCTGTTGTGAATTTGGCCTGCTCCCAGCATCTGTTTTTTAAAATGTTGTGTGTGTTTTTCAGAAGAATATGTCTCTAATTGTTCTTGAATGAGTTCTGTGACTATTTTTGTCAGCTTGTGACCTATTAGTAATTGAGAGATAGGTTGAAATCTTTTTTATGAAACTTACTGTTTGCCCTTTAAGTTTTAAATTTTGTGTTACTTAATTATGGAATTGTTTTGTTATATTCATATGCCTAGGTTCATTTTTTACGTTTAGGATATTTTCTTCCTGGTGTATTGAAACTTTCATTATGTAGTTTTATAATGGCTTTTGCTTAAAGGCTTTTTTGGAATTAGCATATAGAGTTGGTTTTCTTTTAGTGCTTGTGTATTTTCTCTATATAACTGCTCTGTGCTTTAAAGGCTTACGTATCTAGATAACATGGCATGGTTCTGTTTTATTCTCATTCATTTTGCTGAATTTAGTGCATTTACATTATTTTTACTTACTTGAACTTGGTGCTGCCATTTTACTTTTATGTTATTCTGCTTTTTCCCCTTTTCTCACTTCTCCCCATCTTTTAAAAGATTACTTGAAAGGCCTTTGGGGTGTGTGTCACTTTTCCCTCTACTGGTTTGGAAATTGGGGAGTGCAGTTCTTTTTCTTTTGTTTCCTGTGTGTTTGTTTTGTCTTTGGTTGTTGTGTTTGGTTGGTGTTTTGAAGTGAGTCATGATTTTGGCATGGCTCTTTTGTAGGGTTAGCCTTCCTTCCCATAGTATGGAGTTAGATGCACTCCTAGAGTATTTTGTTTAGGCTTCAGCGCCGGGTTGACTGTGTGTGTTGCTTCCCTCACATGCACTGGTGAAAGGTTCCTGGGCCTTAGGTGGATACCAGGCAGGTGTTGCACACCCCATATTTAGCCCAGACTATCAGTTATCTCATTTGTTTCTATAGCTTGTTACTAAGGGGATGTTGAACTTTTTTTTGGCCAGTCCTGGGCCTTGGACTCAGGGCCTGAGCACTGTCCCTGGCTTCTTCCCGCTCAAGACTAGCACTCTGCCACTTGAGCCACAGCGCCGCTTCTGGCCGTTTTCTGTATATGTGGTGCTGGGGAATCAAACCTAGGGCCTCGTGTATCCGAGGCAGGCACTCTTGCCACTAGGCTATATCCCCAGCCCCGGATGTTGAACTTTTTGAGACACAAAAACTTTGGCAGATTGAAAACAGAGACAGAATATCTCTGTGGGGGGAATTCATGATGTAATACTACTAAACCTGAGAAGAGGTAAATTTCCAAGTATCATAAAGGGTCTCAGGATGGCTTCTATATCCCAGCCTCTTCTTGTATGTTCTCTCTTAGGTCTACAAGAAAGACGTCACGAGGAGCAGTGAGAACCCAGCGTCGTCGGCGTTCTAAATCTCCGGTCCTTCATCCTCCCAAGTTCATACATTGCAGTGCAATAGCATCTTCTTCCAGCAGCCAGCTCAAGCACAGAAGTCAGACGGACTCCCCTGATGGCGGCAGTGGGCTGGGAATTCCAACCCCTAAAGAGTTCCCGGCAGGAGAAAGCTCTACTTCTCTCGATGCTAATCACACAGGGGCAGTCCTTGAGCCTTTGAGAACTCCAGTTCCAAGGCTCCCATCAGAGAGTAAAACGGAAGAGTCTTCTGGTACTACCCAAGTCTCCCAAGCAAGTCTCAAGGCCAGCGATCTCTCTGACTTTCAATCCGTTTCCAGGCTAAACCAGGGCAAGCCGTGTACATGTTTAGGCAAGGAGTGCCAGTGTAAGAGATGGCATGATATGGAAGTGTATTCCTTTTCAGGGCTGCAGAATGTTCCTCCTTTGGCCCCAGAACGAAGATGTATGCTTGAGGACTACTCTCAGTCACTGCACACCAGAACTCTCTCTGGCTCTCCCCGCTCCTGTTCTGAGCAAGCTCGAGTCTATGTGGATGATGTAACCATTGAGGACCTGTCGGGCTACATGGAATACTACTTGTATATCCCCAAGAAAATGTCCCACATGGCAGAAATGATGTACACCTGATAACAAGAAGTTAGTACATATGCTTTAACCAATGAAGCGTGTCAGAGATTTAGTTAATGGCAGACCTTGTGGCCACTTTGTGTGAGAAGACATCTTTCTACTCACTGTGCTTGCAATAAAAACTTTTCTTGGCATCTCAGTTAATCTTCATTCTTTAATCTCTTGAGTTCTTTCATACCCATCAAGGCAAGCAGATCAAAGAAAATTCTTCTCATCTAAAAATGTTCCCGAGAGATGAAGAAAACATTACTTGAGAACTGGCAGTCAGTTGGTGAAATCCTTTGTAAAATTTCATTTCTCTGATGTTTAAAATTTGCTAGCCAAGGAAATTAAATGTGGTTTTCTCACAGAACTGAACATTGTCATGTAGTTGCCAGCCCAGAATATTAAGAGGTTATAAGACTGATTTAAACCAACTCTGAGTTAGCTAGCACAGGATTGATTTTGTAATGAAAGGTTTGATATACGTTATTGTTGAGCCAGAGATCTAAGGTTTAGGTTCAGTTTGAATAAACTAGCTGGCCTGCCTGGTGTTGTTTGAGTCATTAACCATCACTCAATAAATCTCTGCTTGGTGCTGTTCCTCTTGAGATAAATGATGTGAAGTTTCTTGACTATGAAGCTGCCGGGAGCAAGCTGCTTCATGTGGAGGGAGGGTGTAATATCAGAGACTACTGTGTATCTTTGGCATCTAGTGTGTACATATGCTGCAGTCAGCTGTAGGGTGTGGCTCATACTTCAGTTACATGTGTTCTAGATGTTCGTCTTGGAATTGCCCTCTCCACCAACAAACACCACAAGAGATTTTTTTTTTTTTTTTTTTTGCCAGTCCTGGGGCTTGAACTCAGGGCCTGAGCCCTGTCCCTGGCTTTTTGCTCAAGGCTAGCACTCTACCACTTGAGCCACAGTGCCACATCTGGCTTTTTCTGTTTATGTGGTGCTGAGGAATCAAACCCAGGGCTTTATGCATGCAAGCCGAGCACTCTTAACACTAAGCCATAGTCCCAGCCCTACAAGAGAATTTTGTACATGGTATATTCTAATACATTTCTGGCCTGCCATCCCAAAATTCTCTCCAAAATTGAGTTTAAAAAAAAAAGGGGGGGGGCTGGGGATATAGCCCAGTGGCAAGAGTGCCTGTCTCGGATACACGAGGCCCTAGGTTCGATTCCCCGGCACCACATATACAGAAAAAACGGCCAGAAGTGGCGCTGTGGCTCAAGTGGCAGAGTGCTAGCCTTGAGCGGGAAGAAGCCAGGGACAGTGCTCAGGCCCTGAGTCCAAGGCCCAGGACTGGCCAAAAAAAAAAAAAAAAAACCCACAGCTGGGGATATGGCCTAGTGGCAAGAGTGCTTGCCTCCTATACATGAAGCCCTGGGTTCAATTCCCCAGCCCCACATATACAGAAAATGGCCAGAAGTGGCACTGTGGCTCAAGTGGCTGAGTGCTAGCCTTGAGCAAAAAACAAACAAACAAACAAAAAACCAGGGACAGTGCTCAGGCCCTGAGTCCAAGCCCCAGGACTGGCCAAGAAAACAACAAAAACCCACAAAAATTTCATCTGGAGAATCAGTCCCTTATCTTTTTCAAGTGATTACAAAATGATTTTTTAGTGTTATATAGTTGACATTTTCAGACTATTGTATGCTAAATTTACTGAGTATGGCCATGTTAACAATGTCCTCTAGTTGATAAAATAAGTTATTCAATAAAACATTGAATAGACTGTACAGTTGATTGATGACAGTAGGGTCTGGGCCTCATGAATGAGTGATTTATACTTGGGAGAGGTAAGAAGTGTGTTTATTAGAAGAGTCCTGAATCTGAAGTTATAGATCACTGCTAATTTCTAGCTTAGTAAGGATTTATTAACATCTGGAAGTGTGGTTAGAGCAAGAAAACAAATTGCTACCACAGTCTTGAGTTGCCATTTTTGTTTTTCTTTGATTTGATCCAAAGTCTCACTGTTGTCTAGGCTTGTGTTGAAATTATTTTCCTCCCTCAGCCTCCCAAGTGCTAAGATTACGGGTGCTGAGGAATCAAACCCAGGGCTTCATGCATGCTAGACCAGGTACTCTACCACTAAGCCACATCTCCAGTCCCTAAACTAGTTCTTTTTTAAAATAATGGTAACAGTGAACTTTGTTGTACATATGTGTCAGTACTTGAGCTTTTTATTTTAGAAACTCGGGACCTCAAGGAAATTGGGCTTATGTGGATTCTAGCTCAATATTTACGTATTAGAAATTAAAGGTTAAAAATAATTTAAAATAATGGACCCGTTTCAAACTAGCCTTTCTGGAAGAGAAGTTATTATAAGGGTGTGTGTGTGTGTGTGTGTGTGTGTGTTAATATACATTAGCTAAGGAAGGGGTTACTGTGACATTTCATACATGCCTGCAATGTACTTCAATTTCACACGCACACACACACACACACACACACACCACGGCATCATTTTATAATTTTGTAAATCTCTTTGCTGTTTGACTTCTTAGAAGACAGAACCGCATTTCTGCTCCTGCATTCATTCAGGACATCACAAATTACATGCAGTGAACACTTACTTGTGAGGAAGAGCAGACACGGGCTTAGTGCCAGGAGAACTGTTTGCTCTCAGGTTCCTGAGAGGAGCAGGGCCTCCAGGCCACGGTGGAGAACAATGCAAAAAGGCCACGGCAGTGTTGCCTTGTCAAGGTCCCACCCTGCCCACACCACCACGGTTGTTTGCCTGTCTTTAATATATTAAATATATAAATATATCTACTTCTGATAAAACAACATTGTCTCCTAAGCCCTTTAAGTTCTTTTTTATAAAGGGACAAGTTTCCCATGATCTTGTAACTGCTCAAATCCAACTTAAATGAAGCTCAGGCATTTCGACTTTGTGGAATCAGTTGTAAGTTAGGAATAACAGTCAAAGTCTCTCTCAAAATGTCTTGTCTTGCTCAGTGTGGTGGTGCGCATTTGTAATCTCAGTGCTTGGGAGACTGAAGTGGGAAGATGGTTTGAGGACAACAAGATGTCAAAAAGCAAAAACGAGTGGGGAATGAATTGTAAACTCACTTGGGCTCACTTCAATATGGGTGTCCCTCGCGAGAACATTTGACTTTGTGTTTTTGAATGTGACAACAGATTTACTTCCCTGATGTATCCTGGGAGGTGGGTTCGGTCATCCACGGGCTTGTTGAAAAGTACTCTCGTGCTCTGAAGAATGACTTCTCAAGTTCACGGATCTCCAAACACCCATTCAGATATTTGTTGAGTGCGACACAGCAGGTGATGGCACTAGGTGCTGGGACCAGGGCAGTGGGCAGAACAACACCCTGTTCTTGGTGGAGAAGATGATGAGCCCTCTAAATGATGGAGAGGGAAAGGATTAGGAGCCTGGAAGAACTGCATTATGTTGGACAATTGGAGAAGGCTCTGTGATAAAGTGATGTTTGGGGAGAAACATGAAGGAAATAAGACATGAGCGCTGTGGAGACCTGGACAGAAGGAACCAGAACACCTGCGCCTGAGCCAGGTGACCAAGGCCTGAGCTGGGACCCTGGTGGAGGGCCTTGTGGGCTGTGGCAAAGGCTTTGACCTTCAGTGGCGTGGGGGCCACTTGGAGGATGGCCAGACGAGAGAGGCATCATGAGACTTCTTTTTAGAATATAACCCAGACCAATCTTGGATTCGCAATCCTGCCTCAGTCTCCCCCAAACTGGTATTACAGGTGAGCACTACCACACCCCATTCTGAGGCTTAACCTTTTAAAAGGGCACTAGCTGCTGAGCTGAGGCAAGAGGACTGTGTTGGGCTTGCAGTGAGCCAGGCAGTGGCTTTGGATACTTAGTGGTCCAGGACATGGAATGAGTTCTGGAAATGATTTTTTTTTTTTTGCTCAAGGCTAGCCCTCTGCCACTTGAGCCACAGCGCCACTTCTGGCCGTTTTCTATATATGTAGTGCTGGGGAATCGAACCCAGGGCTTCATGTATAGGAGGCAAGCACTTTTGCCACTAGGCCATATTCCCAGCCCTCTGGGAATGATTTTGAAGGTAGAGGTGAAGGGATTTGCTGGTAGATTGCGTATAGGGTGTGAGGAAACTAAGATCAAGGATGACCTCAATGCTTTTGAGAACTTGGGAGCCGTTGATGAAGATTTGGGAGGGGAATCGAGAGTTTGGGTTTGTCCCTGTCAATCTGAAATGCTTATGGGGATGTGAAGATGATGAATATGTGGCTGGATAATGACTGAAGTTTGAAGCACAGACTGGGGAAACAAATTTAGGAGCCATCCATACACGGATGTTTTTTTAAAACCATGAGACCAGAGAACCCTAGGCAGTGGATAAAGAAACCAGAGGAGCTGAGCTAAAGAAGAAGCTTTTGGGCCAGCTAGGACAACATTGTCAGACACCCTCCCCCCCCCCCCATAATCTCAAAAAACAAGACAAAAGGCTGGTGGCTTGAATTTGTCATCTTAGCTAGTCTAGGAGGCAGATTGTGCGAGGATCAAAGTTTAAGAGATGCTCATCTCAACCAAAACAACAACAAAGAGCTAGGCATGTTGTGGAGCCTGTCATACTAGCTAGAGGGGAAGCATACGCAGGGGGTTGGCAGTCCAGGCCAACCTAGACACAAAGTAAGAACCTTTTTGAAAAATTAGGAAAGTGAAGAGGAGTGGAGGTATGGCAAGTGTAGAACTCCTGCTCTGGAGATGTTCCCAAGGCGCAAAGCTCAGAGAATGAGGAGTGGAGCCAAAAGAGAGGGGTTCTAGAAGTTTAACAGGAAAGCATTTCAAGAAAGGCGTCTCGCTGCTTCACTTGCATAAGATGAAAAAGAGAGGTCTACTGTGTGCAGTGGAAACACACAGGGAAAGCAAGGTCTAACCGAAGGAATTCCTGTGCTTTTTGGAAAGATAGTCCTCACTTCAAAGGACAGGTGGTTGGGGGTGTGAGGAGGTGGGGGTGCTCCCCTGTGCAGGTGACCCAGTCCAACGCCTGTCTGGACAAGTCTCTGGGAAAGGAAGGCTTCCTTGGCTAAGCTTTTGGGGAGGCTCACACCTCAAGCACACCTCTGGGTGCAATCTCCTCTCTGTCCCGGAATTTCCCCTTAACTCTTCCCTGGACTCCCAGCTTGACAAGTGGAGGAGGTAATGGACCAAGAGAATGCCTCTCACCAGAACAAGGCCAGGAAATGAAAAACGGCTTAGGAAAAGTCTGTTGTAATGTGTGTGGCCACCAGAGGCCGCCCTTTCCTTGAAAGCACAGAACTAAATAGGGAAAGACTTAATGTTGATGTCTTTCTTGGCCAGGAAGCTCAGCACTGGGCAGGTAGGGACAGTGCCAAATTTGGTAATATGAATTTTGCCTATTTCGGCAAAATCAAAGTGTCCTTTCACCAGTGACATGATTTATCAGTTAATAAAATGAACAACCATAAGGCAATGTTGGGTGAACCTGTGTTGGGAAGAGAAGTGCTTCAATGCAATTGTATTTCATGTTTAGTCCACTTTGGAAGATAGTTTAAGAAGCAATTTTTAAAGATGTATTGTTATTATTAAGGTGTTGTACAGAGGGGCTACCACTTCATAAGTCAGGTAATAAGTGATTTCTTTTCTTGAATAATGTCACTCCTCTGCTTTCCCTAGTTTTCCCCTCCTCTCCTTGCCCACAGATTTAATAGGCCATTTTCCACATTGTATATACTGAATACTGTGATTGCATTTGTTCATCCTTCCTCCCTTTCTGTGTCTCCCCTTTTGCCCTCCCTGTAAAAAAAAACAAAAACAAACCCAAGGCAAAAACAAACACCTTCACCAACAATAAGAATAAAAACTTATGTTTCCATTTCCTAGAATTCATTTCAATAAATAGTATTTCAGATGTTGAGAAACAATTGTATATGAGACTAATAGTGGTAACAGTTTCATGCATTTGATCCTTTTTTATAAAAAAGTACAAACGTGTGTACTTCTCATCCAAATAAGGTAGATAACCATCGCCTTTGATTAGATAATCCTCTGATGTAGGGACAGAGACTTTGTGATATAAAATAAACAGTGGGTTCAAGGTTGCTCAGCTGGTGAGGAGCAGACCTGGGATCTGAACATGTCGAATTCCCAAACTAACAATTTTATAGTCATGAACTTAGAACATTACTAAGAAACGACCTGGTCATTTGAAAACTTGTAGTTTTTTATTTTCATTTTATTTTATTTTTGGTGTTGATCCTGGGGCTTGAACTCAGGGTCTGGACACTGTCCCTGAGTAATTTTTGCTCAGGGCTAGTGCTCTACCACTTGAGCCACAGTGCCACTTCCATTTTTTTGACATTTAATTATAGATAAGAGTCTCATGGATTTTCTTGCCCCAGCTGACTTTGAACCTTGGTCCTCAGATCTCAACCTCCCAAGTAGCTACGATTATAGGTATGAGTCACTGGTGCCTGACTTGTAGTGATTTGTTTTTATTTAATTTTTTGCCAGTCCTGGGGCTTGAACTCAGGGCCTGGGCACTGTCCCTGAGCTTCTCTTGGTCAAGACTAGCAGCACTCTACCACTTGAGCTACAGCGCCACTTCCAGCTTTTTCTGTTTATGTGGTGTGGAGGAATCGAACACAAGCTTCATGCAGGCTAGGCAAACGCTCTACTACAAAGCCACCTTCCCAGCCCTTGTGGTGATTTTTTTTTTTTTTTTGCTTTTTTTTTTTTTTTTTGGCCAGTCCTGGGCCTTGGACTCAGGGCCTAAGCACTGTCCCTGGCTTCTTCCCGCTCAAGGCTAGCACTCTGCCACTTGAGCCACAGCGCCGCTTCTGGCCATTTTCTGTATATGTGGTGCTGGGGAATCGAACCTAGGGCCTCGGGTATACCGAGGCAGGCACTCTTGCCACTAGGCTATATCCCCAGCCCCGCTTGTGGTGATTTTTAACAAGGGATAAAAGTCAGATTTGTCCAGCCTAAGTCTTCTCCCAGTAAGATTTATTTCTGCAGGTGTGGGCAGGACTCTGGGGTTGGTTTATGTCTTCCCCTTTTCTAGGTGACTCTTCTGTGTGCTCGCTCATCACAGGGGCTTCTGTGGGTGAACATTTATGCGATGGAGCAGATGACAGTGACACATCTAAGCCTGATCAGGAGCACAGAGATTCACCACTGAACTATGGAGGATATGGGGTGGATATGGGGTGGGGCGGCTCACACTCCCTTCCCTTGCAACCCATCTTCCTTCTTTCCTGGACAGCAGACCTGGAAAGACAGGATCCTGCAAGGCCTCTGGGAGAATGGCAAGGCGGAATTCCCTGGAAGCGGTGTGGGTCTGTTCTTAGCGGTCACGTGGCCTGAGCAGGCTGCTAGTGGGTCTGCCTAGCCAGGGGTGAGCCACCTGCCCACAGGACCATCTTTGTCCACTGCTATTTGCTTCCAGGCCAATGTTTCACCCTGTGCTGGAATTTAAACAATGGCAGGGCCCTTTTTAAGGTCAGAGGTTGTGCATATGATGAAAATAAGTCATAGGAACCGGTTGTCAGCAAAGGAACATTTTCTACCCATTTCTGGAACAAGAATGAAACTCCTGCAGTCAATCTAAGAGTCATCATGGAATTTGCAAATACGTCAGATGCGTTTGAAGTTAGATGATAATTTAATGTTGTAGTGCCTGTGCATGCGCATGGGTGTATGTGCATGTACCCACGCATGTGTGCACACATGCACACACACACACACACAGTTTCATAGTCCCAGTGGGTTTTACCTTTCCCATAACTATCCTCTTCTCCTGTTTCTCCTGGGCTGGCTTGGGGTTTGCGCCCAGCCGCTCTGACCACAGCATCTTTCTTCTCGTGGGATTTATTTGTTCTCCCTCCTGGAGCTTGGTGGGAACCTGCGTTCTGGAACACGCTCAGGCCCTTGGCTCTTGACCCTGCCCTCAGCGCCTTCAGAAGTCTGCCCTCGTGGGCTCTCAGGACACTAGGGCAAAAGAGAGCTTGGAGAGGGAAATCGTATTTCCGAGGGCACCTCACTCCCTTCCCACCCACCTCTGTTTTCGAGTGGGGAGGGCAGCTCCCCTCTCCCAGGAGGAAGAAGCTGGCCGGGCCGTGGGTGGAGGCAGGAGTGGACTCGTGCTTTTTTGCCCTGGGCTGGAGGGGACCTGGAGTTATGCATAAGCCCTGGGACCCTGCTTTGCAGAACCTTCTAGACTCTGTCACCAGAACCACCCCCCACCCCCCCCACCCCCCCGCCTGCCCGCCCTCCAGCTGCCTGGGTGTGCAGCCACGGCAGGCCGCGGGGCTTGAGACCCCCTCCCTCCCGCTCGGGAGGAGGCTGGGCCGGCCAGGGGGTTATTTTGGGAGCCGCCTGTGAGATCCAATGGCCTTGTTAGGGCAACACTGACCTTTCTGTCCCGGGAGGAAGGCCGGGCTGGGAAGGGGCGGGGCGGCGGGAGCTCGCAGCCGCACACCCACACCCACCCGGGGGGAACCCAGGGGCCCGCGCAGGAATCCGGCCTTGGCAGGGGGCTGCTGCCCAGGGACGGGACCCCCCTCGAAGCGCCCCGAGGACCCCCCCCGTCCCCCCGTCCCCCCCGTCCCCTGCCCACTGCACTGTGCTTCTTAACGGGTTCCCGCTGGTTTCCCCCCACTTGGGCCCCATGGAAGCCAGGCTCGGGACGCTTGGTGGGGACTTGGAGTCTTCCTGGCTAGCTCCCCTCCCGAGTTGCAGCCTTCCCCGGGCTGACTGAGGGGGGCCCCCCCTAGGCATGGCACCCACCAGCGCCCCCCGTGCGCGCCTGGCTGCCGGGCTCTCTCTGCCTGCACTGACCTCTGGCTTCTCCTCCCCTCCTGGGGCGCGGTGGTGGTGAGTCGGGGGGCCTGGAGCGCGTCGGGGACCCCCGCCACGCCCTGCACCCCAAGCTGGAGGACGGGGCGGCTGTCGGGGGCGAGGATGAGATGAGTGGGGGTCGCTTTGACTTTGACGATGGCGGGGCGTACTGCGGGGGCTGGGAGGGGGGCAAGGCCCACGGGCACGGCCTGTGCACCGGCCCCAAGGGCCAGGGCGAGTACTCGGGCTCCTGGAACTTCGGCTTCGAAGTGGCGGGCGTCTACACCTGGCCCAGCGGGAACACCTTCGAGGGATACTGGAGCCAGGGCAAGAGGCACGGGCTGGGCATAGAGACCAAGGGGCGCTGGCTCTACAAGGGCGAATGGACCCACGGCTTCAAGGGGCGCTACGGGACCCGGCAGAGCTCCAGCAGCGGTGCCAAGTATGAGGGCACTTGGAACAATGGCCTGCAGGACGGCTACGGCACGGAGACCTATGCAGATGGAGGTGAGCCGGCTGGGGCCAGGGGCAGTGGGGTGGGGTTGGGGGCCATGGGGAAGGCCCGGGCCAGAGGGTCGCAGGGGATTGGCTGTGGGGCTTGGGGGCAAGCTCCTCTCCTCCTCTTAGCCTGCATTTTTCTGTGGTGGTTAGTAAAGGCAGGAGGAGAAATGCTTAGTGCAATGCCCGCTATAGAAATATGCACTCAGCACACACTCAATAAAATGGAGCTATTTGGGTTTGCAAGCTAGGCATAGAAACAGCTGCGGACTAGGTACTAATGTGCCCTGGCGGATTTCAGATCCGGTCTCAACTTGAATTATTTTCAAGCAATAGATCATGAAGAGTGCTCTTGCATTTGTTCACCCATCTACCCACCCATCTGTCCATCCATCCATCCAGTCATTCATCCACGCGCCCATTCACTCACTCCCTCATCCATCCACCCATTCACTCACCCACTCCTCCATCCAACCATCGGTGCACTCATCCATCCACTCACTTGCCCACCAGCCTACCCAGGCAGCCACCTGCTCACCATGCTTCTTTCACTCCAGACATACTTCAGTGGGACCCTCTCCTAGTTGCCTGGCTTCACACAGAGTTAGACATGCAGTCCCTGGCTTCGAAGGTCAGAAAGCAGATAATGCCAGGCAGATGGGTAGAGAGAACTGAGGCAGACCAGAGCAGGCAAGTTTGAAGAAGACAGGAAGGGCATAAGAGGACGTGACCGATGAGCTGTGCCTTTGGTGGGAAAATCATGCTTGTGAGAGGGGAAGCCGGGGGTCATGGGGCAGAGGGAGGACTTCCTATGGAGGCTCAGAAGCTTGAGCGAGACTGTGGGTTATGAAAACATAGAGCTGTTTTCTGTGGCAAATGGTCCTGGGAATTGCCAGTGTAGATACCATTGCCTCTTCTGCTGGGTTGGACCTGACACAGTCCTTCTCCGCGCTTCAGTGTCCCCATCCATAAAGTGGGGGAGCTTTTGGAACAAAGGGTGGTAGGTGGCATTGGGGATCAGCCGTCACTTGGGCAGAAGTGTAGATGCAGTAGTGCCACCCGCACCTTCTGAGGCACTCTCGGAGTGCAGGCCCTGAGAACTGTTTTTAATAAGATCATCAGGCAAAGTTTTACATGTGTTAAAGTTTTGAAAATACTGCTTTGCTGGCATGGTGGCGCGTGTCTATAGTCTCAGCTCCTGGGGAGGTGGAGAC
Organism: Perognathus longimembris pacificus; assembly: GCF_023159225.1. NCBI lineage: Eukaryota > Metazoa > Chordata > Mammalia > Rodentia > Heteromyidae > Perognathus > Perognathus longimembris. The sequence goes on along the minus strand of NC_063166.1, from coordinate 75,718,961 downwards.
AGGAGGATCAATTGGGTCCAGAAATTGAAGACCAGCCTGGACAACATAGTGAGAACTGGCCTAGGAAGGAAGGGAAAAAGAAGAGGAGGGAGGGAGGGAAAGAGAGAGGGAAAGAAAGAGGAAGGAGGAAAATATAAAAGTATTGGTTTTAATCAGGGGTCAAAAGTAGCTTACTGCTAGGTGCCAACGGCTCACACTTACAATCCTACTACTCAGGAGGTTGAGATCTGAGGATTATGGTTCTAAGCCAGCCCAGGCAGGAAAAGTCCATGAGACTCTTGGCCCTAATTAACCACAAAAAGATGGAAGTGGTGCGGTGGCTCAAGTGGTAGAGTACTAGCCTTGAGCAAAAGAAGCTCAGGGACAGCGCCCAATCCCTGAGTTCAAGCCCAGGGGCGCATGCACACATGCGCGCACACGTAGCTTATTTCCTATTTCATACAGTTTGTGAACTGAGAGTGGTTTTGCATTTTCAATTATTTGAATAATAATAACAATATTTAATGACATGTAAATTATATGTACAGCCCCATATAATATTCTTAGTTTTGCCTGTTGCCTTGCAAAGCCTGCTGTATTTACAGAAAAAGCCCGCTTTCTACTTTTTCTTTCTTTTTTTTTCCTTGATGTATACTCCTGCTAGGTAGTCCAAGCCTTAAACTGTTGATCCTCTTGCCTCAGCCTCCAAAGTACTGGGATGATAGGCACCTCAAGAGTCTCCTAGTGGAGAAAATAGAAATAGAAAACAAGCACACGCGCATGCGCGCATGCACACACACGTTACGAACAAAATAGCAGGGAAGAGGGTATGCTTGGCTGAGGCGGTCTTGGAAGGAAGGAAGGATGGACAGGACTACAGGAGGTGCAGACCGTGCTCATGTCTGGGTGAGGCCCTGCTCTTAGATGTGTCCAGATGTTAACAAAATATTGGGGAAGAGCTAGATAGGACTGGGGGGGGGGACTGGATAGAGAGAGCTAGATAGGACTGGCGGGGCCCAAGTAGAGAGAGCTCGGGACAAATTCTGCCTCTACCACTTACTCATGCGGTGACCTTGAGCCCTTTGCTGAATCTCTCCAATCCTGTGCAGCTCAGCTCTGCAAAATGTTTATAGTGACACTTGTGTGAATCATGGGGATACCAGAGTCCACGCCTCAGTTTCCCTAGCTATAAAATGGGCATAGTGCTTGTGAGCTTGTGAGGTGTCCATTACCTATGCAGAGTAGTATGTGGTGGGCATGTGTTGAATACCGCCTCTGTTCCTTCTTCTCTCCCTTCAACCAAGGGGTGTGGGTGTGTGCAGGGGTCTGGATCGGAGACATGGGGCCGTATTGCTGGGTTGATCTCCCAGAATGTTTAAAGGGAGAAACCCCCATTCATTCTAGGGGCTGGAGCAGGGAGCAAGATGAGACCCTTCAGTAGTCTATTGGAGAAGACAGAAAGGAGCCAGAAAACAAGCAGATATATAGCTTACAGAAGTTGCCTGTGTTCTGGGAAGAGAAATAGCTGAGAGGGAAGAGGGTGGTATTTGGATAAGGACAGGGAGGACTGAAGAGGAGGTAGAGACTTTCAGGTAGGAAGTATGGCAATGCGAAGAGTCTGGGGCAGGACACATGCCCGGGATATAGGTGACAGTGTAAGTTAGAATTGGGCATGAGCCACGTCACCGAGGCTTTGCAGGCCATGGGTTTGACCCCAGGGGTGACCAGCAGCTCTTGAGTCCTGATGACCTGATGAACCAGTGATCGCGACTTCTCCCAGGTGGCATGGCCCTGTACCCAAGAGGCCCTAGAAACTCCCAGAGTCTCTGGACCAAGCCACACATGAAGTGTAACTCCAAAATTAGATGTGGCCATGGCTTCGGAAAGTCTCTTTAATCAACCTGTCACCGGTCCCCTGAGGGTTTGTTAAGGACTTGCCCTTTGCCCTAGCGGGGGTAGCACTGAGAGGAATGTGGACCAGTAAGATCCTGGGATCAGAAGCAGTAAGGAGCTGGTCAGCCCCTGGCTTATGACCCCGTCTTCTGGTATTATTCTCTCTCTCTCTGAGCCTTCATTTCCTTGTTGGTAAAGTGGACCTACCCCAATGTGTTGTTGCCCAAGATTCCTCATGAGATTAATGAGATCCCACAACAAAGGCTCATTGCTATTGCGACTACAAGCTATTATTCATTCATTCAGTAAACGTGTCTTGTACGATCAAGAAGTCAGTAGCACGCTCCCCTGGAAATGAAAGGAACGGAAGAGCGGAGAGTCTAACAGAAAATTGTGCTATGGGGGCTAGGCAGGGATAGACAGAGGGGGGCTAAGGAAGCCTGAGGTGGGAGAGACCAGATCTGAGCCCAGAGGAAGGCCTCCTGGAGTAGGAGCCGAACCGATTCCCACAGTCTGTGTTGAGTGAGGCTGGCTACTTTGAGTCTAAAGACAGAGTCCAGGGGGAAAAAAAGCCAGGAGGTGCAACACTTGCTGTTCAACCATCAGAGAAAGTTGAAACTTGCATCTTATCCCCCAAATTGCCACACATTTTTTTTTTTTTCCATTCACCACCTTACCTGTGGTCAGATGTTACAGGCGACTACCTACTCTAAACCAAAGAAATGAGGCATTGGGGCGGAGGGGGGCGGCGGGGGGAGGATCAGGACCTGCATTTTTCAGAATGAAAAAATAGCACAGCATAGAATAAAACCGATCAAGGTTTTATTCCACCCCCCTTTTGTTTTATGTCGATACTGGAGTTTGAACTCAGGCTCACGGATGGTACTCTGCCACTTGAGCCACAGCTCCACTCTGACTTTATTATTGGAGATAAGGGTCGTCTGGATTTTTTTTTTTTTTTTTTTTTTTTTTTTGGCCAGTCCTGGGCCTTGGACTCAGGGCCCAAGCACCGTCCCTGGCTTCTTCCGGCTCAAGGCTAGCACTCTGCCACTTGAGCCACAGCGCCGCTTCTGGCCGTTTTCTGTATATGTGGTGCTGGGGAATCGAACCTAGGGCGTCGTGTATCCGAGGCAGGCACTCTTGCCACTAGGCTATATCCCCAGCCCTCGTCTGGATTTTTGTGCCTAGGCTGGGTTTGAATTGCGATCCTCAGATCTCAGCCTCCTGGGTATCTAGGATTACAGATGTGAGACACTAGCACCTGGCTGAAACTATCAGTATTTCACAGAAAATACGATAAGCATGGAGGGTGTATGTGTGTACACATGGATGTGAGTGTATGTGTGTGTGTGTGTGTATGTGTGTGGTCAGTGTATGTGGATTAAAGATATCTGTGTTGATGTGAAATGCAGTTCTTACTGCAGGACTTTTGTCACAAAGCTTGAAAATCCCTGTTCCAAAGGAACTTGACCTGGCATGTTCTTCAAAGCCTTTGGCGTTTCCACTGCCATCTCCCTCCCTCTCCCCCAAGCCTTGCTTTGGTCCTAGCTTAAGCTTTTCAACCCTGGCATGGGAAGGTGGGTGGGGGGATGGGAAAGCACATGGACTGTTGCCTTCCAAACCCTCCCTGGTGCTATAGCCCTCATTCTTCCCATGGCCATATAAAGCAAAGCTAAAAACAGCTGCTGACTGAAATCTCCAGCACATACCCGAGTTCTGAAGTGGATCTGAGTACAAGTCTCCACCCCTGAGACTCCCAGACTCCAGCATTAGAGGAACTGCTCTGGATCTTTGCTTTCTGCCGCTCTAGACTTGGGCTCCAGCCTCAGGCTACAGACAAGACCTGCACACAAGTGGCCAGGCTCCCTGTGCCTTCCTTGATGGTGGGGGTGGGGGGATTTTCTCAGATAAATGCAGAAATTGGAATATGCATTGGGAAAACTAGGCCTGAGATACATTTTCCCTATAAAGCTAACAAGATGACTAATTGTAATAATAGTTAATGTTTCGTTCTTTCTTTTTTTTTTGCTGCCAGTCCTAGGCCTAGGACTCAGGGCCTGAACACTGTGCCTGGCTTCCTTTTGCTCAAGGCTAGCACTCTGCCACCTGAGCCACAGCGCCACTTCTGGCCATTTTCTATATATGTGGTGCTGAGGAATTGAACCTATGGCTTCATGTATACAAGGCAAGCACTCTTGCCACTAGGCCATATTCCCAGCCCCCTAGTTAATGTTTCTTAAAGTGCTTCTTCGGGGCTAAATTCTTGGCACTCAACACCAGTTGTGATTTAAAGCTTCACAGCCTGAGGGGCACTACTCCTGATAGAAAAATGAGAAAACCGAGGCTGATCTTACACATATTCTCACTCTAGGGCAGAGATGGATCTCTGTAAGAGCCAGTAATGATCAAAGATGCCTCATTATCAATAAGCGTTTTGAACAAATGATATAGCACAGCACAAAATAGTTGGGATTAGCGACATGATTTGTGGGGCCTGGTACAAAAGAAAATGTGGGGTTCCTTGTTCAAAAAGCTGATGAGAAAAGAACACGAAGCTGAGTTTCGCACCCTGTGCATCTGCACAAGTGAAACATTCCTGAAGTTCATCTTGTTGTTTTTTTTTTGCCAGTCTTGGGCCTTGGACTCAGGGCCTGAGCACCTTCCCTGGCTTCTTCCCGCTCAAGGCTAGCACTCTGCCACCTGAGCCACAGCGCCCCTTCTGGCCGTTTTCCATATATGTGGTGCTGGGGAATCAAACTGAGAGCTTCATGTGTAGGAGGCAAGCGCTCTTGCCACTAGGCCATATTCCCAGCCCCCATCTTGTTTTATTTTGTTTTTGTTGCTAGTCCTGGGGCATGGACTCAGGGCCTGAGCACTGTCCCTGGCTTCTTTTTGCTCAAGGCTAGCACTCTACCTCTTGAGCCACAGTGCCGCTTCCAGCTTTTTTCTATATATGTGGCGCTGAGGAATTGAACCCAGGGCTTCATGTATAGGAGGTGAACACTTTACCACTGTGCCATATTCCCAGCCCCCTGAAGTTCATCTTGATTGAAGGAGTAGCAGCACATTCCACTTAGGGAGTTTTCATTGCTTACTAGGCTCCCTGCCAAGAAGCTCACATTTGTTGATTATTTAGGCTTCTCATCTACTGCACGGTGGCGGGGGTGGGGGGGCGCTTTTAAGGTTTTCTGATGGCAACTCCATTATGAAATATATATATATGTATATATATGTGTGTATATATGTACATATATATATATTTCAGCTGGGTGTGGTGATATAAGCCTGTAATCTCAGTACTTGGGAGGCTGAGGCAAGAGGATTGATAGAGGCTAGTTTAAGCTATACAGGGAGACCCTGTCTCAAAAATTAAAACACCCTTAACCAACCTTCCAATGATGGTTTTTATATTGTAATCCTGTACTACACATTCAACAAAAAAATAGGAACAAACCATCCTGAAATAACATTTCCCTTCCTATGTGCACTGCCAACTACTTTTTCCCTTACTCTGTCTTTCTGGGAGAATTAAGTGACACGCTGATGTATGGAGATCTCTTAGAACAGTCTGGCTTGTGCGAGTGCTGTGTGATTCTGGCTTGTGCCCTCACGGTTGGTTTGACACACTGAAAAGATGAGACCCTTAGGTTTACCTTTCACTGCTGGGGCCAAAACTCAAGTGTCTGCAACTCAGGCTCCAGATCACTTTTTCCTTTCCAAAGCTTACTACTTAAATTCATTTTGGTCCCATAGACCCTGGAGACAGGAGGTCAGCGAATTTGCTAGAAGAAAGGCCATAGTAGTAAGGAGGAGCTTGTAGAAGATTAACTTCCATGTTCACACATTCCTTTGTATTCCTTCCCCAGAGAGAATATTTTCTCTCCTCCTGATCTATTTGGTCTTTTAAGCCAATAGTGCATTGCTTTCATTACTGTAACTTTATAGTAAGTGCTTTTCTTATTTGTTTATGGAGACAGAGTCTCATTTATGTAGCCTAGGCTGGCTTCAAACCATTGATCCTTCTGAGTGCTGGGATTATAGACATGCATCACATTACCAGTCTTATAGACAAGTCTGAAAATCAGAGTAAATAACCCAATTTTTCTCTGTTGGTTTAGGATTCTATTACTGTAGGTCACTTCCATTTCCATATACATTATAAAGAGACAGCTGTTGGCTTCTAAAAAATAATAGTTAAAAAAAAAAAGGTTGCTGGAGTTTTTTTTTTTTGAAGTTTGGTACTTGCAGGTAGCTTTTAATGTTTTTTGAAATTTCATGTTTGATTTAAAAAATACCAGTTATATAATAATTGTACTGTCTACATCAGATTTCTATGGTAGGGTGCAATCTAATAATAGTTAGAAGTTTTCTGTGTCTTGCTATTCCCTGCACTTAGTTCATTGTCTTCTGTCTTTCATTTTGGCCAGTCCTGGAGCCTGATCCCAGGGCCTGAAAAGTATCCCTGGCTTGTTTATGCTCATGGTTACCACTCTCTCTCTCTCTTGAGCCACAGCACCACTTCTGGCCCCCTTCCATATATGTGGCGCTGAGAAATGGAACCCAGGGCTTCATGTATACAAGGTGAGCACTTTACCACTAGGCCATATTTCAGCTCTATTTTCGTCTCTCTTAATCTGACATATTAACGTTGTGGCCCAAGTAGAAACCTGCAACACATCGCTGAAAATCCAAGAGATCCAGAGAGGAGCCTGGGTTACAGTTGCTGGAGTTTTGACTGCAATTGGGTTAGGTGACTGTGGGAGAATGGACATCTTAGCCACAGTGAATCTCCCCAAGCATGGACATGCGTACATCCTAACATACTGAGGTGTCTTGTTGCACTTCCACTGTGCTTTGAGGTGTCACATGTGTGAATTGCACATCGTTTTGTTCTAATTTCCTGATATTACCCAATGGCCCTTGCTTTTTTCTCCTTCCTTCCTTCCTTCCTTCCTTCCTTCCTTCCTTCCTTCCTTCCTTCCTTCCTCCCTCCCTCCCTCCCTCCCTCCCTCCCTCCCTCCCTCCCTTCCTTTCTTCTTTTCTTCCTTTCTTTCTGTTGGTCATGGGGCTTGAACTTGGGCCTGGGCACTGTCTCTGAATTCTTTAACTCAAGGCTTTAGCGCTCTGCCACTTGAGCCACAGTGCCACTTTTGGTTTTCTGGTGGTTAATTGAAGAGTCTCACAGACTTTCCTGCCTGGGCTGGCTTTGAACTGAGATCCTCAGGTCTCAGCCTCCTGAGTAGCTAGAATTACAGGGCGGGAGCCACCAGCACTCAACTCCAGTGGCTTTTTACACTCCATTTTCTTCCAATGGTTTGTGGCTAGTTTACAGAAATACAACCATTTTTGTTGACTGTGAGGCATTTTACTATACTTAATAAGTTTCTTAGTTCTAATGGGATTTCTTAATTTTTGTTTTTTGTAGATTTAAAAGGAGTATCTTTTATTTTAATTTTGGTCCTGAGAGATCCCATTACTAGAGAGAGTCGAACGGCATTGAAGTACTGGGAGTGGTGGTGGGGGGAGGTGTACCACTTTCCCTCCGGAGTTGTTAAAAATCTCCCCCAAGGGCTGGGGATATAGCCTAGTGGCAAGAGTGCCTGCCTCGGATACACGAGGCCCTAGGTTCGATTCCCCAGCACCACATATACAGAAAACGGCCAGAAGCGGCACTGTGGCTCAAGTGGCAGAGTGCTAGCCTCGAGCGGGAAGAAGCCAGGGACAGTGCTCAGGCCCTGAGTCCAAGGCCCAGGACTGGCCAAAAAAAAAAAAAAAAAAAATCTCCCCCAAGCTCTGTGCTGGTGGCTCAGCCTTTAATCCTGGCTACTCAGGAGGCTGAGATCTGAAGATGAGGATGGAAGTTTGAGGCCAGCATGGGCAGGAAAGTCTATGAGATTCTGATTTCCAATAAACTGCACCCCCCCCCCACAAGAAGCCAGAAGCAGAGCTGTGCCTCAAGTGGTAGAAAGCTAGCCTTGAGCAAAAGAAGCTCAGATACAGCACCCTGAGTTCAAATCCTAGGGCCAGCACATGCGTGCATGCACACACGCGCACACACACACACACACACACACACACACACACAATCTCCCTCTGATTATGTTTGAGACAATGCCATAATACATACAAAGCACTTGAAGTAAGGAGGTCAGGCCTGGCTGGTACCATCTAGGCCCCAAGGTGAATTGTGCTGTCTGGCATCTTGTCTTCAAGCCTGAATTCCTAGAGGAAGGGAAGTCCCACCCCCAGGTGATAGGTGTGCCTGCCTAGAGACAGGGTGGGCACTTAGCCTATAGGTTAGTGAACCTGTCACTCCAGTGCTTGGGACTGCCTGTGACCCTGCCCCCACCCTCCCACCTGACCCTATTTAGGATCAGACCAGCTCAGGTGCCATTTTGCCATGCCACATGTCTCTGTGTTCTATCTTTCCTCTCTGGCCTGTTTCCTGACAGTGTTAAGTGTATTTCTGGCCTGCAGGCCTTTGTAACAACTGGCTGCCTGCAGACTGCTAATGCTCTAATAAAGACTCCATGATTCGATCCTTTGATATGTGGCTTCTTGGATAATTCACTTTACAACAACTTAGCATAGTGCCTGACTTTTTCCCCCCAGTCCTGGGGCTTGGACTCGGGGCCTGAGCACTGTTCCTGGCTTCTTTTTACTCAAGGCTAGCACTCTACCTCTTTGAGCCACAGCACCACTTCAGCTTTTTCTGTTTATGTGGTACTGAGGAATCGAACCCAGGGCTTCATGCTCGCTAGGCAAGCACTCTACCACTAAGCCACATTCCCAGCCCATGCCTGACATTTAATAACATTAAAGAGTACGTGTTCTATCCCTGTTTTCTTCATATCCTTCGGGGTGAATTCCTTCTGAGTGGCTTGAATCATTGATGTCCTTCTCCTTGGGATATTTGTGTTTTTGCACACAAACTCCAGCTTTCAAGTCTGGAACAGGTGATTCACTTAGTTCTCCCTTGCTACTTGCCAGGGCCGATGGAACTCTTGCCAGCGTGAACTTATTTCCAACGTAGAATCAGCATAATTTAACCTCATCTTGAAAATTGCCTGTCCCAGTTCACAGCCAGGGGGTCAGCGTGGCGCCGACGGGGTGGTGGTGTCTCAGCAGCTTTGTGGTCTGCTCAGGGGACCCCGGAGAAGGCGAGCAGCCCCTCCATGAGACAGAAAAGCGGACACGGTCTTTCCGCTCTGTGGCCTTGCTGCTCTGATTCATGTGTCCTGTTAAAGCAAGGATCCCCATAGACCTGCCAGGTCCAAGGCAGGCCCCTCAGGATTTAGGGGGCTTGCTTGTTTCCAGGGCCTGCTAATTCCGGGCCCTGGGCAGCTGTTCCCCGGGACCAGCAATTGCCTGCCGCACCCTTGTGAAGAATGTCCAGTCTCAGCTCTCCCAGCTGAGAGCCTGGGACGGAGGGGGACAGGGTACTTCCTGCAGTAGACCAGAGCATTGTCCTCACTCCTTCGGTCCCTTCCCAAGTTGGGGGTACAGGATCGCTGGGCAGCCAGCGGTGCCCTCCTTGCTGCCGTGTGACCCCCTGCCCAGCAGTTGTGAGCACCTTATGTGTGCAGGTATTTAAGTTCACACTGGCTGGCCACGGCTGCCGATGGACACATGCTGCAGAGGGGACTTGCACCAGGCTTGGGCGAGCAGGACCCAGACAGTGTGCACCCTTCATGGGACATATGGAGCACATGACATCTGTAGAATGTTCTGTCACAGAGGCTCGGAGGCAGGTGTTTCATGCACGGCTGTGTAGGCCATTGTTAGGTTTGGCTTTTAGGCTGTGAAAAATAGACTCTATAGTGACAGGATGGTAAGTAGACACTGGTGGTAGACAGCTAGCTAACAGGTATGTGTAAAGCCCTGGATTGGATCTCCAGCACCACAAAAGCAAAACCAAGAAGCTGGGATTTGTCCACTTGATTTGGTTTCGTGGGATTCCTTTAGCTTCTTATATTGGGAAGAGACTTGGAGTGTCGAGGCTCCTGGTACTGATTCAGGTGAGAGAGGATGATGGTGTGAGCCATTGTCTGGTTGTAGCTGCCGGTGTGTTTTGAAGGAAGAAGATAGGTTTTGCTGATAGACGAGACAACAAGAATTCAAGGGTGGTTCAAGGTACACTAACAAGAATTGAGGCCTGGCTCTGGTGACTCACACCTGTAATCCTACCTACTCAGGGGGCTGAGATCTGAGGATTGCAGTGTGAAGCTATCCAGGGCAGGGAAGTTTGTTGAGACCTTTATCTCCGGTTAACCATTGATGTGGCTCAGAGTAGTAGGAAGCTAGTAGCCTCGAGCACAAAAGCTCAGGGACAGCACTCGGGCCCTGGGTTGGTTCAAACCCCATGACTGACAAAAAAAAAAGAGTGGAATAGGAACACCATGGTAAGAGATGTTGAACTTGCCAGGTGGCCTGAAAATGGTGGGCCGTCCTGTGCACAGGCAGGGTGAGCTTCCTGAACTTAGATCCTCTTGCCCTGACCAGCTTTGCCTCCACACACCCCAGCGGTCCTGCTTGCAGAGGCCTCAGGGCTGCTGGCTGCCCTCATGGGGCTGCGTGGACCCAGGCCGCAGGTCCCAGCTGTCAGCACCCAGCTGATGTCGCCTGGTTAATCCCAGGCTTCGTGTGTGAGCTGTGGGGTGTCATCCGGGGCAGCAGCCCTGGATGTGTGTGTGTGGGGGGGGGGGGGAGCCCCGCAGGCTAAGGAGAACTTGTCATCTGTGTCTGCAATTTAACCCTGCTCCCAGGAGCTGTCACAAAGGCTGCCAGCAACATGGCTCTGGGCAGTCTGTCGGTGATCCCAGGAAACTAGAGACTTCGGGGCTTTGATGGACAGCAGCATTTGGGAGCCAGGGAAGGGCTTCGGTGCCAAGCCACGAGGGAGCCAGAGAGCAAGGCCTTGGCACTGTTAGGGAGGAAAAAAATGTCACACAGCCCAAACACTCAGTATAGGTAGACCCCCCCACATTTGGGAAGCAATCCAATACATGTTAAGAGATCAAGATTTGACGAGTATGTGTTGAGCACCTACTATGTGCTTACTCTCAGAGATGGAGTGGTAGCGTGGTGAATGGCACACCTTTTGGTCTACTTGTTATGTCATGTATTGGTAGCAGGAAGGCCCTGAATTGTTAGTAGAGGTTAGTTCTCCCTCCCCCCCCCCACCCCCCCCCCACCAAGAGACAGGACAGAGCTATTGTCTTCTAGAATCTCATCGGGTTAGATTTTTCACAATGATCACAGATAACTTTTGTCATTTTTAAAGTGCTCCTTCTCCAGAACAAAAGTATTTATAGGTAGACCTGACAAGAAGAAGTTTGTTAGACAAACAACTTAGGGAGTTTTCCTAGAATCCAGGCTCAGAATCCCCAATGGTCTCATGCTTATCCTTCCCACTCTAAGCAGTCAGCTATTCAAGGGAAAGGAAAGTGAGATGGGGACATCTGTTCTCTACACCCAGCTGAGCTACTTCCTGGCTGTGTGGCTTTGGGCAACTTCCTTGACCTTTCTGTGCCTAAGATTTCCTTCTGCATTGTGAGGGGAGCCCTGGGCCACACTTTCCCTTAAAGGGAAGTTGATTTTTTTTTCTCTTGTGCATTGCACTAATTTATTGATGTAGTGAGGGGAAGTGGCGGGGCTATCTCAGGACTCAGCATCGTCTATCATAATCGATTAGCAATGTCTGGTAGACGCAGGACAGGGAAGAGGTGGCCTGTATGCCAGAGAACTTGTTGGGCAGGGTATCTCCAACAGCTGTGGCTGTGTGACACACGTGGAGAGATCAGGAACCCCACCGCCTGTATAAAACATGGGGTGCTGGAGCGGCTTCTACTGCCTCACGAGAACCTCGGGCTTACATTTTCAGGAACTTTTCAAGCCAACTGCCGGCTCTGGGCGAGCTGGGCCAGGCGGGGTGAGGGTGCGCCCAGGTGGAGAGGGACGAAGGTTGCAAATCCAGGTTTGTTTGTGTTTCCTGAAGAGCTGGTTCGCCGGGGCACCACTGAATATTGTGCTAAGATCAAATGCCCTTCTCAGCCAAACTCCATGTGCCTGGAGCTGCCCCGAGACGAGCGCTCACAGTGCCACATGCAGGAAGCCCTGCAGCCTCAGGCCACGTGGGATGAGCAGTGACTCCACGACAGCCTTGCTGTGGTGCCATGCGAGGGTCAGCCATCTCTCCTCACCAGCCGCGCAGTGCTACGGGAGACCTGCTGGCGAAGCCTGCCACGCCTACTTCCTGGATGGGAGAGAGACAGAGAGCTTATCCAAAGCCACGTGCTCCTCCCTCCCAGTGTCTGGGGAGTCCCTTTCCCGCCTTGTGCTAACACCTGGATGCTGGCTGTGTTGGGCAAGGCCAGGTGGCCCCTCTTTACACGACCCTGTGTCCTAACAGCAGAGGCCTGCCTCGGACAGTGACTCAGAGTACTGTGTGAGCTGATCACAGGAGGAACCTGGCTAGCTTCCTGGAGGAGATGAGGTTTGCGTTGAGATTTGGAGGACGGAAAGGAGTTGGCTGGGTCAGGAGAGACCATGCAAGGACAGGCAGAGGGAACAGTCAATGCGAAGGCTTGGGTGTGGGAGCAGAACACACTGTGTTCCAGGAAAGAGGAGGTGTGAAGGAGACGGGGCTGGAAGTCTGGGTGAAGCCCAGGTTCTGCGCTCTCCATGGGTCACTTATCCTCAGGATGGGCTCTGGGCTCTGGGGTGTACCCTCCTTCACCCCTCAGGACCAGGTCCTCATTTTCCCATATCTGCCAGGGCTGCTGAGGCTCCTGTCAGGCAGCAGCCGGCAGGGCCGGGAGCCGCGGAGGCTCCTGTCAGGCAGCAGCCGGCAGGGCCGGGAGCCGCGCTCTCCTATGGCTGGTAACTACCGAGCGCACTGGCAGGCAAAGCCCCGTGATGGTGCTGGGCAGCTCTGAAGGGCTCCCCCGGCTCAGGGCGACCCTGCTTCCTTCCCCCTCATACACATTCTTCCCAAGGCCCCTCCTCCTGCCTAGAGTCTCAGACTCCAGATCTGCTCCCAGAACCCCTCAAGATACTAGGGAGCCATTGCAGATTCTTAAAATTGTTATTATTTGGTGATCCTGGGGCTTGAACTCGGGACTGGGAGGCTGTCCCAGCGATTTTTTTCTCTTAGGGCTAGCACTTTACCACTGAGCCATAGCTCCACTTGCAGCTTTTTTGGTAATCAACTAGCAATAAGGATTCCGGAGACTTTCCTGCCTCGCTGGCTTTGAATCATGATCCTCAGATTTTAGCTTCCTGAGTAGCTAGGATCATTTCCGAGTTTTTTGTTGTTATTGTTGGTGGTGTTTTTTTTTTTTTTTTTTTTTTTTTGGTCATGGGGCTTGAAATCTGGGCTTGGGCGCTATCCCTGAGCTGTTCAGCTCAAGGCTAGTGCTCTACCACTTGAGCCACAGCTCCACTTCCAGGTTTCAGATGGTTAACTGGAGATAAGTCTCATGGACTTTCCCGCCCAGGCTGGCTTTGAACCACAATCCTCAGATCTCAGCCTCCTGTGTAACTAGGATTATAGGAGGAAGCCACTGGCGCCTGGCTTATTTCAGTGTTTAGGAGATGAAGTGAGCACTTGAAATCTGTATTGGATAAAGACAACGATGTCAAGTGGCCTACTGCTCCAGTCAGCCAGGAGGAACGGCTATGATGGAACTAAATGTGCACACGAAGATAAGGGATCTATAAACACGGAGCCCCGAGTAGGTCTAACAGTTCCCAAAGTGCGTGCAATCTCCCTCAGTCTCTGCTGCCCTAGGCACACAGCTGCATCTCAACTCTAGCTGGCCATTGGTGGTTCATGCGTGTAATCCTGGCTTTTCAGGAAACTGAGGTCTGAGGATTGCAGCTCAAAGCCAGGTCAAGCAGGAAAGTCTTTGAGACTCTTATCTCAACGAACCAGGAGTCTTGCTGTGGCTCAGCCCTGAGTTCAAGCCTCAGTATTGGCACCAATGTCACACCTCTGACTTGCCTCTGGGACGCTGAGTTCACAGTCTTTATCAAGATGGGTCAGAGCTAAGACTGGATGGGTCCCCTGTGCACAGGCGTGTTTGTCCATAGGCATGTCTGTTCACCAGAGTGAGCATGTTTGAACAGGACCCACTGACCCTTGGACTTGGGCTCACTGCATAACTGCCCCATGCCATCCTTAAACCCTGTCTGAAACCAGTTCATGGCCTGTCCTGTGTGAGATCCAGTGGTGTGTCCTGGCGGTGGGGTGGGGATGGGGGAAGATTGGGATGGCTGCTGGAAGAGCCAAGAAACACACAGGGAAGCAGGAGGAGGAGGGAAGTGAGGGCACGCGTTTCAAGGATGGAAAGCGGCCTCCTGACTGAAGCAGGTAGCGTTAAAGAGGGGCTGGGCGGGATTTAGCGAGATGAGGCTGGGAAGATGGTGAAGGGGCTGGACTGTGAGGTCGAGGCAGTAGGACGCCTAGTCCAGGACCTACTTCTCTCCTCTCTATCTCCACTTGTCTCCACGGGATATTGGTGGTCTAGCCTCAGACCACTATCTACAAGTAAGAAATTGTAGGTGAGGTGGCATCCCACTCATTCCATAGAACAAGGCCCAGGGCTGCTCCTCGGGTCTCTAGGTGATCAAATTGCCCCGGCTTCCCTTGGGCTTCCAGAAGGGCCGGACTTTCTTCCGAGCTGAGGTTGGGATAGAAGTCCACATGTTGAGCTTCTCAGATTCTTAGACAAGCCCCAGAGACGCAGCTGTGACCGCCAACAACGGCCATACTGTGTCACCATCGGCAGGCCCTTGAGATTCTTACTTTCATTAACATGAAAATACTTGTGTCGGCTAAGATATTGTTTTGGAGCTGGAGGCTTGACTTCAATGGTAGAGTACCTGCCTAACTGTAGACCCCTAGTATTAAAAAATGTATTTTTGGGTCTGCAGAAAACTGAAAACCCCAACTCCAAATGACTTCAGCTAGTACTTTCCAATAGAAATATAATTATGTATTTTGCTCTTCCTGGGGCTTGAACTCAGGGCCTGCGCACCGTCCCTGAGCTTTTGTGAGTTCAAGGCTAGCACTCTACCACTTGAGCCATAGCACTACTTTAGGCTTTTTCTGTGTATGTGGTACTGAGGAATTGAACCTGGGGCTTCATGCATGCTAGGCAAACATTGTACCACTAAGCCACATTCCCAGCCCTGGTAGCCACATTTTTTTTTTTTTTTTTTGGCCAGTCCTGGGCCTTGGACTCAGGGCCTGAGCACTGTCCCTGGCTTCTTCCCGCTCAAGGCTAGTGCTCTGCCACTTGAGCCACAGCGCCGCTTCTGGCTGTTTTCTGTATATGTGGTGCTGGGGAATCGAACCTAGGGCCTCGTGTATCCGAGGCAGGCACTCTTGCCACTAGGCCATATCCCCAGCCCCCTGGTAGCCACATTTTAAAAGGTGGAAAAATTTTTTTTTTCTAGGCCTGGGACTGGGTGCCATCCTTGAGCTTTTTGTGCTTAAGGCTAGTGTTCTAGTGCTGGAGCCACAGCTCAGTTTCTGGATTTTTGGTAGTTAATTGGAGATAGGAGCCTGGGCTGGCTTTTTACCTGTGATCCTCAGATCTCATCCTCCTGAGTAGCTACGATTACATATGTGAGCCACTGGTGTCCATCTACAAGGTGAAAATGGTTGTTTTTTTAAATTTTTTATTGACAAACTGATGTACAGAAAGGTTACAGTTTCATACATTAGGCATTAGATACATTTCTTGTACTGTTTGTTACTTCCTCCCTTATTCCTCCTCCCCCCTTCCCCTTTCCCATTCCCCCCCATGAGTTGTTCAGTTCATTTAGACCAAACAGTTTTGCAAGTATTGCTTTTGTAATCGTTTGTCTTTTTTTACCCCATGTCTCTCGATTTTGGTATTCCCTTTCAGTTTCCTAGTTCTAATACCAGTATACAAGGTTTCCAATGTGCTGTGAAAATGGTTGTAATAAATTAAAAAAATTTTTTTAAAATTTTTGCCAGTCCTGGGCTTGGACTCAGGGCCTGAGCACTGTGCCTGGCTTCTTTTTGCTCAAAGCTATCACACTGCCACTTGAGCCACAGCGCCACTTCTGGCCATTTTCTATATATGTGGTGCTGGGGAATTGAACCCACGGCTTCATGTATAGGAGGCAAGCACTCTTGCCACTAGGCCATATTCCCAGCCCTTAATAAATTTTATTTAACCATGATCCCAAGTATTATTTTTGTAGATAATTAATAAGTAATTATGGGCAGTTTGAGGTCATCTGGAGCAAAAACTTAGTGAGACTCCCTTCTCAATAAATAAGCCAGGGGTGATGGTAAACTACTGTGACCCCAGCTACCTAGCAGAGATAAATAGAAAGATCATCGTTCGAGGTTGGCCCTAGGCAAACACACAAGAGCTTAACTGGAGAAAATAACCAATTTGTGTGTACTTCAAGTGGTAGAGTCCCATCCTAGCAAGCTCAAAGCCCAGAGTTCAAACTCCAAAAAAATCCAGTTATCAAGCTATTTTATTGAGAGACATTCAATCCGTGAGTCATTTTCCATGGCTTACCAGCCAAGTCTAACACATACAAAGGGAATAGCTATAGATTTTTCTGGCAGGAATGATGCAGACTGGTCACTCTCAATCTGGCTTTCAGATCAGAGTCATCTGAGGTGCTTCTGTTAGTCAGCTTGTGGTGGTGGTGGCGTTGGTATCTGTGTGGTACCCAGGGCCTCATGCATGGTAGACAAGCACTTTGCTTGCCCTATTCCTATTCATTAGCTTTTCATTGCTCTAATGAAGTCCTTGACACAGGTTACTTATAAAGAAGAAGAGGTCTTCTTAACTCAAAGTTCAAGCTCAAGTGGCTCTATTAATATGGCCTCTGGGGAGGGCAACATAGCACACTGTGGTAGAAGTGCATATGTGTGCATGCATGTGTGTGTGTATGAGTGTGTGTGTGTGAGAGAGAGGGGAGAGAGAGAATGTTCACATCATTCAATAGGAAGTCAGGTGTGGAGAGAGATCAAGATTTCAGTGCTGGGCTGGGGATATGGCCTAGTGGCAAGAGTGCTTGCCTCATATGCATGAGGCTCTGGGTTTGATTCCTCAGCACCACATATACAGAAAACGGCTAGAAGTGGCGCTGTGGCTCAAGTGGCAGAGTGCTAACCTTGAGCAAAAGGAAGCCAGGGACAGTGCTCAGGCCCTGAGTCCAAGGCCCAGGACTGGCCAAAAACAACAATAACAAAAAAAACAGTACTCATACCAAATAAAAAGGCTCACACTTAAAAAAAAAAAGAAAGAAAGTAATAAAAATAAAAAAAAAAGATTTCAGTGCTGGGCACCAGTGGCTCACGCCTTTAATCCCAGCTACTCAGGACGCTGAGATCTGAGGATCACGATTCGAAGCCAGCCTGGGCAGAAAGGTCCCCATGAGACTCTTATCTCCAATAACCACTCAAAAACCAGAAGTGGCTGGAGTGGTAGAGAGTGGTAGACTGCTAGCCTTGAGCATAAGGAGGCTCAGGGACAGTGCCCAGACCCTGAGTTCAAGCCCCACAATGAAAAAAAATCCAGTATCCAGGTCAATGAAAGCAGAATCTCTGGCCGAGAAGTTGGATCTGGCTTCCAGAAACTATTCTGCACTCTGTATTTAGGGAGAAGATGCACAGAGATGAACATTTTCTCCTTCTTAAAGATGGCAACTGAGGCCTTCTTGAGTCGATGGTACTCTCAACAC
Organism: Perognathus longimembris pacificus; assembly: GCF_023159225.1. Lineage (NCBI taxonomy): Eukaryota > Metazoa > Chordata > Mammalia > Rodentia > Heteromyidae > Perognathus > Perognathus longimembris. The sequence goes on along the minus strand of NC_063166.1, from coordinate 75,701,348 downwards.
AAGCAAGCTTTTTTCTTTCTTTTCTTTTCTTTTTTCTTTTGCCAGTCCTGGGGCTTGAACTCAGGGCCTAAGCACTGTCCCTGGCTTCTTTTTGCTCAAGGCTAGCACTCTACTTCTTGAGCCACAGCACCACTTCTGGCCTTTTCTGTTTGTGTAGTGCTGAGGAATCAAACCCACAGCTTCGTGCATGCTAGGCAAGCAAGCACTCTACCACTAAGTCACATTCCCAGCTCCACAAGCAAGCTTTCTTATATGCTCCAATACCAAAGCAGAAAATTGGAGCTGGGCTCCATCTTTCCCTGAGTTCTCTCTGTCCTTCCTGGCTCCTTTTCATCTATACAGTTAATCCTTTCTGGGCTTTTTAGAGCAAAGGCTCTGACCTGCCAAATCTAGCCTTTAAGGGGTGGAGGTGCAGCTCAGTGGTAGATCACTTGTCAAGCAGGTGCAAGCCACTCAGTTCCATCAAAATAAGCTAGCCTTCAGAGAGCACTTCCTGCTCATCAGTCCTCACAGAGCACTTCCTATGCATCAGCTTTTGTGGAACACTTCCTGTTTGCCAGCCTTTGTGGAACACTTCCGGTTCACTGGACTTTATGGAGCATTTCTTGTGTGCCAACCTTTTGGAGCACTTCCTGTGTGCTAGCACTGTTCTAGCTGTTTCCCATGTAGCTCATTTAATTGTTAGTCAACCACCACAGGCCACTCAATACTTGGACCATCGTTTCTTGTCTCACCCTCTGTTGTGGCTGCCACATGGTTCTTGTGTGATTGGTTGGTTATTTTTTTGTCTACCACTGGCACTAGACTCCAAGCATAGTGTGTGTAGAGTTCACTGCTGTATCTCTAGCACATAGATGATGAGTGTGTGGTCTGTAGTAAATGCCTACCCAAATTCAAAGTGGGGGGCGGGGGGGGGGGAATGAATAACCAGGAGGACCAACTGAGTCTCAGCAGGCTTAAATAATGTCTGTATATTTTAGAACTACTTAAACTCCAGATTATTCTATAACAACTAGAAGAGCAACTGTTGAGAGACTCTCCGGCAGCCGCCATAACCCACTTTTGAGCAGCTGTTTTAGGCTGAATCATGAGAGAAAGAGATGTGAGCCTACATGAAAGTATTATGGAAGAAAAGTTAGTCACCAATGATTAGCTATTTACGGAAGGCTTCCTTGGGCCTGGGAACACAGTGGAAGATACTGGGGACCATCTTGGAAAGAAACTAGACATTGCTTTCTTCCTCTGGGAAGCCAAAGATGGGGATAGAAAGGGACAGAACCAATGATCGGAATCATTATTACACTGCCCTTGGAGGAAATGTGAGGAAGGTAGGTGACCTTTCTGGCAGCACTCAGGGGAGGGACTTGAGATCTCTTCCGAAGTGAAGTCACATTTCAGCTGAGGCTTGAACCATCTGTCAGTCAGGGTTGGGCAGGGGAAGAGGGACAGGAGGAGATTGCCAACAAGAGGAAAAAATCATGTGCAAAGGCCCTGAGGTGGAGAGGTGAGTGCACCAAGGAAGTGCTCAAGATGAGGCAGGAGAAGCAGTCAGGGGACAGGCACACCGGGCTGTGTAGCTGCTGGGGACCTTTGCTGTCCCCTGGAGGACAGTGGGATACCCTAGAGGCCGTGCAGCATGAAAGGAAGCACTCCTCTTCCTGTGGAGGGTCCTGCTCAGCCAGACAGCTGTGGGCAGGCCCCGCCTTCTCTCCCCCGGGCAGATGTGCTCCTCTTGTCCCCAGGGAGAGCCGTCTTGTCTTGGACAAATGTGGAGAGATAGCCCACACTTGGCTTTTCCTTCTTCCCAAGGCCCAAATCACTCCCAGCCTCCCTTGGGTGTTGCTGCCTCTGGCCATTTGCTTCTGTTTCCTAATATAGCCTGGCTATTTCCTCCCCAACTGGTGGCCAAGAGCCTCGGGTCTGTTGCAACTTCAGGTTTTTTCTTGGGTTTAAAGGGGCCACGTCAGCCCATCTCATGCCAGATTGAAGTTAAAGGTAGGCTGCTGGGTTTAATTTCACAGGCTTCCCTAGCCCAGGGCATTAAGTGTCTTCTCTCTTTCTCCCCACCCACCATCCGCTCTGCTCTATCCATGGGTCTTCCCTTTACCTCCCCTTTCCCTGTTTCGTCTGAGACACGGAAGAGGCACACGGAGACTGTGGATTTTGGCGCTGGGGATTTCTTGGCTCTGTTAAATCATTTCTCCCCAGCCAGACCTTAATTGTTTCTCATCTGTAGAAGAGGAATGTAAAATACCTCTGCACGTGTTTTCACAGAGCTATTTTCCATACAGAAAGAAGCAAAGAAACAGCTCTAGGATATATATCCCTTTGGCATTATTCTAGGCCCTGAGGACACCACAGTGAACAAAATAGAAAGCAGAAATGCCAGGCCTTTCAGGAACTTCCATGCCAGCAAGGTGATGGCCAAAAAAAAGAAGAAGAAGAAACACACTGTATTAGATACACTACGAGGACTAGAACAACGTAAGGAGAATAGAAACACCTCGGGAATAAGGGTTATCATGTTAAACGGTGTGGTCAGTGGCAGCGCCAAGGACCAGGTAAGGATGGAAGAGCGCAAAGGGTGAGCCATGGAAATACCTGAGGACGAGCTTTCCAGGCAGAGGCAACAGTAAACGCCCAGGTCCTGTGGCTGAGTAGTTGGAGGTGGCTATGTCATACCTGAGGCATGGCTGTGTAGGAGCCAGCACCTGCCGCTTCCCTGGGCAGGGTAGGGCAGAGAATGTCTTTGGGCAGCGAGGGGGAAGGGCAGGACATCCGTGGCAGTGAGAACACACTAGATGATGTCATCATCCAGTGACAGCCAGTGGGACCCAGCTGGTGATGGCCACGTAGTGGGATGGGGGTGTGGTGTGAAGTCACTTGGGCAGCTTTGTGTCAACTGGTTCATGCAGCTCAGGTGACCTGGCCTCAGTGCATCTTTGTAGAATCACAGTGTCACACACACACACACACACACACACTTTTTTTTCTTTCAGTATTTTCACAGCTATTCACTCATTTAAATCTCAACACTAGAAGGTAAGAGTTATTGTCCGGCACCAGTGGCTCACGCCTGCCATCCTAGCTACTCGGGAGGTTGATATCTGAAGGGCTGGGAATATGGCCTAGTGGCAAAAAGTGTTTGCCTTGTGTTCATGAAGCCCTGGGTTCGATTCCTCAGCACCACATATATAGAAAAGGTCAGAAGTGGCGCTGTGGCTCAAGTGGTAGAGTGCTAGCCTTGAGCAAAAAGAAGCCAGGGACAGTGCTCAGGCCCTTAGTCCAAGCCCCAGGACTGGCAAAAAAAAAAAAATAGGGATATCTGAAGATTGTGGTTCAAAGCCAGCCTGAGCAGGAAAGTCCTTGAGATTCTTATCTCCAATGAACCACCTAAAAGCTGGAAGTGTAGCTGTTCTAAGTGGCAGAGCATCAGCTCTGAGTGAAAAAGCTGAAGGACAATGCTTAGGCCCCAAGTTCAAGCCCCAGTACAGAAAAAAAAAATTACTCCTTACCTTCTCCAGATGAGGAAGATGAGGAAGCTGAGGCAGGGAGAGGTTAAGTCACTTGCCCAGCGACACACAGCCAAGTGCAGGTGAGGCTGCACTGGAGGCTGAGGTCCCCATGCTCCCTTTCTACTCATGGAGGACTTGAGTGGTCTGGAGCTACCCGGCGTGGCTGCCGACAGCTGTGTGTCCACATCACAGTCCTGGGCACACGGGTCTCCCTTTCACTAATGCCACAACCCCACACACTCAGTCTCCTGGGCCTCCACAGTCTGAGGGGTGATATCCACAATGTCACCTCCACGGGACCTTGGACACTCAGTGCTCTGATGCCAGACAGTAGAAGACGCATGCATACCCACATGTCTTGCATGCATCATCCTAACACGAGCACACACGGAGAGTCTCACAGGAGTGTGCAAACCCTGCCTTATGTGTTCACGATCTTGGACGGTCACATCACCTTGGACCTTCAGATGGCTGGGCATGTGCATATAACCTGACACACCCCCAGGACAGCCTGGCTGCTCCCACCACTATGCACTCTGACCTCTGACTTTCACACTCTACCCTCCGACCTTTCACTCAACTCTACCTCTACTTGCACGCTCAAGACTCCTAACGTCTCAGCACCCTACGTTGTATCCTATTACGCGTTTCTCACGAGATCTCAGTGTGCACTCTCCACTGATACCACCAACAGCCAGTGCTGCTTGTTGCATGGGCCCACTTGTCTTGCCCACGAATGATCTAGCACATTCCAGAATCAGGGCACTCTCAGTGAACGTGGCATCCACAGAGCCTCCCGACCTGGGCTCGGGTAACTGTACTTGAACACGGATGTGGCCTTGGACAGCACGCTGGGGTGCGGCTTGCCCTCCACGGGGTGGCTGTGGGTGCAACTCAGCACTCAACCCCATCTTGCCCACTGAGGGCCTGGCGGTGGGAATCCCCATGGCGCCCCGCTCCTTCTCATGTGCTGGCACATGCCATGGGCCTTGGGCTCTCTGTGACGCTGGCATCCTGGGCAGTGGGGGGACCCGCCTGGGGCCCCAGTGCCCGCTGACTGCTCGGGTCCCCCCAGTGCGCACTGACCACCGCCCCCCCCAGTGCGCGTTGACCACCGTCCCCTCCACCCCCGTGCGCGCTGACCACCGACCCCCACCCCCCATGCGCGCTGACCACCATCCTCCCCAACCCCGTGCGCGCTGACCGCCCGCCCCCCCCAGTGCGCGCTGACCACCGTCCCCCCACCCCCGTGCGCGCTGACCACCGCCCCCACCCAGTGCGCGCTGACCACCGTCCCCCCCACCCCCATGCGCGCTGACCGCCCGCCCCCACCCACAGTGCGCGCTGACTGCCCGCCCCCCCCCAGTGCGCGCTGATCACCGCCCCCCCCCGTGCGCGCTGACCACCGTCCCCCCACCCCCATGCGCGCTGACCGCCCGCCCCCACCCACAGTGCGCGCTGACTGCCCGCCCCCCCCAGTGCGCGCTGACCACCGCCCCCCACCCTCCCGTGCGCGCTGACCACCGCCCCCCCACAGTGCGCGCTGATCAGCCCCCCCCCCGTGCGCGCTGACCGGCCCCCCCTCGCTCCTCGCCCGCAGGCACGTACCAGGGCCAGTTCACCAGCGGCATGCGGCACGGCTACGGCGTGCGGCAGAGCGTCCCCTACGGGCTGGCGGTGGTGGTGCGCTCGCCGCTGCGCACCTCGCTGTCGTCGCTGCGCAGCGAGCACAGCAACGGCACGCTGGGCCCCGACTCTCCGGGCTCCCCGGCCTCGGACGGCCCGGCGGCGCTGCCCTCGCCCGCCATCCCGCGCGGCGGCTTCGCGCTCAGCCTGCTGGCCGGCGGCGAGGCGGCGGCGGCGGCGGCGCGGGGCCCCGCGGGCGGCCTCTTCCGACGGGGCGCGCTGCTGGGCGCGCTGCGGCGCTCCGAGTCGCGCACGTCCCTGGGCAGCCAGCGCAGCCGCGTCAGCTTCCTCAAGGGCGACCTGAGCTCGGGCGCCAGCGACAACGCCTCCACCGCCAGCCTGGGCGAGGGCGCCGAGGGCCCCGACGACGAGGCCGCCGCCGCCGCCGCCGCCGCCGCGCCCTTCGAGGCCGACATCGACGCCACCACCACCGAGACCTACATGGGCGAGTGGAAGAACGACAAGCGCTCGGGCTTCGGCGTGAGCGAGCGCTCCAGCGGCCTCCGCTACGAGGGCGAGTGGCTGGACAACCTGCGCCACGGCTACGGCTGCACCACGCTCCCCGACGGCCGCCGCGAGGAGGGCAAGTACCGCCACAACGTGCTGGTCAAGGGCACCCGGCGCCGCGTGCTGCCGCTCAAGAGCGCCAAGGTCCGCCAGAAGGTGGACCACGCCGTCGAGGGGGCCCAGCGCGCCGCCGCCATCGCGCGCCAGAAGGCCGAGATCGCCGTCTCCAGGTAGGCCCTGGGGGCGGGGTGGGGAGGGTTGGGGTGGGGCGGGGTGGGGTGGCTGCCAAGGTGGGAGGAGGCCACCTGGAGGAGGCCCGGTGCCCCCCCCCCCACTCTCGGGGGGGGGGGCCTAGGTGGCCTTTCCGACTTTCACTTGGAGTGACTGGGAGGCCATGTCATCTGCCCATCCGTCCAGCTAAGTGAATGAATAAATGCTCCTTCATTCGTTCACTTCCCGCCTGCCATTCATCCAACCCCCTGGCCAGGACTCACATTCGTGGCACTGATCGAATAACCCAGGCTCCACTCAGTCACCCTCGGACCCACTCCATTTTGGTGTTTACCCACCCACATCCATCAGGCATCCACGCACCCAGACTTGCCTCTCACCCCCCCCCCTTTGTCACCGCCTAGCACCCCATCCTTCCAAAGGCTTTTCCATTTATCCAACAACCTCCAGTCACTCAACCCAATGTCCACCCACCTACATAAACATTCACTCCCTTCTATCCAGCTATCCATCCTTCCACTTACTTGCCCATCCAGTTATCCAGCCACCTATCCATCCAACTGTTCATCCGTTCCCCCATCCACTCATCACCTGTGTTCATTCAGCAGGACCCACACACCCATCCTGACACCCAACCATGCACCCATTCGCCAGCTTCCTCCACCCACTCAACTACTTCCACCTCCGCCTACTCACTCAACCCCACCACCACCCAAACACCTGCCACACTTCCGTTCACTCGGCCCCCTTCACCCACCCAGCCACCCTTCCACACACGAAGTACCCTCCCCGCCACCTACATTCAAACTCCTCATCTTCTCATCCTCTGGCAGAGTAAGTTCTCCTGGGGCCTGGCTTTTGTAAGTTCTGTGCTGAGTGTCCTAGCCTGTATGATCTAGTCTCCGTGCCTCCTTCCTCCTGCTGCCCACAGAAGTACTGTCTTCACTGTCATTTTCCAAACTGAGAGTGAGTTACAGGGACAGCAGTGTGGCCACATGATGCGGCGAGAGGCGCTCACCTGTCCAGTGCCCGTAGCGACACCGTGGGCAGCCACAGGAGGCCCGGGACACTGGTTGAAGCCTTGAGAGTGAAGCAGACCTAGCGATGAATCCTGGTTCCGCTATCTTTTATGGGGCAGGAGCCTGGGAGAACCAGGTTCCCGCTATGTGGCCTTAACAGGTTGAGTCTTCTCTAATCTGAATTGTCTCATCGATAAAAGCAGGACTGGTCTACGGTTGGAGAGAGCTGGTGTCTCAGGGCGCAGGGGCTCCTGGTGCTGCTGTGGAGTGTGTCCCTGGGGAAGTGGAATGGCCTGGAGACCAGAGCGCAGCATGTGCCTAGGGTGCATTCTCCACGGATGCTCCCAGGGGAAGGAGAAGCAGGATAGGGCAAGGGGGCCGCTGGGCCGCAGTGCAGTCTCCCTTCACAAAGGTCTCTGACAACGTCGAGGGACCCACGGGAAGTGGAGATGGCCTTCACAGTCTTCCAAGGTTAAGGAGAGGGGCCTGCGTCTCCACAGCCTTTGCATGGGAATGCAGGCTGCCTCTACCTGGTTTTTTGCAGCCAAGGACAATCCTGGAGTACAGCTGCAGGTGCAAGAATCTGGATGTAATAGTACAATATCCACCGTAACACTACACACCAAAGACAGGCGCCATAAAAGGTCATTGGCTGATCATTATTCAGTGAGTTTATTTGTCAGAAGTGAAACTGAGGCCCAAGGAAAGAATTCAGTATGCCCAAGGCCAACTGGAAGCAAGAGGGAGAAGACTTCAGCCCTGGCTCTCTGCTCCAAAGCCTTAACCTGCATGGCATGCTCTCTCTAAACTTCAGATTGTTGTGAGTTTGGAACAGCCAGTATCAGGAGGAGGGAAAGGACTTACAGGCAATGTCCTTAAGACTTCTTAGTCAATGGCTGCTGTCTAGAATGCTGGTTTCCTCTAACACACACTGCCATTTAATTACCCTTGCAACAGTAGGAGGAAGTGGGCTGAGAGATGGTTAGGCTACCAGAGCTCTGCCCACATGGGCAGGACCAATGCCATTAAAGAGATTATTTGATCCCTTTTGCCTTTTGGTCCTTCTGAGACTTACCCTCCCCTCTGGGGAGGACATTGTGGGCCGGGTACCATCTTGGAAAAGAATGGGTCTCGCCAGATGCTGAACTTCTTTCCTGGCACCTGGACCTTAGACTTAGCCTTCAGAACTATGAGCCAATAGCATTTTATTCATTGTAAATTATGCAGTTTCAGGGATGTTGTTAGAGCAACACAAATGGAATAAGCCACAGAACCTGGCTTATGACCAGGTGACTATATACTTATTATCTAGCCCTAAACGCTTTTTATAAGGAAAAAGAGGGTTTTGTGTGTGTGCATGCGTGTGTGTGTGTGTGTGTGTGTGTGTGTGTGTGTGCACTCATGTGCCTGTCCTGGGACTTGAATTCAAGGCCTGGGCACTATTCCTTAGCTTTTATGCTCAAGGCTAGCACTCTTCCATTTGAGCCACAACTCCGCTTCTGGCTTTTTGGTGGTTAAGAGCCTTATGGACTTTCTTGCCTAGGCTGGCTTTGAACTGTGATCCCCAGATCTCAGCCTCTTGAGAGCTAGGATTACAGGTGTGAGCCACCTGCACCCTGTACAGGGTACTTTTGTAAAAAATTTTTTTTTATGTCACCATGATTTTAGGTTCACAAAAAAGTTACAGAGAGAGTTCCAAAGTGTTACTATAACTTCCCACCCCCATTCCCACAGCCTTGACTTCATACGTCACTGTAATGCCTCCGTCAAACCCGAGAGGGACACGTTACCATTTGCTACACTCTAGGCTTCATTTGAACGTTGTCAGTTTTCCCATGAATGCCCATTTTCCATTCTAGGATCCCAAGGCACATTAAATTGTCACATCTTGTCAGTCACCTCTGATCTGGGACAGTTTCTCCATCTTGCCTTGTTTCTCTTGACCTTGAGCAAGGTCAGGCATTGTGTAGGTACTCCCTCCCTCCCATTGGCATTGGCCTGATAATGTTCTCGTAGTCAGACTGAGGCTGTACATTTTGGAGTCCACCGTGGAGATAAAAATGCCCTTCCCACCACATCGTACTGGGCACATGAAACCCAAAGTGACTCCTGGCGGCTGACACCTGCGTGGGTCACGTGAGTAAGGTGGCGTCTGCCAGGATTCTGCCATGCGGGTGGGTGGCTGTTTTGTTCTGCTTTTTCATGAGGGCTTATAGCCTGGAATTAAGCTTCACCTTTTTCTTGGGGGGTGGGGAGGCGGGGGAGTGGGGGGCTAGCCATGTGCATCTGAAATTCTTCCGTAGGGAAGAGTCATCTCTTTGAGGACCTATTTATGTCTTGGCTCCCTTGGTTGTGCTTGTAGTGCTAGGGATCGCGTGCCAGGCAGGTAGGTGCCTTACGGTTGAGCTAGGTCCCCAGTCCCTACAGAGGACATCTTAGGTCGTGACACCGAGTGCGCGTGGCTTAGGACAGGCAGAAAGCAGGACTGCCCTGGGACCCCTGGGACATGATGGAGAGGAAGAGGAAAGAGCTTGGGTTCTGGATTTAGCCGACCATGAAATGAAATATTAGCGCTTCTTTGGAGTGGCTGTGTGATCTTGCCCAAGTTATTCCACCTCTCTGAGCTCAGGATCCTCTCTCTTCACAGTGTTGTTAGGAGGGGATGAGCTCATGTCCCACACAGAGTAGCTGACAGTGAACACAGCCAGCTGTAGTCTCTCATGTTTGGCTTAAAAGCGAGGAAATGGACACTGGAAGAGGAAGAGGGATTGGTTTGCCTGAATTCTCCTTGCTGGGTGAAACCCTGCCACCTCCTTGCTCCGCCCACTTTTCCTGCATCCTTGAGCTTGGAGGAGTGGAGCTCCCAGTCAGAGGTCCCCAGACCTGCTGCTGGCCTGAGCCTCCAGAACAAAGCTGGTCCCCGGCCTCCCCTGTGCAGGAGAGACCTGGAGTCCTCCTGGGCACTGGGGCAGTCCTGGAGCCCCTCAGGTGGGGGGGCCCTGTGGGGTTGGCTGCTTGGCCCCAGTTCAAGCTCAGACTAAATCTCCAATTAAGGGAGTTCTGGGGGTTAGGCAGAAACACAGGGTTGCGATCACTGTCTTCCTCTGAGGCTCCTCTTCTTGCTGAGGCTTTAGGGAGCGATCTGGCTGCAGAGGGACAGGAAGTGTCCCCAGAAGCCCCTGGGATCCGGAGACTGGCTCTGTCTCGGTTCACTGTGGCCTCGAGCACTCGGGAGCAGGGCTGGGTGGAAGTGGTCAGCTCGGGTTCTATGACTGGGATCAGGACGTCTTCCTCAGGGAAAGGAAGGTGTGGCCACATCTCACCCCAGAAACTGGACTCTGGGTACAAGAAGATTCTAGACCTGCCTTCGCAGTGGTGGCACAAAGAGCTGTGCACAAATGAGAAGCACAGAGACGGTATAGAACAAATGTAGAGTAACCTGTTGAGAACATGAGAAGTATTAGCTATAGGTTGAAATGATTGTATATTAGACATACTGAGAGGAAAATATATTGTTGAACAACTAATTTTATTTATTTATTTTTCCTGTCCATTTCTCTCTCTCTCTCTCTCTCTCTCTCTCTCTCTCTCTCTCTCTCTCTCTCTCTCTCTCTCTCTCCTGAAACTAAGTTTTCACTGTATAAGAGGCTAGACTTTTACCTGTGATCCTCTTACTTTTGTCTCCTAAATGCTGGAATTACAGGCGTGTACCATCATACATGCCTTTCTTGTTACTTTTCTGAGTATGAGTACTCGAAAAAAATTAATTATATATGTAATTTACATTGCCCTTCCACCTCCCTCCCTCTTTACCTCCCTCCCTCCTTCCCTCCCTCCCTTCCTTCCCTTTTTTTTTGTTGTTGTTGTTTTGCCAGTCCAAGGGCTTGAACTCAGGGCCTGAGCACTGTCCCTGGCTTCTTGTTGCTCAAGGTTAGCACTCTTGTCACTTGAGCCACAGCGCTGCTTCTAGCTTTTTCTATATATGTGGTGCTGAGGAATTGAACCCAGTGCTTCATGCATGCTAGGCAAGTACTTTACCACTGGGCCACATTCCCAGCCCGCCCTTCCTTCCTCCCTCCCTTCCTTCCTCCCTCCCTCCCTCCCTCCCTTCCTTCCTTCCTTCCTTCCTTCCTTCCTTCCTTCCTTCCTTCCTTCCTTCCTTCCTTCCTTCCTTCCTTCCTCCCTCCCTCCCTCCCTCCCTCCCTCCCTCCCTCCCTCCCTTCCTTCCTTTTTTGTGTCAGTACTAAGGCTTATACTCAGGGCCAAGGCACTGTTCCTGAGCTGTTCTGCTCAATGCTTATATTCTACCACTTGAGCTACAGCTCCACTCCTAGATTTTGGTTATTAATTGGAGATAAATGTGTCAGACTTTCCTGCCTGAGCTAGCTTCAACCCTTAATTCTCAGACCTCAACCTCGGAGCCACTGGCTTACCTTGCATTTTCACTGGACCCTGTTGCTCTAGGTCCACTAAAGCTCTCAGAGATAATCTAGGTCCTTCACTCACCAGAAAAGGAAACAGATAGAGAAAGGGATGAAGACCGACCCCCAGTGACTAGGTGATAGACGGGGATGGGGCCCAGGCCTTCTGATTCTGCATCTAAGAGCTCTTTCTGTAATGCCTTTTATGGTCATGGATGCTGGGTTAGGGAGCTGGGTTAGGGAGGTGCCTAAGCTTTCCTGGTTGTCACACCAGCCCCCTGATAAATGGCTGCTTCTGCAAGGATCAAGCCAGTGGCTGACGGTGGGACTCTGGCTGCCTCTTTCTTTGCTCTCCAGCCTTCAGTTCTCCCCTTCTAAAAAAGAGAACGATGGGATACCCACCTTGATGTATTTTCAGGTAAATAAGAGCTTGCAGAGGAAACCCTCTGTGTAGGGCTGGCGAGCAGGAAGTGAGGGCTCCATTAGTGTCGCCTTTGATCATCATGACCTGGTGTTTGTGTGGCACCCCATGCCCCAGGATGGGGATACGGCCAAGAGTTCCCAGCTGGCCTAGGGTGTAAAGCAGACTTGTTAGGTTTTGCCCAGGGATGACATCCCTGAACACAGAGATGAGGTCTGTCTTCTGTCCCCCTGTCCCTTCACTACCTGTAGATCACCCCCAGGGATGAGTCACTGGGGACACTGGGAGGGAGGGGTGGGACTGGGGAGGAGGCCACCAGGCTGCCCTGGCCAAGTCTGGGGGTGCGATGTGCCCACCCAGGGCCCCTCCCAGCTCCAGCCTGGGCTCATGTTATAGCCTTAGCCTCGGTGTTACACAGCTCTCTTGAGTTTTCAAGAAAAGCTAGAGATTGGTAGTTCCTTTTTTGTCTTTTTAGTATGGAAAAAAAAATCAAACAAGTAAAAAACGGGCAACGAATACACAGGACTGACTCATTCATTAGATTTAACACTTATTGGTCATTTAGTCATCTTTACTTCATCATATATACGAATTATATATAAAAATCATATATAAGTCATATATCTTTTTTTTCCAGAAATAGTCTAAAGTAAATTCTATGTATCGTGAGAGACTTCACCTGAAATACACCTCGACAATGCAAGAGTATTACCTATGTGACCCTAAAGCCATCAGCATACATAACAGAGCAGCGATAAATAATTTCCTTTTGTTTTATCCACTGTGTTTCTTGCCTGGTGTTCAAATGAGGGGTTGTCTTATTGTGACTTCAATTTGCCTTTCCACAATGACTAATGACAAGGAACATCTTTCTTGTGCTTATTAGTCATCTGTGAATTTCTACTCAAATCTTTAAAAAAATTTTCTCCTGGTTCTGGGGCTGAAACTCAGGGCCTTGGACTTGAACTCATGAATTTGTGTTCTCACTTCGCTTTTTCACTCAAGGTTGATGCTACACCACTTGAACCACACCTCCACTTCCAGCTTTTTACTGACTAGTTAGAGATAAGAACCTCAAAGACTTTTCTGCCTGGGCTAGATTCTCAGATCTCAGCCTCCCGAGTAGCTAGGATTAAAGGTGTGAACCATTGATGTCCAGCTCTATTGAAATCTTTGCACATTTTTAAATTGAGTTGTCTTTTTTTTTTTTTTCAAGTTTTTGAGACACAGTCTCAATGCTTAGCCCAGGTTGGCCAAAAACTTGATAATCTTCCTTGTGCAGTTTACTGAATGTTGGGATTATAGGCATGCATCACTGTGTTTGGGTTATGTCTCTTTTTATTATTATTATTATTATTATTATTAAGTTCTAAGAATTCTTTAGAAATTCTGAATACAAGTCCTTTATCAGCTATGAAATTTATGTGATTTGCAAATGTTTTTCCTCATTCTTTGGCTTTAGATCTTCCTTTCCCTTCTCTTCCTTGTCTTACTCTCACATTATTTTTTTGCCTGGGGCTAGCCTCAGACTAAGCTCTTGCATAGCTTCGATTACAGGCATGAAGCTTTTTCCAAGGCATAGCAAAAGTAGATAGTAGCATCTTCAGTTACACACGCTGCTTTTCTTATGCATCATCCCTATGGGGAAGTTTAATTTATAAATGAATGAGAAGAATTAGAGCTGAATCACGATGACTAATAATAAAATGGCACAGTTACAACAAAGACTACAAAGAAGTTAATTAAAAAAAAAATCATGAACTGGTAGTATCTGAACCATAGTTCGTTTGCCTCCCTGGGGATGGGCTTGAAAGAGGAGAAAGGCCTGCAGCCCAGACCCCTGCCCTTGCTCACACCCCTTCTCTATGAACTGCCAGGTGGACAAACTCCCTGCACACCCAGAGCCTGAGTGAGGCCCTGGGGCAGATGGAATTTCCTGAGTTGTCAGGGCAGGATCCTTGTGACATACACGAAGCAGCTGTGACTCCAGGCCGAGAGGTGTAGGGGGGAAGGAGCCGCTTGTCTGGTCCCCAGCCGCCCACGTGAGGACTAAGGAGTCCATGGGTCCAGGGAACTCAGGCTTCAAGGCTGGGAGAGCAGAGAATTGGGACAGAGACCCTGCCGGCTCCGATCTCTCACAAGAAGCCAGTCAGACTGGAAGGTTCCCACGTGGGGAGGTCGAGGCGCAATGTGCTGGTGTCACAGCGGTGACACTGAGGCTTAGCGGGAACAGGCACACAGCCAGGGCCACACGGTGAGCTGGGTCCCAGCACGGAGGGCCATGGAGGGCAGTGAATCTGGGCCCTTTCATTTTGGGGCCTGAACTTGGGGTATAGGCGCTGTCCCCGAGCTCTTCAGCTCAAGGCTAACGCTCTACCACTGGAACCACAGCGCCACTTCCAGTTTTCTGGTGATTCATTGGAAATAAGAGTCTCACTGACTTTCCTGCCCAGGCCGGCTTTGAACCTCGATCCTCAGATCTCAGCCTCCTGAGTAGCGAGGATTACAGGCGTGAGCCATCAGCACCCAGCAATGGGCCCCGTTCTTGACTCTCATGGTCAGAGGACAGGGCTTTGTGAGGCAGGCATGAGATTTTTGTCAGGCTCACCGCAGCCCCGTGATCTGGGCCTTTCCCATCTTGATTTTTCAGTCTTACTGTCCTTGAAAAGAAAAGTGCTCCCTCAACCCCACAGGCTAGAGCTTCCCCGTGCTCCAGGATGGTCAGTGCTTGGCCCTCTCTCTGGCACCTGAGCTAAGCACCAGCACTGAGAGGGCACAAACGCAAGCATGCTGGGTTCAGAGCCAGGCATGGATGGACGGTGCACACCTGCAACCCCAGCTACTCAGGGGACTGAGATCTGAGGATCACCGTGTGAAACCAGGAAAGTCCATGAGATAATTAACTAATTTCCAATTAACCGGAAAGTGGAAAAGCCAGAAGTAGAAGTGTGGTTCAAGTGGTAGAGCACCAATCTTGAGCAAAAAAGCCAAGTGATAGTGTGAGGCCCTGAGTTCAAGCCCGAGTACTAGAAAAAGAGGAAAGAAGGAAAGAAAGGAGGGAGGGAGGGAAGGAGGGAAGGAGGAAGGGAGGGAGGGAGGGAAGGAGGGAGGGAGGGAGGGAGGGAGGGAGGGAAGGAAGGAAGGAAGGAAGGAAGGAAGGAAGGAAGGAAGGAAGGAAGGAAGGAAGGAAAAGTAAGTAAGCTAACTCACAGTATGCTGCAGGCTACCACAGGGCCGGAGTCTGAGGGCTCGGGATTGGGGTCAAGGTCAGATGACACACCTGTTGGCCATGTGGCCTTGGGCCAGCTGAGCTCACCTCAGGCTTTCTGTCTAAGCTGGAGGTCAGGAGACCAGCTGTCTCTGGGGATGGGAAGGATGCTGCCATTGCTCTTACAGTGCCCCTCTCCTGCCACCTGCAGCCCCATGCTCAGACCCTTGATGGGCTTTGTTTCACCAAGCCCACAAGAGCGGACCTCTGCTTACCAGATGAGCCCACTTCCCCATGAGGAACGCACTCCAACTCATGGAACCACAGACACAACCAGAGGCCCAGACTCCGTCCCCTTGATCCTCTAGCAAGAGGAGACCCTTTGGGCTTTTCCGAGCCATGTGACTGTCCTGGCTGTCCTGGCCTCATACTTGCGTTTGTCTGGCAGAACAGTGGAGACCACAGTCTGGGGAGGCTGAACCACTGAAGTTCAAATCCTTGCCTGCCAAGCATGTTCCACCCTCTTTCAGCCTCACTTCCCTCATCCACACAGTGGGGGCAATCACTGCCCTGTATCCGGGGCCTCGGCTAGGACAGAACGAGATACCGTGTGTGTGAAGGGCTCCTTGGCATGGGCCAGTGGGCACCTGATAAGCTGAAGCCAGCAGGCCACTCCTCCACGCTTCCTCCTTCCCCAGGCTGGGTTTGGGGTTGGGTTGGGAAAGACGAGTTCAACTTCCACTTGCCTTCCTGCTTCCATCCCGAGGAGTTAAAAATAAAGCAAGGCTTCACATCTTTCAAGTAAACACCCAGCCCTCTAAAAATAGCCCCGTTCGTAGCCCAGGAGTCAGGCTGGAGTGTGAGGTGGAACTTGGCCTGGCGAGCCGCCGCGTGCAGTCAGCCATGGCTGGGCCAAGCGTCAGAGTTGCCCCATCTGGCCTCTTGAACTTCTGCTCCTGCAGACAAGCAGGTGCCCTGCCCCAGCGTGTCTCCAGCTGCTCCTCTCTGCCATCTCTTCCGGCGGCCCTTTGCCTTGCCCCCTGCCCTGGGCTTCCTTGTCCTGTCCCAGGCTCTCCACACCCAACTCTTGAAAATGTGTCAGCCCAACAGTGTCACGCTGGTGTGCAAACCTTTCACCGGAGTCTTACTTGGAGTTCCTTCCAGAGCAGAGTCTGAGGCAAAGGTGGAATATAAGTCACTTATCTGGGAGGTGATGGCCAGAAGGAGGGGGTGAGAGAGGGAAGAAGGACCGCCCATTCCTTCTGGGGTCATTGCTGCAGACCAGGGGACTGGACGAGGCTGGGGACATGTCTGTGTCCCCAGGATTGGCCACCTAGGGCTGGACCCTGGCTCCCATCCCTAACTGGGTGTGAGGGCAGAAATGTCCCCACCTTGGGGTTGTGCTAGGGCACCAGTAAGGATGAAGGGACGTCCTGTAGCATCTGAGCAGGCTCTGGGCAGACTGGACAGCTGGACTAGGGTGCCCTTGTCTGTGTCGGGTGAGTCACACGGACCTGTCCTCTACAACTGCGGTGAGATGGAGGCGAGACCGAGGGCATAGGATGCAGACACCTGGATGTCTGTTCTGGAAGAAATTCTGCTCCTTTCTCACCTTACCAGACGCATCTTGCCTGACTCCAGTTCCCCTACTAGCCCCACCTCAAGCCACAGTCTCCTGCCCTCACCTTCAGCCACAGCTCCCCGCCCCCCTCCAAATCTGTCTGCTCCGTGCCTGTGGCCATTTGCTTGTGCTGTTCCATCTGCCTGAAATGCTTTTCCCTTGTCCTCACCTCACAAAGGCCTGCTCACTTCCGGTGTTTCTTCCTCGGGGAATCTCTGAGCTCCCTTCTGCCTGGGGCTCCTTGTTTTGTGTATTCCTGGCGCCTTCATCTAGATACAGTGTCAGCAGAGTATCAGCATGCCTTGGAGACACCGGAAGCAGGTGGGCCTGGGCAGTGCTGGCTCTCAGCCATCTGACAAGGGGGAACCCTGCAGTACAAAGACTCCTCCGTGTTATCTATTGAAGCCTAAATATCTGGGGAGATCTGACTGTGGGCAGTTAGTGCTGTAGACTCGCGGAAGGAAGCCTGAAGATCCAGCCCTGAAGGCCTTCCCAGGCTGTCTGGGAGACAGCCCAGCACACATGATAAACTACCGAGCCCTGGGAGGGGGCGATTGCCTTTTCCCTATAAGTGGCCAGGGTAGGCTTCACTGACAAAGGCCTCACTGATGTCCATGCAGAGACAAACAGGAATTAGAAGAGAAGGCAGAGCCGGGGTGGGGGCTCTGTCCGGGAGGGGCTGCCCCGTGGAGGGATGAGCAAGAAAATGCTGTAGGGTGGGTCTGCGCCTGGCATGATTTAGGGACGGCAAGGAGACTAGTGGAGTGACTAGGGGTAGACAGTGGTGGAAGAGGCCAGGCACTGTGTGGGGAGAGGCATGTGGAAGCAGAGGGCTCTGTGGTCTCATTTGGAAGCCAGTGGCGATGTACAGCAGTGTAGACGAAATGGAGTGAATGAAAGGTTCTGTTCCTCAGTTGTAGTGGCCACATTCCAAAGGCACAGGTTGGACAGCACAGTATGGACCAGTGTCCCACCAGCTGCTCCCTGCCCCACCCCGGGGGGCCTCGCAGGTCACTACATGAAGCACGTGCCCATCTTTCGTCCATAAAGAACTGGGCAGGCACACATCATGGGGTCTTTTCCTTACCTTACTAAATGGGCATGGTTGAAGTGGACAAGGCCATCTGGCCCAGCCCCAGCCAAAGGCAGAATGCCGTTCCCCTCTTCCTGCCCAGTGGCCATCCCCTCCTGTAACTGGAGTGTCGAGATACTCCTGTATTTCCAGACCTGGGACCTCATCTGTCTCTATTCAGGCCAGGCCAACTTTGCACAGCTTCACATTGGCTCTTGTGAAGCCAGCCCGGCTTCCTGCCTCTCTGTCCCCCTCTTCTTTCCATGGGCCCCCAGCGCTATCCTTGAGGCCTGGATCTGCCAAGCTGGCCATGAAAGCCGTGGGTGGTGCCTTTCTCACCATCTGGGGCTTGCTTCCTCCTAACAAGACCAGCCAGGCTGGCAGCGCCTGGGCCCTGAGGGCCACACTCCATCTGTCTGTCTTCCTGCCGCCTTTAGTGTTGCGTTTGTCTACCTGTCTCAAGATGGCCTCCTGGCAATGCCGCAGCTCTTCTTCCTGGGGGCGGAGGGGCTCCCCTCCAGACACAGATGAATCTGGGGAGGAAGGGGATATTTCTAGCCAGCCATGCTGTCTCCTTGATGGCAGAAGGCCTCTGTGGGATGGAATGGGAGCTTGGGTATTTTATGAGCAGTTAGCAGAGTCTGCCCCGCCATTCCTGCAGGGATATAAACTGTGATCTCACATCGCTGAATCTGCTCCGATGAAAACGTCTTCAATCAGTTCACCGTGGCACTCTCTTTTCAAATCCTCTCATGATCCTCGACTTTCCAGTGGGGAAACAGGCACCAACATTTATAGTCAGAAGCACAGGTTTTGGGGAGGGAGGTGGCAAGCTGCTTCCCTATGCCTCAGTTTCTCCAACTGTAGAAAACAATAGACATGGACCTTGTGGCGAGGTTATTGTGGGGCCAGAATGCGACAAGCTGTGAAAAGTGCTAACAGTAGCTACCCCTCCACCATTCGGGGGTGGTCGTCATTGTTATGAGCATCACCTGATCTCCCTAATCCCAACGAGTCCTCTTAGTTACTGACTGAAGAACCAGAGTCCAGGGCAGGGTGAGTTGTGCATAATCTGCCCAGTGTTTCTGTATACCAGAGGTCCCCCCTCAGACAGGTTCCTGGGAGGTGGGGGGGTGGCGTTGAGGGGAGCTGTGGGTCCACAGATAAGAGGGAGGGATGGGCAGCGTGGGGAGCCATCTCTAAGCGCCCTGTAGCCAGGCCCTATCCCTCCTGTGAACCTATGTATCCTGTCACTGCTGAAGCGCCCTTCCCATCCACCCAGGATTCACGCCACCTCACCTGGGAAGGGGTTCTACCGAAAGCTCATACTAGCCTGGGGCCCGAACTCTAAGCTCACAAGGCTTGCTGTGGCCTTGTTTAAACCTAGCTCTTGTGGCTCCTGGAGCTCTGACCCCACCCGATGGGGGGAAATACCACAGAACAGGTGCTCTAAAAGGGAACTTGGCAGAGGCTAACCTGGGCTCAACCCACACCGGCTCAGGCCTTTCTGGTTCTTCTACCCAGAAGCCTCAGCTGGTGGGGCTTGGGGACGTAGAGACAAAAAATCATGATTGCAGAAAACTTGTGCGAAGAGGTGTGTGTGTGTGTGTGTGTGTGTGTGTGTGTGTGTGTGTGTTTGTGCTGGTACTAGGGCTTGAACTCAGGGCCTGGAAACCGTCCCTGAGCTTTTCCACTCAAGGCTGGTATACTACCACAGTGAAGCAAAATGTCACAAAACATCCTTCGGTGGAAGCTCTCACCCAAGGCTGCTTGCTGCAGTCCACCTTGCAGCTCAGGTCTGCTGGTGAGCCCTGGAAGAGGAGCCCTAGAATGGATGGAGGGGCACAAGAGCACTGACCACTGGTCTCAGTGGGCTCCTCAGTGCATTCAGGCCAGAATGACCACACAGCCCTGTGTGCCGGTCCTGGTTCGTGCCAGGTCACAGGCTGCCTTAGTTCTCATCACCCTAAACAAGCCAGAGGCCCTCCCGCTTACTCCGCTCAGCCCCTGTGGGGCGGGTGCCCTTTCCCTAATGCACAGAGCCACAAAGCAACCTGCTGCAGGTCAGACAGGAGGAAGCAGGGCTTGAATCCAGAGCCTGAGTTCTGCTCACGCTTTCCATCCACAGGACCCTCTGGTCCAGGGTCTTCCCTGAGCCCTTGCACATGCTCAGAGGGGCCGTGTCCTCCTCACCCACCAGGACACGGGGCTGGGGGTGGGGGAATGACTGCATGCCTTCTGTGAGCTGCAAATATCTGCAGCCTGGTGCCTGGTATGGCTGGTCTGTTACAATCTCTGCAAATGTCTTTAGACTCAAGGGGTACAATTTCCCGGGCGGGACTGAACTAGGCTCCTCCAGGGGCCTTTTCCTGCCCTGTCCCTGTGGCTGCATGGGGTGGTGGGGGCAGGGATGACAGCCCCCAGAGCAAATGGAGCTGCCTGGAATTCCTTCCAGAGCTCCTTATCAGTTCCCACGCACCCTGGGGAGGACGGCTTGGGGGCTGCTCTGGGGTGAGCTGGCAGGCTCAGGGCCCCACCTGGGGAGGGGCCGAGGCGGGGCGGGGCTGGTGAGGAGGGCTCAGCTGTCACATTCCTCCCAGGCGACGAAGTTCCTGGGTGCTTTGTCCTTATTTAGACTGGAGATGCCTGCTGACACCACCGGCGGCTCACCTCACCAGCAGGGCGGGGCAGGGCACAGGAAAAGCCAAGTCAGCAGGCTCTGGGCAGCAGGCAGCAGGCAGCAGACCCCAGTCCCAGGCTAGGAAGTCCACCCTCTATGAAATAATAGAAATGGCAGCTCCTGTTCATGGGGTGGGCGAGTGGGGGGAGGGGTACGGTGCCAGCACCATGCCATACTAATCAGTGAGCCCTGGAGGTGTCTCCACTGTTGTGTCCCCAGATCCAGCCCAAGACCCAGCACACAGTAGCTGCCTAGTCAGTGCCCATCACGTTGAAGATTACGCACCTTCCCCGTCACGGCTCACTTAGTCCTCTACAGTTTTTATTGATTTATTTTGTTGTTGCTCGTGGGGCTTGAGCTCAGGACCTGTGCACTGCCTCTGAGCACCTTTGCACTCGAGGCTAGCGCTCTACCACTTGAGCCACAGCACCACGATCTGGCCTTTGAGGGGTTAATTGGAGATAATCATCTCATTGGGACTTTTCTGCCTAGGCTGGCTTCAAACTGCGATCCTCAGATCTCAGCCTCCTGAGTCGCTAGGATGACAGGCGTCCAGCTCCTCCATCCTTTTTCTAGTGGTTATAAGTGCTGTTATTAACCCATGCTACAAATGGGGTAAATAAGGCCTAGAGAGATTCGGTGACTTGGCGAAGGTCATACAAGTTGGAAGTGACTATGCTTTCTTCTCCTTCTCTTTCGTTTCTGATTTTTGTTGCAGCTGTTTTTTTTTTTTTTTTTTTTTTTTTAATGCTAGAGAATCAAACCTAGGACCTTGCTCAGGGTTGGCGAGCATTCTACTCTGAGCTACACCCATAATCCCTTCCATCTTCTTATTTAGGTGTAAGCTGAAACAGAATGCCTGGCTTTCCTTTCACCTGGCTATATGATTGGGGTTAATAACCTTCTCCCCTGCTTCATAGAATACTCTGAGAATTAAGTAAGATAACACAGTGTCTCAGCATCGTATCTGACACAGAGAAAGTACTTACCAACTACTACCTGTTAATAATGGTGGTGGTGGTGGTGGCAGGCCCCAGTCACTTCCTGCAGGTTTGTACCCAAGTGGCAGAGTAGGCAAATGGTAAGGCCCTTCCCCAGCAGGCTTTGTCTCCCTCTCAGAATGTGGGGACAGGCATAGTCCTCAGGAGAGAGTGACAGAAACTCGGTCCCACCTCTGGTTGTCTACAGAAAAACACTGAGTATTCCTAGGCTATCTGAAGTCCTACAGGTCCCAGGACAAGAGGCTATAGTAGTGTCAGTGATTAATTACCCTCTGTTGCACCTGCTACAAGATCATGTTCGTGAGTGTGTGTGTGTGTGTGTCCATGCGGGTGTGCCAGTACTGGGACTTGAACTCTTGCTTGGCTTTTTGGTGCAAAAGCTGGCACACTGCCACTTGAACTACACTTCTACTTTTTGCTGGTTAATTGGAGATGAGACCTTCAGATTTGTCTGTCCAGCTTGGCTTTGAACCTCGGTCCTTAGATCTCAGCTTCCTGAGTAGCTCAGATGACAGGTGTAAGCCACTGATGCTCAGTGACCAGTACACACATTCTCCTGTCTGTTTGGCTGCCTGGGGCTTCCAGGAGCATTTACTGTGAGCCCAGGGCTAGACTCTCTCAAGCCTCCATGTTGGTTGGATAAATAAGTGTGCCAGGCACCAGCCTCTGTGGGCAGGGCCTCAATCGTTACAACTTTTGCCTCTTGGGAGCTCACAGGCTAATTGAAGGAAGGTAAAGTAACATGTCAGCCACGTGCAGGGGTCTGAAAGAGCAGAGAGAGGGTGGTCAAGGTAAGCTTTCCTGTGGAAGGGTCTTGAAGGATGAGTAGGAGTTCTCCAGGTAAAGAAGTATTGGAGGAGTGGGAAGAAGAGTATCCAGGAAGGGGAATGGCACAGGTTTAATGAAAGGCTCCAGAGGTAAAATAATGGATAGGATACAATGGAGGAACTGGAAGTTTCTGTCCAGTGGGCTGAGTTTGGAGTCAGACTGGAGAGGCTGGTGAGAACTGGCATACAGTCATACTAAAGCACCCTCCACCTTATGTCTCACACCTGGACAAGGCCTTCAGCCAAGGGCCAAGCTCAGATGTGCTGGGGTGGCCTCTGGGGACCAGATGGAACAGAAGGAACCCGCGCCTGGGTTAGTCCTCAGTGGGATAATCCACCAGGATCATGCGGGATGCCAGCTTTGGAAGTAGCCTATGCTGGCCTGTAACTAGCAGCTGCCCTGCGGTGTGAGCCCCCCCCATCCCCTTCCCCTGCCCCCACTGATGTCCTGTCTACTTGGCTTCTTGCCTGAAACACCATCTTCTCAGCACCCCCAGAAAGCTGGGTTCTAACCCATCCTTCCTTGCTCTTGCTGGGGAGGCAGGTCAGATGGAGACCTTGAGGCCATCCTGCACCATCAGGCTGCCGCAGGGGGACCTGTGGGTGCACCCCCACTGTCTCAGCCCGCCCCCCCGGGGCTCCCTGGCTCTGCACCCACAGATTGCACTGCCTCTCAGAGCTTGATTTTCCTGCCCATTGAGTGCGTGCCATTGATACCCGCCCCTTGGGTTGTAAGGAATGCATTAAACCACACCGGCAAACGTCCTTTCTAGCACCAAACAGATGCTAGATTTTCAAATATATATATAGTCATCTGCTTATTTGGGGATGGGTGTGGCGTATGCGTATATGAAACCTAACGGGGTTCCAGCAGGAAAAAGTATATTCCAAGGGCTTCCTGGAAGCCTTGAAGGAAAGTACTGTTGGCAGAGTTGTGGGAGAAGGTTAGCAAAGAGGGTTCAGGCATCCCGGATTCGTGGGGATGGGAAGCCCCAATTGCCCTAGTTCTGAAGGGCAGAGGTGGAAAATGGTTTTGTTTTCTTTTGTTTTTGTGCTGGTCCTGGGGCTTGAACTCCAGACCTGGGCACTGTTTCTGAACTTCTTTCACTCAAAGCTAGCACTTTACCACTTGAGCCACAGTGCCACCTGCGGCTTTTTTTTTTGATAGTTTATTGAAGATAAGAATCTCATGGAGTTTCCTGCCCAGGCTGGCCTTGAACTGTGGTCCTTAGATCTCAGCCTCCTGAGTAGCTAGGATGACAGGCGTGAGCCACCAGATCCTGGCAGGAAATGGTATGCTTCATGGTGCGAGGTAGAAACGTGTGAAGGAGCCAGCTAGGAGGAAGAAGTTACACTTCCCTCTATTTGTAAAATGGCCTTTTAACGTTGGGAGTACGTTTTTGTTTGCTTTGCTTCTCGTGGTGCTAAGGATTGAACCCAGGGCTTCATACCCAGAGCCTTACCTAGGCTAGGCAAGTGCTTTGCCATTGAGCCACACCTCAAACTCATAGGTAGACCTTCTGTCAGGGAAATCCTCTGCCGGCCAATTCCTGCCGGAGAGAGAGAGGCCCCAAGGACCCCCAAGGACCCTTTCCTGTCCCCCCCCCCCCCCCCGCCCATTGCGGAAGGCCCAAGTCCCATGGTCAGCCAGGGCCAGCCTCGCTGGGGAGAGGAGCAGAGTACTGTGGGTGACGGTTAGCTCGGTGGCCCTCAGGTGGCAGAGATGCCGGGGCCCCTCCCCGCCCCTGGGGGAAGAGGCTGGCTTGGAGCCAGTGACAGCTGTTGCAGAAGTGGCAGGCAGGGAAGCACGGGAGCCGATGGGTGTCAATGCAAACATAGGCGCCAGGGGCCTGAGTTCCAGCTCCAGCCAACTCTGGTACTTGCTAGCTGTGAGCCGTGGGCCAGGGGTTTTCTGAGCCGGGTGTCTTATGGAAGAACGTGGTTTGTTTTAGCTCCCTGCTGCCGCCACAGTGAACACCTCTGGTTCGGTGGCTTCAAGCAGCCCCAGTTCCTTCTCTTACGGAGTCAGGCAGGCTTTGTCCTTAGGCTCAAGTCAAGGCGTCAGCAGTGCCCGCTCCCGCTGGCAGGGGGGCAGAGCTTGGGCCTTGCGTTTTGGCTTCTAGTAGCCACTCTGAGCTTTGGCTCATCACTCGACCTCCATCTCCAGGGCACATCCATCCTCCATCAGCTCCTCTGCTGTCAGGCCTCCCTGCCTCCCTCTCCTGACACTTGCCTTTATCGCCAGGGACTGCCTGTGTCATTCAGGACAGTGTTCTTCTCTCCCGGGATTTATTTTTATCTCATCTGCCAAACCCTTTGCCATAGAAGGTAACATTTGTAGGTTCCCAGAATCCACTGACCTCATAGGTCACATGGCTGGTGTGTGGTCAACAGCCAACAGGGCTCTCCATGCCTTTGCTTCCTGTGTAGACTGAGAGGATTCCACCCCCCCCCCCCCCCGAACCCGTCAGAGGCTTCTCTGCAGGCCGGGGGCTCTTCCTTAAGGGACAAGCATCACCATGAAATGTGATCTGGAGGGAGCCATCTTCTTGAAGAGAGCTTGGGCTGGGTTTTCTAGGTGAGCGAGGCTCTGTGTAGGGTTCCAAACTCAGAAGCCACATACCTAATGCCACCCTACCCCAGTGGGGACCAATCCACTCCCAGATGCTCTCTCCTCTCCAGGCCTTGTTCCAGAAGCCTTCTGCCTGTGAATTTCTTCTCTAATCTCAGCAGGCTGAAGAGGTAGGGCTTTTGATATCTCCATTTTCCAGATGAGAAAATTGAAGCACAGAAAATTGAAGTTCCCTGGTCATAGGACTGTGCCCCCACCGCCTCAAAATACCAAAATGTCAGCAACAACTTGTGTTCTTTAAAAAAATGCTTGTTTCTCAACTTTCTTTTTTTACAAGGAAGTGATATCATTTGTATACACATTATTGTTATTATTATCATTATTAATTTTGTGCTGGTACTGGGGCTTGAATTCAGGGCATGGGCCCTCTCCTTTAGCTTTTGTGCTCAGGGCTGGTATTCTACCACTTGGGCCACACCTCCCTTTCTGGCTTTTTGTTGGTTAATTGGAGATAAGAGTATCATGGACTTTTCTGCCCAGGTTGGGAAGAAAACCTCAAACTAAATATTTTCTAACAGAATATAGAAACAAAATACATTTATGTACATTTTACTTGTATGTGTATTGTAAAATCCCAACAGTAAAACACCACTGTGACCACGTGACCCATCAGGTAGCTTTGTTGCCCTGCTCTCGGCACTGCTCGCCTTGTCTTCATGTCTCTCCTACCAGACTCCTCATCTTCCCCAAATGGGGCCATGTACACCTTTCACTTCAATAGTCATGATTAGCATCTGTTTCTCAGTTTCCTCATCTGTCCAATGGTGGCAGTATCTACCTTGCAAGGGGGATGTGAACCTTTAAGCAGATACTTCCTCCCTTCCTTCCCTCCCTCCCTCCCTCCCTTCCTCCCTCCCTCCCTCCCTCCCTCCCTCCCTTCCTCCCTCCCTCCTTCCCTCCCTCCCTCCCTCCCTCCCTTCTTCCCTCCCTCCCTTCTCCTCTCCCCTCTCCTCTCCTCTCCTCTCCTCTTTCCTCTTCTGTCCTCAACTCTCCTCTCTTCTCTTCTTATTAGAAGCAATGCTCATAGACCTAAGCAAGAGAACTAAAACTACAAAGCTCATAGAAGAAAATATAGACGAAATCTTTGTGACCTTGGTTCAGAAAAAATATGACCCCAAAAGCTCATGTGCCAAAAGCCCACATGCCAAGAAAAAAAGTTATATTGGCTACTTTATTAAAACTTGAACCTTCTGTGCTTCAAAGGGCACCGTGAAGAAAATGAAAAGTCAATCCATAGAATTAGAAGAATGCTTATGTATGTTAGGGAACTTGTATCTATACTACATAAAGAATGTTTACAACTCAATAATTTGGTCCTTTTTTTTAACCAAAAAAAGTGTACAAAGGATCTGAGTAGACTTTACTGGCAGATGTACAAATGGCCATTAAACACATAGCATTTTCACAATCCTTATTCATCGGGGAAGTATAGCTTCAAACCACAGTGAAACTCCACTTCGCTGTTCACAAATGAGGCAATGAGGGGCAAGAGTGAGGATGTGGGGAGCCTGGAACCCTCAAGATTCCTGGCTGCATTCAGGAAGGAAGGTACGGCCTCTTTGGAAAAGAGTCTGGTATCGAGCTACCATAGGACCTGGCAATTTTCTTCCTGGAAATGGACCAGACCCACCTAGGAGACACGCGTCCACTCAAAAACTCATACCTGTAGCATCGTGATTCATAGCAACTTAAAGTGGAAACAGCTCCCACTTCAATTAACTGCGAACAGGTGAACAAATAGAGATCATCCCCATGATGGAATATTATTGGTAATAGTAACGGACAGTACATGCTACAATAGGAGAGAACTCTAAAATGATGTTTACATAGCACACCCCCCTTGGTTGGCTGTTGACCGAATTTTGCAAGGGAATACTGCTAAGCATTGTTAGAATAATAACAAAAAGAATGATTAATAATAATGCAAGCGATTTGTTAAGTGCTCCGGTTGTGCCAAATATTCTTGCACATCCTTTCACACTCCCAGTCATTTGATGAGGCCAATATTACTACTCCCTTCATTTCAGTGATGAAGAAACGGAGGTAGGAGCACAGACATCAGATGCTCAGAACTTAATTTGCCTTCTCAATCCCTCTGGTGAGGGCTTCCTGCTGGGGGGTTGGTTCATCACTGCCTCATGGTGGGTAGCACCCAGCATAGGCCGGGGCCCAGCCAACATTTGTCAAATGGGAACGATGGATCCTCAAGTGGAGGGAGGAAGAGCCTGACCGCCAGGGCTCCTGGTCTGTACCCACGCCTTCATCCTCAGCAGAGGCCCTGTGCATCCTCCTGCGTGCTCTCTGGGCCTGGGGCTGCACACACACTGTGGTCTTCCTCTTGATTAGCTTGGCTGTGACTGTTCTAGAGAGACAGTCCTGACCAGCCTGAGCAAGGCCGAGGGGCTATTTTGGGAGAGAGCAGGATAATGGCATGTGAAACATCCCGTGGGTGGGGGCCCGAGCCAGGACTGACTTTCTACTCCTGTCCTCCAGCCCTTCCTTTGGCTTTTTTTTTTTTTCCAGGCCTGGGGCTTGGACTCAGGGCCTGAGCACTGTCCCTGGCTTCTTTTTGCTCAAGGCTAGCACTCTACCACTTAAGCCACAGCGCCACTTCTGGCCTTTTCTGTTTATGTGGTACTGAGGAATTGAACCCAGGGCTTCATGTATATGAGGCAAGCACTCTACCACTAGGCCATATCCCCAGCCCCCCTTTGGCTTCTTGATCTATGGAGTTACTTTTTTTTTAATTTTATTTTAAAGTGAGCAGTTAGTAAGCCAGGTGCCCATGGCTCACACCTATAATGCTAGCTACTCAAGAGGCCGAGATCTGAGGATCATGGTTTGAGACCAGCCCAGGCAGGAAAGTCCAGTGAAACTATCTCCAATTACCACTAAAAAGCCTGATGTAGAGTCATGGCTTAAGTGGTAGAGTGCCAATCTTGTGTGAAAGAGCTACAGGACAGTGCCCAAGCCCTGGGTTCAAGCCCCAATACTGGCACACACACAAAAAGAATGAACAGTTAATAACATTTAGTACTTTGAGGAGTCTGTACAAATCTGCGCATCTTACTTAACTAGCACTTATATGGCCTTTCCTGTGGTCAGCCACATTTCTGAAAATCACACACGTGTTCGCTGTGTACTCTCTGTGCCATCTCTCTGTAGGAACTGTGCTTATCCCCATTGCTCAGATTTGCCAAGAATTAGAAAAACCAGAGTCAAGGGCTGACTCAGGCAGCTTGGCCAGAATTGTTCCATTAGCCCCACCTCCGTACCCTTGCTCTGAACCCCTGTCCATCCACTAATTTCCAGAAATGTGGTCTACTGGGCCTGGCAGGAAGGCTGTAAGCTTCCCAGGCCCATTCATCCCCCTCTGGGGTCCCTAGCAGCAGATGCCCTGGCCCAGGAAGGAGGCCCCGAGGGCCTGGGCAGCTGGGTGACAGAGTGTGGTCAGGGAGGATTAATCAGCAGACTGTGGACCCATCGGGAAGGCCTGTGAGTTCCGCCTGAGGCAGACATCCAGGACAGTACGGGGTGGTTTGCTAGGGACTCCCAGACAGAAACTTCCTCTGGCTATGTGCCGTCTTGAGGCTTAAACTAGGGGCCTACATGCTGTCCCTGAGCTTTGTTTGTTTTGTTGTTGTTCAAGGCTAGCACTTTACAACTTGAGCCACAGCTCTACTTTCAGCTTTTTAGGGGTTAATTAGAGATGCGAGTCTTACTTTTGTGCCTAGGCTGAGTTTGAACAGCAGTTCTCATATCTCGGCATCCTGAGTAGCTAGGATAGCAGGCGTAAATCACTGGTGCCTGGCTAATGGTATTAACCTTAATAATGGAAGAAACATTTCCTGAGTGAAGGTATTAAAAGAGAGGGCAGCAGACTTTTTCTGTGAAGGATCAGATGAGAAATATTTTTGGCCTTGCTCACCCCGTGGTCTCTATAGCAACTGCCTAACTCCAGACAGTACATAAACAAATGCCAGTGGCTGGGTTCTAATAAAACTTTATATGGACACTGATATCTGAGTTTCATGCAACTTTCGTGTGTCACAGGAGATTATTCTTTTCTAGTCATGTGAACGCACAGGAGGCACTCTTAGCCCTGAGGCGGTGCAGAAGCAGGCAGACGCTACATGTACCCATTCACCCTGCACTAGGATGGAAGCTGTAACTAGAATGTGGGGGTGTTCTGCTTGGCACCGAGCCCACAGAGCCAGAAAGGTTCCTAGCATGCTAGACAATTCCTAAGTCGAACTGAGTGAAGGAAGCATGCGTAGACTGGGTCTTGAGCAGATACCTTTAAGGCTGAGAGCATGGAGAGGGGACAGCCGAGCTAAGGCCTAGAGATACAGTGAGTTCCACTTTGGCCCTGTGAAGCCATCAGTGACTGGCAGAGAGAACTGGGATGTTAGGCTGGTTACAAGCAAGCAGCTAAGGGCCTCCAGGCGAGGAAAGGAGGCCCAGGTGGTGGTAGTAGTGGTGGTGGTAGTGGTGGTGGTAGTAGTGGTGGTGGTAGTGGTGATGGTGGTATTGGTGGTGGTGGTGGTAATGGTGGTGATGGTGATGGTGGTGGTGGTGGTAGTGGTGATGGTAGTAGTGGTGGTGGTGGTGGTGATGGTGGTAGTGGTGGTGGTGGTGGTGATGGTGGTAGTGGTGGTGGTGGTGGTAATGGTGGTGGTGGTGGTGGTTTTGGTGGTAGTGGTGGTGGTGGTGGTCATGGTGGTAGTGGTGGTGATGGTGGTGATGGTGGTGGTGGTGGTAGGTACTCCCTGAAGTGGTTCTGTTGGTTGAATGCCCTGCCACATCTCAGAATCACCAGCCTTATTTTTAACACTGCTGACGAAAGACAATCCAAAGGCCATCAAGCAGAGTGGCCTTCCCTGGCCCCTCCCCTTGCCCCAGTTACTGCTCTCCTCTCCCCGCCCCCCTGCTCCACACTTAGAGGCCTGGCCTGACCGTGCAGGTGTGACCTAAGAAGGAACTGCCTACGGCTCCTAGCAGGGCGTAGGCTCTTGAAGGGAGCTTGGTGCTTAAGGAAAACCATTCGAGGCTTCAGGGACAGTGGTGGTGGGGAGCAGGGGGCTTTGTGCAGGCTGGAAACAGCCAAGAAGAAACAGGGTCTTCTCTCTGTCTCCTCTCCTCAAACTGCAGCTCACGGCGGAGAGTCTGGAGTGCTGAGGAAGCACCGGCTCAGGGCTCGCCCTCCCATTCGGACTCACTAGGCTAGGGCAGGTGGAACCTGAGAATCTGCATTTGTGGTAGCTCGGGGTGGGGGCTGGGCACAAGGAGTGGCATTGGATTGAAAGCAATTCTTCTGCCCTTTACCCAGGGGCTCCTGGTCTAGACTCCCTTGGGAGGCAGGCTGCAGGCTGTGGGGGATGGGCAGATGGGGACAGAGGAGCTGGGACAACACCAGGATTCCTGGCATGAAGGCTGGGACCCCAACAGCCCCTTGAGGTCAGGGATGTGGACAAAGGCTGTGGAGGGGAGCCGAGCCTTGGGCTTCCTCACGCCTGGGGCTCACCCCCATCTCTTATCCTTGTGCTGGCTGTCGGTCCAGGCAGGGTCCCCTAGCTATTCCAGCCATCCAAGCCGGGCAGCTTAGCTCCCCAAGGCGTCAGAAAAGCAGCTTCCTAGCTGCTCACATGACCATAAAAGGCCATCTTCTCCGCGGGAGGCCTGGCCAGGGCTCCCCCTCCTCCCAGCACCTGGGGTTTCAGGTTCTGGGGAAGTGGCTCTGTGTCCATGCCCACCCCGTGCAAGCCCCACGGAGCCCCAGGACCCACGCCTTCCTCCTCTCCCCCCCCCCCCCACCATCCCATCATCTTCATCTGCCCTTCTCCTCACAAGCTGCCTCTCTTTCCCCAGCAACTTCACTTTACACACGAGGAAACGGAGGCACAAGGAGGAGAAAGCCATACACCCAAGGTTCTAAAAGCCCAGCAGGGCAGGGGGCGGCCGTGGGTGGTGAAGGAGGGGGGGACACGAGGACGGGGTGCAACCCAGCC
This sequence comes from Perognathus longimembris pacificus, assembly GCF_023159225.1. Taxonomy (NCBI): domain Eukaryota; kingdom Metazoa; phylum Chordata; class Mammalia; order Rodentia; family Heteromyidae; genus Perognathus; species Perognathus longimembris. The sequence goes on along the minus strand of NC_063166.1, from coordinate 75,670,499 downwards.
TGCATGTAAAATATTCTTCATGGTTTGCTCATGGATGGTGGGGGGGGGGGGGTTTGCATTCATTCTGACCTCTTGAAAACATTTTTCTTAGCATGAATGAATTGTACAAGGGGGTTTCATTCTGACAGGTTTGTGGGTGCACACCATGTACCTAGAACAGACTCATCCCCTCCATCGCTCTCCTTCCTCTACCTCCTCATCTGCTTAGCTCAACAAGCTTCGTGGATCCATTTCACACACAGTCACTCCTTCCATCTTCTCCTTCCCCTCCCACGACTCCAACCCAAGCAGGAGTTTTGCACTGGGTGCTGCTGGCTCACACCTGTAATCCTAGTGATGCAGGAGGCTGAGATCTGAGGATTGCAGTTCAAAACCGGCCCAGGAAGGAAAGTCCATGAGACTCTTAGCTCTAATAAACTACTCAGAAAAAGCCAGAGGCAGCTTTGTGGCTCAAGTGGTAGAGTGCTAGCCTTGAGCAGAAAGAAGCTCAGAGACAGTGCCCGGAGCCCTGAGTTCAAGGCTGCACACGCACGCACGCGCACACGAAAATACTGTATTAAAATATGATTTTTCTCAATTGCTCAGATTTTTAGCATTGGTGTGACTCGCTCACCACACCCAGACCCCTTGCTGCAGAGCCACACTGGGAGTGAGGGTGGCCCTTACCCCTCCCCTGTGCTACCTACCGCCTGGCACATGCGCGGTGGCATGTCTGGGGGGGGGGGCACTTGCGGGTGGGCCTTCTCCAGAGCATTCTTTCCTGCAGTAATTCGTGATGAGCCGGGGCAGCCCAGTGGAGAGGATGGGGCTTGGGAGGTTTAAAATCCGACTCCCCTCTTCCTCGCTCTCTGGAAGTCCAGCCTGTGGGAAGGGCACACACAGCTCTAATCCCAGAATGCCTTGGCTTCAATCCTGGAACCATGGCGTCTTCTCCTTGCAAGCTGAGCCCTCAGCTCCTAGCCATGTATGGCATGGTCGAACACTGCTCAATTGAACACAGTTCGGGTTCGGGTCCAAAATCTCAACTCCTTGGGGCTAAAGGTGTGTGGCCCAAGCGGTGGAGTACCTGCCTAGCAAGTGTAAGAACCTGAGTTCAAAACCCCAGCGTCATCCTCTCCCCCAACACAATCCTAAATCTTGGATTTCAGGACCCTGTGACCTTCGGCAAGTTACCTGTGTATGCCTCAGTTTCCTTCAGTGTAAACTAGGGAAAATAACAGCAGTAGCTTCCTAGAGCATTGGGATGGCTCCCTGGGGCGATCTTCATGACTCCTTTAGAACCGTGCCTGGCCTGTTCGTAAGCAGAGCTGCTGCTGTTGCTGAGGTGGTGGCGGTCTGCACTTCTGTTAGTCTAGCCTGGCAAGATGGCGGCCAAGACCAACATCTCCTATCTGAAGTGCTTAGCGTAATGAATGTCTAAAGTTTGTTCTCCCCACATTCCAGCGCGGGGCCGTGGGAAGGGGTGTGCGTCCTCACCCTATGTGGTCATTTAGGGCTTTCCTTCACAGCTCTTGATTAGAGCCCACAGCGTGTTCTGTGGATAGAATTCAGGGCGTCCATGCCCTTGTGTGGTGTGTCATGAAGAGTCCTCACCAACGGGGCTTGAGAAAGGGATCCTTGAACATGTGATATGCTGGGGAAAGACTCTCCGGAGAGGGAAACAGAGGCCAAGAGAGATCAGGTCCCAGAAGGTGCTGCGCCAGGGCGAGGCCTCCGCTGGAGTCCTCCTTCAGCGGCCGTGCAGGGGCTCTGGAGCAGCCGACGTCCCCTGGTGACAGTGGGGTGCTCCAGGGGGAATAGAGGGCTGGCCGGGGCTGCCGGGCGGCTGACCGGGGAGTGGCACTGTCACATCTGGACCCGTGTGACTTGTTGGTTGCAGTTCTCCGGGGCAGCACCGAGCCCTGGCTAGCAGCACTCATGTGGCTGGGAGCTGGCGGCGACATTTGCCCAGTGAAGGGGCCTGGCAGGGTACCAAGTGTCCAGACAGAAAATCGGTCTGTATATTTATTTGACTAATTTCGAAGCAAAACTTGGCGTTGCCTTTGAAAAATGGCTGTAAACAGCAGATCACATCACACCAGCAGTATCTGTGACTTTCTCACTAGTAGAAATCACATGTTTTGTGTCACAGAACTGTTGTGTGTGATACATATGCTTGAGACTCAGTAGTTTGTTTAGTGTGTTAAAGGATATGCATTTTTATAGTGCAGATTTGTCTTCAAATATTTATTAACAGGGTGTCAATACAACTGCAGCCTAGTGTGCTTTAGGACTTTTAAAATTTTTATTGCCAGTACTGGGACTTGAACTCAAGGCCCGGGCACTGATCCTAAGCTTTTTTGCTCAAGGCTGATGCTCTACCACTTGAGCCAAACTGCCACTTCCAACTTTTTGGTGGTTAACTGCAGGCAAGAGGCTCGTGGGCTTTCTTGCCCAGACTGGCTTTGGACCACCATCCTCAGATCTCAGCTTCCTGAGTAGCTAGGATTATAGGCACAGGCCAGGGGCACCCAGCAGGTCTGCGCATTTAAAAACATTCTTCTGAGAAGGAGTCAACAGGCTTCCCAGGCCACATGACAGGTTAAGCACTCTATTCTAGGACCTTGGTCTTTTCTTTATTCATCCGAAATGAGAATTTGTTTCTCAGACTAGACCTACAATTAGTATTCCTCAGGTCTTCCCATAGTGCATTGGCCAGAACACAGTCACCTGACCACACCTAACTGCAAGTGAGGCTGGGAAATGTAGTCCATCTGTGCGGCTATAAAGTAGAGGAAATGGCATGGAGAATGACAAGTGTGGGCCACAGGGCCCGATACCCATCAACAGCCTGGGTGAGACAATGACATCTCCAGGGTGTCTCTCTTTGGGTTGCGGGAGGAGAAGTGGAGAAGCAGAGAACTGGTTTGCTGGCGGATCCCAAGTCTTCTGCCATGTTGTCTCTTTAGGACAAGCCATGCCAAGGCCAAAGCTGAGGCTGCAGAACAGGCTGCCCTGGCCGCCAACCAGGAGTCCACCATTGCCCGTACACTGGCCAGGGAGCTGGCTCCGGACTTCTACCAGCCAGGTAGGACTGGTCAGGAGGGGGTGGCCATTCCCTGGGGTGGGGACTAAGTTTGGCTTGCTGAAAGTGAAGACATCTAAACTGACCCATGAATGTTTGAATTTGGGAAGCTGTGGGGTGGCACAAGGATGATAGGGGAAGAGACACATCTCTGCCTTCTTGCGGAGACTCCTGGCTGTGGCTGGGACCTGCCCTGGTGCTCGCTCTCCTCTCTGCTCTGAGCTAGGCTGACAGTTGGAGCTAGTGAGGTTTTGAGAGGCATGGATCTCTGGTGGGTTAAGGGACCAAGGGGCTCCCTACACCTGCTTAATAGTTTGTAGAGGCTAACTGAGCGCTGCCTGTGTGTCAGGCACTGTGCCAGGCTCTGGGGCACACAGTGAGGCCCAGAATCTGGACAAAGAGGATAGTGGAGCACGGGGGTGAAGTAAATTGACTGATCTGTGCCACGGCATAGGTATTGTGGATACTTCTTTGTGCATGGACTAGATCTTGGAAGCCCACAGTAGGTACTCAGTGGTGAAGACAGCTTTCTCACTATGGTGGTTACATTTCACCAGGTGGGACAAGCGCCAGGCTGGGTGCATAGAACAGGGGGTCATGTGAACCAATCCTGAGGGCCAAAGCAGGTCTGTGGGTCTCACACATGGCCCAGGTTGCTGACTTCCTAGCTCAGCAGGCTGAGTGGAGCCCATGAATGCACACACATTGTTAATAAGGACCACGGGCACCCATGCTGCCAGTCCGGGGCCCTACTTTGAGAGCCACTACACCAGGTAGCTTTGGGTGAGGCAGGCAGAGACCAAAAGACAGGGATGCAAGTACAAAGGCACAGAATGTGGGAACCAAGTGGCTCCCAGGTTAAAAACAGGCAATGAGTGGAAAGAAGGAGCCCGCTGGGTGAGGAGGGACTCGGCTGGGTCTCAGACCCTGAGCCTGGCCGAGCTGGGCAAACGAAGGCAAGGTGGGTGTTCTCTGTGCTGGAGGGTTTTAGAGTGAGAGGTGTAGTTACTGTGTTTTCAACACTGATCCGGTACAGCACAGAGACTAAAGTGACCTAAGATGGTAAAGCTAGGCGCACAGCCTTCTACTCAGAAGGATTCATCTCTTCTGGTCCCAGTGCGCCCCCTGCTGGGCTCCAGGAAGAGCAGCAAGCAGCTTGCTTGGATGGTGGTCGCTTTGGCGGTAACATGAGAGCCCTGGACTCAGCATCTTCCACCATGCGCTTCCTATGGCAGGGGGAGAGAGGCCCGCATCACAACTAGGAGTGTTATCTCTGCCCTCTGTCTGCTGTGTGACTTTGGACCTCTCTGGGTCTCATCTCCCCCATTTTGTTGTTCCTCTGTAAAGTGGAGGCTCACAGCCACACCACTCAGATCTCTGAGAGATACGAAAAGGAGCTCCTGGCCAGATGCGAAGGGCTCACACCTGCCATCCTGGATACTCGGGAGGCTGAGATCTGAGGGGCAGGATTCAAAGCCAAGCTGGGCAGGAAAAGTCAGTGAGACTCTCATCTCCAGTGAGCCACCACAAAAAGCTGGAAGTAGAGCTGTGGCTTAAGTGGTAGATCACTAGCCTTGAGAAAGAGAGCAAGGAAAAAAAAAAAAAAGCTCAGGTACCGCACCCGGAGTTGAAGCCCCAGGACCAGCACGCACAGGAAACAAGAAGGAGGTGTCGATTCCCATTAGGAAACTGCTCAGATTGGCTAAGTGGCTGGGGACCCTCCAGTGACTGGGTGGTGGTGGTGGTGGTGGTGATGGAGGTGTGGGGTGGTGGTGGTGATGGAGGTGTGGGTGGTGGTTTTGGTGATGGAGGTGTGGGGTGGTGGTGGTGATGGAGGTGTGGGTGGTGGTTTTGGTGATGGAGGTGTGGGGTGGTGGTGGTGATGGAGGTGTGGGTGGTGGTTTTGGTGATGGTGGTAGTGTGGGGTAGTGTGGTGGTGGTGATGGAGGTGGGGATGGTGGTTTTGGTGATGGTGGTGGTATGGTGTGGGGTGGTGATGGAGGTGGGGGTGGTGGTTTTGGTGATGGTGGTGGTGATGGAGGTGTGGGTGGTGGTTTTGGTGATGGTGGTGTGGGGTGGTGAAGTGTGGTGGTGGTGATGGAGGTGGGGCGGTGGTTTTGGTGATGGAGGTGTGGGTGGTGGTTTTGGTGATGGTGGTGGTGGTGCTGTGGGGTGGTGATGGAGGTGGGGGTGGTTTAGTGATAGTGGTGGTGTGGGGTGGTGATTTTGGTGATGGTGATGGTGGTGGGGGGTGGTGATGGAGGTGGGGGTGGTGGTTTTGGTGATGGTGATGAAGGAGGGGGTGATGGGGGTGATAGAGGTGTGGGTGGTGGTTTTGGTGATGGTGGTGGTGATGGTGGTGGTTTTGGTGATGGTGGTGGTGTGGGGTGGTGATTTTGGTGATGGTGATGGTGCGGGGGGGGGGGGGGTGATGGTCCGTGACGGTGGTGGCGATGGCTGGGTGGTTGTTGGTGGCGGCTGGACGGCAGGGCCCGGCGAGGATCCCACCGCGGCGGTGCCGTCCTCCCCGGCAGGCCCCGAGTACCAGAAGCGCCGGCTGCTGCAGGAGATCCTGGAGAACGCGGAGAGCCTGCTGGAGCCCCCGGAGCGCGGCGTCCCGGAGCGAGCCCGCGAGAGCCCGCAGCTGCACGAGCGCGAGAGCCCGCGCCCCGAGGGCGGCGCCCCGGCCGCGTCCCCGGCCGCGTCCCCGGCCGCGACGCCCCCGCAGCCCAAGCGGCCCCGGCCCGGGGCTCCCGCGGGCGGCCTGCTGAGCCCGGGCGCCTGGAACGGGGAGCCGGGCGCCGCCGCGCCGCCCGAGGGCGCCCCGAGCCCGGGCCGCCGCAGCCCCGCGCGCCCCGCGGAGCACATGGCCATCGAGGCGCTGCGGCCGCCGCCCGCCGCCCCGGCCGAGCCCGAGGTGGCGCTGTACCAGGGCTACCACAGCTACGCCGTGCGCACCGGGCCGCCCGCGCCGCCCCCCGACGACGACGAGCCCGCGGGCGCCGCGCCCCCCGCCCCCGAGCCCGCGCCCGAGCCGCCGCCCGCGCCGCGCACCCCGGAGCCCGCGCCCGAGCCCCCCGCCCGGCTGGAGCCCAAGCCCATCGTGCCCAAGGCCGAGCCCAGGGCCCGCGCCCGCAAGGCCGAGCTCCGGGGCTCCACCAAGGCCTCCGCCAAGAAGAAAGCGCGGAAGGAGGCGACGCTGGCCGCGGAGACCGAAGTGGAGGTGGAGGAGGTGAGGCTGCCGGCCTGGGGGGACCCCGGGGCTTGGCGGCGTGGTTGCCAGGCACCCTTGGGCCTCAGTGTCTGCCCCCCAGAGTGCAGGACCCAGCAGTGAGCTCCCAGGGGTGTCCTTCTAGAAGCGTCGCTGCCCCCCCCCCCCCGCCCGGCTTTCTGCCGGGGTGGGGGACCCAGGCAGCCTCTGTCTGCCGCTGCAGGTCCCCAACACCGTCCTCATCTGCATGGTGATCCTGCTGAACATCGGCCTGGCCATCCTCTTCGTGCACCTGCTCACCTGAGCCGCCGAGCGCGGGGTGAGGGCCGAGGGGCGTGGCGGGACCCCCCCCCCATCTCTGCCTCAGTCTTTCCTCTCTCAGTGCCCACCCACCCTCCCTCTGTTTTCTCCCCAGGGCCGATCTGGGGGGGAGGGGCTGGGCTGGCCCGCACCCCATCTTAGGGTGAGGTACAGACAAGGTAGACACCGTGACCAGAATTCCTACTTCCTGCCCAGCCCCCTCTCCCCTCTTCTTTGATCTTAGTGTTGTTGGGGGGTTCCTGCTGGGCTCCCCCCAGTAGGGAGGTGAGGTCCAGGGGCAATTGCTGAGCGCTGGGGGTCCCCTCTGTGCCCCCGGGCTGCGGGAGCCCTTCCTGCAGGGCTGCTGAGTGGGGAGGGAAGGGTGAGGAGTCAGATGGCAGGGGGGAGGAAGGAGGGAAGAGCGGAGCCTGCACCCATGGAGCCTCAGGCCTGAGCTCTGCACCTGCTTGTGGCTCAGCCTTGGGGTCCCCACCCGTCGCCCCCCTCCCTGGCCCCGTTGCTGTCTCTGGAGCAGCAGGACACGGACGGCCCCAGGACGCACTTGTGGCTTTGTGTTTTCGCAATGCCAGGCAGGTGACCCAGGAGGACGGCATGAGGAGCGCATGCGCCCGGAGCCCAGCGCCGGCTCCCAGCCACGCCTCGCACGTGTGCAGGAGGCCTGCTGTGGGTCTCTGCTGGATGGTGGGGTGCCAGAGGAAGAGAATTTCTGAGAACCTTCCAGAAGCACTGCCCCGGGGGCTGGAGAAGCCCCAAGGAAGAGCCCTGGTCTCCTGAGCCTCCCGATCTCCGTCCCCCTCATCCCTGTCCACTCTCTCGCCTCGCTCCTCGCCACTCCCTCCCCTGGGCTTCTGTGTGTTTTGAGAGAACGTACCCAAGCCGGATATGAACATTAAATTGCTCCCTCTTCCTCCTATCGCACCCCCACTTTTATTGACTCCTTCAGCTGGCCCTGCCCAGCCCACCCCGTGCCTGACCCCCCGATGTACGCAGCGGCGGCGGAAGTGGACCCGCTCGGTGGAGTATGGCAGCGTGCAGTGCTCTGCCTCATCAGTCCTGTGAGCAGCGGGGCCTGGGGCCTTGGGGTCTTTGGGAAGCCACTGAGCCCGAAGAGGGGTGAGGTACAGTTGCAGGGGCCCCAGACCAGGTCCCGGGCAGGAGCTCCGAGCCCGTGTCCTGCAGCATCCTGCGAATCCGGAGCCAACAGCATCCCAGGCCCCAGGGAGCAGGACATGGAAACTCCTGGAAACCCAGGCAGACGTCCCTGGGCAGATTTTCTCAGGCAGGTGCTGGAGATACCCATTTCCCAGGGAAGAGTGGAGCAAGTCCGGGCAGCTGGGTGGGGGTAGCTACCTGTGCAGTCCTGAGCCCCCCTCACTCACTTGGTGGAAGACGACGCTTGCATGCACCTCCCTTAACGAGGTTTGTGCCACGCTGAGCTCCTAGGCCCTCAGGCTTGCTGGAGGTGGCATGGGGGTCGAGGATGGAGGAATAGGACTTCAGACCCCTCCGCGCGCTCAGGAGGAGGTGGCGATGGCAGAGCCGGAGGGAGCTGCTGCTATCTTGTCTTTGTTTCTCTGGGACACTGAGGGCTTGGAATGGAGACTGGGCTCCCCAGCTCCCCCAGGAAAGTGTGAGACCCTAGAGACCCGACCCACCCATGGTGTTTGGGGCCAGCTTCCCCCATTCCCAGTCCACAGGAACTTGCTCCTCCTCCTGATGGGCCTTCATGGCTTGGCTGGAATAGCCAAGCCCTGAGGAGAGGAGAGGAGAGGAACTACGGAGGAACGGAGGCGCGTGGGCACACACTCGCTCTGCCTTTGGTCTCTGCTGGACTCCCAGGAACTAAGAGGGTGCTGGGGTTAGGGGGGAGGGGCTGCACAGCGCTGATAGGCTCTGGGTCTCAGCTCTGAGGTCACTGCTCTGGGGCTTGGGGTCTCATCTGGGGCTTGGGGGGTCTTATCCACTACTGGGGACACACCTGTGGCTATCAGAGCTGCTGGGCCTGGGGTTGGGCTCCGGGTGAGGGTTCAGGTTGCTGAATCTGTGCAATAATAAACCTGTGTTTGCTCACGGGGGGCGGCTGGCAGCGTCTGCTTGTGGGCCCAGGATGGGGGGCTGGCTGGGAAGGTTGGGGGAGGCTGGGTCCTGCTGCCCGTTCTCCAGACAAGGGGAGCTGGGCGTCCCCACAGATCCTAGTGGGAGGATTAGGAAGAATGAGGACTATGTCCCCAGGCCAGAAATATGTCCCCCTGGCCAGAGGCCCGGCTTGGGGTTTCCCACAAACAAGTGCAGCCATTCATCAAAACCAAATGGGAAGGAAAGTCACAGTGATCCACGGAAGGAACGAGAGTCCTGTCGCTGTGCCAGAGGGGCGCGGAGGCCCCGCGTCCTTAGCTCTGTCTTCAGGGATGTTGACACGAGCTCCCAAGTTCCACAGAGACAAGCCAGCTGGAAGCGGAGGCAGCACGAACAGTCCAGCCGTGCTGGTGTGGTAGCCTTCTCTCAGGACGGGGCAGGTGGCCTGGGACAGCCTCGGCTATTTGGGGATGAGGGGAATGAGGTAGATTTGACTCGTCACAAGGTGTTCATGCATCAGACCTGTTGTTCCTGGCATCGCAGGGGACTGTGGGAGAGAACAGCTCAGTGCACAGGAGACAGATGTGAAATGAAGGCGCAGGTGCACAGGTTTAGGTTTTTTTTTGTTGTTTTTTCCTGCTGGTCTTGGGGCTTGAAACTTGGCCTGGGCATTGTTCTGAGTCTGTCTGTGCTCAAGGCTAGCGCTCTACCACTTGAGCCACAGCGCCACTTCTGGCTTTTTCTGAGTAGCTTATTGGAGGTAAGAGTCTCACTGACTTTCTTGCCTGGGCTGGCTCTGAACTGTGATCCTCAGGTCTCGGCCTCCTCAGTAGCTAGAATGACAGGCGTGAGCCACCAGCACCTGGCAGATGCCCAGTTCTGATTCTGTTTTCAGATACTGACTGGACATGGCCAGACCCGAGTGGAAACTCAGAGCTTGCAAAGCTTTTAACTGTGGTCCCACAGAACTGCTCACATTGAGCGTCCTTTGGCGGTAGCTGGGAGGCGGGGGGTATGGCGTAGGGGAGCGCTTTGGGGGTTAGAAGGGGCATTCCGGGTAGTGGGGTTAGCAGTTGGAGCTGCCAAGGTGCTCCATCTCCATTGAACTGAAGGCTCAGAAGGGGGAGACAGTCTTTCTGTTACCCCTCCCCCCATCTGCTACTGGATTAACATCCCCATCTCTAGCCTTCGTTAATGAAATTCAAGGCACCCACGTGTCTTCTTATTGGGGGGGGGCTTGAGGAGTTGCTGGCCCCTCTGAAGCTCTTTGGCCTGGGAAGCCAGGCCACTTTCCCACTTTACCCTTTGCTTCTGGTCCGCACCAGACTGTGGGGGGGGGGACCCCACCCCCGGGGGGGACCCCACCCCCACCCCCACCCCCACCTCCAGGACGCCTGGCTAATCAGTCACATGGTCTCTTTGGAAGGAAGGTCAGAAGGCCTGAGCTTGGGCATGTGAGAGGAGTCGGGGTGCGCTGGACCGCCTGCTTGTCAACCCATTTTGGAAAACCGTTTGGCAGGATTTTTTTTTTTTTTTGGAAGCTAAGCATATAACCATCCCAGGATCCAGTCTGTCCACTCCCACGTGTTTACTCCACATAACAGAAAACATATGCCTCAGAAGATGGGTGTGAGCGTGTTCCTAACAGCTTCAGGCATCACTGCCAAAACCCAGACACACACACACACACACACACAACTCTCAGCAGGAGATAGGAAAACACACTGCGCTCTGCCATTACAACTGACTCCCTCTCAACAAGACTGGAATAAACAGCAGGCAGCAACATGGGGGAATTACTAAGCGAAAGAGGCAGACGCAGATATACGGCTCTTTACACCCCAGGACCGACCTCCAGAGCTCCGCACGGCAGGGCCAGCCGCTCCTTCCTACAAGCTGAATTAAGAGACCTGGCAGGCCAGCGATGGTGTCTCACACTTACTTCTAGTGAGCTGGGGAGAAAAGTCCATGGGACTCTTTATCTTCACAGTTCCAGCAAAAGGCCGGAACTGTGGCTCATGGGGTAGAGTGTAGGCCTCAGTACTGCCACCGAATACATATACGATGATGAAGGGTAGAAAACGGAGATTAATTACTATTTGTGGTGCTGATAAAAGCTATACTTCCAACTATCACTTCAAATATCTTTGTTATATATAGATACATAGATGATAGATGAAGTCTACAAGTACCGCAAGCACCAATAGGGTATTATCAGAGTTCAGGAGAAAAGAAGATTCATTATGTGGCCCAGGCAGGCAGTGGAAGGCAGCCCTCAGTTCATCTTCAGTCATCTTGGAGCTATACACAGGAGCAAGAGGTTTAAATAGATGAGGAACAAGGGGCAGGAGTCCCAGCCATGTTCCCGTGGGGCTGAGAGGCGTCAGAGATGTTACTCGCTGCCTCAGGACTGGTCACATGGGACATGGTTACGATGGGAGTTGCTGGCACCTGGCAGAGGGTCCAGTCTCCTGTCCACTACTTCCCGGTTTCCAGAGGGCTGGACAGTGGCTGCAGCAAAGAACAGCTCAGGACAAGAGCCATAGATGCAAAGTTCCTGTGAAACGATTAGTAATTTGTACCTCAAATGAATTCCTTTTTTCCTCCCTCTTGGAATTGTGGAGCCAAAATGATGCTGCCACCTTTCTGTTGATACGACCTTTCATAATAGAGGCTTGGGGCCTCAGGATGGGGATGGGGTAGAAGGGAACTTCCAGGGTGATGAAAATATTGTGTATCTTGACTGGGATGGTAAGTGACAGTTGCGCTTGTCAAAACTCATTTGTCTGGGGCAGAGAATGTGGCTTAGTGGTAGAGTGCCCTAGCATGCATTAAGCCCGGGTTCGAGTTCCTCCATGCCACACAAACAGAACAAAAAGCCAAAGTAGCACGTGGCTCACATGGTAGAACACTAGCACAGAGAGGCTCAGGGACAGTGCCCAGGCCCTGAGTTCCATCTGAGCATCCATCTGTCTGCCCCCCCTAAAATCGGAGCAAAACCCATCAGTCTGTACCTCTAAAATCTGAGGAAACCCCTCACTACACACCAATTTACCTCATTAAATTGAATCATTCAGTGGGGCCCTAATTTGGGGGGGACAGGGTTGAATATGGAGACCAAAGGTGGCTGTCAGTGAGCTGTGTTTCTTGCCTGCGATGTCAGGATTCTACTCAAGTCCACTGTTGGCTCTGAAGCCCAATTTGGCAAATTAACTTTTCTGCTTAGGCCTAGCTACATTATGCTGCAGTTCTTAACTCTGCCCACAAGGAGACACCACCACGCCACACACAAATTTGCTCAAAACTCCTTAAAAAAGAAAAAATCATCATTACTTGGTGATTTAGCACAATACTAACAAGTATTAATTGGAAGCACGTGCTGTGTACCAGGCTTGGCACTAAGCACTTTAACTGATGGATTTCAGACATTCCTTGCTATAGCTCTAGGAACTGAGACCGGATTGGGTCACATAGACAAGAATTCAAGTTGTTGGTTTTCTATTTTCACTGCTATTGGGGTTTGAACTCAGGACCGAATGCTTATTTGGCTGGTGCTCTATCATTTGAGCCAGATCTCCAGCCTATCTTTAAAAACAAAAAACCCTCTTATTTTGGAGATGGAGTTTCCTGGACATTTCTGTCTGGACTAGTATTGAACCTTGATCCTTTGGATTTCAGCTTCCCGAATGCCTAGGATTATAGGCACGGGCCCAGGCCAGAAGCCTTGCCTTAGAATCAGGTCTGTAGGCCTGTCTTTAACCTATATGCTCAATGGAGATTGTAGAAGAGATGCTTGCAGGCTGAGGCAGCTGGCAAGCTTGTGAGATGTTTGTGGCTCACAGGTGTAGTTAATACACACTGAATTTAAACTCACTTCACTGTGGTCCTTGGTACACCCTCTGCCCAGTAGGTCAAAGCTGTCTTCCCCCTCTGTTCCTGCTACCGGCCTGATGCCATTGCGATCGCATGCTTATATGCTCCTAGTAACCTCGTGACTCCATTCATACAAAAGACGTCTTGTTGGTAGTGGCGTTACCAGGACTAGAGCTTGAACCCAGAGTCTGGGGGATGGAATGTGCCTTAGCTTTTTCCACTCAAGGCTGGTGCTCTGCTACTTGAGCCACACTGCTCTCTACTTCTAGCTTTTTGGTGATTAACTGGAGATAAAAAGTCTCCTGGACTTCCCTGCCCAGGCTGGCTTCAAACTGTGATCCTCCGATCTCCACCTCTTGAATAGCTAGGATTATAGGTGTCGGCTACCACAGCCTGTTAAGAACATTAAAATAATCATTAATAATTTTTTTTTTATACTGGAGTCAAAGGAACCAGGGGAAAAACTCGGGGTCATGGAAGACAAAACACAGTGTGGTCCCATGTCACGCTGGAGATATGGGGATGTGGCCCCATTCATGTTGGTTGTTTCTAAGTCACCAGGCCGGATGTGGGGACTCCCCAGGATGCTCCGCAGTGAGCAAGAGATGAAGTCCAGCACACCCTATTTCACACGCACCTCTTTGCAGAAGAGGGATATGGAGCCCATCCTGGTTTTGTCTGTTTCCTTTTACCTGGCCCAGGAGCCACTGGCTGGATTTACCCAGCATCACTGGTCATTCTTGAGTATTCTTTAGGGAATGACCCATGTCCCCTCAGATTTTTACCGAGTACAAACTCTTAGACCAGGCAAGGAGGGAGGGAGGGCCAAGCAGGAGCTGAGGGAGGACACGGCTGCTGGAGATCTGTTACAGTCCCGTCTCCGGAGCATGGAGCCCCCTCCCCTCCCCAGGGGAGGAGCTTCTATTGCTTGGGCATCCTGATTGGACAAGAGTGCCCAGTAAGCCCTGGGTGGGACTGAAGTGTCCACTCCAGATCTGCATGTGGAATTATGGAAGTGAGGCCTTCAGAAGATCGGTTCTGAGGGTGGGGCCCTCATTCGTGGGATCTGTGCCCTTATAAAAGTTATCCTAGACAGGTCCCCCAACACGGAGGACATAGGAAGATAGGGACACCCTCGGCTTTCCAGACTCCGCAAGAGAAATACATGTCTGATGGATGCTTACCAGCCCCCCTATGGGTATTCATCCTAGCTCACAAGTAGAAGGCATCCATCAGCCTTCTGTACTTCCCATTAGCCCATCTGTTCCCGTCGGCGGCTCTGCAGCTGCAGATCACACCCAAGGGGCAGCCCTGGTGGTCTGTAGGCAGCTATTTGCATTCAGTGTCCTGAGCAGCCAGCCCAGACCCCACCCTGGGCACATGGACACCTGCCGATGCCCCTCCCCCCCCAGCCCATGGTGCCACAAGGAGGTCTTGAGCTGTGTTCTGAGGAACCGGAGTCCCCAAGTTCTGACCATTTCAGGCTGTCTGTGTGGCTCCCAGGATGCTGCTCTCTCCCTCGTAAAAGCACAAATGGAGTATGAACCTGCCTAAGCTATCACTGCGTAAATGACAGGCTCCACGCAGGAGAGGAAATTGTAACCACATGAAATATTGATGTTCCACATTACCTGGCTACAGTGGAATTGACAGCCTGGTGTGTTTGTTTGTCTGGGACTTCTTTTTCCCAAAGTGGATTACAACCTGCCCTCCAGTGAGGAAATTGCACTTAGCAAGCCTGCTCCCCCCCACCCCCCGCCCCCCGGCTGTCAGCTGGAAAGAGGGGCGCCAAGCTGGGAGGGGGAGTGTCTGTGGGCCCTCCTAAACATTAGGAAACGTCTCTGCATGTCCTTGCCTGGTTCAAAACAACTGCCATGCCCCCTCCTCAAGAGAAGGGTGTAGCTGGGCATCACTGGGATACAATGCCGGGAATCCTAGCAAATCTGGAGTCCGAGACACAGAGAATCAGAGCTCAAAGCCAGCCCAGAGTCTGCGAGATTCTCATCTCTATTTAACCCACAAATTGTGAAACTGGAGGAATGGCTAGAATGGTAGAGCACCCGCCATGAGCAAAAGCAATAAGCTGAGCAAGAGTTCAAGATTCTGAGTTCAAACCAGAGTATTGTATGGACAACAAAAAGGAAAAAGTGTGTGACCGTTGTATTGGCCCCAAAACTCTCCCCGGCAGGCAACTGAATCCCGACAGTTAAAGGAATCACATAGGGGCTGGGGATATGGCCTCGTGGCAAGAGTGCCTGCCTCAGATACACGAGGCCCTAGGTTCGATTCCCCAGCACCACATATACAGAAAACCGCCAGAAGCGGTGCTGTGGCTCAAGCGGCAGAGTGCTAGCCTTGAGCGGGAAGAAGCCAGGGACAGTGCTCAGGCCCTGAGTCCAAGGCCCAGGAATGGCAAAAAAAAAAAAAGGAATCACATAGCATTCCTGGATCTAAGGGACGCCCTGCCCTCCAGGCCTGCGGCCCCCGGGGGAGGAGTGTGGAGGGAAGGCTGGCGGCTGGCACCTGTTAGTGGGGTCCACCGCCTGGTGGTGCTGTATCCGCAACCCTGCTCACCATTGGGTCTGCGCCCTTACCCTCTCACTCTGCCCCCAAATACATGAAGACATGAGCGTCTGCAGTGCACATAATCAGCTGCAATCTTTTAATGCCAGTGTTTCCTAGAACATGGGTGCTTTGGGGGTGTTTTCTGGACACTAGGGGTTTCTGGAGGGACAAGCTTCACATAGAAGGCTGATGTTTCTGTGTGTGTGTGTGTGTGTGTGCGATGTCTTTGACGACTTCAGCACACTTTAGTGACCACTTACTTTGTGACATGCACAGTGCTGAGTCTCGTATCTCTCTTCTGAAAAAGCTTTAGTCAGCAAGGCCTGTCAGTGTCAGTCCCCTACGGATTCAGTCTTGTCCGCGCACGTGGGCACGTGCACGCGTTCATACACACACACAAACACACACCACACTTGCTTGCCACTTTTCAGAAGTTTTATTATAAAGAGATCTGAGAGAAGCACTGGGCCACCAGGACAGACATGTGTCAGGGCCCAGAAAACAGCTGCAAACAACTTCAAGAACCCCAACCCAAACCGAACCCCCAAACACGCACACATTAGGATCAAATGCAACTTAGTTCTCATGTTTTCTTCATAAATAGGTGACCAAAAAACAAAAACAAAACAACCAAACAACCAGAATCATCACTGGCAATCTTTAAATAGATGGACACACGGTTTAAGAAATAATAAAGAGCAATGCCTCCGAGGGCGGCTAGAAATCGTCCGCTTTTCTCTCGCTATGCTGATAAACGGAGTGTCAGCTTGACCGCTGCTTGTGCATAAGTCTCCCTTAAGATAAAACTTTAAAGAAGAAAAGAAAAAGAAAACCATTGTGCTAAGGGTCATAGAAAACGCTGTTTTTTCACCTTAAAGGAAACTACTTGTCTTCCCCCCACAAAATAACCTCACAGATGCCTTCAGCACAGGTCTAAAACACTCAGTAGCTACTTACACGAAGCCCACGGTCTGAATGTTTCCTCACAGTGAATAACAGGAAACCAAATTTGCGCACCTGTGGCCGGCCAGGTCCTCGGCCCAACATCTGGGGTGGGTGGGTTTCTGTTGATAAAGGACCTTGCCGGGGGTCAGGGAGCTCAGTGAGCCCGGGCTGGGGCCAGACATCCAGACATAGGGTACAGGGCAGGTTGCGGGGTCCACAGCGACCCTGGTGCAAGCGGGTCAGTCAGCGGGCAGAAGGTTCCTGCAGGTTCTTTGGGCTGGCAGTAGGCGGCTGGCAGCCTCCGCAGAGGCTGATGGGACGGCGAGGAAGAGACTGAGCCCAGGGTGGGGGTGGGGGGCACTGGCACGTCACAGCTGGTCACCCCGCTTGCTGCCACAGCCTAAGTCCTGTGGACAGCCCTTCAGGTGCTGAGCGGTGCCCTCCGGCGAGCCTCGGGGACGGAGGGCGGCAGGATTAGGTGAGGTAGAGCGATTTATCCCTGGGGAGCAGGCTGCGGGACAGAGAAGGGGCTTGTCACAGGCACCCTGGTTGAGGGTGGCTCACCCTGAACCTTGATCTTCCCCTGGGTGTGTCAGAAGTGGGGGTACACAGCCAGGGTCCGCTCAGTGCTCAGGAGGGCTGTCAGGGTGAGAAGCCACATGCAGGAAGGTGGTGGTCGGGGGCCAGGGGAAGCTTTATTATTATTTACTTTTTGTAGGTGGTAGGACTTGAACTCGGTGCCTGGGCTCTGTACCTGAACTCTTTTGATCAAGGCTAGCGCTCTTGAGCCCCAGTTCCACTTCCGGTTTTGGAGTGGTGACTTGAGCTAAGAGTCTCACGGGGACTTTTCTGCCCCAGGCTGACTTCGAACTGCACTCCTAAGATCTCAAGCCTCCCGGGAAGCTAGCGTTACAGGCGTGACCCGTTGGCGCCTGGCCAGGAGTAGCTTTTGCTTGGCACAAAGAAGGCTACCGCACACCAAACACAAGCGCCTCATCTGCACGGCGTGGGTCTATGCTGAGCCAGGGTCAGTGCCACCAGCCCGGATGGAGCGGCAGGGAGGAGCTCTGAGGTCCTGGGCTCCGAGTAGGAAGAGAGGGTCGGCCCCCGGGAGCGGGGGTGCCTCCCCCAGCACCCCTTCTGCCCACCCAGCTGCCCCTTCTTCCAGGGGGATCGTCCTGCCTGGGTGGGGGGAGATGGGGCAGCTCCGAGGCAATGGCTGCCTGACTGAGCTCGTCCCTGGCCTTCACGGCATCCTCTGTGGCTGGGGTCTCTGCTCCGGGTCCCCGCGGTCAGGAAGCACCAAGTTTCCAGCCCAGGCTGCAACCGCTCCCATCTGTCCTGTCTCCCCTACACGCACGCAGTGCTGCATGCACGCACACACACTCACACGCACGCACCTCCCCTCCCCTATGGGCATCCTAGTTCCCATGGTCTGTTCTGCTTCGAAGACACTTAGCTCTACAGGCAGGGTTTGGGTGGGGGGACAGATGTAAGGGGCGCGGCTGGCCTCACTTTCCTAGGCCCGGGGACCAAGTCAGCCGAGATCCCCGGGGACCTTGCTTTGCTCTGTCCGTAGACTCTGCGCATGGATAAGCAGGGCTGCCGATGGTCACCCTCATTCTCCTGAGCGATCCCCCCATCTCCGCTCTTACCACCGCCCCCCGCCCCACCCTGGGCGGCAGGATACAGCAGGGCCCACAGGGGCAGCCATGGAGGACTGACCTGCAGGTGCTGAGGCCTCGCTCCGCGCCCGGGTAGCTGCTGTCCCAGTCTCCGCTGCTGCTCGTGGGGTTGGATGGGCCAGGAGAGCGGGAGCCAGAGCCACCGGGGAACTCAGCTATGTGTGGGAACTCCTGCGGGGACAGAGGGGCGTCAGAGGGGGACCGAGGTGCATTCTGCAGACCCTTCCCGGGGACCACAGAATGTCCACCCTGCCTCCCTTCCCCCAGTGGAGCACCCCACAGAAAGCTCCGCAGGACTCGGTGGTTGAGCCAATTGCCTAGCACGGGCCAGGCCCTGGGTTCCATCCTAGCACTACAAAGTAAAGGGGAAACGAAAATAAAAAGGGGAAAAGAGCTGGGTGCTAGTGGTTCACATCTGTCATCTGGGGATCACGGTTCAAAGCCAGCCTGGGCAGGAAAGTCTGTGAGACTCTTAACTCCAATTAAGCACCAGAAAACTGCAAGTGGCGCTGTGGCTCAAAGTGGTCGAATGCTAGCCTTGGGTGGAAGAGCTTAGGGACAGCACGCAGGCCCTGAGTTCAAGCCCCAGGACGGACAAAAACATTAAAAAAAATAAAAATAAAAAGGGAAAAAAGAGAACATCTGGGCAGATGCAGGGAGCAGGCGGCTCTGCGTTCAGGGCCTCTCTTTTTCTGGGTCTCGGCGGCCCAGTGTGTCCTGTGGAATTATCGAGTGGCACGAGAACATGGAATGGTCCCGTGGAACTGAGTGGGAGCGAGGCCTTGAAGGCTTTGGGGAAGGCAGAAATCACCACCCCGTGTGCCGAGGAGGCCTGGGAACAGCGGATCTACCCGGCAACTCGTCAGCCGTCTCCGGCTGCAGCGTCTCGCGTGTGAGGTGCATTGACCCATTACACAGATGGGGAAAGCAAGGCTGGAGACAGGCACGGGCCGTGGCTCAGGTCACATGGCGGGGTGGGGGTTGGGGAGTGTCACAGAAGGCTGTCCCCATCTTTCTTGCTTACCTGGGTCCCAGGAGGCGAGGGGCTCATGGCCAGCTGTACCTGGAGCGCCATGGGGGCGGGCAGGACAGGAGGCTGGGGGGCCGGGGACATGCTCACAGGGGGGCTGAGGAGGGCGCTCTGGGCGTGTGGGGGCAGTGGCAGCTGCTGGTGCAGTGGGGGGCTGAGTGGGAAGGAGGGGGGCGGAGAAGCACTGAGGCCGGGCAGCAGCGCCTTGGAGCCCAGCGTCCGGGCGAGGCTGGCGGGAGAGGCCCCGCTGCGGAAGGCCTGCAGGTCGGAGGGCGTCAGGAAGGAGGCCAGGCCGGGCATGGCGTACATGGGCTGCTTTGGGGGGAGCATCTTGGCTGGTGGATTCGCCTGGGTGCTCTTGGCCTCGCCGTCTGGGGGGCTCTGGAAGGAGAGGGAAGGCAGTCACTCCGGAGGCGAGGGACAAGTCTGAAGCTGGGCCGCGAGGCCCGGTGGCCCGAGCTGACCTGCCTCTCCCGCCCCCGGAGGGACAGCATGGACTGACCACTGCTTAGGACGCCCGCTCTGACCACCTCCCCAGGGGGGCCTGCCCGCCCATGGCACCCCTCATGCTTTGGCTTGGCAGTAAGGCCAGCACCAGCAGCCATGCCATCCTCCATCCGGGCTCCTCCTGGTCTCTCACGCACTGTTTCCTCAACTCTGAGAAGCCTCTTTGCTTAACCCTCACGGTTCCCCACACCTAGTGACCTCTCCTGTGTGACTGACCCCCGGCCCTGCTGGCGTGGATTCGCACACAGAGCAGCAGGTTAGGAGTCAAGTCTGGCAGAGCAAGGTTTGAACCTAGAACCTCTGCTCAACTGGACAGTTCCAAACATGCTGCTGACCACCTCTGAGTACTGGCTTCTTGTTGGAAGTGCCCGGCATGGGCCCCACACCCTACGGGTTTCCTTTCCGAAGCCTACGGCAGCCATTCGCATGGAGCCCAGCTCTTGCTCCATCCCTCAAGTGGTCCAGTAGTCTCAGGGCGTTGCCTAGGGATCCCGGTTACCTTGGAGACGAGGCTAGCCCTGTAGGCTGCCAAAGCTTTCAGGTACTCCTTCTTGGCCGCTTCAGTCTTCCTCTTGTAGGCCTGAAAGATGCAAGCAAGACATGGGCAATGGCCTGGATGCCGGGGCCAGGCATGGAGGAGGGCGTTGGGATCCGAACATGGGGAACCTGGAGGCCAAATTAGATCCCCGAACTTCAGCCATGTTTCTGTGTCTTCTTGGACAACATGCTTTACCTCTCTGGGCTTCCAGGTCACACTTTACTTCAAGAAAGGGCTCCGGAAGGCCCTCTTCTGAGGCAGCACAGGGTGGTTTTCTTAATAAAGATTCTATTTTATTTATTCTTTTTTCTGCCAGTCCTGGGGCTTGAACTCAGGGCCTGAGCACTGTCCCTGGCTTTTTTTTTTTTCTCTCAAGGACAGCATTCTACCTCTTGAGCCACAGAATCATGTCTGGCTTTTTCTGTTTATGTGGAGCTGAGGAATCAAACCCCGGGCTTCTTGTATGCGAGGCAAGCACTCTACCAGTAGGCAACATTGCCAGCCCCAGCCTCCTATTTTAATTCTGGCATGAAACTTACTTGTTCAGACACATCAGTCTGGATTCACGTTTGCTAAGAACAGTATTAGAAATGTTAGACCCAGGGCTGGGGATATGGCCTAGTGGCAAGAGCGCTTGCCTCGTATACTTGAAGCCCAGCCCCACATATACAGAAAATGGCCAGAAGTGGTGCTGTGACTCAAGTGGCAGAGTGCTAGCCTTGAGCAAAAAGAAGCCAGGGACAGTGCTCAGGCCCTGAGTCCAAGGCCCAGGACTGGCAAAAAAAAAAAAAAAAAAGAAATGTTAGACCCAAGTTCTCACTACTGAAATGTTGGCCTCAGTCTGTTTGTGCTTTCTTGTAGCACAGTCCTCCTACAACAAGCCTTGGGTCTCAGTCTTTGGGATTACTTTTGCGAGAGACATGGTTTTGTTTCTTCTATCAAAGTGGGTTGCTTAAAAGTCCCTGCTTTGTGAGTACAAAAGCACAGCAGCAGGGCCCATGGTCTACACTGGACCTTGATGAAAGGGAACTAAGTAACTCATGGGCGGAGATGGGAGGGAGTGACTAAGAGAGGAGGGAACAGCTGACACTAGGCAAAGGGAAAGAAATGTACCTGTCACCCAATATATGTAAAGGCCCCGCTGTATATCACCTCTAAAACAACAGTACTAAAAAAAAGGCTTGACTTTGGTCTGATGGCTTGGTGCTTGTTGATTATTCTTCTAAGACAATTATCAGCAAGAATAGAAAAAAGCACCTTTACATATATTGGGTGGCAAGTACATACTTATACACACACATAATAGACATAAATACATACACACAATATATACACATATGTGTGTATGTGTGTACAAGTATGTATATATCTTTTATTAATATTAACTTGAATGCTCAGGAATCAGTTGAAAACTCACTAGAAATAATAACATAGCTTAGCTCGGTGGATAGTGACAAAATAAATTCTTATCTTTTTAATATATCAACAACAACCTGTTAGAGAAATGAGGGGGAAATGCTCTATTTATAACACTCTTATTTACAATGATCTATTTATTATGTTCTATTATAATGCATTATGCCAAGTTCTTGGATGGAATGAATATACAAAAATATTCTTGGATTAAAAGAAAACACACACACACACACACACACACACACACACACATCTCCCTCTCAAAATAAAAAGGAGTGTGACCTAAATAACAGAGCATCTTTCTAGTAGGCCAGGAGTTTGTAGTTCAAATCCCGGTACTACTACCAAAAAATAAATGGGCCAACATGCTCATTCTCATTTCATGGGTGGGGAAGCGAGATCCAGATGTTAACCGGCTACGCCTGCCACAGCTGGGAAGTGGCAGCACTGAACTCACACCGTCCAGATAGGCAGACTGGGCCCAGGAGCCCCAAAGCCTAGGAGATGGCTCACCTGCTTCTGCTCCTCTCCCAGGCTGTCCCACATAGAGGCCACGATTTTGGACACATCTCCGAAGGTGGCACTGGGGTTCTGCCCCTTGATGGCTGCCTGAGTGTCTCTGAAGAAGAGCGCGTAGGCTGACACGGGCTTTTGAGGCTCATTGGGGTCCTTCTTCTTTTTCTTCTTCGGGTTCTTGGCCTTTTTTCCTGGGTCGGCTGACGGTCTCTTCTCTCCTGAAATCTGACCAGGTAAGAGGAGTCAGAACAAAGTCAGAAGACCGTAGAAGGTCAGGGGCATCCTGCCAAAGATAATACTCTAGCCACACTGAGCCACACTATTCAGATTCACCACTTGCTGGGTGGATAGACAGAAAGACACCCAGACGGAAAAAACAGACATAGACACACACAGTGACACGGGCAGACACGCAGACAGACACACACACACACACACACACACACACACACACACACACACACACACACACATTCACATACACCCTGGGTGTATACAGCCTTATTTCTTTCTCTTTTGCTTTTATCCTGGTTTTTGAGCTTAGAGACTTGAGCTTGTGAGACAGGTGCTGCAAGTAGTTAAGGGCACCAGATGGCAACTGCAGCCACCTGCTCTGATTTCTGGCTATGTGACACTGGACAGCTGACTTCGTCTCTTGGGGTTCCTCAGCCTGCCCATCTGCCAACTGGACACAATGAACAAACAGTGCCTGCCCTACAGGTCAGCCCGTCATGAGGGTCACGTGGATAATGCTTGCTGTGTGCTTAGAACCGTATCTGAAAAGCCAGGAGCCAGCAGCTCACACCTGACATCCTAGCTATTCCAGAGGCTGAGATCTGAGGATTGGGGTTCAAAGCCAACCCAGGCAGAATAGTCCATGATACTCTTATCTCCAACGAACCACCAGAAAACCTGAAGTGGTGCGGTAGCACAAAGTGGTAGAGCACTAGCCTTGCACAAACGAAGTTCAGAGACAGCACCCAGGCCCCGAGTTCAAGCCCCATGACCGCCAACGACAACAGCAACAAAAACAATAGTGTTTTACAAGTGTTTGCTAAATAAGAAGTATGATTTCATCCTGGCCTGGCCAATGACACAGGCTGAGGTGTCCTGAGGGTAATGCTGAACCAAGTGGCAGGGGCAATGCACATCACCCTGTCAGGAGTTCAGGGTCTCCTGGCCCGGGCACCATGTGTGCAGGGGAGAGGGTAAGGCCTTCCACAGACTCAGGAGCCAAAGCCCAAGGCCCACAGCATACTACCTGTTGTACCGGCTCTCCCTCGTCTTCCTCAGCTTCCAGCAAAGTACACGGCCTCCCTTCTAGACTCTTCCAGAGGAAGTGAGGGGGCCATGTCTAGGCAGGGCCCCTCCTCCACGGCCTCTCCATCCCACACACCTTGAAATGCACTTCCGACTCCTCTTCCTGGGTGGAGCTGGAGGGAGAGGGGGTGGCCGACTTGCTTCCTGGCGGGGACGGGGAGCTGTGTGCGATGCCGCCTCGGATGCCCATCTGGGAGATGAGCTGAGACTGGCTGAGGGCGCTCATGTGGCTGGCCAGCATGGCCGGGCGGGCCAGCAGGGGCCCTGGCCGGCCCGAGTCGTAGGCAGCCACCTCGGAGTGGACCATCTCCTGGATCTGGGAGGAGACAGAGCACCGGGTTAGAAGGCTCCTCCCACCGCCCTGCCCTCAAGCAGCACACCCAGGACTCAGAGGAGAGGCCTCAAGGAGAAGAGCAGCAGGTGGCACCCCACTGCGCCATGACACCCACAAACAGGGTCCCCGAGGTAAATCTCCAGGTGAAGTGTCATTCTCTTTTAACCTGTGCCCAACAGAGTATCTGAGGGGGGCACTGTCTTCCTGCTGGCATGCCCCCTGGGCATTTGCCCCCAGTGCCTAATGAACACAGTGAATAATGCCCCCACCATTTCAGTTCTGCCCAAGCTCAGCCCAGCTGGGAGCAGCCTGCCTTACAATCTCAAATGCGTCCCTTCTGCTCCTCGTTTGCAGTTCTTCACTATCTCGTTTTGTCTTCGTCAGTCCCTGGGTTTGATCATTGGCCTATCTGAAGATGCTACACAAGCACATGAGGCTTGTTTGAAAAGGGAGCCCCTAAAGTTCTCCTAAGGCTGCGCCTCTCTGAGTTCTGCCAAAATGGGCAAACAGCCTCATGACCCTGGCAGCTGCTCAAACACCAGTCTCGGTGTCTGCCATGCCCAGGCACCCTTTGGCCGGCCCTGCCCACAGGCTCTCCCTCCAGATCAATACCTACACCTCACCACCCTCTCCCTCCCACCGCACCCTCTAAGATATGTGTACCGGGCCATGCTGCCCCCCTTTTACAATCCAGTCTAAACAACAACCGCAATAATAATTGCTTTTTAAAAAAACCTCCAAGTTTCTTTAAAATAAGAAAAAAGGCACTATGGTATTTTAACATATGGACAATATTCTTAATTTTGCTGATAAGCTCCTCAATAGGTTCTCTCCAGCAGAATGTGTTCTACTTTCTCCCGATAAGCAACATTTTCTATTGCTGTTTATTTGATTATTGCCTCCCACCTCCCAACCCCCCAGAATCTCCCATTAAACACATCACGATCCTATCTTCTCCATCCTAATTTTGAGCTCCTAGCTCCCCCCTTGGAATCTCTAAGAAAATCTTGAGCTAATCATCTTGGCTTGCTTGGTTATCTGCAGTGTTGTTCTGTTATTCCCGTTGAGCTTTAAAATCCAATAATCACTTAATTTCCCTGAAAGCAATCTTGCCTGATTCTGAATTTTCCCTTCACATGGCTGCACTATGAAATAGAAGTTTGTTGAGAAGGTCTTCCTATTCCCTATTTATTTGGGGGGGGGGGAGAATCCACAGAAGTCACTTTCTTAGATTTTATAGAATGGGCCAATGACCTCTCTATACATTAGGAATGTAAATTTCTAATTCCTCGATTAGGGTCTGCATACAGCAAATGCTTGATGCATCTCTTGACTAAATGAATCCAGAGAAGTGGACTCAGGCGTCATCTAGAACAGATGTCAAATTTTCCACGGAGCAGCTTCTTTTCACTGTGATCACAATATATCCCCAACATGCTCTTGTGGAACTTCCCAGGAAGTGATGGGACAGGATGCTAAACTCTGGGGGTACAAATCCCTCCTCCCCCCCTCTTCTCACCATCAGGACAAAGACAGACACCCCCCCCCACCCCAAAGACAAAGTGTGCCTGACTGTGATTAGATGTGAACCAGTAAGGTGTGGCCATTGCACTCCACAGCCCAGACTTCCTAGGGCGTCTCTGGATGTGCCTGCCCTGGGCGCTACAGGTGCCGGACCCCATCCCCTGTGCCCCCATATGCTGGAACATGCTGGCGCACTTTCTTCCTTCAGGGAAGTGTCATTGGCCAAATGGGAGCTGCCACTTTCAGGATCTGTGACACCCAGCCAGCCTTCAGGGTGGTGAATGTCACTGTGTGGCTGGGCAGATGTGGGGGTGCAGCCAGCCAGCCCCTTCTTCTGTAGTACAGCTTGGCCCCACGGCTCCCCCTTGCATCCAGCTGAGGCATGGCCCAGCGGAAGCCACCTCCTCGCACAGCCATGCGCCTGCGACCCTGCTTCCGGCACCCCCATTGTTGAAGGCTCTGCTTCTAGGCATCTCACCTGACACCCCTCTGCCTGGACGCCTGGACCCCAACTGAGGAGGGACCCGAGTTGGTGGGCCCCTTGGCTTCCCTCCCCTCAGCGGGGCAGTTCTGAGTTGGACTCCAGTGGGGATGGCCTTGTTGCCCACGAGCCTGTCTACCACTGGTTGCCTTTCTGGTTTCAAACGCTTCATGGCTCAAAGGGTTTCTAGACTACACCACCCGCCCCCCAGGAACTGCTTGCACCCAAGCCTCTCCCTCAGGTCTGCTTTTGAGTGTTCCCAGACCATGGCCTAGCCTCTGCAGTACAAAATGTCTCCTCTGTTGGGACATGACGGTACATACCTGTAATCCTAGCACTCAGGAGGCCGAAGAAGGAGAATGGAGAGCTGGAGCTAGCTCTTCTGACTTTTTTGTTGTTGTTGTTGTTGTTGCCAGTCCTGGGGCTTGGACTCAGGGCCTGAGCACTGTCCCTGGCTTCTTTTTTTTTTTGGCCAGTCCTGGGCCTTAGCACTGTCCCTGGCTTCTTTTTGCTCAAGGCTAGCACTCTGCCACTTGAGCCACAGCGCCGCTTCTGGCCGTTTTCTGTATATGTGGTGCTAGGGAATCGAACCCAGGGCCTCATGTATACGAGGCAAGCTCTCTTGCCACTAGGCCATATCCCCAGCCCCCCCTGGCTTCTTTTTGCTCAAGGCTAGCACTCTACCTCTTTGAGCCACAGCGCCAATTTGGCTCTTTCTGTTTATGTGACGCTGAGGAATGGAACCCAGGGCTTTGTGCATGCTAGGCAAGCACTCTACTGCTAAGCCACATTCCCTGACCCTGTCTTAACAACAACAGCAAATCTCTCTGCTTAGCATCTTTCAGCATTCCCCTGGGCCTACTCAGCACTGATCTGGTAAAATGTCCCCAAAGACCCACACACTCTCCCTTTAACCCTTTCCTACAGCTTCCTGGGGACAGGTGGGCATCTCCCTAGATGTGGCTCCCCTCTGTCCTCGGCTTCCCAAGCTTCCCTGAACACCCCCCCCCCCCCAAACACACACTTCCCCAGAAGCCCTCCCCCAGCTCTTCCTTCTCCCAGAGCCCTGCCCCCAGAGTGCTTGGCGTCACTGATGGGAGCCAGGCCTCACCTGGCTCGCAGCCTGGCAAGGGCAGACACCTGGCAGTTGGTGCCAAACGATATCTGGGACGCTCACAGAATGGACGTCCACTTCCGGCATGGACACACGGGGCCGGGGCCAGGAGCCACATCTGCCTCCGAGAGGGGAAGGACTAGGAAGTGGGGGTGGCAAGGAGGTCACGGCCCCGTGAAGGAACTATTATATTCACAGGCTTAACAGAGTCCAAGGGCCGTGGGGACGCAGAGAAGCTCTGCACGGATTCTCAGCTGCACGTCTCTAGAGAGCTCCTGGATGCTGAGCATGTGTGCAGCAGAGAAATTGCAGTGAGAAAGTACACACATACCCCCCCGCCCCCCCGCCCCCCCCGCGCCTTCTGCTAAGCCTGGAACCAACGCGAAGCCTGGCACGCTTCCCGGAGGAGGTGTCAGTAAACACGGGCACAGACAGGGGAGCTGGAAGGCTCTCCCTGGGTGCGGCAGTGGGCCTCTCCACGTGTCCAAGTCCAGCCTCCCTTCCAGGAAGCCCCCAGATTCCCTCATCGTGCCCACTAGGAAACACGAGTGCCCTGGGCGGGGCTAGGGGGAAGGAGCAAATGAATAAACAACTTGCCACCAACTCAGACTTTGATCGAAAGCTCTTCCACACAAGATCGACCCTCCCTTCCTCCCTCCCTCCCTCCCTCTTGAACTTGTCTAAGGTGTGTACTTGAACCCGTAGAGACTCACAGGCCCATGATGCCCTTTTCTCTATGTGTCTGGGACATCTCAAAAGGAGCATGCTCACTCCAGAGGCCCCCACGGGAGGGGCCGAGGCTTCTGCAGGATCACACTTCAACTTGGGTTCTTTCTCTGCCCAATCCTGCATCCTTCCATCCTCACCAGCGATGCTCCTTGCATCCACTACCCTGTCACACCCCATCTCCATCAGTCTAATGCCAGGAAGTAGCTGGTGTATAGGGAACGCATGCATGGGCCCCGGGGCTGGGCACAGGGGCATCTTGGTCAGGAGGAATTCCTGGGCCTTCCTCACTACCATCAATGAAGTGGGAAGTCCCAGACAAAGCCCCCGTACCCTTCCCCAGAGGCCTCCTGCTTTTGGAAATCTCTTTACACATGAAGAACCAAATATTTGAAAACCATCCTCTTTTGGGGAAAAAAGATTCCAGGCCCAACGAAGAAGGAAAGAAAGCCAATAGAAAGCTTCCCCTGGTGCCTGGCCCTCACCCGGAAGCCTCATTGGTAAGAATTTCTAATAAACTTCCATGCTTGGTAGGAGATCTTTTGCACACTGACAAATTTCTTCTGAAATTTAGATGTCTTGTTCAGAGTAATAGCTCCAGTGCACAGGTGCCCAGCTGCTACTGTAAAATCAGTAAGCATTTAATTGAAACAAACGACTATAATAATAGTACATTATCCCTGCAGGCCAGGCGCCATCGCAGTTTTAATTATTGAGTGAAGAGTCACACTAATTTATCCTTTAAAGCAACAGCCCCGTTCCCGCTACACTGATCATCTCGTTATGAATATGAAGGCCCAGCAGGGAAGGGCTGAAAGGGAAAGCAATATGTTTTGTCTGTGAAGAGAGGTTTGCAAACACAGAAAGCTGCTGCTGGGCAAGACGTGTGTGTGTGTGTGCGCGCGCGTGCGTGCGTGTGTGTGTGTGTGTACTGTACAAGCTGGGCTGGGAACCTGGTCCTTAGGGTTGCCTTCATTCCCCTACACTGAGCCTGCACTGGCTCCGTACTGATTGCAAGAGTGCAAGCAATGCCCTTACTAAGCCATGGCTCCGGTGACAAGCTCCCCTTCACACACCCCTAGTGTCACCTGGCACCTCTCTCCATCCTCCTCCCCTCTCCTGTATGTGTGTGGGGGCTACCTCTCCGCACAGTACCTGGCACTGTCTAGGCTCCTCAGCAACAGAAACTAAGGCCTATGAGCTGTCACTCCCGGTGGCAGCCCACAGCCACAAGTCGTGGGACACAAGAAGGCAGACGCACAGGCTTTGCTATTCAGGAAGGGCCACTACATGGAGAGCCCCACAGACGTGTGAGATGACCACACCAACAATGCATGCACCGCATGCAATCCTCGGACACCCTCCCCCCACCCCTGCTAAGCAGACTCACCCTCACCCCTAGGCCTCCCTTCTGGAATGGCCAGGCCAGCCCTCTAGGAGTTCTGATTCCAGCTGCGCCTGCCAAGGGTGCTAGAGCATAGGGACTCACAGGCCACTCCTGTGGCCAGTGACCTACCTCCCCTACTGTCCCGAGGGGCTGTTTTTGCCCTTGATTCTGAACACCTACCACCAGAGGACCTTAACAGCCAGCCGCCTCTGGCCAGCTGCCTTCCTGGTCTTTCTCGACAGTTCCTCAGTGAGGACCCCATGGGCATTTCCAGGGGGAGCCTGTACATCCTGGAGGCCCACTGTGGCTTTCCCACGCTCTGCTCATACAGGGCCACACCCTCAGCACTTTGTCCCAGCTCTACTTTTTCCCCTGTCATCTTTAGGAGTTAGTAAGCTTTTCTGGGGAGGATGGTTGTACTTGGGTGAATGCAGCATCCGCATCTTTCCTCTGCTAAGTGTCAGGTGCAGTTCAAAGCGTTGTGGATCTGCCCCACGAAGCTAACTCCCAACCATTGCACAGGCTGCAAGATGGAAGACCAAAGGCAGCCCTGCGGGGCTGGGAATGTGGCTTAGCAGCAGAGAGTTTGCTTAGCATGCATGAAGCCCTGGGTTTGATTCCTTAGTACCACATAAACAGAAAAAGCTCGAAGTGGTGCTGTGGCTCAAAGAGGTAGAGTGCTAGCCTTGAGCAAAAAGAAGACAGGGACAGTGCTCAGGCCCTGAGTTCAAACCCAAGGACTGGCAAAAACCAACCAACCAAACAAGGGCAGACCAGGGCGCAGCCTGGCCAGAGTGGAGAAGCCGGGGAGGGAGGAGCTCAAGGGCAGGCAATGGGTTGGGAGGAGCTAGAGGACCAAGCAGGGCCAGGCCGGAAGACACTGGACTTTGTGTTGAGAGTAACCAGGAACTAGAAGTGTGTTGTCAAAAGGCCAGCGTGGCCACGTTGGTAGGTGGCCCTTCCAGGTGAGGAGTGACAGCCTGTGGCACTCAGCCAGGTGACAGGTGTAGGAGAGGTGCCAGGGGAGAGAAGCAGAACTTAGGTTGCTCAATGATGACACCTCCCACCAATGGTGCTCACAGCCTGGCCACACAGGGAAGAGACTGGACAAGAGGGGAGGGCGGGGGAGTGGCCAGCCATAAGCAGCCTGAGCTCAGGAACAGAACCCAAGTGGAGGTCAGAGAGAGGAGGAGAGGGAGAGAGGGAGAGGAAGAGACAGACAGAGCAGCAAAGGAGCCTGAGAAAGGGTAGCTTGGTGTGTCAGACTTAGGAGGGAGTGGCCAGCTAGACTTTTAAAACAGCCAAAGTCAAACCTGTGCCAAGTGGAGACCACCAGCATCTCTAACCAGAGCGGCTATGGAGTCATGAGGAGGTGGGCGGGGGGGTGTCAGAGTGAATACATATAACCAGGGCTGATGAACCCGCCTGGGGCGATGGGCAGTTGTCAGCCAAAGGCTGGCCTTCCACTCAGAGGCTAAGGTGGAAAGACAGGCAGGCACAGGGCCTTGCTAACACTCCTGGGGAGTTAGGCCTGGTTTGCCACGTCCTGCTAGGGACAAGCTCTCAGCCTCTGACAGTT
The DNA here is from genome assembly GCF_023159225.1 of Perognathus longimembris pacificus. Lineage (NCBI taxonomy): Eukaryota > Metazoa > Chordata > Mammalia > Rodentia > Heteromyidae > Perognathus > Perognathus longimembris. The sequence continues at coordinate 75,640,287 of NC_063166.1, read as the reverse complement.
CTGAGACAGCCGCTGCCACCTCCACTTCCCAGTGGACTCCCCCATCCGAAGCTCACAGGGAGCAGCGCCAGGATGTGAACCCAAGGCTGTCTGACCCCAGAGTCTCTGTGCTTCCCACTGCTGGGGGCGGTGAAACCCTGGCCCCCCGTGTGCCCCCCCCCCCCACAGCTGGCCTGGACCCACCGCTCCTCTCACCCCAGTGTCTGGGGCTGGCGCAGAATTATCTGTCTTGTTTTGACTGATCGCTGCCTATCTCTGAAGGGAGGGGACTGCCGGGGTCACAGCAGAGCAGAGCTGGGGAAAAGTCAGCACCCAAGGGGCAGAGGATGGCGGGTAACACAGCAGGGATAAAGCTGGGGGAGCAGAAGGGGCTGCTCACTGGGGATGAGGCTTATGCTCACAGACAGTGGGGAGGCAGGATGAGAAGACAATGGTCCAGAGGTCACTGTGTTCTGCGTAGGAAGCAGAGACAGGATCAGGAGACCCCTAGAGCAGACTTGATGGTGGGCAGGGGTGAGTCGATGTGTGTGTGGTGAGCATCCAGGCTAAGAGTCCTCCATGCTCCTGAATTTTACCTTCAGACGCTCTTTGGGAGGGCGCCTGAAGCCCCCCCACAACCTGGGGCTGGCAGGATGCGGGCTTCTGGGTAGCTGTGGCAAGGAGACTTCACTTCGCCATTTGGGCTGCGGGCACATAGCTCTTGTCTGTTAGCAGACCTCACTGGCCTATCAGGAGTGGAGGTCTGCCTTGCTCAGGGGGGAGACTGAGCAGCTGGTACGGAGTGGGGCGCAGTGAGAGGGGTCGAGAGAGTAAGTGGGTGCCTGCGTGGACCTGAGAAAACAGCTTGGAACGGGGAAAGAAGGCACCTCCCCTTCCAGCCACCACTTCCTCACGGGTGGATACCCTCGTCCTGTACCTGGCTTCCCATCCCATCCCCCTAGGCTGACCCCACTCAGGCTGCTTCTGGGATGCCTCCACCCTCAGCATCTCCCGGTGGAGCTCTGCCGCTGGGACTCAGTTTCCCCCCATATCCCCTCTCACTCTGCAGGTCTCTACTCTCCTGCCTAGGTCAGGGTCCTGGTGACCCCTTTCACGGCACCATGGAACTAGTCCGAGTTGTAATCATAGGTGAGTCTATGCCCGTGTGCTCTGTCCTAAGTGGGACCTGCCCCGACCTCCCCCCTAAGCACCAGAGGGGCTCCGTGGCCAGCTAGCTCCCCACCAGCCCTGAATGTGCCCGCCTGCCCACCTTTGCCTATGTCACTCCTTCCACCAGGGATGCGACCAGCCCCTGGCCCACATCAGCTGGCCCCTGGGTGCCCCCAACCAGGCACGTCATGTAACTGGGCTCCTTCAGCCAAGGGTATGAGACAGACAGACAGACAGACAGACACAGAAAAAGACAGAGCTCCCACTGGCTGCTCAGGGGTGAGGAGAGAAGAATTCAGAAGCAGGAACTGCCCAGTGGGCTTAGAAGGGCTGGAGACCCCTGTGGCAGGTGGTGAGACTCACCCCCCCCACACACACACGAGAGGGAAATCAAGGAAAGGCCAGGGTGACACACACCCTCCGCCTTTGTGCTGTAACACCCTACACTCTGAATTAGCACATGTGCTAATTAAAACCATCTTTCCAAAGAATTTATTATAGAATATTGTGAGCTAATTATATATTCTCTGGAGTGATCCCAACCACTTTGCTAATGCAGTGTTGAAATCTCTTTGGCCACCCTTGTTTAAATTATTCATCAGGCCCCGCAACAGTTGTGAACTGTAATTTAAACAGTCAGTTCATGCATATTCAATTAATACAACAAACACTGGTATGTTTTACCGCCTTGGGCTCAGTGTTTTCTATCCTCTGTTTACATGTTTATGTGTTTTTATGAACTCTTGGAGGAGGAATGTGCTGCCTGTTGAAATCCTAGGCTAAGCTGAGGCTGGGATTCCAGAAAGGGCCCGGCAGCTGGGAATATGGCCTAGTGGCAAGAGAGCTTGCCTCATATACATGAAGCCCTGGGTTCAATTCCCCAGTACCACATATATGGAAAACGGCCAGAAGTGGCGCTGTGGGCTCAAGTGGCAGAGTGCTAGCCTTGAGCAAAAGGAAACCAGGGACAGTGCTCAGGCCCTGAGTCCAAGGCTCAGGACTGGCCAAAAAAAAAAAAAAAAAAGGGCCCGGGGCCAGGGATAGGGCTCAGCAACCTCATCCTACCAATGAGGGATGGCATAAGGCCCACGGAGGATCAGAAAGCCTGAGGCACAGGCAGAGCTTGGCATTCTGGGCAGACTCAACTGGCCACAAATGGACTGCGGGAGGCAACAGGCTGCCCACAGTGCAGGTTGGCCTCACCTTTCAAACTCTAGGCCAGGGGTCCCCTTTCCCACTATTTGCTTTAGGACACCCCTCGAACCCTACCAATCCAACAGAAGCTCTGAAGCTTCCACCTGTCTCCTCGCGTATCCTCATGTCCTTCCTGGGGGACCAGCACTGAGTCTCACTCGACAGATGACAGCCCCAAGGTGGGGAGAGCTGTGAAGTTTTGGTAGAGTTGGGCTCAGGCTGGGCCCTGCTCGCCTCCCCTCCTCTCCTCTCCCCTTCCCTCTCCTCCCCATCCCCCTCCTCTCTATTGCATCCAATTGTTAAATGAGGGAGGGGTTCTGTCTTGGGGTCTGGTGGGGCTGTCACTCAATCTCGTACTTTACAAAATATGGAGAAATGTGGAAGTGAGGACAAACATAAAGCATCTTCTTTTTCATTGTGGGGACACTGGGGTTTGAACTCAAGGCCTTGTGCTTGCTAGGTAGGAACTCTATCCATGGAACCACATTCCCAGCCCTTTCTACTTTTCACTTATTGTTCAGATGGGCATTGTTTTTGCCTGTGGCTGGCCTTGGACTGGAATCCTACTTTTGTCTTCCATGTAAACCGGGCTTAAAGGCATGGACAACCGTCACCAGGATTTTTTTGGGGGGTGGGGGCGGAGGGGCAAGGAGATTCAAGTGTCACTAATTTTAGCTAGTTTTCCCATGCTGGCCTAGAACTCTGATCCTCCCATCTCTCTGCCTCCCCCATAGCTGGGAATGACAGCGAGGAAGTTCTGAACCTGGAGATACTTTCATTTCTATGGTCATCACCACCATACATCTTAACTTGGCCACATGCTTCAAATCACTGCCCACCACCCATTTGGATTTATTAAAAATAGTCACCCAGTGTCTAGTTTCTGTCCCAGGCATCAATTGAGGGGGACAGAGATGCAACTGCGAACGAGACAGGCCAGGTATCTGCTCTCAGGGGTAGCTGCGTTCTGTCAAGGGAGTAAATAACTGTATCCCAGTTTATCAGTGGCAAGGGCCCTGCTGCAGGGAAAGGGCTGCTGGGGGAGGCAGTGCAGGGGCTTGGGGATGCCATAAGCATGAGGCTTTTTCCCTTGAGAGATACAGAAGCCACTGGAAGCTTTTGAGCCAGGGCCTCTTAACCTCATTGTTTCTTCAGGAGAGCTCCCCTGAAGAAACAATGAGGTTAAGATGACTCAAGTGTGGGAGGGGAGAGAGGAGGGGAGGGGCACGGAGGAGTAGGGAGGGAGAGGAGTCAGGGCCTTGGCTTGGAAAGAGTTTAGATACCCACTGAGATAGTCAAGGCTGGAGATAAAAGGTGGACATTATCAGCTAGCAGATGGTGTTTTAAACCACAGGCAAGTACTGGCCCACAGGGTATCCTGCCACAGATAAGAGAGAAGAAGGAGGAGGCCTGAGTCCAGGGACCCCTTGTGCTCAGAGTGAAAACAAGGAGCAGAGAGAAGTGGGTGTCCTGGGGGTAAGGAAGGAGTATATTTGAGCAAGGATTTAAAAAAAAACTTTACTGCCAGGCGCCAGTGGCTCACGCCTGCAATCCTAGCTACTCAGGAGGCTGAGATCTAACAATCATGGTTCAAAGCCAGCCAGTCTGGGCAGAAAAAGTCCTTGTGACTATTGTCTCCAATAAACAATTCAGGAAAAAGCTGCAAGTGGCACTGTGGCTCAAGTGGTAGAGCGCTAGCCTTGAGCACAAAGAGGGACAGCGCCCAGGCCCTGAGTTCAAGCCCCATGACCAACAACAACAAAAAAAAAATTTAAAAAATGAGAGATGGTCCAAATGTCCACAAACAGAAGGTTAAATGGCAAGACATTCACCCAATAGAATGCTATGGAACCCTAAAAAGAAGGGCATGACTTCTAATTATGGACATGGAAATATATCTATAATGGGAGAGCTCAGATAGAATAGACTAGAATGTACCAAGAAGAGGCAACACATTGTGCCCCTTCATGAGCTTAATACGTGAAGATATGACTGGTAAGATAAATGGCAAATGGCTAGGTTAATAATGGTTATTTGTGAATGTTGTAGTTTTTGATGGATTTTAGTTCTTATTTGCATTTGCTGGTGTTTAATTTTTCTTTTTTAAAAAATAATAAAGACATTCCATTTTTAATAAAAATCCACAAAGCTATGTATTGAGAAGAAAAAAAAAGAGAAGATGGAAGAACATTTCAAAATTTATGAGACACAGTTTAAAGCCATCTTTGGAAAAAATATATACTGCCATAAACTTTTTGTTATTAAACAATAAACAATAAAAGTAAATGAACAAAAGGAACAAAAATGAAAAATTTAAAACAGCGACAGAAAGGGAGAGGAGGAAACTAATAAACATAAAAGAGAAAATGAATAAATTAAGAGGAAGGAAAGTCATAGCATTGAAACATAACTCTGACAGTTCTCTGAATAAAAATGAATAAAACGGGGGGGGGGGGGGAAGAAAACCCAATCACACTGACAGACCAGTAGAAACAAGCATAAAAACAGAGAAAGAAACGACAAAAAGCGCATCACTTCAAGCCTGCGAAGGGGTGTGGCCACATATAAAAAGCCTAAAAAAATAAGATTGTTCTATATCTATTCAGAGTAATAACAGCAGAAGTCTTAGGGAGAGGACCTAGTCATTGTATGAGGATGGAGCTGTGTACAAAAATACAGAGACCCACTTTAGCATACACAACAAGTTAGAGAAAAATCCTGAGGAAAATAGCAACATAAATCTAGCTTCATATTAGAATTATACGTGTGTTCCTGTACATGTATATTCCTGTACATGAGTGTTTCTGTGTGTACACACCCATGTACATGTAGCCAAGCAGACCGTTATCTGTGCTGGTTTCTATTAGTCAGCTCATCACCTCTATGAAAGGAAGACCAATGCTCCCAGCAGTTCTAGGCACTTGAACAAGCTCCACTGAAACTACAAGTGAAGTGGGAAATTAAGAATAAAAAAAGTGCTAAAGAAGATCGACTTCATATCCAGGGTGAATCACATTGCCCGTAAGCCAGAGAAGACGACAAAGGCTACTTGCCACTAATGTCACTTCTATTAAGTGAATGAAGGTTCAACCAGATGCAATAAACCCAAAATAAATGGCTTTCGGGCTCTGCAAAGTCTCTTCTTTGTCCATTTGAGAGCATAGCAAGAAGCTGGAAAACCTCCATTTCCAGCAGGGAAAAGTGAGTCTGAGACAGGGGACATGAAAGTTCAGGGACTGGCTGCCCCAGTGAAGCTCCTGGGGGCTGGAGGTTTGCACCTGCGAGGCCTTCCATGCCGAATCCCATGTACCAGTGGAGGTTAAGAAGGGGAACGGAAAGATTCTAATCATATTAGCAATGCAGACATGAAAAACAGTATCAACTAAAATTTAAAAGAAATATGCTGCATGTTAGCTTTATGTGTAAAATAATTAAGAACTTGCAAGTAGCACTTAATATATATCTAGAGAGAGACAGTTGCTTTATATAACAACTGTGTTGCTAGCTTCTGCTAGAAAGAATATAATTTCATTTTTGTGCCAGCATATTTATAACAATTAAAGTACAGACACGAGCAGAGTATGGAGCTGTGTTGTCAATGTATGGGCCCCTAACCATATTGGTACTATTGAGAAGTAATTGGTTATAAATTTTAAGCTGAAGTTTAAAGACTTACTATGAAAAGAAAAAGGATTTAAAATATCTTACTAATAACTTTTATGTTGACTATGTGTTTAGCAATTTTTGGATATGTTGAATTCACTAAAATGTTTTAAAATGTTAAAAAAAAAAGAGAAATATGCTGGATCTATCTATCCATCCATCCATCCATCTATCTATATTCACACACATACATATGCAAATATATTTAACTGAATTTACTTTAAGCAGAAATTCACATGATGTTTCTGAACAGTACAGTTCAACAACCATATAAATTCTCCAGCTCCCTTTTTCTTTTTCTTTTGGTACCAGTACTGGAACTTGAACTCATACTCTTGCTTAGCTTTTTTTGTTCAAGGCTGGTGTTCTATACCACTTGAGCCACAACTCCATTTTTTCTGGCTTCTTACTGGTTAACTGGAGATAATCTCTTGGATTTGTCTGCCCAGGATGCTTTTGTACCATGATCCTCAGATTTCAGCCTCCTGAGTGGCTAGGACTATAGGTGTGAGTCAATGGTATGTGAAATATGTATTGCTAGATATTAAAACATACGATGAGCCAGGAGTGGTGGCTCATACCTGTAATCCCAGCCACTCAGGAAGCTGAGATCAGTAGGATCCAAGGTCCAGTTCACTTCAGGCAAAAAGTTAGTGAGACCCCATCTTAACAAATAATCTGCACATGACGGCACATACTGTGACCGTTGCTAAGGGGAGGCATAGGTAGGAGACTCACAGTTAAGGCAGGCAGGCCCCAGGCAAAAAGACACAGAGGTATGGCTCAAGTGGTAGAGCAGCTGCCTATCAAGTACAAGGCCCTGAGTTCAAACCTAGTACCACAAAAAATGAATAACCAACCAATGAATAACCAATTTGCTACGAAGCCAAAGTAATTAAAAAAGTATAGTTAAGGACATGAAAGAAAAAGTGAGCACACCTAAGAAGAACAAAAGAAAACTTTTCTATCCTTTATTCTCCCTCCCTTCTCGTCTTCCTTAGGTTCTAGGCCTGCACTGTGGCCTAGCATTTCCCCTTGTGTCTCATCTATGTGCTGCCTACTTCTTGGCAGACTTAACACAACCAAGGTCCTCCTTGGGGATTGTGTGATGACCTGCTTGGGGCTGGGGGTGGGTGGACATTAAGGACACTCAAGCCAGACCCAAGGGTCCCTACACCAGCTTCTAAGCCAGGCAAGCCCTGCTATCAGAGGATGCTCTGCTGGGAGAGCACAGAGAAGTCTGGCTCTTGGGTCTGGAGGAGTTGCCAAGGCCAAGCTTCAAGAATATCATGAACAACAGCTCCAGAAGAGCCCGATGGAGCCCGCTCCAGCTGTGAGCAGGCTTCTCGGCCCCTGCAGAGCTGGGGGAACAGACCCAGAGGCCATGTGTCTCCGATGCATGAGGTTTGGGAGGGACCCAAGCATCTGCACCTGTGGCCTGGAGGCTGAGGCACCAGCGTCTGTGCGGTTTATACGCCATGGGAGCCACACAGAGCCCACTGGCAGCGCTGCCTTCCTCCTCAGAGCCGCCCTAGCCAAGGGAGCCTCTTGCCAGGAGGATACACACAAACTCACCACTCCTGGCTCCTGACCCATGCCTGACCCACACCCCTCATGGGGTGCTGATGCCAGCAGAGCTGGGCCTATGGAACCCATGCTCCAGTGCTCCCCCTGTGGGACCAAGCTGACCCCATTTAGCTCAGATCTGCAGAATGTCAGTGCTAACAAACAACCCCAGGAAGAAACGAGCACGGAGAGGTTAAACGGTGTGGCTGCAGTTACCCAGCTGTTTACATGGACTGCCAATGCATTGTCAGATCCCAGAGCCCTTCCTCCTGAGCCTGCAGGACAATGGTGATCCATGGATTTGTCTCCATCGTCTTGAGCAACAGCCTATCCCCCCCATCTAGGGATGCTTCAGAGACCCTCCCTCCTCAAGGCAAGGCAGGTTTGACTCTTCAGCATGTGCAAGAACCTGGGACTGGAGGAAAAGTGACTCTCCCCACCCCTCCCCCCATCTGTCAGTGGCAGCACAGACAGGAAGTAGACCCAGGCCCTTGCCCTCCAGTCTTGCTCTCCACCTGTGGGAGTGGGTAGGGACGACTCGCCAGGCCCGCAGCAACAGGTTTCCACTCAACAAAGCCTTTCCACCAGCAGCATTCAAGACTCTCCATCAACCCATGGGCAGACAACACTGGTACCAGCCTCTTACTCAGGGCTCAGTGAGAGACAGCGACTTGCCAAAGCTCATCCTCCACCAGGCAGAAGAGTGACAGGACCGGAGGCTGCTGGTGGCAGGCACTGGATGGCCTGGGCGCCTACGGCCACCGTCACAGCTGAGCTTCACCCTACTGGTGTGCTGAAAAGCCTTCACCAGAAATGCTCCCCTCCCCCATGCCTCTCACTTCCTCCGGGAGAGCGTTACTATTTAGATGAGTTTTATTTGTCTTGCTGTCTCTTAAGAAAGACTCGGCCAAGTCCTAAATAGACGAAGCCACACGATGAGAGAAGAGAGTGCACGAGACCGGCTTTTTACGACCCAGCCGGAGCAGTTGGAAAGCAGCTCCCATCAATCTCAAGTTTTATGTGCTCCAGACATGCCGCGGAGCCGGTGATGGCTTCTCAGCTCTGCTGACGGAACATTAAAAGCTCATTTTCCCAAACATGGCACCGAATATGCACTCAGAGGCAAGAGCCATTAGGCGGGACTCATAGTGAAGCTGCAGCTGACAAATGTCGCTGCAATTTCCCCTGAATTCTCCGCCGGGCCACGGGAGCAGGTGTCAGGGCTCGCCCTCAGCCACCCAGCATGGCCTCCTGCCCGGAATGGCAGTCAAACACCTGTCCCCTGCCCTCCGCCAGGCTGGGGGTCATGGCTCCGATTAGCAGCCTGGCAGGGGGTGGAGAGGCCGGGCTCCAGAGGGGCTGCTAAGTGACTATAAAACATCGCAATTGTTTTCTGAAGCCAAGCAGCAGAGGTGGGGGGGGGGGTGCGTGTGTGTGTGCGTGTGTGTGTGCGTGCGTGCGTGCGTGCGTGTGTGTGTGTGTGTGTGTGATGAAGTTGCCTTTCCTGTGGCTTCTATCGCTGTCTCCGGGCTCTCACAGCCCAGCGCTCACGTTACCACCTCCAAGAAGCACTCTGCAGTGTAAGAGGTACTTGCCCATCATTCATTCATGCGTGCGTTCATTCACACCTTGTCTCTAAGCCCCACAGAACTTCTCCTTTTCCAAGCTCTCTGAACATCTCGACTTGTCACTGCCCACACGCTGTGGGCCTCCATCCTGCCTTGCTTACTCTCCCCCTCATTCATGGGGAGGCCATTTAGCTTCGTGTGGACAGCAGTGAAGGTGGTCTACCCGGGTTCAAATCCATTCTGTTTTCTTTTTTTAAATCTGTGCCAGTCCTGGAGCTTCAACTCAAGGCCTTATGCTCTCGCTTGGCCTTTTCTGCTCTAGGCTGAGGCTCTACCACTTGAGCCACAGTTCCACTTCCAGCTTTTTGCTGGTTAACTGGAGATAAAGGGTCTCCTGGTTGACTCCAAACTACAATCCTCAGATCTCAGCCTCCTGAGCAGCTAGGATTACAGGCATGAGCCACCAAGCGCCTATGGGACTCTACATTTCCATAATTGTGTAGTCAGGTCATTACCTTCCTGAATCTCTCTTTCATCATCTGTAACATGGCAACAACATCAGCTTCTCCTCCCAGGCTCCAGGATGAATGGAGATGACAAATACACAGAAATAAAGCAGCAATCAGGCACATTGTAAGTGCTCAATAAATGTGAGACCATTATGACTGTAGAAAATCTATCCATTCATCAAGTAAAAGTTCTTTAGAGGTTGCAGGCTCAGACAAAAAGGCTGTGTCTGACCACGTGTGAAACAAGCGGTGCTCAGGGCCCGGCTATGGTGGTCTGTAATTCATGATACTACATCTGGGTGGGTAGCTCTTGCCTAGCATGGTGAGGCTGAAATGAGTTGGCCACAGGGAGCGCCCAATGATGCGAAGAGGAAATAGGGCTGCTAGTCCTTGGCCCACTCCTAGACTGTGAGCACCCCAGGGCATCTCTAAATCACTCACAGCCTGGGTACCACTCTGCAGACAGCGGAAACCCACTCCATCCATGTCTACAAGATGCTGAGAGCACTGGACTTGGAGCCAGAAGCCTGGGCTCAGGTGCTGGCTCAGCCCTTTTCCTAGCAGTGAGATCTTCAACAAGGAATTCCCTTCTCCCTTCCATGTGGGCCTAAGCAGGCACTGAGGGTTATTGCCTAACCAGCCCCTTGCTACTGCCAGGGAGAGGGAGCCCTCCTAGGCCAGGCCTTCTGGCTGGCAGTTCAGTCTACAGCCACATATTCTGTGCATTTATAAGGCTCCCACACCTTGATGCCAACTTCTGACATGTTGTTATCACGAGTTTATCTGGGGTTGCTTTTGAACTTTGTTATTTTTTTTTTTGGCCAGTCCTGGGCCTTGGACTCAGGGCCTAAGCACTGTCCCTGGCTTCTTCCCGCTCAAGGCTAGCACTCTGCCACTTGAGCCACAGCGCGGCTTCTGGCGGTTTTCTGTATATGTGGTGCTGGGGAATCGAACCTAGGGCCTCGGGTATACCAAGGCAGGCACTCTTGCCACTAGGCTATATCCCCAGCCCCTGAACTTTGGAATTTTTTTTGCATTCCCTTTAATTGGATGGAAGAGGAGGCCGGAAGGCCGGAGCCTTGCGTGTCTCCCTGTCGTCTCAGCTCAGAGGATGCGCGAGCCTCACAGAAGGTACCACTTTTGAATTGGGCCCGAAGCAAGGAACTGGGAGTTCACCAGAAAGACAAGAGAAGAGTCTTCCAAGCAGTGGGAATGGCATGCTGGGATTCTCAAACAGGCCGTTTTCCTTCCCCAAGGGACAATCTGGCATCATCTGGAAACATCTTTGGTTTTAATTTTGATTAGAGGACAGGAGCACTGCTAGACTCCTGCTGACACTCAGGACAGCCCTCCACCACAGACAATCGCCACACCCATGATGACTGTGGAGCTGAGCTTGAGAAATCCTACACTAAATAACAAAGGCGGGGGACATGCACACAATGCAGTTCGGGCTGCTCCTGGACCATCTCAAGCCCCAGTTTTTGCATCTGAAAAGTGGGAACAATCCGTGTAGAGCAGATGCCCATCTCCCTACCCTCTGAACACACCCCAAACTTTAGGGCAGATCATTCACAAAAGAGATGGTGCCCCTAGGTTCCAAAGAAAAGGCAAACACAGAAAAAGAACACGTCTTATCTCCGTCCTATTGGACCTTTCTCCTAGGGAAATCTATGAGACAGAGACAGACAGAGAGAGAGAAAGAGAGAGAGAGAGAGAGAGAGAGAGAGAGAGAGAGAGAGAGAGAGAGAGAGAGAGAATATGCAAGCCAATACTAGAGCTAGAACTCAGGGCCAGGGTGATGTGCTTTAATTTTTGTATTCAAGGTTGGATCTAATACTTAAATCAGAGCTCCACTTCTGGGACTTGAACTCAGGGCCTAGGCACTGTCCCTGAGCTTTTCTTTTGCTCAAGGCTGGCAATCTATCATTTGGGGTCTCAGCTCTACTTCAGGTTTTCTGGTGCTTAATTGGTGATAAGGAGTCTTATGGACTTTCTTACCCAGGCTGGCCTCAAGTCTCAATCTTCAGATCTTAGACTCCTGAGCAGCTAGTATGACAGGCATGAGCCACCAGCACCCAGCTGCTACTTCTGGTGTTTTGCTGGCTAATTGGAGATAAAGAGGCTCATGATTTTCCTGCCTGAGCTGGCTTTAAATCACAACCCTCGGATCTCAGTTCCTGAATAGCTAGGATTACGCACATGAGCCGCCAACACCTGGCCAAAAACACAAATCTTACCTCTTACACCAAATGTGGAACAGCTACTGTGTGCTGGCTTCTCACTGCTTGAGTTTGAACAAAGTGAATATTTGTGACCGAGTTGTAAACCTTTGCAAAAACCCTTTTAAAAATGAAAACGTGCCAACAATTAACTACTATAGCTACTAAATTAAGCATGAGAGATGGAGTGTTGGGAGGAGCGAAAGAAAACAAAAGAAGCCTTCTAAGAGTTAGTGGAAGTAAAATAACGTTCATTAAAAATAGAAAAACAAACACACACAAAAATCTTTTGTGTTCAACTTCACACTCGTACATCATAATGTTCTAGTAAAAGGCCATTTCCCTTGAGATAATAAAAGAATTGAATTTTTCCTTATCGGTCATCTATTTTTCTAGCCCAAGCTATTACTCCCGCTCTGGGGTTGCTAGGCAACAAGAAATATTAATAGCAGCTTTTATTAGCTTAGCTTTTGCAGCGGAGTACCAGAATGAGAAAATGGGAAACATAAATGTGTTACATAAATCTTTCAACCTTTCAGAGCCGGTGTTAGTCTCTGTTTTCATAATGATTTATTGAAGTGATGGTTCATTTATGAGCAAAAGGAGAGCAGGATAAGAAAACGGAGCTATCCAGTGCAGGGGTGTTGGAAAATAAATAATTATAGCCGGGGAGCAAAAGCTGTTTAAAACCATTTTTCTGAGTTTTAGAAAATGTAAAAAGACATATTTCTTTCGCTTACTGCCTCTGAAAAACAGGGGATGAGAATTTTACCCAGACTCAAGTGCATATAAAGAAGGCTCTGGGCCCTTACCCCGCCACGTTTATAGGGCCCTCCTTGGGCTTATTTTGGGATCATTCTCTTCCACTCTTACCCCCAGAGCGACAGCACTGTGGCATCCTCCGATTTTTACCATGGTGGGTCCATACTCTGGCCACAAGACCAAGGAAAGGTTAGGATGAACCCTGGGTACCCTTGCTGTCACTTTGCTGTTGCTTTTTTTTCTTTTTTGATACTAGAGTTGAACTCAGAACTTAGCAAGCAAGTGATTTACCATGTATACCACACCCTTAACTCTTGTTTGCTTTAGATTTTTTTTCGTCCAGGTAATGACTTGGGGTTCCCCCCCCCCACCACCCAGGACTGGCCTTGGACCATGATCTTCCTACCTAAATCTCCAGGATAACTACGATGACAGATAAGCACTACTCACCTGGCTTGTCTGCTGAGATGGAGTTTCACTGAACTTTTTGCCCAGACTAGGCTTCAAATCAAGAGCCTTCTATTTCTACCTCTTGAGTAACTGGGATTACAAGTATGAGTCACTGTACACCTGGCCTCTTGGCTGTGTTGGGTTTTTTTTGGGGGGGTGGGAGGTTGTGGGCTTGAACTGGGGCCCTTGGCACTATCCCTGAGCAATTTTTGCTCAAGGCCAACACTCCACCTCTTTGAGCTACAGCTCTCTTCTGGTTTCCTGGTAGTTAACTGAAGATAAGAGTCTCATGGATTTTCCTGCCCTGGCTGGCTTCGAACTGCAATCCTCAGATCTTTAGCCTCCTGAGAACCAGTACCTGGCTTTTGCTGTAGGTTTTAAACACCAAGCACTGACCTAGGTCCTAGAATAATAAACACATCCTGTCAGCTCCAGGTTGCTCCACCTACTTGGCCTCTGACTTGCTTTCTCAACACCCACCTCTGCAGGCTGTCTTAAGCACTTGGCCTGCAGCTCTGGACAAACATGGGCCACTACGTCCTGCCAATAAACCAACTGCATTAATAAACACAGTAGCTTACACTCATTAAACACCTACTGTGTGCTTCTTCCCTACATCTGACCACTGAAACTTCCAGAGTTCCTACAAGGCAAGTATCGTCGACCTCCATTACGGGAGGGGGGGGGAGGAGAAGAAACCGAGGCTCGGGGAGGAGGGCTGCCTTGCTCTGGCTTCCAAGGTGGAATGGGTTTTGGACTCCGGTCAGCCTGACCCCCATTGTAGCTCATGGAACAAAATTTCAAGAAAACAAAGACCCTCCTCGCCCCTGGAAGCAAATGGAAGGAAGTGGCCCTCGTCCTGCCTTTCACCCTGTGTCCAAGGGTGACTGCCACCTATCCCTTTAAGAAGTAGAGTCCATTTCTCTACTCATGATTCAGGGGTTGGCCATATGATTGGCTTTGGCCAATGGGAGGGTATATTGTGCTAAGTATGCAGAGGTCTGAGAAGCCTTTGCATCCAGGGGCCATTTCTTCTTGATGTGCCTGGGACTCCCACAGGCAGGTAGGTCACTGGGGAAGGAGGGACTCACAGTCAAGTCTCCTCCACAGTTCTCTATGGTTTCCATGAACCAAGGGCAGAGACTTGTGACTAAGACCATTTTAGACTGGGGGCCCCAGAACCCCAGAAATGATCTGTCTGAGCTGGTCCAGATAAAAACAACCACCTTGCTGGTCCAAAGAATCCAGGAGAAATAATCACAATGTGCTAGTTTAATCCTCCAAGTGTTGTGGTGGTTTGTTATACAGACAAAGCTGCCTGCTACAATCATAAAACAAAACTAAGAATGATAAAGGCAATTGTTTGGACTCAGGGTCTTCTATAGCCCTCAGGGACTCTGACATCTAGATGGTTGTGAGGAGGGATGCTGCCTATTTTGTCCCTGTGCCTCCAGCTCTGGAGGGGATCCCGTATCCCAACTCAAGCAGATCAAAGAGGGACACACTGAGCCTGGGGCAGGGGTGCAACGGGAAGGGAGACTGCAGGGGAGCAGCACTGACCAGGAAGGGCAGATGGTAGGAGATGTATGAAGACCTCTCAGAGCGGACTCACGGGCCCTGCCCCGGGCTCCAGGCCCTGGGTCAGGACTGCAGGTTCCCATGAGAAACACCGCTGAAGCAACTCAGGGGTCGTCGCTGCTCCTAGCAGCCATCCCAAGCCAGCAGCCTGCCAGAGCTGGCAAAGCAATGATGCCTAGTGATGCCCCTTTTCACAGAGGTGGATTCCCCACCACCGTCTCCTAAGAAGGCAAGGAGAGAAGGGACTTGTCTGAAGTCCCAGAGAAAGCCAGAGAGACTCAAAGCTGGGAGGAGAATGTCTGGAGAAGACCTGTACCAATGCTGTGCCACAGACTGGATCACTCACCCCAGAGACCCAAGGGCTTAATCTACGGAAGCCCTAGATCCCCCAGCTCTTTAGAATTCATGGCAAGAGTGGGGCTGGCCCAGCCTCCACCTGCCCAAAGCTCTCCTGGCTCCACCACAGCTAGCGGTTCCCAGGAACTTGGATCCACCCCTGAGCAGAATAATTCCTCCCCTGGGGGGCAGCAGCATTGTGCCGGGCCAGCATCTCCAAAATCAACCATGTCAGACTCAAAAGAAGCTCCTTAATAAATTCCACTCTTGGCGTTTTTCTTTGGGTATTTTAGAAACCTGATTTATACATACAATATCTCTCTCAAAATGAGACAATCAACACTGGATAAAATTATTGAGTTATGAAAATAGGGGTCAGATGGAGGTGCAGCACTTTAAATTAAACTGGCAAAATATATCTTTCATACTAAATTGACTCTTTTTTGTCTCGAAAATGAATGTTTAATCAGTTAAGACGCTGAAGTCGAGGGAGAAGCCTTGAGCATATTTAATTTGGTGGAAGGAGCCTGATTCTAATACTCTCCATGATTCTTGCTGGCAGGCATCCTTTCCAAGGATGGAGATCTGACTCCACACGCGTCCATGGGACTCAGCAGCCAGACAGGGGACCAGAAGAAATGAACTGGTGGCCCCTGACATCAGAGCCAATAGGACTGGGGAGTGCTGAGATGGCCCTACCCCCCTCTTCAGGGACAACATCCCTGGGGCACTGTGGTCTGCACAGATGAACACGTAAGGCATTTGCTAAGCTCCTACCTACCCCTGAACTCTAGCTCAAATAGGCATAGAGAGAGAGAGAGAGAGAGAGAGGCGGGAAATAATTAAGGATCCCCTGGGCTTGCAGGAATGGGTTGGGAGCAATAAGCAAAAGGTATGGGCTTTTGCTAGTGGGCCAGTGGCTCACACCTGTAATTCCAGCTACTCAGGAAGCTGGGATCTGAGGAACAAGGTATAAAGCTGGCCTGGGCAAGAAAAGTTTGTGAGATTCTTATCTCCAGCAAAAAGCTGGAAGCGGAGGTGTGGCTCAAGTGGTAGAGTACAAGCCTTGAGTGAAAAAAAAAAAAAAAAAAACTCCAAGGGAGCACAGAACGTAAGGTCCTGAATTCAAGCTCCAGTGCCAGCACATGTACGTGTACACACACACACACACACAAATGGTTACAGGTTTCTTTCAAAGGGTGATAAAAATGTTCTAAAAATCCCATGTACTGATGGCTATATGACGCTACCGATCTATGAAAAGCAACGAAATCATATACTTTCCATGGGTGAATCGTACGGCACGTGAATTACGTTTCAACAAAGCAGCTGAAAATAAAAAGTAGAAGTAATACAGCAAATCCCAGTTTGCCAGACAGACACAGAGCTTGCAGAAGCGAGAGTTTCCCTCCACGTGCGTGCCCAGCGGAATGCAGATCCCTCCCCGGAGGGTGGGGGAGGGGGTCAGGAACCTCAGGCCCCAGCGCTGCCATTCCGTTTCTCCCCATCCCATCCTGCAGGAAGCCTGGCAGGAGACGGGCACTCACCATGGGCAGCTGGCCTGACAGCAGGTGGCCGTCCTGAGCCAGCATGTTGGACACCATGATGGCGGGGAGGTCCATGGCCTGGTAGGAGTAGGCAGGGAGCAGACCGTTGGGTGTCAGGCCGTGGCGCAGGGAGTGGTAGCCAGCGTCGTGGTCTCCCAGGTGCAGGAGGGACGGCTCGGGGAGGTTGGGCGGTGTTATGGGGGGAATCTCATAGTCTTCGTTGCTCTCGTTCTGGCTGCTGTAGGTCTAAAACATCAGAAGGGGCATAAGGTTGGGGGGGGGGTCAGTGGTCTTAAGCCTGCAGAACACACCCACCCCAGTGGATGGGGTCCTCTGTCAAGAAAAGGGGTGATCCCTCTAGAAGGCGGTGGGGTCTCAGGGCTCCTGATTCACTCTGACTGCTGCTTCACCCCCAGGAAGATGCCCCCCCACACCAGTAGAGGGCTAAAGCCTGGCTCCCCAGCCCCGTGGATGCCTCCTCCCTGCTTTCCCACCCAATCGCCCATCCCTGGGATCCATCTTCCTGCAGTCACCACCTCACTGATCTGGGGGCTCAGGTCCCTCGGAGAGAAAGGACCATTGGAAGCTGCCCCGGGTTCTTTCTGGGCAGCTAGATGGTTTTCTGAGGAATTCCCAACCATCGCCTGTCTGTCTTTCTCCCATTTCTTTCCATAGAAGCCCGTGCTCAAAACTAGGAGCCATCCTGGGCCTTTCTCCCATGCTCACCGTTCATCCCACTCTGGGGCTGATCAGCTACAATGACTGGCCTGGACTCAACCTCACATCCCCAGTTCTCTGCATGGTGCTGCCCTGCACACCTGTCATGGCCCCCACCCATCACCTACCCACTGCTACTTGCTCTGTACCAACAGGTTAGCTCATGCATCTTCTAGTAAACATGGCTTAAACGTCATCCAATAAAAACCAGAGCAGGCCAGACTCCAACAGGACACCCAGGACCTCCTGGCATTTGTCCCTGAGAGAACTCCTGTAACTCGGAGGTGGCTGACTTCCGGTGCATTTGTTTCACGTTCAATGTTACTTCTGCTTGCTGTCCTCAGTGCTTCAGTCAGGCAAGTATGAACTCACAAATAATTCATAGAAAAATTGTTGAGTAGAGGCCAGGCCTGAGGGCAGACAGGCAAATAACGCACCTCACTTAACCTTTGGGACCACCCTGGAGGTGTGTGTGTGTGTAGTACCGTAGTCACTATGATTTGGGAGTCAGGGTGGTTGTAGTAGTTAAGAGGCATACAACACAACAGCAGGATGTGGTGGTAAATGCCTGTGTTCCCAGCATTAGCCTGAGGCAAGATATTGGCAACTTGAAGACAGTTTGGGATCTCAAACCAACAACAACCAAATAGACCCAGGCAGCTTGGGCTTGAGCCCTGGCTCTGCCACTTACTTCCGGAGTGTGATTCTAGGCACATTATTTCCCCTCTCTGTGCCTCAATTTCTCATCTGTGAGGAGGAAGGTAAGGAATATGCCTCTATAGGGTGGCTGTGCAGAGCCAATGAAGTAATGGATGGAAACAAATCGGGACAGTGGCTGGCACATTCAGCCCCGAGTGCTAGTTCTTACTGCATCCTTGTCATGCTTGCTGATGGCTCTAGATATTAAGACCTTCTCCAAGGACATGAACGGGTGCCTGGCCACTCACTGGCTCAGCAGCCTCTCTAGAGAATGCCCCTCACTCTCATGCCACACGTCTATGCATCGTGGGTGACATCTGTCTTCAGCTTCATCCTGGAGGTGGGCTAGGGGGTCGAACGCCTCACATGGAATCAGCCATGGGTATGACATTGCCCCAGAATGCAGTCTCCCCTCATCAGCCCTTTCCTCCTGTTCAGTCACCTCCTCCAGAAAGCCTTCCCACCCGCCTACCCATCTTACAGCCAGACAACAAACACCCCACACCTCCAACTTGCTCTCAGCCGCAGGTTCTTGCCTTCCCCATAGTGTGTGTGTGTGTGTGTGTGCGCGTGTGTGTGTGTGCGGGTGTGTTGTATATGTGCATTGCCACGTCTTTTATCTTCTACTTGTGTCCTCTATCCATCCCCTCCTCCACTATGATTTCACACTCAGTGAGGTCACAGGTTAAGCCTGCCTGGTCCCCAGTAACTAGGACACAGCAAGTACCCAATGACAAGGCATCAAATGGGCCCACAAAATGGAAAGACATCCCGGGCTGTGTCTCCTTGTCTGTTTCTCCCAGTAGGCTGTAATTCCCCCCAACAACCTACTAACCGTCGTCTGCAACCTGTGTCTGTCCCCCATGATCCGGAACAGGTGCTGGCACAGGGCAGGTGCCCAAGGAGTGCCAAGTAAATACACAAGCCCATTCTTTTCAGTCAAACTCCCACCAAACTGGAACCCGTCCAATGGACCAGAAGCCCTTTGAAGAAAATAAGCATATGTTGGATCCAAATATTGAAACAATGTAATGATGACAATTCATTTAAAGAGGCAATTAGCACACTTGAAAATAAGTATGCAAACACATATGCCTCTTCTGAGTACAGTGAATCCCCAAACACCTCAACACAAGCCAACCTGAGACGGATGGCCCTGAAGGCCCTACTGTGTGCCAGCCATACACAATCTCCACAAACGCCCTACTATGTGCCAGAGCCACCTCCACATTTCTATACACTCTGTCCATTTAATGGAGCCTGCCTTGTCTTTACAGACAAGGAAGATGGAGCTCAAACTGCACAGGTGCTATACAACCAGTGTGTGAGATTCAGATTTGGGACGTGTGAGTCCTCATTCCGCAGTCTGTGCTGAGCAGAGTGATTTGCACATTACAATGCCAGCCCACCCCATATGCATCGGGTCAGCCCCTCAGCATGGCAGAAGTGCCATTACTGCCTTCCTCCTGAAACACAGAAAGAGGCACCAGGTGCCTGAGCTGCATGAGCTCTGGTGTGGCCCAAAGACGAAGCGGGGGTTCTCCATGACCTGATTCCAAGATGGCAGACATGCTGGGCAAATCCAAAGACCAGGGGATCTGCTCTTGGTCAGAGGTCATCTCACAAGACTGGGAGGAGGGAGCTTAGCACACTGAAGGCACTGACTAGAGGAGGCAGGCAGGAAGGCCGGATGTAGGAAGGGAGTGACTGCTAGAGACAGGGAGGACACGGTAAGGCCTTAGTGATAGGGAGTGGTATCTTCATTTTCCTACAGATAAGTGACACTGAGCACCTTCTCATGCATTTCTTGACTATTTACATACCTTCTTCACAGGAATATCTGTTCACATCTTTTGCCTGCAACTGATTAGTTGTGGACTGTCTGTCGCTGCACTGTCAGAGTTCTTTATACGGCCTGGGTACTAAGCCCTTGTGACAAGTAACTGGCAAATGTGTTCGGTTCTCTCCTCCCTTTCTTGACCGTGTCCTTTTTGGTATGTGAAAGTTCTTCACTTGGATGAATCACAATCATCTGGTTTTTACTGTTCATGGGTTTGAAGTCAGATCCAAGAATTCATGGGAAAAGCCAAAGTAATGAAAGGTTACTTTCATGGTTTCTTCAAATAATGGCTTTAGCCCAGATGTTTGTTCCTATCATGGATCTTTTTTTTTTTTTTTTTTTTTTTTTGCCAGACCAGGGCCTGGGCACTGTCCTTGAGCTTCTTTTGCTCAAGGCTAGCACTCTACCCCTTTAGCCACATCACTACTTCCAGCTTTTTCTGTATATGTGGTACTGAGGAATCAACCCAGCACTTCATGCATGCTAGGCAAGCACTCTACCACTAGGCCACATTCCCAGCCCCATGGATCCATTTTGAAGGCACTCTTGCTGGCATGTGGCACCAGGCAGAGTCCAGCACCGTTGCTTTGCATGTGGCAGCTGGGGGGCCCCCGGCATCATTTGGTGAAGAGGCTATTTCTTTCTGATTGGCCCGGCACCCTTGCCAGATGAAGCTGTATACAGTACAGCCTCTTTCCGCGTCTTCAGGGCTCTCCCACTGTCTCCATGTCTTCACTCCAGTGCCACAATGGGCTCTTTTAAGAACTCTTATCTGTTTGGAAAGTGGGAGAGCTAAACAAAGAGGGTGAATGAGGTAGAATAAGGTCCAAGCGGTTAATTTGCATCTCTGGAAACAGAAAAATGAAGCCTGTAGAAGCTGTTTCCATAAGATGGAAGGCAATAGGGGAAAGCGAGGGAGGGGGCGAGGATACACTGTTGACACACGTGGAAATGTCACCGTGAAACTTTCCTTGTACACGTGCAGGCTATGAAAGTGATAACAAAATAGAACAATTTTAATGAAGACCACAATAAGCAAAAGGTGACAGTATTTAAAAAAATATTTCCAAATCTCCGGTGAGGAACAGAGAACCTGAAATAAACAAACATCAGAGCACAAAAGTATGTAATTACTCTGTTAAAAAACCTTTTCATCTGTCTCATTAAATCCAGCTGTCCTCCAGCTCTGGAAGCAGTTAGAAGGGATGATGACGTTGGTTACAAGCAGAGTTGGTCAGACAGCAGCTCGGCGCTCCCGGTCACTGTCTCTCTTCATCTCTCTTTCTCGGTGTTGGAAATTAAGCCTAGGGCATTGCACATGTTAGGCAAGCCCAGGACTGGCCTCAGACCACAATCCTGCTGTCTGTGTCTCCCACGTAGCTTTGACCACAAAAGCATGCGCCATTGTGCTCAGCTTGCTGGTTTAGATGGGATCATGCTAAGTTATTTTTCCTGAGGCCAATCTTGAACTGCGATCCATTTTCCAAGCAAGTGGGATTACAGTCATAAGCTACAGCACCCATCCTTGCATTTTGCTTCTCAGAGTCTCAAGCTAGCTTGCCTGGCTGGCCTCAGACTCACAATCTTCTTGCCTCTGCCTCCCATGCTGGGATGACAGAGGTGCACCACGCCTGGCTTGTGGACACTGATGTGCACTCTCTTGCCACACACCTGTTACCATGTTGTCTTAACTATGATAGCGGGAGCAACTGGGAACCTCCTGCAAGGTTCCTGGTGCTGTGCCGGCCCCTAGCAATTTCATACCCATTTGCTGCTGGGGTCTCACATTCCTGCTGTAAAGGCTGGGGTGCTGTGGGGTGGGGCTGGTGGACCCCCTTAGCTTACTGTAAGTCTCCCCTTCCTGGGGAGGAGGGGTGTCTCCCGGTCCTCTGCAAGGGCTTCTTCCCATTTCCAGTTCAGGTCTCTTCAGCTCCTTCCCCAGTGCTTTCTAGCTTCCGGTTCATGTGGCTTTCACCTTCCTGTTTGGATTTATTACCTCCTTGCTCCATTCTTCAGATGCTATTGTCTATCGGAACTGTTTTCCTGGCTTCTTTATTTGGTTTATCCAAATGCAACTGACTTTTCCACGTTAAAACCTATGTCTCGAAGCTTTGACAAATTCAATTATTAACTACTTTGTTATGGTGTTTTAAAGGAAGGCAGGAAATTCCATCCTATTCAATGAGCACGAAAGAAAAGGAGAACATAATTAAACCCACCAAACTCTTAAAAGGAAATAAAGATGAACTATGAGACTACCAATAGTCTTCCTGAAAATGACAGACGGTACTAAATATTAGTAATTACAATAAAGAGAAGTGGTTGCACATTCTTAACATATAAAACTTAGTATTTTAATCCAAATAAGTGAATTCAAGCCAGTCATGGTAACAGACACCTGCAATCCCAGCACTCAGGAGGGTCCCAGGTTCCAGTCGTTATACAGTGAGAAACTCCCAACATAACCAAGCAAAACAAAACACACATAAAAATACTACAATGCTAATGAAATAAAATAAATGAACAGTGCACATATAATTTAGAAGACATACTCAAAACAATGTGACATGGGCAGTTGAAAACAGATGTATCAAGCAAATGTAAAGGGAAGAATGGCTAAATTAATTGTAAACTAAGTGTAGAAGTTAATAGCAAATTACAGGCAGAAAGCATTAAAGAGACCAAAAGGAACACTTTCAACGATACAACCCACTATCAAGAAATGACAAGACGGGCTGGGGATATGGCCTAGTGGCAAGAGTGCTTGCCTCTTATACATGAAGCCCTGGGTTCAATTCCCCAGCACCACATATACAGAAAATGGCCAGAAGTGGCACTGTGGCTCAAGTGGCAGAGTGCTAGCTTGAGCAAAAAAAAGCCAGGGACAGGGCTCAGGCCCTGAGTCCAAGCCCCAGGACTGGCCAAAAATAAATAAATAAATAAAAAGAAATGACAAGACATAAACTTTTATGTAGACTGATAAAAGCACCAGAATATACAACGCTAGGGGCTGGGAATATAGCCTAGTGGTAAAGTGCTTGCCTCATATGCATGAAGCCCTGGGTTCGATTCCTCAGCACCACATATAGAAGTGGCTCTGTGGCTCAAGAGATAGACTTGAGCAAAAAGAAGCCAGGAACAGTGCTCAGGCCCTGAGTCCACACCCCAGGACTGGCAACAAAAACAAGACCAAAAAAAGAATATACAATGCTAAAAGCCATTAAGAGTTCAAAACCATAAGCAAACTGAGACACTTTAACACATCTCCTCAAATACTGACAAGTCAGCTGAGTAGGAATAAGAATAACTGACTCAAAGAAAACAATTTACCTTCTTTTTGTGCATGTGTGTATGCAGGCACTGGGGCTTGAACTAGGGCCTTGGTGCTGTCCCTGAGCTTTTTTGCTCAAGGCTAGCACTCTATCACTTGAGAAACAACTGCAATTCTGGCTTTTTGTTACTTAATTGGAGGTAAGAGCCTCCTGGAGGTTCCTTCTTGATTTATCTCTGAGGCACATTCATTCCTAATGTCTGTGGAACACTAAAAACACCTGTGTACTAGCTACAAAGACGATCTCAAACTTCAATCTCAATCTCAAACAGTAGAGAGCAAAATGATAGAGTCCACATTCCAAGGTTTAAACCAACCTAGTAATTAACACAAACCAAACAAAGGAGAGAAAGAGGGAGAAGGAAAACAATGGAAAGACAGAGACTCTCCTAAACATCGCATTTATTTTTTTTTTTGGCTGGTCCTGGGGTTTGAACTCAGAGCCTGCGTGGGCTCTGTCCAGGAACCTCTCAGTGCTCAGGGCTAGCACTCTACCACCTGAGCCACAGCACCACTTCTGGCTTTTTCTGTGTATGTGGTACTGAGGAATCGAACCCAGGCCTAAGGCATGCTAGGCAAGCACTCTAGCACTAAGCCACACTCCCAGTCCCAACACTACATTGTTTAAGAGCAAATTTCTAAGTTACTTTTGCTAAGGAGGAAATCACAATAAACTTCAATTAAGTCTGTGACCCACAATGAAAAATATATACTTGTTACCTAAATAACTTTACTAGAGACAAGAAAGACAAGCTAAATGAACGCAGTACTCAGTTCAAACAGATAGAATAACACAATAACCACAAGTCAGCAGCAGGAGAAAGGCAATAAGTAGAAAGCACACTTAGAGGAGAAACAAGCTGGGTGCCAGTGGCTCACACTTGTAATCCAAGCTACTCAGGAGCCTCAGATCTGTGGATGAAGGCTCAAAGCTGGTCTGGGCAGCTAAGTCCGTGAGACTCTCAATTCCAACTAACCAGCAAAAGACCAGAAGTGGAGCTGTGGCTCAACTGGTAGAGCACTAGTCTTGAGTAAAGAAGTCAAGTGAGAGTATCAGGTCCCGAGTTCAAGCCCCAGTACCAGCTCTTCTTGTGTTTCTTTAGCTATGCCACCTCATCAACAGCAAAGATGGATGGTATACAATTGTCCCACAATATGTAAGGAAGGAACATGGAACACAGACCTCAGATGGAAAGCAGGACCAGGAACTCACATTCCCAGCTTACACACGAGGAAACTGAGGTTTGACAGAGGTAATAAATAGCCTCTCAGGGAACAAAAAGTCCTGTCTACCTGAACGAAAGCGTGTTCTAACACATCACACTGTTCTTTCACTCTGAAAGGGTCCTGGGTTCGAGGATAAATGATATGGCCACCTGCCAACCTGTTTTAACAAGGGACTGCCCTGCCCCCCTGCCTGGGAAGGACTATGCCATTCAATGTCTTTCTCTACTTGGGTTTCCAGAACAAGGAAAATGGTTTCTTATCCAAATGGCTAACCGAAGCAGGGGTCTCAGAGCTACCACGTGCTGTGTGCACTGGGATTTGATGGGTTCTCCAGGGAACGAAACGCAGTTCTGCCCAGGCATGTCCGTGTCCATACTGACCGCGTCAAGTCATGCATGCATCTTGGATGATGTCCCTGCATTTAACAGATGAGGTGTTTCATCGAATCTTTCAGATTCCTAGATCAGAGCCTCTGAGACCAAGTTCTGTAGCACTTCTGAGAACCTTCCGGTGACCGGCCATTTTCCTGCACTACACTGCTCCTTGAAAATCGATCAGTCAATCAAGGAGCAAATAGGAGTGGGAAACCACATTGTTAAAATTCCAGGTGGATGCTAGATAGAGGAAGCAGGGACAGATTTCAGGCCTTTCTTATCCAGCTGGAGGAAGGGGTCCAACACCCTCCCTGGCTGACTGTCCTGCTGTCAGCCATGGGCACTCCGTGGCTTCTCCTGACCCTGACGTGGTTGGACCAGAAGAGGCAGAGGCTTGGTAATAAATAGGCAAGGACAGGCAGATGCATTCACCACAGGTTTTGTCCCTAAAGCCCTATCAGGGAATGAGTGAGTTGTGACTCAGATACTCGCTGAAGTTTAGGCAACTTCTGGAGTGATTCACCCGGGGGGCAGGGAGAGTTCTAGAGGGGAAGGATGTGGGCTTGGGATTTGGGCTTTCCAGGTTCTCAGGGGGCAGGGCTGGGGATGTGAATGAGGTGAGGCGGTCTGAGCAGAGCTGCCCGCCCTCCCAGCAAGGAGCAGAGGAGCATCCTGTCCTTGTCATTCACCAACGTTCTATAAGCACACAGTCATCTACCTCTCAGGATGCTCTGAAGGAGGACTCAGCACAAGGCCCTGACTGAGTTCAAGTCAGAGAGAGAGACAGAGAGAGAGAGAGGGGAGAGAGAGAGAGAGAGAGAGAGAGAGAGAGAGAGACAAAGAAAACTACTATCTTAAGCTAGTGTGACTAAGCTATCTAATGCTAACTTGTCCCAGACATGGGTTTGAACTCAGGACTTGCTTTCCCGCACCATAGAACAGGCTACAGTGGGCAGAAATGGAATCTCCTTTAGCTTTAAGACATTGTGAGATGGTGAGACTTCCCTTGAAGTGATGTCAGGGTACGTGAAGGCTAGCACCCTCCCCACATGTCAGTGCTGGGGGCTTCACAAAGAAAGTGGGTGTCCTGGCTCATCCACAGTAACTCTGCACTCGGGCCCGGGCCTCTCACAGTCCACGCCCCACACGGGCAAGGGCTGCTCTGAAGCTTGTCAACTCCAATTCTCAAGCTCTCTCATTCCTGTCCAGCCACATTGCTCAAGCATGCCGGGAACAGTTTCACCCCAGGGCTTTCCTAGCTCTCATTTCCTCAGCTCTTCAAGTCTTTGCTCAAATGTCACCTCAGCAGGCATTTCCTTGACCACCTTATTTGCAACCACGCCCCCACAGGTCAGGGGGCATAGCTAGTCCCCACGGCCTGCTGTTTCCCTTCTGAACACTTCCCTCCTGATATGTTTTACGAACAAGTACTGTCCATGCCCTTCACTGGACCACAAATCCCACCATTCGGTCACTGACAGTGCCTTGCACAAAGTAGCCCCTCAATAAACAAACAGTTGCCGAGTGAAAGAGCGCATGGTGGGATGAAGATGGGGGTCTTTGACTGCTTTGCTCAAGGTTCAAATTCAGAGCCTGCACGCAGTGGGTGCTTTAGTAAATAGGATTCTGAAGGGAGACATGTGTGAGCACAGGCGCTATGGGTCCCGGCCTCACTCTGTACAGCCTTCTCCTGAGAGCCACTGCCTGGCATGTGGTCATGAGTGGATGGTGAGGCTCTCCTGCTTCCAGATCCTTCGAAATTATTATTTTTTGGCCAGTCCTGGGGCCTGAACTCAGGGCCTGAGCACTGACTGTCCCTGAGCTTGAGCTTCTTTTTTGCTCAAGGCTAGCACTCTACCTCTTGAGCCATAGCACCACTTCCAGCTTTTTCTGTTCATGTGCTGAGGAATCGAACCCAGGACCTCATGCATGCAAGGCAAGCACTCTACCACTAAGCCACCTTCCCAACCCCAGAATTACCTTCTCAGGAAAGCTCAAGTCAGGCCGTGACCTTGGCCAAGTCAATGCTTTTGTTGTTGTTGTTGTGTTTTCAAGAGACACCAGCTGTTCAGAGAAGATGTTGGACCAAGGGATGTTTAAACTCAAGTTTCCTTTCCTTTCCCTGCCATTGGTTTTTGCAGGTATGCAGGCGCACACAAGGCCGAGCTGCTTTTAAAAGCCTTTTTAAATTGATGAGTAGGCTTTCTAGTTGTTCCTGTGCTAAAATAGCTTCTGGGAGAAAAAAAAAATATGTCTATTTGCAGCTTTTTTTTTTTTCCATTTCCATTTCTACCTTTTGAAAAACTATAGAAGTAGCATCGCCTAAAAGCCTGGCAAGCCAGATGCCTGTGGACAAAAGCTCCAAAGTCTTGCAAGTGCCCTGTGAGGGGCAGGGCGAGGTCTGGGTCCCCTCTGCGGGGAGACACTCACTGGCCGGTCCGGGCTCTGTCCCTGCTGGCTGCCGTTGGAACAGGGTCTCAGCATCAGCCTGGCTCACTACCACCCTCACCTGACACCAGGCCCAGGGAGCCTGCGGCAAATCCCACCCCACCCCACCCACCCTGGGTGCCCAGGCTCTGATCAGGCTGCTGAACTCTAGGTGACCATTTGCTCACTGGCTGTTCCTCCACTATGTCACCTGCCTTCCCAGGAGGAGGCGCCGAGGACTGGACTTGAGGCCTGCTCGGGGCAGAATGGAAAAGGCCCATTTATTCCTCCTGTAGTTTGGCCCCCAAGCATTCCAGGAGAGGGCTGTGACTCACCCATCAACCCCTCCCCCTAAGGTTTATGGAGAAGCCACCAGGAGCCAGGACGGTGCTGGGACACAGAGGTCCTACTGAAAGGGCCTCTCTCCTCGTGGTGGCCTTTCTCTACAGCTTAAAAAAAAAATGCAGGGAAATGGATGGACCTAGAACAAATCATGTTAAGTGAGGTAAGCCAAGCTCAGAGACACCAACAGCAGCCCACGGTTTCTCTCACAGGTAGAAATGGATGCCAGAAAATGGAAACAAGAGGTTTAAAAAAAAACAAAACTTTGTTCTGTTTTTGTTTCTTTTTGTCTTGTTCATTTATCTGTCTTTGGGAAGGTAAAGGGAAACACAGAAATGGAGGGACAAAGGGTGAACAAATGCAGCAGTGGTACTCACTAGTTGAAAATGCACCATACAACTTGTAGGTAGGGATGGGAGGTCAAAACGGGAAGAGAGTGAGGGAAGGGGTGACACTGTCCAAAAATAAATGTACTCATTACCTAACTTATGTAACTGTAACACCTCTGTACATCACCTAATTTAGAATAACAATAAAAATTTATTTAAAATGCAGTTAACGAGCCAGGTACTGGGGGCTGTGCCTACAATGCTAGCTACTCAGGCAGCTGAGGTCTGAGGACCGTGATTCAATGCCAGCCTGGGCAGGAAAGACCATGAGCCTCTTATCTCCAATTAATCACCAGAAAACTGGAAGTGGCACTGTGGGTTCAAAGTGGTAGAGCGCTTCCTTGAGCAAAAGAGCTCAGGGCCGGTGCCCAGGCCCCACGTTCACGCCTCAGGCCCGGAAAAAACAAATGCAGCAGCAGCAGAAAGCTTTTCTATAGCACTTATGGCATCTGTGGATGTGGGTCCCTGTTCTATGTGCTTCCCATACATGCCGGTATTCACCCATGAAGTTATAAGTGCTATCACCATGTCAATTCCATGCAGGAAGAAATGGGAGATCTTGTGATATGCAATCTGCCCATAGTCACACATCTGAGAAAAGGAACAGAACCAGGGAAACAACTCAGTGTCCTGCTAGGCACCGGGTTCTGCCAACAACCACCAGAGGGCGCTCTGCCGCGAGCCAGCCTTCAGATGAGCCATCAGAGGAGGTTACCCTGACAGCCACACCCCACATAGCCCCTGAGAGACCCCAGCCAGGCCACACGTGGAGTCCTGACCTGCAGGAACTATCATACCATCCATACATATGTACTTCAAAATAAAAAAAAGTTCATTGCAAAAATAAAGCCTAGGTCTTGAAGCTGGGAGTCTTCTTGGCTGTAGTTCTGTGTCTCTAGAAAGAGGGGGCCGGGCTTCCTCCTGTGTTGTGTGACCCTGAGCTTCCTCTGCTCACTCTTGCCTTCACAGGGTGGGGGGGGAGGGGGGAGGGAAGAGGAGGCGGGGGAGAGAGGTGCTGCACCTTGCCTCAAAGCATCTCAGCCTGCAACGTGCACACGGGGTTGAGGGGGGGGGGCTGCCGTGTGTGCATGCAACCCTGGGTGGCCATACCCACAACTGGGCGTGTCTGCAGACCCGCACACTGGCTTGGGAATGTGTGTCAATGCACATCTCCCAACAGGGGTGTGAGAATCGCTGGCAGGAACTCAGATCCTACAATCTGTCCACTCCAGGTCACGAAGCAAGTGATCATTAAACTGATGCAAAATAAGTAAATAAACAAAACCCTCTCATGCCTGTGTGCCTTGCACGTACACAAGTACACGAGTAATGCTCACGACAGCCCCAAGAATCAGGAGTCATTATTATTCCCATTTCACTGAGGAAACTGAGGCACTGAGAAGTTCAGTAAGTTCCCAAGAGTCACATGGGAATGGTTCATGTGTGGAGAGGTACATGTTGTGAGTATGCTCGTGTGAGTGCAGTGTGCTCATGAACACACGTGCATACAAGCACATGTATGTGCACGGAGAAACTGCCATAGGTGATTTCAAATATTCCAGTCACCAGATTTTGCAACGCCACAACAGAGCACCCTAAAACCACACACACACACACACACACACACGCACTTGGAGATGTTGGTGTGGAGAACATTCCCTAGAACTCTGGCTACAGAGAAATGGAGGTAAGGCTGCTGCCTGCACAGCTGAGATTCTTCAGATCCCTGAAGCCCAGCCCCCTCCCCTCAAACCCTGTGCAAGCCACGGCGGAGCAGTCGTGTTTGATAGCAGCCATCATCCATTGTGCGGCTAAAGGAATTCTTCTCATCCCAGGCGGTCCATTGTCCAGGCCAAGGTCAGTACATCCACATCGCAGTGGCAACACGTCACTCAAGAAAAGAAGGGAGCAAAGCCAGTTAGGCCTTCTCTTCCCCATTCCTGCCAGACTCTAGAAGAGATACTGAGGCAAGCACCAGGCCTCCATCCTGTGGCTCTGTATTGGAACACACGACCCCAACAGCAAAGTGCACGGTGTGTTTGCTCAAAGCAGACAGATTTCTATCACCAGCTCAAAGGAAGAAAGAACCATCTAGTGGCTTCAAAGACTCGCCCTACCTACCTACCAGGAAGCCACAGCGCCCATCTCTGCCCCCATGCGTCCACCTTGCCCGTCTGTTTGCATCCATGGCATCAAGTAGAATGTTCTGTCACCTGCTCCTTTCTCATTCATCTAGATGAAGATGGTTACAAATGGAAGCATTGTCGTGGCTGCATGGTGTTCCACCCGGTAAGAATATTCTACTATCATTTATCCACTCTACGAGATTGGTTCTGGTTTGGTGCTTTTATGAGACCATTCTTTGACACGTCTTCTCATGAAAATATGAAGACGTTGATGGAGTTGCTGATCATGGAGATGTGTGTTCAGCTTTTGATACAGCAGAATGGTTTTCTACAGTGGTTCTACCAACTGACAGGTTCACCAGATCCTTGTCCAAGGGCTTAGTACTTTCTGTCTCCTTCAGTTTCTCTATCTTAGGAGATTCTTTTTTTTTTTTTTTTTTTTGGCCAGTCCTGGGCCTTGGACTCCGGGCCTGAGCACTGTCCCTGGCTTCTTCCCGCTCAAGGCTAGCACTCCGCCACTTGAGCCACAGCGCCGCTTCTGGCCGTTTTCTGTATATGTGGTGCTGGGGAATCGAACCTAGGGCCTCGTGTATCCGAGGCAGGCACTCTTGCCACTAGGCTATATCCCCAGCCCAGGAGATTCTTTTATAAATTTAAAAATATTTCCTCACTGTTCCCCTGATACACTTCCATTGCTATTCCCAATGAGGGTTTATTTTGGCCCGTAGCAAAACCCAAAGAACTCTTCCACGTTTATGCATTGCACAAATATCACTATCAGCCCCAGCCACACACCCCTGGGGCCGCCTCAGCACAGTAGAAATGCAGAAAGGAGTTAATGCCAAAGACCTTGAGTAGCTACAAGACCTTCAAACCTGAACTTTTCTTGTAAGACATTAAAATTAAGGAAGATCCCATATCCTCCCAGGTCCGTCTTCCCCTCCCCCCCACCAAAGATCTGTACCCCACTGCCCGCCCATCCCGTGAGCCACGCTCCTGACTCTGGCTGGCTGGTGGTCACACAGATTGCCACCTGCCAAATAGATATACTGAGTTGGGCTGTAGGACGGGTATGGAGTGAGTTCCCCATGCTGGACTTTGATTTACATGAAGTGCAAGCCTCCTTCATCTGGTCCCCATCCTGAACAAAAATGTTCACAGAAAACAGGGCTGGCATTCTTCCAGCTCCTTTCCTACTTTGCTGCCCTTCCCTCAACTGTAAATTCTGATGGAATGACTTATCAAACCTCTCCCATCACCCGCCTCGGTGAGCTAGTTAGCTAGCTCCCACTTCTGGGTCTCCTAGCTATCTGCAAGGCAGGTATTGGCATGGCCAGCCGCTCAGGGTCCCAGGAGCACAGAGGTGCCCCCTGCGGCCACTAAACACCACATCTCCATGTTTCCCCAGGGTTCTTCTCCAAGCCTGCAGCTGGCAGACGCATCCTCTCCCTCTTGGTCCTTCCTTTTCCCCTCCGAGCCTCAGATTCGGGACCGGTGACTGATGAAAGAATGGGCAGTCAGACCCAGACAGACAGGCCTGAGCTCCAGACTCAGGGGCCTGAGCAGCCCGGGGGCAGTCAGATGGTGGAGGCTGTGGGTCTCCAACCAGCCAGCTAGATAAGATCAGGAGACCTGTCACTAGTTTTGTGATTTCAAAGAGGAAAGGCCTCTCTGAGCACATTTTCATCTTCACAATGTCCGCGTAACTAACCTAAGGATAACGCCATCTAGTAATAGCTTACCATTAGGTAAGAGCTGCCTGGCCTCTCCTTGCTGGGTTTCCTGAGCCAGCCTCGCTCCTGCCAGTTGTGACCTCAG
Organism: Perognathus longimembris pacificus; assembly: GCF_023159225.1. Classification (NCBI taxonomy): domain Eukaryota; kingdom Metazoa; phylum Chordata; class Mammalia; order Rodentia; family Heteromyidae; genus Perognathus; species Perognathus longimembris. Next base: position 75,608,453 of record NC_063166.1, on the reverse strand, counting down.
TTTTATCACCTGTGCTATGGGCACTTTAGTAACACCTCATGCTCTCTATCACGTGTTCTGCATTAAAGACTTTGGGTGGAAATGACTCCCGCATCATTTTGAAGGGTCTTTTAAACATGCAGTTGAGTCTAAGAAAAAAACGCTGGTCAAGTGATCCAAGGTCTGCCAGCCACAGAACAACACGCTCTGTCTCCTCATGTCATTTCTCTGATAGTCCATCTGAACCACAGCGTCTCCTCACGGCCATCCTGCCGTCTATAGACTCCCACCCAGACACTCAAGAGTCACTGGCTTCATCTCCAGGCCTCTTCTGCACTAGCAAGACCCTGCCGGGGGGGGGGGAGGGTCACTCTCTGGTGTTGGCACAGAAGTAACATTGCCCCTCCTCGGCATTCAGGCAGACAGGGAAGAAAGCCAAGCTCAGGCGCAACAGGGCATCTATGAGCACCCATTAGCCAACGCAGGAGCCATGGCCGAAGAGGGCAAACCACCTGTCTAAGGCTCAGTGAGGGAGGTTGGAGGGGTGTGGCGGGAGGACTCCAGGCTCCTGAGCCTCTAGAAACTCAGAGCCTATGCCATTCTGGAAGGGCTCCAAGACACCCCATTTTCTGCTTGTTCACCAGAATGGGTATGTGCTACTCCCCAGCAAAGAGCCAGGCCCTGCAGGCATGCGAAGCTCAATGCCGCTAGGGAAGGGGGAGGGGGTGCTGCTTTGCAAAAAGGAAAAAGAAAACTGGAAAACACATTTCCAAGTGGGGAAGGAGGGGGGCTCCTCCAGCCAGGACACTTCCTGCTTCAATCTCATTGTTTCCATCCCATTTAGAGAGAGCAAACGCTTCCTGGGATTCAATTTCTCTCATAATAGTTGGAAGGAAACAAAGCTATATATTGTAAACATTCACTGCTTTGTCTGAGAAAGAAAATCTTTATGGAGGGTAGAGGAGAGAAGCCAGCACACATGTAGATCAGGACCGCCCCCCCCCCAATCCACCCATCCCTAGTACCTTCGCACGGTACCTTCGCATGGCACCCATCCCTTCACATGGTACCTTCAAATATTTAAACAGCTCACATCTCAAGCCAGGAATCCAGGGCTTTAAGACAAATGTATTTTTAGCTACTGAAATGCAAAATTAAGATTGGGTAGATGTAAGTACCGAATCCCTCTCCACAGCTTTCTCTCAATGAAACCAAGACAGAGGCGCGAGGCTCTGTGCTTAGGAAGTGAGTTCTGCGTGACATACACTCAGTCTTCTGCACAGACACAGGACGGGGGTTCCTCTCCCTTCCCCACGTTTCATTCTCCAGCTGTGAAGTGATATTAAATGTCATCAGATCCGAGCAAAATCTATGGTCTGGAAGCAGTTGCCTTTAAGGCCCCCTCATATTTATTCAAAATTCATGAATCATGTTCCGATAACACAGCCATAATTATTTTTAAAGTGCGGAGGTTTGTGGCTTTAATAGGAAACGCTCGCAAAAGGCCTTTTCTCTTTGATTGTTTGTAATCTTAGCAGTAATCGCCGTGGTTACCTTCACCTGCACCACAGCGGCGAAACACAATTTCATTTCAATATGAATCGCGAGCTCTTCACCCAGGTTTTAATTAAAGCAATAAAAGCCCTGTCATCTTTGCCCTTTCCAATGTACACAGACTCAGAGGCCAGAGTTATATAGGAGGACTAGATTCTGAGATCCCAGCTCTCGGGGGAAGAGTCTCCTACAGCCCCAGTGCATGGCTTTGTTTCTGAGAAGCCCTGCTCATCGCTGTCTATGAGCTGCTACGTGTGTGCATCTGTAAAATGGGCACAGCAAACTGTACCCCGTACAACGATCAGCTGAAAGAGGCCATGCTCCAAGGAAAAAGAGGGACTGGGCCTCATATCTGAACCCAAACGTTAATTTAACATTATTATCTATTTTTATGGCTAGGAAACCCAATAGACATTCATTCCTGATTAGCACAGGGAAACATTCCAGGTTGATAGGTGTGAAAGGAACCAAGTGGGAAGAATCTTGAACTCAAAACTTCTTGGATCTTTCTTTTTTTCCTTGTGTTCTGAGCATTCTATACCACCCCCTACTGGGTTGGACACTTCCAGCTCAAGGCCATAAGCACCTCAGGTATCAAGACTGCAGGCACCAGTTCTCTTCTCCTGAGGTTTGCTTGGTTGTTTCTCTATCCACCACAGATCCAGCTCTAGGTGTTTGCAAAAACCTGACCAGACACACTTGGGAATCTACAGAGGGCTGATGCACAGACCCAATGGGTGGTGCTTGGAACCAAGTGCAAGAATCCAGCCAGGCACCAGTGGCCCACGCCTGTAATCCCAGCTACTCAGGAAGCTGAAATCTGGAGATTGCAGTTTGAAGCCAGCCTGGGCAGTCCATGTAACTCTTATCTCCAATTAGCCACCAAAAAGCTGGAAGTGGAGTTGTAGCCCAAGTGGTGGAGCACCAGTCTTGAGCACAAAAAGCTCAGGGACAGGGGCTGGGAATATGGCATAGTGGCAAGAGTGCTTGCCTCGTATACATGAAGCCCTGGGTTCAATTCCCTAGCACCACATATATAGAAATCAGCCAGAAGTGGCGCTGTGGCTCAAGTGGCAGAGTGTTAGCCTAGAGCAAAAAGAAGCCAGGGACAGTGCTCAGGCCCTGAGTCCAAGGCCCAGGACTGGCAAAAAAAAAAAAAAAAAAAAAGCTCAGGGAGAGCACCCAGGCTGAGTTCAAGCCACCTCTCTCCCCCCCACACCCCCATCCCAAACAAAAACTCACTAGTGGTTCATGCCTGTAATCCTAGCTATTCAGGAGACTGAGATCTGAGGATCATGGTTCAAAGCTAGCCCAGGCAGGAAAGTCCCCACGAGACTCTGATCTCCAATTAACCACCAGAAAACTAGAAGTGACGCTGTGGCTCAAGGCTAACTGGCCTTGAGCAAAAAGAGCTCAGGGATAGTGCCCAGGCTCTGAGTTCAAGTGCCACAACTGAAAAAAAAAGAATCCACGAGGCTCCAAGTTCTTGCCTATTTGGGGCATGCAGGTGAGGTGAGACACCGGGAAGTCTCCTGTCATTGTTATGTTATTGAATGTGTCATTTTTCATGTGTGCACATATTCCTGTGGAGTACACTTCCCAAACAATTTCTGGGTTAGAGGTCAATGCATTTATAATTTTAATAGATGTTGACAATCTGCCTTCTTTCAAGGTCACAGCAATTTATTCTTCCTATAACAATATATACTATCTGCTTTTCTCTCTCTTTTTCGCTTTACTCTGACAGAGTAGGTTATCCAACCTTTGGATTTTTGTCAACCCTACAGGTGATAGATGGTATATATATATCAATGGTAAAAAAATATATCAATGGTATTTTTTTTCTCTTATGAACTATTCTTAGCATCTATTCATATACTGAAAATCCATGTGTAGTTTCCTTTCTGTAATCAGCTCCTTGTTCTCTTCCAGAGTTTTAAAATGGATTTCTAGTAATTCTTCATATATTATTAAGGAGGTTAGTCCTTTCGATTGTGTTGTAACTTCTTGAATGTATTTCTTGCCTGATTCGCCTCCCTTCTTAAACTGAGGGCCCTGTACTAAGCTAACTTCCCAACCCCAGTTAATTGTTCAATTTCAAAGCCTTTTCTTCTAAGGTTTGAGTCACAGGAACATCTTCCCTGCTCCAAACTGTAAAGTCCATAAAGATCCTTTATTGGTGCATTTGTGGTTTCCTTGAGTACATGTAAGTCTGACTTACTTAAAAATGTATGATAGGGAATCAGCTGTGAGCCTATCATCTTTCTCTAAATCTTTCTTTTCTTAATTTCCTCTGCCCTTGGTTTCTAGGACTCCAGGTTCTCCTACGTCTCAGAACTCCCCTCCCTCCCCGGCTTCAGTTTCAGATGTTGGAGCTCAGAATTTAAGGATCATAGATCCTCTGATCTACCATCTAGATCCACAAATCTCATCTAGGGTTTTGAGGATTTCTGGTACACTTCTCCCACAAGCTCCAGGCTGGTACCACCACAGCACCGACCACTTGCAGACTCCTCCACTTCAACTTGTACCCCAGATGTCACGTCCCAGCCTGACCCCATCAAACCTGCACCCCCCCCCCCCAGGCCCTCCCCACCTCAGAAGATGGCACCACCATGCTAGAAAGCAGGGTCACAGTAGAAACTTGTTACTCCCACATCTCTCTCCTCTTCTATGTCCATCACCCACCCTTCACTTCCTACTGACTTTATCTCTGAGACACAGCTCAGACCATCTCCCCACCTCGACCTCCATCACAACCTAGGGCAAGTGTCCCCTCACCCGGCCTCACTATGCTGATGACCACATCACTCAATCTCAATTTCCCCCTGACTCTATCTGTTACACACACTTACACACACACACACACACACACACTCAATCACTCTTTACAAAAACCTCAGATCTTTAGCCAAAAAAAAAAAAGATAAGGGCCAAGAGAGTGGAAAACAAGGCACCGCCAGGAGGGCGTCTCGTGAGGAGCTGACGGCTGCAGGTCTTCCTTCTCCTCCCCAACCCCCATGAAATAAATACACGAGCATTTTTGGAGGGGATTTCCATCAGAGGAAGTGTCTGTAAACACACAGAGGTGGCTGGGGACCCATCTTGTGTCACCAAAGCATTATTTATGGTCAGAAAAACAGTGACAATGAACCATAGCTAGTTTTTTGGAAAATGTGTTTTGCCTAACTCTCTCAGTTGAGATTCCCTAGAAGTAGCACCTGGGGAGGGGGATTCCTATGAAGGGGACCCAGTATAGGAGGGATGCTGGAAGCAGGGAGAGAGGAAACGGGGAAAGGACAGGACAGGACAGGGCAGGAGTTAAACAAGGATGCAGCCTCAGCTGGAGCTCCATGGAGAGTTGCAGAGCTGATCAGGAAGTACCCACACACCCCTTCTAGCTCACTGATCAGTACCCACACACCCCCTCTAGCTCACTGATCAGTACCCACATACCCTCTCTAGCTCACAGTTCTTATTGGGTAAAGGCTGAATTTCTAGAGCAGTTAGCAGTGAACATCCAGCAGCTGGACAGGGGTGGCTTGGCTGGTCAGCACCCACAGAGCCCACAGCCGTACCCTGTTCTCCCGGAACCCCACGAGGCAAGCATCACTGTCTCCTCTCAATAGTAGAAGAGCTGGAATTTGAACCCAGGTCTGCTGAAGCCCAAGCCTACTTCCTGTCCCCTTTGCCCCTTCCCAGAACCATCTCCTTCATGCTGGGATGGTGTAGCCAAGAATGACCAATCCTCTTGACCCCTGGGCGGGGTCTGCACTCAGCAACGCAGTTCTTGAGGACGCAGCCCTGTCTGAGAGAATGACATCTCAGTCTGCCCAGGAAAGTCGGGGACCAAAGTAACTCGAAGACAGGCACAGAGGAGGAGGGAGGGGCAGGATAGAGGAGGGATTGATCATTTATGAAAGCTAAGGTAGCTAGGCAGGAATTGTGTGGAGATTTAAACACACACACACACACACACACACACACACACACACACACACACACACACACCAAACAACAGAGCATGAATTTGCAAAAGCAACGTCCAACCTATTAGAACCAATTGGAAAAGTGTATGAAGGAAGAGACACAGGGCTAGCCCATACCTAATGGGAGCCTTGGTTTAGGTCTAGACTATGGCTTCGCAGTAAACAAAAAACATACTGCAGGAAAGAGCAGGTTTGTGACAGGCCAGCACTGGACATCCTGAGGGCAAAGACATTCCAAAACATGGCTTCCTGCCCATATCTAGAGCCTGGGACATCGGAAGTGCCCAATATACATTTTCTAGGGTAGGCTAACCAGATTATTTAACTGTACTTAGAAAGTGTATTTATAGCACCCAGTGCTGGTGGCTCATACCTATAACCCTACCTACTTAGGCGGCTGAGATCGAAGATCACAGTTTGAAACCAGCAATAGCAGAAAAGCCCCCAAGAGATTCTTACCTCCAATTAACCACCAGAAAGCCAGAAGTGGAGCTGTAGCTCCAAGTGGTAGAGTGCTAGCCTTGAGCAAAAGAGCTCATGGACAGTGCCCAGGCCCTGGGTTCAAGGCCCACTACCAACAACAGAAAAAAAGAAGGTGTGTTCATGATGTAGATCTATGAGAGCCTTGGGACCCCTGCTGGCCCTGAAGCCTTTATTTTGACTGCCTCATCTATGTCAGTAACAGGGACACACATCACGGCATGCCGTCCACCTGTGTTAGGTGGTGTGGGTACTCTAGAAAAAAGGCAAGGTATTAAAGACTAGCTGCACACCTGTGGCTCAGTCCTGTAATCCTAGGAGGCTGAGATCTGAGGATAGAGGTTCAAAGACAGCCCAGACAGCCAGGTCTGTGAGGCTTGTATGGCCAATTAACCAGTAAAAAGCTAGTAGTGGAGCTGTGGCTTAAGTAATAGAGAGTTAGCCTTGAACAAAAAAATCATAAAAAGCTAAGAGACAATACCTAGGCCCTGAGTTCAAGCCCCCAGTACTAGCATAAAACAAACAAACAAACATGCAAGACTAGAGGCCAGTACTAGTACAGGACTGGGAAATGTGAGAGTTATTCTCCAACAAAATCAGCAGGAGCCACACTCTGTGTCTCCCACATGTAGTCTTTAAAAAGACCACAACACTTTGCAGCCACTGCCATCAAAAACTGGTCTCCATTTCCCCACTCCTTGGCTCTGTGACTAGCTGTGACCAGTAGGAAGAGCTAGCAGTCATGACATACCAGCTTCAAGTCGAGGTCTCCTGAGATCCTGCAGTATCTTTCCTCGCTGCTCTACAAGGCAGCCTTCCACCCTGTGAACAGCTTCAGGCTGGCCTACTGTAGGACAAGAGGCCCTGCGGGAGCAGCAAACCTCTTTCCATCCCACTCAGGCCTGCCCTCGAGTTCATTGCTCATTCTAGCTGAACCCAGTCAAACTGTAAATGAATGCAGCCATGAAATAAATATAATCTTAAGCCACTACAACACGAAGTGCTTGTTTTGCAGCGAAATGGGCAATGTTCAAAGGAGCCTGGGAGCTAGACACACACCTCTAATCCCAGCTCCTGGGAGGGGAAGGCTGCAGAATCACACCCCAGGGAAAAAGTGAGACCCCCATCTTTTAAAAAATGCAAAAAGGACAGAGGGGCATGGCTGAAGTGGTAGAATCCTTGCCTAGCATGTTAGCCCTGGGGTCAACCTCTAATATCACACACAGGTACATGGCACAAACATGATCGAGTTGCAAATTTTGCTTATACGAAAGTTGGCCCATGCTACAGGGTAGACTTAGAATCTCAGCAACTTCTAATGCCTGCTTCATAGAGTGTGCAGTTAGAGAAGCCCTGTGTAGGGGTGAGAGCCAGCACCACAGCTCTGGAAAGACTGGGAGTCCAGTTACCCTGCTCTCCTGTTAGGGAAAGCAGAGAAAAGCGAGGGTCACTTTCCTCCACCACCCACCCACCACACCGGCGTTTCCTGACTGCCTGCTGTATGCCCGACACTGGGCCCCACTGGAGTGCAAGCAGTGCAGGGAGAGACATGGAGTTACAGAAAATGATCCAGTGCCATGAGAAACATGAGGAGGGGGGTTGATTGGATTTGGGGGTCAATTACTTCCTGGCTTAGGAAGTAATATGAAGGGTCAATTAAGTCAGTGGCCACCTGGGAGTGGACAGTACCAGGCTCTCCAAAGGCAGAGCAAGGTCAGGGATGGAGCTTGGTGTGAGCCCCTGGCTGGGTCATCTTGGCGGAGTCAATCAACATCCTGGAGCCTCAGCTGTATCTACCATGGCCTTGGCAGTAACATGAAGATGGCTAAGATAACCACTGAGAAACATTCTGCAGTCTAGTTGGTGCGAGAACGACAGCTGAGACGGCTGTTATCCATAGTTTGGGGGGAGAGGACATTATTGTCTCAGAGTCTCCTCTCAAGGACTGTACCCCATCTGTGAAAGCCTAAAAGCAGACACAGTTCTCAGAGCCCCAAGTTCCTTTCTCGGTCGGAGGTACCAAGACTTTGTACCAGGGTGACAGCTAGACCTGACTCCACTGGTTCTGAGCGCCAGTGCTCAGCACATGAACAAAAGGCCATACAGACCAGGTACCAGTGGCTCAAGCCTGAACTCCTAGCTACCCAGGAGGCTGAGCTCCAAAGACCACAGTTTGGAGCCAGCCTGGGCAGAAAAGTTCACAAGACTCTTATCTCCAATTCACCACTAAGAAGCCAGAAGTGGAGGGGTGTGTGACTCAAGTGGTAGGGTGCCAGCTTTGAGCAAAGAAAGTTCAGGGACCATGCCCAAGCCCTGAGTTCAAGCCCAAGTAATGGCACAAAAAAAAAGCAATGAAGATAGTGTGAAAAGGCACAGGAGATATTCTGGAGTTAGTTCAGGAGGACAGCTGCATTTCCAGGTTGATTATGAACGTGTGACATCAATGGATGCTCCAGGGGCCTGGAGTTTTGTCCGTCAGTCTTACAAGGTGGCACATGTAAAGCAATGTAAGAGAACATAGCTGCAGTAGCCTGGTGCTTACACTGGCCAGAAAAGGGGCATGGTGTCACCTTAGCACATGTAGCCTGCCCTGGCAAGGGAAGGGGAGGCAATGTCCTGCGAAGGCCCCACTGGGACCACAGGAGCTTCCTCCCTGGCAGGGCTGAGGGTCACAGGCCAGCCTCTCATTCATTGGCTGCCCTCGGGGACCTACCACACTTAAGTAAGGCACAGAAATGTCTGCTTCCTTCCCCGCCTGGAAAACAGACCCAGCCTGTTGGTGGAGAGACCATCCAATTCAGACTCCACAGACAGAAGGTGGAGGTCAGGAACAGGGCCGGCTTTCTTCCCACAGCGCAGCAGGTTATGTTGCAGCTATGCACTGCCCGGCTTTTGAGCTGCACTAGCAGGCTGCAGGTGGCACGGGCCTCACTGGCCCACTCTCATGCACAGTCTGTGATGAGGACCCTCCCCCAGGGCTGCAAGAAGGATGTCCACAGCTGGGAGAAATGCTCACTTTCATCTCTTTATGGAAACACCACTCCAGTTTGCATGTGTGGCCCCCAGAAGGCTGGCGTCAGACAGTGACACACACATACTCCCCACTCACTGCCAGAAATGACCCTGCCGGAAGCCTCTGCTCCCCTGAAGTGCCAGGTCCACACCACCAGCCTCCCCAGTGGCCTCTGACATCTGACTCCAGGCAGGCAGAGAACCCTGATCGCCTAGGCCTGGTTCTGTAGGCATCTGCTATTAGCATGTCCCCAGCACACTGCAAGCAAGAAACGGCCAGCACCTGGGAACCCCCCAAATTTTCCCTGACATCACATTTTGAGTATCATCCAGTTCCTACTATTTCATCACAGGAAGCCACCAGCAGCCAGGGGAGTTGATTTCCAGAACATTCTTCTCCGAACACAGTTGAAGAACTCAACTGATCTTCTTGAACATTCTGAGAGGGAAGAGCAGCAGGTTGTTCTCCCTAACTTTCCAGCCCTCCTTCCTCCACACCCCAGGGGCAGCTTGGCTCCAGCAAGCCCGAGCTCAGACCCCACTCGGGGGGGAAGGGGCACCCACCTGGCTGGTTGGCAGGAGCTCTGGGTTGCTGTCACTCATCCCCACGTAGGCACTGTCACCATCAAACTAGAACAGAGAGAGAGAAGCAGTGCTGATTAAAACATGTTCAGAGTGGCGGCAGGAGAAGCCACCAATGGAGGTCAGGGGACTGTGCCAACCGGAATGGACAGAGGAGCCTCGGACACCCAAGGCCCCCTTCCAGCAGGGCTCCATGCTGTCACATGGAGGATGAAGATGGAGACCCAAGCCCTGCACTCCACTCCCTGGCCGGGCATGCTCGGAGCCTCCGCATCCCAGAAGGTTGCAAGCACCTCGCAGCCAGTGTCCTCCAGGCAATCAGCGAGAGCTAGACTCCTATGTGCCTGCCAGGCAAGGCTGAGAGCTCCCCAGAGAGCCTTGGGGCCATCGCATGACCTTAGACGTGTCTAATATTCCCCAGTGAGTGGGTAACGTGCACGTGTAATTCGCTGAGTAGGCAGGTGCACTTACGACTTTGGTAAACACGCTCCCCATGCAGTTCATGCTCTCTCCTTAGAGACCTCAGCCCAAAAGATCTGGCTAAGAGTGCTTAGCCTGGCACTGTGAAACACGCTTCCTAAAAGGACAGTTCTAAACCCTCGTGGTAGACTAACAAGGAACGTGCACTTTTCCCCTGCTAAAAACCAAGGAAACAGGTGGGGGAGGGTAGGATAACTCCCCCTGTGGAGAAACCGAGACTGAGCACCACTTGGTTGCTTTGCCCTGCTCCATCTCTCTAACTGGGCTGCAACCTCCCTCCCTGCTAGCAGAGATCAAGGATTTTCTAGATCCTTCCAAGGACCGAACAATTCGATTCGCCCAGAGCTCAGCACATAGCAGATACTTGACAAGTGTGTTAGAGGCTCGGGGAAGAGAAGAGTTGTCCTCAGCAACCATTTTGGAGACCACTGGTTGCTGGGGAGCTTGGCCCGCAGTCTTGGAAAGGAGACCCTGGATTGAGGGAGCGGACAAACAAGAGGGTGGGCAGATGCCTGTGAGGCCATCAAGGCATGTCTGAAGGTGGCTTCCTCATTCACACTTTTGTTCAGCCAACATCTAAGAAAGATCTGCCCTGTGCTGGAGTAAACTAGCACCTGGCTCTCGTGAAGGACTTGGCCTGGGGTCTGCCTCTGTGTCTTACACAGTGCCCCAGAGCATGCTGGGATGGGAATCTGAACAGAAGCCTGAGGCTGAAGAGAGACCTGCCCTTTGCCCACCTTTGCCAGAGCTCCAACCTGGCATAACCTCTAGAGTGGGGACATGAGGAGGGAGGGGGACCCCGAGGGCTCTGCGGCTACCCTCTGGCTTGGCCTGTGGCTTGGTCTCTGCCACTAAGTCCTAGGGTTTACACCCTTGCACACACTCCTTCAGAGCAAAGAGGGGGTCACAAATTCGCCTCTTCCCCCAGACGCAGCAGGGCCACCTCTATCTCCAGATCACCATTGCTCAGTGTGTGCTGAGGTGACCTGGGTGGCATGCAAAGACACAGGTGCACCCAAGGCCCGTGTTGGCATGGGCCTGTGTCATACAATAAACAAGAAAGCACATGGCAGGGCTGGGAATATGGCCTAGTGGCAAGAATGCTTGCCTCCTACACATGAAGCGCTCGGTTCGATTCCCCAGCACCACATATGGAAAACGGCCAGAAGGGGCGCTGTGGCTCAGGTGGCAGAGTGCTGGCCTTGAGCGGGAAGAAGCCAGGGACAGGGCTCAAGCCCTGAGTCCAAGGCCCAGGACTGGCCAAAAAAAAAAAAAAAAAAAGAAAGCACATGGCCCCCCATGCCTCGCACCCCTGGGTAACACAAACCAATGCACGCAGAGCACAAGCACAAGGATGCGCATGTCAGATTGTGTGTGTTGGACACACAGTCCCCAGAGCAGACACACAGGAAGCAGGGTGCACCAGACACGTGGAAATCCACCACACATCTGCAGCTCTCTAATGCCATCCACCTAAGTGTGAACACAAACACACAGCAAGTATGGATAGGGAGACTCACGGGGCCTGAATCCCGTGCCTCTTTCATAATTTATCAGTCCTTCAGCCAAAATAAATAAATAAATAAATAAAACAACCCTGTTTTGATACACCACACAGCCTTCTGCATGCTTTAAATTGTGAAGAAGAAATGGGGGGGGGGGGAACCACAGACTAAGAACTGCCGTGCAACTTGTCAAGAGAACATCCTCTTAGCCACTGCCTGGAATAGATTAATTTTCCCCATTTCATATTCTAATTATAATTCCTTTTCCCACTGCCATCTTCAGTCCTCATTACAGCTGGAAGATTGTTCTGCAAAAGCCAGGCCTTCATCTTCCCTTCCCAAGAGTTTTGTCATGGAAATGAGTTTTGGAATCTGAAAGAACTCACATTTTCGCAAACATCGAATGCAAAAGGATAACCCTTTCACAATGGCCACAAGACGTGTTCACAGAGGCTTCTCAAGGGTCTGCCTCTCCCTCTGTGTGGTCCCCTTGGGGACAGGCGATCCTGGGTCCCTATTCCAACATCCACCTCCCAATCTAAGTATATCATGTTCTCGAAAAGGGTGTTTTTTTAATCTTAAAGCAAACCTAGGCTCATAGCAGGCAATGTGCAAAGTAAAGAACACTGGGTCTTAAGAGTCAAGAGCCCAGCTCCACCTGTCCCACCTCGGCAAAGTTCCTCAGCTAGTCCTAGCCTTATCTTTCTGACTCTGAAAATTATTGATTCATGATAGATATCAATAAAATATGTGGGGTGGGCACATAAAATAAGTGGGTGGGTAAAAGGGAGAAATGAAATAAAGGATGGGTGGGTACAAGGATGCATGGATACAAACCCAGATGACTAATGGATGAATGATAGCTGGGTGGATGGCTAGATGGATGGTGGCTCTTAGATGGGTAATGGATAGTATAAATAATCCTTGTTCAACAGAAACTTAATACAAGTCATAAATGTGAGCCGCACATGGTAAATTTTCTAGTAGCTACAGTTTAAAGGGTATATAGCCTATTTAACCTAAAATATTTACAATATCATGATCTCAATATGTAATCAACATAAACCTACTAACACTTAATAAGATGGTTTATTTAATAGGGTAGAGGAATGAACAAATGCATGGATGGATGGTCGGATGGATGGATGAGCAGATGCAGCTGGGGATGTGTAGATGGCAATGGCTGAGAGAAGTGGCTGGATAAACAGATGCATGCATGAATGAATGGATGCATGGATGGATGGATGGGTGGATGGGAGAATGAAGTGCCTGGGTAGATAGACTAGGGTGGATGGGTGAATGGGATGCAATGGAGTGTTAGATAAGCTGTCTGGTATTTCCTGCTGACTCTTTTTGTACTTTCCTTGGACAAAGTCATGGCTTCTCGGAATTGCAGTATGTCGCTGCCTCTGAATTCCTTATCACTAGCTAAGTTACCTCAATATTCCCATGTACAATGTCTCCCTGGACACTTCCCCGGTTTAGTTAATGAGCTCCTCTCCTCCAATCCAACACTGAACGCCGGACAGGATGAACCTGCTATTCCTCCAGCACTCCCTCATCATGGTGCAAGGAGTCACTCCACAGTTCCACCTCCACACCCCTGGGTAGCCCATCCAGTCACCCCTAAAAGCTTTCTGCTTGGTGAACCCACAGATTCATTTTCACCTTGGCTATTACTAGTGATCTTTCACAATCTCCTCACCTTTCAGATTAAACCCTACTTGTACTGCATATCTCTGAGCCCTACATCCAGATGCCCCCATGCCCAGCCCAGGGACTCAGATCCAAATGCCCTCAATGTTGTAGAAACAGCCTGGAGCATTTGCCTCCTGCAGTCCTCTCTGCATTGAAGTCCAGCCCTTCCTCCCTCTGGCACTCCCTCCTTCCCCATCTGCCTTACCCACCCCTTCCAGTCTTGCTTCTTACAAATCCACAGCCGACTAGGAATAGCCTGGATTCTGAGCATTGGTTCCACTAACTACTGGCTGGTCACGTGACCTTGGATTTCTATACATTTAACCTTGGATTTCACTTCTCTGTGCTTTCGTTTCCTCACCTGTAATACAGTAGCTAATATTCCCACTTCATGTCATTCTTGACATCTGTGATGGGATATTAGGAGCTAAGATCTGTGACCTGTTTAATGATGTTAGCCATTTCTAACAGATGCTTGACAAATGTTACCTATTACTGCTATTTCATGCTAAGCTCGTATCCTATAGCCAGGCCTTCCCCCAACTACTTACATCACCACCACCCTGTGATTCTGAATAGGTCAAGCGTCTTCCTCCAGTTCAAGACCAGTCCCTTTGCTTTGATCCCAGCATTTCTCCTATGTCTCCACTGTGCTCATTCTCCTTCTTGTTCCCAGGCCTATGCTGCACCTACAATGTACCAAGGACCAGATTCCCACACACTGGGGATTCTACAGTGAATGGTTGTTGTTGCTGCTCCCTGGGAACTTGCAAACATGTGAATAAATAATGGCACTAGAAAGAAGGAAAGAGAGATTAAGCAGCCATTCACAGAATACCATCTGCCAGGCTCTTACTGTGTTCCAGACTTGTTCTAGATGCCAGGAAGACCATAATAATGGTCAGGACATTGCCCTGCTTCCCAGAAGCCCCCAGTCCTCTGAAGAAGCCAGTGGCCCTTTTACTCCTTCCTGTTCTCCAGAACTGCAATGAAAAGCCAGTCTTGACCATAGCCTGAGCTCTAAACAAGTGATCACAGACATGACTAAAAGCCTTCCTGATTGGCCAATGACAGCTTTTCTGTAACTCCCATTCCACCACCAGCCCTATATTCACAGATGGGAACAGCCATCCCTGGAACTTGTGCCTCCTGAACTCCATGTTTCCACAAACTTGCAAAGCCCAGCTCTTGTTTAATTCAGAAAGACTAGCCGTGTGGAATACTGTGGTGAAACACATTCAGATTCTTGTTGTAGACAGTGACGCAGGTGACAGGGCCAGGACCAGGCTAGCACAGGGGACAGAAGCAGGAGGTGGGCTTTCCCATACAGGTATTGTAAAACAGTGACTTAGAAGCTCTACCCTATGAGGGATATAAGAGGTGGCAGGGTAATGAGCAGGTGCACAACACCCAAGGCTGCTGTGCACACAGGCTGGAGAGTACCTACAGTATACCAGCCCTTGACCTGTGCCAGATCATCTCACTGGAACCCCGTGGAGATGGCAGGCCTGCCATGACCACCCCTGCACAGACAGAGCAAGGTGATGATCAGAGTATTTGGGAACGTGCCAGTGTCAGCCTGCCCAGGTACCAAAGCGATGCTGTTCTGTCTGACAAAGCTGCTGCCTGCTCCCCTCGGCACAGAGATATAGATCAAAGGCCAAGGAGGCACAGACCTGGAGAGGTGCGCCTCCTCTCTCTTTGGATCGCTGGGGAGATCTAAAGGGTAACAATCAAAGCAGCACAGAGCGCTCCCGCCAGCCCCCACACGTGCCCCCGAGAACACTCATTCTGCACAGATAAAGCCAAGACAGAGGCGCAAACCTGGCAGCTGTGACCAGGGCCCTGCCGCGGGTACAGTTTCACGTGGAAGTAGCCCAGGGAGATACGAATCAGGACAGGAAATGCCAGGCAGGGCGGGGACAGAGGCCTGGGCAGATGGAGAAGGGACGTCTCAGGCTCCAGTCAAGGTCCCATCCGCCATGTGGACAAGCACATGATGACACAGCAGTTACAAACGTGAGGCCTGGGATGCAGGTCACCAGGGTCCAAATTTGTGGGTGTACTATTTTCCACCGTGTGTGATTTCTTTTTAAATACGTATGCTTCTGTCCTCATCTTGGAAATGGGTATGATGATCACGGAGCCTTGACTGCTGCATTCAGTGAGTGACAATGCAGAAAGCGCTCAGTACATTGCCTCAGTACTGAGAAAAGCCTCCGCATCTGGTTTCACCACAACACATGGGGGTCACAGTGACGACCTCTCTTATGGGGATGAAGGACTGAGGACCATTTCCCACAAAACTCTTGAGGTCCTAAGCATGAGGAAAAGCATTGAACCTCCTGCCTATTGTACACAACTTGGAAAAAAAAATATCCTAAGTTCCAGTCTATAAAAACTCCTACTGAGCCGGGCACCGGTGGCTCACACCTATAATCCTAGCTACTCAGGAGGCTGAGATAGAGGCTCCCGGTTCAACGCCAGCCCTTGCAGAAAAGTCCATGAGAGTCTTATTTCCAACTACCCTCCAAAAGCCAGGAGTTGGGCTGTGGCTTCACTGAGAAAGCTAAGGGACAGCATCTACGTCCTGAGTTCAAACCCCAGGACCGGCACACAAAGAAAAGGAAGTTCTACCAAGGGCTAATTTTTTCCATGATGACAACTTTCATACAGTGTCCTCAGAAATGTTGAATCTCAATTTCTCTCCAACTAGGTTTTCTCCTGGTTAGTCTCCTTGCATTGCTGGACATTATGTTGGACATTCTACCTCTCTGTCTACTTGGGAAATTAGTGCCGCCACTGAGGCCCAGAGAGGCTGGGGATCTTCCCAAGGCCACACAGCCAGGCTGAGCCCAGGCTAAGTCTCCACACTCACACAGATTCCTACTCTGAACATGTATAAACTGTGTGACCCAGAGCAGGTGACCTTATGACCCCGGATTAGGTTCTGGGGAGACAAGTCTTGTGCCCAACATGCCAGAAGGGTTGAGGATATGCCTGGTGGGCAAGCTCAGAGCTGTGGACCCCTGTAGATTCCTCAGCCCCACTAGGAGCAGAAGTCACACCACTTGTTTTAGTCAGCTAAAAACAATAAGTCAGGAGGCAGCATACAAATGGCGGTGGTCCACACAGGGATGCTGGGTAAATGCCATCAGGTAGGTGCATGCTCTGGAAGGCAGGAGTCACTGTCCCCACCTCACAGACAAGACTCACCATCCTCCAGCTGGCTCTGACCCATCCCCTTCTAACCTTGTGCCAGCCAGAGGGCGGCCACCAGCCTGGTCGGCCACTGAACACTCAAAAGGCGACACCCACACTGAGCTATGCTTGCCTGGAACATGGACCCGAAGACACAAGACCAGAACAGCAACAAGAAGGATGCTCAGTATGCCATGCGTGTGGTTAAGACAGGTCACACATGGGTTCAACACACTACCAACACACACCGTTGAAGTTCCTAACCACTAACTTTACCTTTGTATGTTTGAATACAGCGACAAGGAAGTTTAAAACCACCTATGTGGTCGGCATTATACTCAGTTTTTAAAGTGTGTGTGGGAGGGGGTATCAGGCACGCTGAACTACCACCGAGCTATATCCCAGCCTGGCTAGTGTCTTGTTCTGGAAGAAGGTGACAGTCCAGACACACTGTCTCAGCCACTGCTCAGACCCCAAAACCCAGCCCATGGAGGAGCTGACTTCCATCCACATGTCTAATTTCCCTGGGTAGATGTGGGGAAACTGAGGCGCTGGGACAGAGAGACTTGTTTAGGGCGAGTGTCCAATAGAGAGGAATTTATCCATTCAGCAAATGTTACTTAGGCCCTCCTATGTGCTCTGAGTGTTGGTACACAGCAGGGAAACAAAATAGGGGGCCCACATTCCATTCCAAGGCTCAGCTCTGCTGCGGTGTGCAGGCTAGGCATGGCGGGCAGAGGACCAGAGTGATTCTGGAGGCCCGGACAGCGGAACTCAGCACAAAGCCCTTACTTCCCACAGGTGTCTCAGTCTCAGGGCTCACAGCCTATACATGTGGCAGGCCCAACCCCAGCCCATAGCTGGGGTCTACCTCCGAGGCCCACCACAGCACAAAAGCCAGCTGCCACTGCCAAGAAGGACCTGAACAGGGCAGGCCCAGTTAAGCAAAGAATGAATAGTGGTTTAGCAGCCCTAGGACAGCCACTGGTAACTTTGCACATAGACTGCATTACTGCAGATTTACAGCAAAAATTATCCTCTCAGCCCCGCTGAAAGCCATTCGGAGCTCGCTCCCATCCCCGATTATAAATCTAATTGCACATTCCAAACAGACAAGCGCTCATTAAGCTTTAATTATGCACATGTTGTTTTCAACAAACATTTTCATTTGGCCGCTGTGTGGAGGATGGATCCATGCAAGGAGCGGGGTTGGGAAGAAGTGGGTCAGGGTGTGGCTAGAGGGGGGCCATCGGAGGGGTAGGGCCAGGGCTGCGCTAGACTGGCTCATGATTTGATGCCCTTCTTCCGTTCCCAGAGTTCCCCTAAGCTGGCGCCCATAGGCCAGCTTAAGTAGGAACAGGGAAGAGAAGTCTCCACAGCCCTGCTCTTAGGCATCATGATCCTGCGGTTTGCACTCTCATTCTCCAACACCATCTTCCCATTCTGTGTCCCCCTACTCATTTCCCTCACCATTGTTTTCTGAGCATTGAGGGGTCAAAGCAGTGAGGGGCCAGACTCTGTCCTGGTCACTTTCTGCTCAGACCCATTTTCCCCAGTGGGTCACGATCTGAATCCTTTGTTGTTGCTGTTCAAGGCTAATGCTCTACTGCTTGAGTCGTGGCTCTGCTCTTGGCTTTTTGCTGGCTAACTGGAAGAGGAGAGTCTGACAGCCCTGTGGAGGCATCCCAGTTGGAACTTCCTAGCTCCAGCAAGCACTTTATTTTAACCCAAATGGGCCAGGTATCCAGCCCAGGCTGCCAAGACCTTCCCAGTGCGCCCAGGGCCACAGCCAGGGAGAGGCTCAGCCTCACATGAGCACCTCGGTTCCCAGTCCTAAGGAGGAGCTGGCTGGAATGTGGAAGCACCTACTGTAGCTATGGTCGTGGCTTTTGTTTGAACGCACCTGTGCCACGCAGGCGCAGTACGTGCTACAAGCTGGATAAATGACAAATGTCAACTCCTGCCACCCTCCCAACAACGACTCAGTGAGGTGAGGTACTGTTACAAAGGCTGCCGTCTCACTGATGAGCGCAAACTTGAGGTCATGTGGGGTTAAGCAGCTTACCCAAGAGCACACAGCGCCTAAGTGATAAGAGCCGGGATTCGAACCCAGGAAGTCCAACTCCAGAGTCCAAAGCTCCCCATGGCCAGGCTAACCTACTTCTGTGATCTTGCCAAATCCTTTCCCACAGTGTGGAGCTGTTCCAACACCCAGGCTCTTCCCCAGAGGCTATGCTGTGGTCAGAGTGTAGTAGAGCTCCATGGGTGCTGCCAATATTTGTGCCTGACAATTATCTACCAGGCACGCGGTTGGGAACAAGTCCCAAAAGTGATCCTTGCCAAAGACAATTAACTAAAAGCCACATGGGCGTGCTTGGGGTGGGACACTGCGGCTCGGGGGAGTGAGAGGGAGTGAGACAATGCGCAGCAGATGATCTAGGAGATATTTTCTCCCCAGCACTACAAAACAAGCCTTCAATCATACCACAAAAGGCTTGTATTGTTGGAAGGGAAATATGTCAACCACAGCGTTGGATTGTAGGGTGTTTTTTGTTTTGTTTTGTTTTAAGAAGAGGAAGAAAAAAAGATCTTTTGAAATTGTCATTTGACCTAGAAAGGTTTTTCTAGGTCACCTGAGCTTGGCATTTGTGTGCATCTAACCCCCAAACCTCACACAGACCTAGCGCCAGCTCTCTTCCTTTTGTCAGTACCAGATAACACAGGAAATGGCATTTGTAAACACTGTTAATACATATTTTTTTCATGCCGGTGTTGGGGCTTGAACTCAGGGTCTGGCAGTCTTGCTTGGCTTTTTACACTCAAGGCCGGCATTCTACCATTTGAGCTACACCTCCAGTTCCAGCTTTTTGCTGGTTAATCAGAGGTACGAGTCTCACGCCCAAGGCTGGCTTCAAATCATGATCCTCAGATCCTCGGCCTCATACGTAACCAGGATTTCAAGCATGAGTACCTGGTGCCTGCTGATGATTTTAGATCCTACATTAATGTCCGCCTATGGTGCAACTCTGAAGTAGATGGACTTGAGTTCAGATTCAGGCTCGGAATTTGTCTTGGGTGGCTCTGGGTAGGGATCTTGCCTTTCCCATCAGATTCCTCCCCTGGAAAGTGGGAATGGAGCTGGCACAGTCGTGCACGCAGCCTGCAGTGGGCGGTGCAGCAGGATGCCCTAGAAAGGCTGCTTTGCACCCAGCCACTCCCTCTGTCCTTCACCACAGAACCCTTATGCTCCAGATGGCTATGCTCTGCTCCAGATCGGCGGTGGAGGACTTGCCCAGTAAGACCTTCCCCTCCAGACCAAAACAGAAAGACTAATGCCGTTCTAAGACACAGATTTTGAATACACACTATTCTAATTTCTCTTCACTGCCTGCCACCCAGCTTTGACAGTCACTGATAATAATAAGGGACTTTCAAGCAGAATCAAGAACAGGAAGCATACACACGCTAGCCTCTGGTTAAAAACTTGTCTCAGTTGCTGATGGTAACCCAGCTGAAGATAAATCACAAGGAATCAAGACTGGCCATGCTTCGGACACTTCTCAGTCTTACACTGGGGAAACTGAGGCCAGGACACCGGTGGTACCCACAGCATACCAGGAGCGACATCCGTCATACTGCTGGGTTCCCCGAGCCCGCAGCTCAGTTACTATCAAAGCTCTGCCCTTAGGCACCCACAATGTCCTTGGCCAGGTCGCATGCTCTGCGGGGCAGCTGGGACACAGGAAAGACCTGAGGAGACACTAAAGTGAAGCTAGACCCAGGACAGAGCAGGTGGCACATCTTGTCAGGTAGAGGGGCGAGAGTGAGTCTAGGCCAGGCAGCTGGAACAAGGGAAACCTCGTGTGAGCAAGGAGGCCGAGATTCATCTTCAAGTCCTCTGAACAGAAGGAGCACCAACATTCACAGAAAGGAAACCAGGCAAGCATGTAAGGCTGTGAACAGAGCAATGGCCAGGCACCCACAGCACACGCCTACCATCCTAAGCTACTCAGGAGGCCGAGATCTAAGGATCAAGGTTTGAAGCCAGCCAGGAAAGCCAAATCCGGGGGATTCATCTCCAATTAACCAGAGGGGGGAAGAAAAAGCTGCAAGTGGAATTGTAGCTAAGCAACAGAACAGGACCCTTGAGCAAAACAACCTAAGCAACAGCTCCCAGGCCCTGAGTTCAAGCCCCACTAGAGGCACACACACACACACACACACAAACAGAGCAGCCAGAGCCTGCTTTGGCTATTCTGCAAAGCAACTATTAAAGCAATGCAGCAGTGACATAAAAATAAAATGAGAACTTTCAGCCGATGAGACAGAAAGAATTAGACCCAACTAGGCGTGGAAATGCCACGACTAAGGAAGCCGTTTACTCTGGGCCAGGCACCATTCAACGGACTTCACGCAGGACAATGCGCTCAATCTTGGTGTCAGCCTGGGCAGCAGACATTAGCATCCTTTTCACAGAGGCCAAATCAAGCTCCATTTAGCCTGCATGTTTGTGGGTCACCTGGCTAGAACCTGGCATTGCCAGACTCAACTCTCCCTAAAAGTCACGTCTGCAATGACGACTCAACTGTTATGTTTCTCCTTGTTGAAAACAATGATGACAAAGACCGATGATCTAATAAATGGAAGAAAGACCAAGGAGTTATCCTGTGTCGGAACATTGAGCTAGTTATAGCCACTCAAGCTGCCCACCCAAAGCACTCTGAATGGATTAAAGAGTTAAGTGTAAAAAAAAAAAGTCATGTTAGAGCAAAAAGATCTGAGCACAGTGTACAATGTTTATCAGATCCATGCAAGACAGCTTCCCCAGCCTTGAGCAATCACGGAGGAAGAGATTGACAGGTTCAAATATATACGCATTAATATCTTCTGTGGAAGGAAACATAATAAAACCAAAATGAAAAGGACATCAGACTAAGAAAATATCAGCCCCCACTAGGAGACAGTTAATATATACACTGTAGGAACAACTCCGTCAAATTAAACAGAAAGCAAGCACTGATAGACAAAAAGACACAAGATCCAAACAGAAAAAAGGCACCGGAGAAGCAGTATTTCCAAGAAACAAATTCATGGCGGGAGTGGGGTGGAAATGCACATGAAATAGACCTGAAAGTGTGAAAAACTGACTATCTCACTGCACCAGGGACGTGCAACATGCCACCCAGCTTATTGGAAAGCAATATGGTGAGTGACAACAGCTGGCAGAGAATCAGCTAGAAATGGGGGGATGGGGACCTCGGGTCCCTGTTGCTGCCTATGACCCTGTCCCCTCAAAGGCTGCCTGTCTCAAGTACAAATGGGCTGGCTGGCAAGAGCCTTGTGCTCTGAGCAGTGACAGAAGGACAGTCTTTTGTCTCCCTGGGGCGTCGTCGTCTAGGGTGGGGACAGGAGCAGGAACCAGAATCTGAGTGACTGTAACTACGCAGGGCTTGACAGGGGCCATGTAAGATTTCAGGGAGGGGGAGGTTAATCTAAGCAGGCTCTCTGCAGGATGAGTAGAATGAGCCAGGTGAGGGGACAGGCCAATAAGAAAAGCAGCAAAACAGGACCTGTTCATTGAACCCGGAAACCAAAGAGACGCAGAGACAGAAAAGCAAGAAACGCGACAGAAAAGTAAGCAGGGTGCATGGAGTGTCCAAAACAGAGGCCTGGGGTGTAAACCTCATTTTAGAAAGTGGCCTCTGGCTTCCTGGGGGAGAATGGGCTACAGAGGGTGAGGCCAGAGTCTACCTAGGAAGCAGCTGTGCGATCAGGTGATGGAGCCAGCAAAGGGCATGAAAGGAACACTGCAGAAAACAGTGATAAGGATATGAGAAACTTCCATCTGCGGCTAGAACAGGAAGCGGTTTGGATCCAGGATAAAATGACCCCGGTTCTCAAGTGTTCTGCAGAATCTGAGCATCTGAGAGTCTCAGTGAAATGAGCATTGCTAAGGGCAAAGGGATGACCCAGCAGTCAAAAAGGGGGTGACGCATGCAGGTCGCAAACCCTAATTTCCTCTCCTAGGTCACACACTTCCTTCTGATTTCTGATGATTCATACGAAGAAAAAAAACAAAAACCTCCCCCCTTCTAAATTCATAGCGGAAATGTTAGAGCACTTGGCCTCCGTGTCCCAAGCTTTAACCTCTGCCTCTGAGCCAACAAAACCCAACTTAACCCCAGGTGAGTGTGAAGATAGAAGAGTGTGGCAGCGATTCGGAGAGGACAACCCCTGCCACCAAACACACTCTACTTCTGGGGTGTTAAGTGCATCCCATTACAAAGAGCCCTACATCAGAGGTCGGGTCAGGAGCTCCCATGAGCCAGCAGCTTTCCACATTTCTAGTTAAGTGCATTTCAAGCAGAATCAAGTACCAGAGATACATGCTAGCCCCTGATTTGAAAACTGTCTCTTTGCACACGCAGGTGGTGCAAATGAGAAACTGAGGTTCCACAAAGGAAACTGAGCAAGGTCCTCAAGGCTGTGAGCCATGCCCTGGGTTCTGATCCCCTGTCATCATTCCCTTCAGCACAGGAAGAAACGGAAAGTCCCTGAGGTCGGCAGGGAGAAAGCGCTCCTGGGGGAGGAACGAGGGGTCTGAGGCAAGAAGATGTGGGTCCTTGGGGCCATGCCAGAGCACTTACGACTGACTTTCTTTACCCCATGGGGAGCCCACAGAAGAGTTCTGCAGCAGAGAAACATGCTATGAATGACGTCTTCAGAGATTATCCAGGCAGCCAGAGGGAGGAAGAGTCCATGAACGCCATTTAGAGTCTTCCCCATTTATAAAAATGGGCTCATGACGGCTGCCAGTGGCTCACACCTACCATCCTAGCTACAAAGGAGGCTGAGATCTGAGGACACTGGTTCAAAACCAGCCCGGGCAGGAAAGTCTGTAAGACTCCCATCTCCAATAAACTACCAAAAAAAAAAAAAAAAAGCCAGAAGTAGTGCTGTGGCTCAAGTGGTTGAGCACTTGTTTGGGGCAGCAATGCTCAGGAACAGCACCTAGGCACTGAGTTCAAGTCCCAGGACTGGCCTCACAGAGGAGGGGCAACAGGTGAGGGAGTCCAGCAGGTCCTGGCAGGAATTGGGGATAGGGGTGAACATTCCAGGCAGCACAACAGCCAGTGCAAAGGCCCTGCTGACGTGCGAGTGTGCTGGAGTCATCCTGGTCAGCCGAGGGACAGCAGGGTGGGCAGGGGAGGCAGCAGGGGAGGCCAGGGAGGCAACTGGGGGGCTGTGTGCGCCCACAGACGGCACTGCGATTGTCCTCCCTAGAGAGGAAGCTAGCACTTTTTCCATGGGCTTATCTGATGCTGTGGTTAGAGGAACCAGCACGGGCCAGCGCAAGAGACGCTTCCCCAACACATCTGAGCAACCTCAGTGAGGCGCAGGGCAGCTGACATCCGCCCAGGGCCTGCGGCTTCCACAGCTCCAGGGGCCCTGGGGCTGCTATTTTTGCTCTGTTTGGGGTTCTAGGGTGGGGCAGGGCAAGGGGGTCCACTGGGCCTGGCCCCTCTTTGTGTTTGCTTCACTCAGAGCAAGGTGGGGAGGTCATTCAGGTACTCCAAGTGTCCAGCAAGTGAGAAGTCTGTCCTATGTGTCTGTCATCTTGTCAGACGTGAGACTCTGCAAGCTCAGAGAGGTTAAGGTGTCTGTCCAAGATCACACAGCCCAATCAAGCTGCAGACTGGTGATTCTAAGCCTACGGGGCCTTCATTCTCTCTTTGCGTTTACTGTAGACAAGAGAGTGTCTCAAGCAGTTGCTCAAGGACGAGGTTCACTGCCAGAGGAGGAGGGCCAGGCATCTCTAGAGCATCACTGCGCTCAGGGAAGGCTCGGAGCAGAGACCCAGGACTTCTGCAAAGCAGGAAGGCCTGCCTGGGGCAGTGGGAAGGACTGGAGAGATCCTGTGGGAAAACAAGTCTGGAGCTGGAGGAACTGGGAAGCAATGGCTTAGCCAGAGCCGTTGGGCCTGACCTAGCATGAAGGCAGGTGAGAGGACCTCCAGGGGGCACGGGGACAGGGGTTCACATAGACACCTGGGGTGAGGCTCCTGGAATCACCAGGTGACTGGTAACACAGCAGGGCCACGCAGGTGGAGCAGGGCTCAAGGAGGATTCCAGGCCCGAGGCCTAAGTCCATGGGGAGCTGGGGAGGGAGAGGGAGAGTCTGAAGAGAAGACCCTGCAGGGATGTCTGCTCTAGGTGAGGACAGAGGTGAACGCCGAGGCCCAGGCTCATCCTCGCTCAACACACAGCACAGGTGAGTTGTGTGAAGCTTCTCAGCCAGGGATCCAGAAGGCAAAAATGGAAGACCCAGGCTCACAGACCCCACCCCAATGCTCATCCAAGCAATCCCATTAAGTAGGGGGCTTGAGGCCTGCCCTAGAAAACAGCTCCCAAGGGCTGGGAGAAGCCAACCATACAGGCTCCGGGGGCAATGCTTTCCTCCAGCTCCCCAGCAGGTGTCACTGCGGTGGCTCCTGCCGGGTGCCAGCTGCCTCCTGGGACCTCAGACAGCATCCAGCTTCTGATCCAAATTTCACCTGGTGGTGGGAAACAGGGCCCAGGGTCTCCACGTGGAAATCCATCTCGAACATGACACCCATCCTCTGAGGCCTGGATTGCTTTCCTGAGTGGGCAGAGAACTGGCCTAAGATCACCCAGCTCTGAGCCATTAACCAGGTCACTAGCAGCAAACAGTGAACTGGAGTTGCTGTTCCTGGGCCTGCCCATGTGCAGTACACATCAAAAGGTCCTACGGGATGGGGATGGGGGTGTGTGGGGGAAGGGAGGCACCACTGCTGTGCTTTATGTCCCTGGACTTGTGTGAGAGGTCACACAGTGGGCAAGACACAGAGCCATGACTGTAACAGGTATGGCTCACCAGGCAGGAGGGGGTAGACAGCTGTTCCCAGCCACACTGGGCCTTCCAAGGCCACAGTCCCACCCAGCCAGGGGCTCTCAGAACACAAGTCACTGCATGAGCACTGGATGGCGGTGCCCCTCAGAACCCCACCAACACACAGCTGCCTTCAGGAAGCTGTTCAGAAAGTGTGTAAGCCAGAAATGGACTTTAAGAGCCCAGGAAGTCCTACAATGAGTGTTCCATCCAGATGCCTGTCAGCCTGCCCCCTCACCCCGCCCCCAAGGGAAGGCAGTGCTAAGCACAGGGGGAGGCCCTCCGGCCACAGAAATTTGCACCCAATCACATACCCTGCTGTGAGACTCAGACCTCGCCCCACTGAACTCACGTTCTGAGCCACTTGTGCACTCACTCATCATTCAACATGTATAGAGGTCCTGCCACATTCTGGGCCAAGGGTATCATGTGATGTGTGTACACACATACACACACATGCACACACAGTCATCACAACAAGAAAGTAGCAGTCGTGTCCCTATTTTATGGATGAGAAAACTAAGATCTGGAAGGCTCGAGGAGTCTGTCCTCTATTCCAGACTCAATGTATGATACAGCTAAGCTCAGAAAGCCATACCCACCCCAAACCCTGGGGCCTAAGCAGGCACCCATGGCTGTCCCTCCCTAGTGCATCATCCTGTTGCCCCCCTATCCCCCACATACCCAGCCAGGCCCATTGCAGGGTGTGATGAAATGCTGAATGAATGAACAAACAAGTGCACACACCAACGAGGGCTCCCTAAGACTAGGCAACAAGACCCGGGCTGCCCCTGCTCTACAAGGCCAATCCCACCCAATCCAGAATCTTCTTCAGGAAGGAGCCACCCACTTAGATCCTGGGCCCTCCACAGCACCTTCATTGCACACGATGATAGAAGCCAGTCCAGGTCCCTGTCCACCCCAGCCAGCTTCACCTCATGAGGCTCCAATCCCCACTCCTCCCCCCCCACCCCGACGCTTACCTTCTGCAGAAACACACCTGCAGTGCCCCCACGTCTTGCAAGTAGAAGGAGCCCGAGTCTCATTCCACACAAGCCCAGACAGGGAGAGAACGCACCCTCCACAGCCTCTGTGCAAGTCTGCTGCATAATCAGCAGAGAAAGAAAGGGAGGAAAAAAATGCCAGAAATAGCAAGCTTTATAAGCCCTCCTGACAACTCTTGGTCCTGTATTGGCTGGAGGCCTGGCAACCTCCTCCCATCCCATCCCTACAAGGTGAAACGGGAAAACCTGTTATTTAACCTCTTTTTGTAAATCAAAATCCATCTTCTATCCCAATTCGGGCCTGCATGTTCAAAGCTCTGGGTAGCACTCGCCACACTAGGTCTCAGCGAGCAGAAAGGGAGATGGCCCTGTACATAGCCGGCTCAGCTCTGCGTCATCTGTGGCTTCAGTCTTTCTGAGTTCTGCACATACCCTGCCTGGGAGCCGGCTCTGTGCCAGAAGGGCCTGCACCAAGGCAGGTGGGCTGCACCTGTCAGCCTATGAGGCTTGCATGCCTTGTCACTCTGCAATTAGACTTCTGGGTCTCCAACCTGCAGAAAATACCTGTTCTCCCCTGCACGGATGATACCTACAGATGTGGCTTGTTGCTGGGGGAACCCGAGGCAAGCTAGAATACTGCTGGAATAGGCTGAGACAGAACAGGGTGGGATGAGGTCTGCAGGTGCAGCCTTGGAACTGGCTGGAAGAAAAAGTCAAGGCTAGAGTCCTATTTTCACAAAAATTGTGTGTGTGTGTGTGTGTGTTGTATGTGTGTGTATGCAAACTAGTAAGAGTAACAGTAGTCCCCTTAGGAAGCAAGCAGGAGAAGGCGGTATGTTCAATTGCTGTTTTTTTCTTCCTGGCTTTGTTCCATTCCTTTTTTTCTCTCTCTCTGTTTTGCAGAAGCAAGTTTTCCCATTTGTCACTTAAAATTAAAACACAGGAGCCTCCTTGGTTCCTTATCACTGGAATGGAGCCAGAAGGCCACGGGCCAAGGTCATCTGCCACAAAGCTGGGCTGGGGACAGTGCTGGCCAGAGGCTCTGTGGGTCCTTGCCCCACTCCCCACCCCCAATCTCATCAGCTTTCATAGAACTCCAGTTACATTAGGGCTCCGGGGGAATGTGAGCTGTGGAAGAAAACTGGGTTCAAGTCCCAGCTCTGCCTGCTGGGACCGCTGACTTCCCCGAGCCTCAGTTTCTCCATCTGCAGAATGGGAGAGGCTAGACCTTTCTGTACCATAGTTTCTGGGTGCTCTTAAGCCAGATGTTCATGTTTGGAAATATCAGATGCCGGGAAGTGTCACTGAGTCAGCAGCGTATCTGGGACTGAGCTAGCGGAGTTCTCAACACACCTATCAATGATAACCTCAGTGACAGAGAAGGGCGGGTCACAGAAGATGACAAAGGGGGCTGGTACCCCTCTGCATGAGAGCCAGAGAGGAGGCCTCCATGCCTCTGCACTTTTCTTTCTCTCCTATTCCCTCCGTCTGCATGCTCTTCCTAGCACTCCTACAACCACCTTCTCACCCTTCCTGCCCTCTCTCCTCAGAAGGGCTTTGCTGACCCCACTTACACTGACCGTGCTCTGTAGCAGGGCCCTCCACCACTCCAGACAACGGCTTCTGCACGGAAGGGGTTTGTCTGAGTTTACTGTGCACCTCTCTCATTGGGGGGGGGGGGTCAGCACTCCTCAGTGCCTGGACCATCGGTCATGTTCACCTCTGGGTCCCAGCTCCTTGCACAACAAGGCCCGACTCACAGTAGGTGCTACCCAAGTTTAAGATGGGAAAGAACTCTCTAGGTCCCAATGCATACAGACAAGGATTTTTTTAAAAAACTACATGGTTATTGATATGAAAACAGAAAGGACAATGAAGCCCACTGATCCAGAAGAGATTAAGTTAAACCACTGCTGTCTGTATAAGGGAATGCTACACAGACAGGAAAAATAATCAGCACTTATTAATGTGGAAAGAGCAGGCTACTTGTTTGTTGAATGTTAAATTAGATTTTTCTCAAGGCTGTGGGTTCTAACCTTAGACTACCAAAATTAGAAGGAAAGCAAAACAAACAAGAAACCAAAGATTCCGATAAGTTAAACATAAAAACATGACGCTAAAATCCTCCCATTATCCCTCACTCCCGTCATTCATTCTTCTGTTCCTTCTGTCTATGCTACTACTGCATGCAGAGCAAGGCTGTGGATGTGTCCCTGCCCTGCACCCCTGATCGTGGGTGTACAGGAGAACCAGGGAGACAGGGCCCACCCACAGCTAAGGACCTTGAGGTCATCGGCAAGCCAGGGCTTAGAAGAGTTGTCACCAGGGGTGGGATGTGAGGCAGAGCTCCGAAGTGCAGGTGCTCCCTGACTCACAGTGAGGTTACATCGGAGAAACCCATCCTAGGGGGAGTTGGAGGGACACTAAGTCAAAACTGCCCTTGAAGCCAGGTCCTGGTGGCTCACGCCTGCAATCCTAGCTACTCAGGGGGCTGAGACCTGAAGATCACAGTTCAAAGGCAATGGGGGCAGAAAGGTCCATGAGAATCTGATCTCCAATTAGCCACCTGATACCTGGAAGTGCTGTGCCACACACACACACACGCACACATACACACACGCACGCACACACACCAACAAAAGAAAACCAAAAACTGCGCTTGGGACACAATCTAACCAACACCATAGCTCTGCCCCATCCACCCATGCGGGTTCCATCTCACCTGGCACAAAGCCGGCTTGCTCACCGAGTTGGTGAGCTAAATCCCCAACTCCAGTTAAATACACTCCCAGGAAGTAAAAGTCTAAATGGCCATCCGGCTACTCCGAGTATGGTTTCTACTGAATTCTGTCAGGTACTTTCACATCAAGCCCCCCCCCCAAAAAAAATCATCCTAAATCAGGAACCATTTGAAAAGGCAGGGAAGTCACTGAATTCTTCACGTGGGGCTCAGCCCCTTACCCTTCTCCATTCTCCACCTGTGAGAAAGGGGGCTGACCCTGGACTTGTGGGGCAAGGCAGGATTGGTGGGGGGGAGGGGTTGGCCTCCTTAGCAACACAGCAGGCAGAGTTGGTGCTCCGGTGCCTGTGTGGTCGGCTCCACAAGGGGAACCCCAGGATGTGGGCCTGCTCCAAAACCAGCGTGGTTCACTCGGTACTAAACACATGTGCCACGACCCAGGGAGGGCTGGAGCGGCCCATCTCTCCTGACTCTGCTCAGCCACGTGTCTCAGGATCTCGACGGTTACCATATTCCTATTCAATTCTGTTCTTGGGCTGGGAATATGGCCTAGTGGCAAGAGCGCTTGCCTCCTACACTCAATTCTGTTCTCTTCTTGCTCCCAGAGACCTCCCGTTGGGCTGTCTTGTTTCCCTGTGCTCACTTGTTCCCAGCGGGCAGTGGGGAGGGATAAGGAGTAGGGGCAGGCTCCAAATTTGAATCCTGGCCCTGCCCTTACTTGTCCAGACAACCTGGATGAAGTTCTATCCTCTCCTAACCTCTGTTTATTAATCTGAAGGCAGGAGCTGTGGTTCCTGCCCAGAGCTATCTCACAAAGTAGCAGCGCCAACTGCAAAGGTCTGAGCTGAGGTTTGGCACAACATAGGCAGGTCATAAATACCACGGGGCTGGACAACAGGCTCCGTGCCAAGGGGCTACAGAGACAGCCTGGACAACCTCATTCCATCTGCACACTTGCACAGCGTGCATCTCCATCTGACAGACGAGGAAACAAAGGCTGGGAAGAGCCAGCTGACTTGAGTCCTGACTTCCCAATCATGCCGACAGCCCAGACCAACGCACAACCAAGTCCAGTGCCTTTACTGGGGATAAAGAGGTGGCTGGGACAATCCAACAACAGCTTCAAAACAACAATTCCACTGAAATCCGTGTAGTGTCCACCCCATGACTACACTCCTTCCTCCAGTTCACAAAGAGCCAAGTTGTCCCCACAAGCAGGCACAATGTCCCCTGGATATGCCAATGTCCCCTGGAAGGCCTAGGGCCCATACTTGTGCAAATCACAGGAACCTCACCTGACAAGGACCGAGAAGCTTAATGGCTACCTTGCACCATGATGTTAACACTGGATCTCTCAGCCCCGTGGCCCAGAGCTGATATTATAACCAAACACTCAGAGCAAGTGAACACCAGGTAAACCAAGGCGGCCACACCCCACTTCCTGCCCCTTCCCCAAGCCTCACCGTTGGCACAGGCTGACAGAGCTACCTTAATAGTAGCTGACTAATTTTAAACCCTGTGATTACCAGGGCTGATTTCCATGGAACCTTCCTTCTTACAGCACCGAGAACCTCTCAGGAGCTGTAATTGCCAAGTTCAATTTTTAGCTCTGTCAGGCCCATCCATGGGTGCTGAGGCGGCTGCTTCGTCGCCGTCAGGTAGGCCTGTAACCAAGTCGGCTTCACAGCGGAATTTCACAATATTTTGATGCCCCCCGTCAGCACCTATAAATGCTCACAAGCTGAAGTTCTCCTGGAACAAATCTCACCCAAGGAAAGCACCCAACGCCGCTTTGCGTTTCCATGGGGAGCTGTCAGGATGACGAGGGTGCCGGATCCCACCCGGCCTTCCCACAAAGTCCTGTGACAATCCCGAACCCACAGCCTGGCCAGGCCCTCCTCCTGCTGGTATGGACCCCCAGGAACACCCTCTCCCACACATTCTCCAGATGAATCAGTAGTTTCCTTGCAGACGCAACCAAGAAAAGTAACTCCATACCTGCGGTTCCCATTTTAAAATTCACGGCTGGCCAAGCATGATAGTTCACACCTGTAATCCTAGTTACTCCGGAAGCAGATGTAAATCACGCATGGCTCAAGCCTAGCCCAGGTTAGAAAGCTAGTAAGACTGCATCTGAAAAATTAAAGTTAAGTCAGGCATGGTGGGTGGCGCATGCACCTGCAATCCCAAGTACATGGGAGAGTGTAGGTAGGGGCATCACAGTCTGAGATTAGCTTGGGCAAAAAGCACAAGATCCTATGGGAAAGTCACTCAGACAAAAGGGGCTGGAGGAGAGACTTAAGTGGTACAGTGCTTGCCAAGCTTAGCAAGTGCAAGGTCCAGAGATCAAACACCAGCATTGCAAACACACACACAAAAACTATGATAGGTAGGTAGGTAGGTAGATAGGTAGGTAGGTAGGTAGGTAAGTAGGTAGATATAGATATAGATGGAAGGACAGACGAATGGACAGACAGAAATAAAAGCTTCAAAGACCCCACTATCCCCAGGCTGAAGGTCTCACACTGCCTTTCAAGCCCTCAGAACCACTGCCCCTGGCCCCGGCACAGTCTCAGGCCCGTACCTCCTGTGGCTCTGGCCTGCACTGTCCAGGGGAACAGGCCCCCATTTCCCATAGGTCCCTTCAACTCAGAAGGAAACCTCTGCTGAACAGCTGGGCAAAACCCCTATCGCTCACTCAGCAGTGGCACCAGCCACCTTCCAGGAATACCTCATGTGACACTCTCTGGGCACTTAGTGAGCAGCTACTATGTGTTGGGCACTGGCATGCTCGGTCTCCCTTTGGATCTTCAAACCACTGCTTCTCTTTCTCAACAGGTGGTTACAATGGAGGTCCACATGGCTTCAAGATTCAGGGTCATAATTCAAATGTAAATCCAGTCAGGCACAGGCAGAATTCTTGTGTCTGACTAGGCATCTGGTCTCACCAAATGACCCCTCATTCCTCCTCAGTGCCACTGTGTGAACGATGCCACAGCTCAGTCTCATTTGCTAACCCCCATGCTGGAATCTGCTTCACACCCTACACACATATGCCTTACGTATATACATATACTGTACACTTAGGGCCATCTGAGTAGAGTCAAGCTTACTGTGTTGCTGACTTTAGTTCCTGCCCAGAAATTGACAGGAGCCAGAATAGGGTTCCATCCTTTCTTCTAGTCTAACCCCTCTCATCCCCATGGGATCAAATTCCCATACAGACCCTGCCACCAATTAAACACATGCAGTTAATTCTCCCCATGTTATAGTAGATGAGCCAGGCACAGAGAGAGGAAGCAATTTTTACTAGATGAGCACAAGAGAGTAACTGTCAAGAGATGAGGTTGGAACTAAAGCCCTAAGGCCTTGCAAGCAAGCCTGACCACCACGCTATACTGTCACCCAAGCGCACAACATCCTGACTTTATAAATAAAGTCACAGGTTGCACGGGTGTGGAGAGAGAGGAGGCTGCCCAGGCCCCGGCTTTGAGGTCCAATCTGGACGGCCACATTTATAGAAAGCGAAGGTGCATCTGACTAGAAGCCAGGCCCCAAGCCCACCCCCCACAGGAGCTGCCCTCCCCGTAGACATTGTGCTGAGCATGGCATCGGAAGCAGGCAGACATGGGTTCAAATCTCAGCGTGGGCCAACCCCTGGCTGTGAATCTGGGTGAGGGGCTGCTGGCTCACTACCAAGCGAGGTATTAATGTTGTCTGTCCTCACTGGGTACTGGATATCTGGAAATGGAAGAAGCCACAAAGCTGGTTCTCAGGGAAGATTCTCCCTTGCTCTAACCACTCCCACCCCCTCACCCCCATCCCCGGCAGCATCCTGACAATACCTTCTCCCGCCTCCCTCAGGAGATGAGGATAAGGGTTACCCCGGCCTAACTCATGTAAGCATGCTTTCAAGGACAAGCCTAAACACTGAAATAGAAAATCCAAAGTCAGAAATGCTGTTTTTCTAGAACTTGTTCCTGCCTCAGGCAGGCAGGCAGGTAGGGAGGGTTCCGGGGTGTTCATGGGTCACCCCGCAGCAAGTAAAGTCAGACACAGGCCTGCTCCGTGTGTGGTTGCTCCTCCTCCTCCTGGCCATCCCCACCCCCACCACAGGCTGAGCCCACGTGATGCATTACGGTTGCCATGGTTTCTGTTTATTCTGGGACAGACATCTTCCCTGACAGTGGCCCTGGAGGAAGGGTGTTTGTTCCACTCGCTCCAGCCATTCACCATGGTCCTCAAGTGCACACAGGCAGGGGCAGCTCCCAGTACAAGGACAGGCCTTCACTGGATCTCCTCAGGCATTCCCTGTCCCGGCTTGGGGCAGTGGGGGACCAGGCCCCACTTCCAGATCACTGCAGGCAGTCTCTCCCCCAGAATTCCATGGTGATGGAAATGATGAGCAGGGATCCAAGTTCAACATGTCCAACTGGTCCCATTTCTTCCGATCTCTCCTGGCTTATTTAGCAGCGCAATCCTGGCCCCCAGCAACCCTTTTCTCAGAGCCAGGCCCAAGGCTCAGGTGACCCTCCCAGCCTGGCAGGTGGGCACAGAGGCTGGTTTAGGGTTAGAGGCTTAGGGCTGGCTAGGGAGGGGAGGCACTCCCCTAGCCCTTCTTTCTGAGCACCCTCACCCCCTGTGGCTCCCCACTGTGGGATTCATGGGGCCTGAGGTAGGTCACTAGTTTACTGGTCTACTGTAGGAATTGGGGAACCATGAAGGCAGTTAACCAAGCCAAGCTGGGAGTGTAGCGTCCATGGTCCCTTCTGCTCTGGCAACTGTGAATCCGTGGCTCTGGTTTGAGCTCTCAGCCCACAGTCACCAGAATTCTTGTTTCTTTTTGATTATAGAGGGACTAGCCCCACGGTTTGCATGTTAGACTTCAGTGAACATCTTTGCCTTTGCTTCCTTCCTGCAAGGACCTCGCCGCCCCACTAGGCAGCCAGGAAAGGGCTCCCCAAAGACAGCCCTGGAGATAAGTGCTGGATTGAGGGAGTGGCATTCTCCAGAGCTCTGGAGCAAGTACTGGGGTGAGGGTAGCAGATGTCTGTGACTCAGAGAAAGATGCCCCCGGCCCGGCCTGAGTTGGAAATAGGGAGCTGCAAATCCGGAGCTGGGGATGAGTGAGCCCCACCGAGAGACTGCCATGACCTTTGAAGAGGCAAACGCAACTGCCAAGCCCTCTGAGCCCAGCAGACCCCAGGGCCACCCCCTGCACCCTGCCGTATGTTTGCACAGGAACACCCTGCAAAGCTCCATCAACTCTACCCGGTCGCCCAGAGGAGAGAGGCAGCTCACCTCCGCTAATCACTCTAATTCACTTTTTATTACTAACTTTCCTGTTGTCTATTTGCCAGCTGATTGCAGATATTACCACAGGCACTTTATTTTTTAAAAAGCATCTGATCAGACCACATGGGCGAGCCTAACTGCTTTCACCGAAATCTGCATCGTGACACATGTTAATTCTCTCATCAGAAGACCTCGGGGGTCCTTGTGTTACACGCCGAACAGAGGCAGGTTTGGGGGGACAGAGAGGTACACTGACACAACGGAAGGATTGACCAAAGACAATGAGCCATGCCCGCAGGAAAATGGGTACTTGCTCTTGGTGCAGCCGATAGGAAAAGTGCTCACTCCTTCTGACCCAGGAATCCTTCGCCAACATCTGGGTCTTATCCTGCCCGGAGGCCCACATCCAACATCCAACCCATCCCGACGCCCCACATTCTACTTCCTAGTCTCTAACACGCTCCTCCTCTTCTCTCACCCCAGCCCCAAAAGAGCCGGCCAGTAAAACTTTCTGAAGTAATACAAAATGCTGCTTCCCTTTATTTCAAATGGAAGCAGCCAAGTGTGGCTGGTGGCTGCCCTATTGGGTAGTACAGCCACCAGCCACTGCCAGTTCTCTGCTGGTCCAAGGAAATCACCTCCCAACTGCTGTCCTGCGTTCACTCTCAGCCCTTTCCAATGATATGGTCCTCCATCCCTCGTCCCAACAACCACCAATGTTCTAAAGTGTCACGCATACCTCTGAGACTCCCGCTGCCCTTCAGACACAGTCCAAGCTCGCAGACTTGACCTTGGAGGCCCCATCTCATGGGGACATTGAGCCATCCGGCTCTCAAGGAGTTGAGTGTGGCAGAGGATGGATGGGGTAAGGGCAGCGGCACTGGGGACGACATGAGGGAAGGCTTCCTGCAGGAGGTAGCCCTCGCATGTAAGGATCATGTATGTAGGAATTTGCTGGTGGGTGAGGAGGCTGGCAGCCAGAGATGCAGCCATCAGAGTTGTTTCATCTTCCCAGCAAGTAACTGAGATTCTGATCCACTACAAAGGATAGGGGAGGGGAACAGGAGGGAGAAATACCACCTGTATACAATGATTAAACAAAACAGTGTTACAAAGGAAAAGAAAAAGGCAGGTGAGGTCCAGAGGGTGTGTTAGAACCATTTACAACCCTAAATGTTGAGAAAGGGCAGCAGGTGGCTCCTCCGCTCTTCCTGTGCTTGTGGCAGGTAAACTCGGGTTCATAATTTACAGTCCATAATAAGAGAGCTATGAGGCCTTTCGGACAGAGGCCACCCACAAGTTCTGCTGTGCTCAACAGAAACATTCCCATGGCTGGAGAGAGATTTCGTTATCTCTGAAGGCCAGGCCGACTATGCCCCAGATACCCCAGCCCAAACAACCGGGACTGCCGCCCGGCCTCCCTCCTGACAAAGCCAAGGTCACCACAGGCTGGGAGATGGGAAGTGACTCACGCAGGGCCTGGGTCTTCCAGCCCTGCCCCAGAGCGAGAGTCAGCATAGATTCCAAGCTGTAAGGGTGAGGACTTCTAGCTTCAACACCTCTGGCCAGCGTTTTAACTTCCCTTTCTGGCTACACTTGAGATGCTAGACTCTTGCTAGGGAGAGATTTGCATTTATCAACACAAGCAAAGTCAAAATCTATACACACCCCCCACCCAGCATTGTGTTCCTCTTATGCATGGGCTACGCCTCCCAGCAACAATGTACAAACAAGATGAGTAAGGCCCAGAGAGGGTGAGTAGATAATTCTGGGGAACACAGCCTGGGATCCATGATGGCGGTATCTCTAGAAAATATCATCTACCACATTCCTTTGTCCTTTTCCTTTCAACAACTTTGTGTTGAGCAACTAATATAGACACCCTGCTAGGTGCTGGAGACCCACCTGGGCATGAACAGAACAAACAAGTTCCCCCTGGTGCTTGTTTTGTGCTGGCACTGGGGCTTGAACTCAGGGCTTATGCACTATCTCTTAGCTTTTTTTTGCTCACGGCTGGTGCTCTACCACTTGGGCCACAGCTCCACCTCCAGCTTTTTTGGTGGTTCATTGCAAAGTCTCGCAGACCTTCCTGCCTGGACTGACTCTGAACCATGATCCTCCGATCTCTGCCTCTTGAATAGCTGGGGATAACAGGCGTGAGCCATTGGGGTCTGGCCCCAATTGTTTTTGAAGCCTAGGATTCCCCAAGGGGGAATGACCCAGTAATTTCACAAACACATTATACTATTAACAAAAGGAAGAGAACACATGAGATGAGAATGGAGCAGGGGGCAGTGACTAGCTGAGGCCTAAAGGAGGAACGGGAGTCAGCCACAGGGAAAACATTGCAGGCAGTGAGAAGAGTATGCACAGTAGCCCTGGACTAAGAGACAGGGAGGGGATCAATGCCCACCATGAGTCTCCAGGGCAGAGCCTGAGCCTGAGCACAGTGGCTGGGAATAAGACAAGAAAGACAGCAGCGAGGGGTGGCTAGACAGGCCCTGGTCAGGACTCCCTGGCCCAAACAGGAGTCTGAAGTTATCTGCACAGCAGGGGGAGCCTGCCTGGAAGGTTTTAGTCTGCATGAATCCATCACCTGGCACTGGAAAGCCACAGTAGGTTGTGACGAGATTGGACAAAGCCAGTTTCTGTATCAGAAAAACTCTCCACAGCAGGAGTCTCTAAGAGTCTCTGCCGCTCGCTCGTCCCTGCCAGTCACTTTGGGTCATGGGTCGTAAATGTCCTCAAACTCCAGGGAATGCTCAGGTTCCCCAGCCAGTAGGCAGGAGGTGGCCACCTTCCGAAAAAGCAAGACAAACAGCCATGGGATGTGTGAACAAAGAATCCGACAGAAGCCTGGCTGTCAGCAGATGGAAAATGACCCAGAAAACTCCTGGACAGGGCCCTGGCTTGTGGTTAATGTGGAGCCATTAAGAAAAGGCTATTAGGTGCTCCATGGATACTGTAAGACACAACCCAGGCCAACATTTAGCGCTCCATCTGTTACAGTTTGTCTGTCATTTTTTGGGGGGGAGGCGGGGAGTGGGAGGTAGTATGTTTGTTTTTCTTACTCAGGATCAAACCCAGAGTCTTGCACATATATTAAGCAAGCTCTCTACCACCCAGTTATGCCCCACCTCTTAACGCTAAGCCTGAAAGAGTGTTAAGCGACCCCCGCATGTTTGTGCTGCGTAGGGGATGGAAGGCCCCTTCAGTGTTTGTAGTTGTTTAAAATCAAAGTCCAACTCTTGGGCAGCTGTAGCTAGATCTGGAAAGGGAATTCATGTTCACTGTGCCAGGTGCTTCAAAAGACATTATCATCTGGTTTCATTTCATAAACAAACAAGTGTGCTTCATCTCATTTTGTTTTGGTTGGTTGTTTTTTTTTTGTTGTTGTTGTTTTTTTTTTTGGCCAGTCCTGGGGCTTGAACTCAGGGCCTAAGCATTGTCCCTGGCTTCTTTTTGCTCAAGGCTAGCACTCTGCCACTTGAGCCACAGCGCCACTTGTGGCTTTTTCTATATATGTGGTGCTGAGGAATCGAACCCAGGGCTTCATGTATACAAGCCAGGCACTCTTGCCACTAAGCCACATTCCCAGCGCGCTTCATCTCATTTTGAAGATGGGGGAGACTGAGGCCTAATGACCACGAAGAGCTTTCCAATCCAAGTGTCCCTAACTCAGTCTCCAGCC
This sequence comes from Perognathus longimembris pacificus, assembly GCF_023159225.1. Lineage (NCBI taxonomy): Eukaryota > Metazoa > Chordata > Mammalia > Rodentia > Heteromyidae > Perognathus > Perognathus longimembris. Next base: position 75,570,333 of record NC_063166.1, on the reverse strand, counting down.
TCACTTCTTGACGCTTGTATCATCCCTCTTGGCCTTTCCACAAGCCATTCCTTCTACCTGGAAGGCTCTTCTTGCCTTCTCCACCAAGGCAAGTCCAGGCGAGTGTCCCCTCCTTTGAGAAGTTCTCCTTGTCTAGCCCCATCCCGGCCGGGTGTTTTCACCATGTCCAGTGCTACTTTTGCCTGGCACTTACCACACGGGTGGAGCTGTTTACACGTGCCTAAGAGGCCTGCAGCTCCTGCAGGGCGAGGACCATGCCGGAATCACCTATCCATGCCCAGCATGGACCACAAAGTTTGGCACACAGAAGGCTCTGGATGTACTTTGGATGGCTGAATGAGCAAAGAAGGAATTCCATAATGCTTAAGAAGTGGTAAAGCTAACTAAGTTTACAGGATTTTTCAGTTTTACAATTATTTGTGCAGTCAACTTGAAGATGAATGAGAAAACTGAAAATATACAATTGTGAATGGGAAGAAAAAAAAAAAAGAAGTGGCAAAGCCAAGACCTGATCCTAGGTCAGCAGGACAAAGCATCTCTCGTGTGTGTGTGTGTGTGTGTACGTGTACAGTTCATTCACCCTACAAAAGAGATGTGTCGAGGAAAGCTGGATGATGACTATGGAAGATGGTTAGCCATACACTGTCTCAAGAGAATTTCACCTTTAGCCAGATATGGTTATGCACATCCATAATCCCAGCTACTTGACGGGCTGAGGCAAGGGTGGATCGGTAGCCTAGACAATCTAGTCAGTAGTCTGGGGAGGGGGTGGAGAACAAGGGGAAAGAAAGGAAAGAGGAGAGGATAAATGGGAGGGGAAGTAGAAGAGGGGCAAAAGGAGGGGAGAAGGAGGGAAAGGGGGAAGAAGAAGGGGAAGGGGAGGGGTCCACTTTCCACATGGTGAAAATACAACCCAATGTAACAATGAAATTTATGCACCTTTCATGTCATGCCAAAACACAGCCCAATGTGACAATCAAGTTCATGCATGAGATCGGCTCTAGGCCCTAGGTTAAACTACAGAGCTGGGTTCATTTACAACAGGTTCTCCAATCATTCTTGCCAGTGACACCCAAGCCCAAGATAAGCTGCATTTTAATTATCTGTAATGTGACAACAAAGAAGATCTAAAGGTAAAAACTAGGGCAAAAGGCCCAGATGGCAATTTCCAGGCCCCCTAGAAGAACCAGTTCTTGGACAGCAAAAGTAAGGTTACATCTGTAATCCCAGCTACTTGGGAGGTGAAGATTGGGGAGGATCAAGGCTTAAGTCCAGCCCAGGCAAAAACAATTTGGTGAGATTCTATCTTTAAGAAGCAGCTAGGTGCTGTGTGGCTCATGCCTGTAATCCCACTAGGAAGGAAGACATAAGGACAATCACAGCCAGAGATGTCCCAGCCCCAAAGCCTAAGACCCTAACTGAAAAGTAACAAAAGAGGGCTAGAGGTGGACCTCAAGGGGTAGAGCGCAAGGGCTTGAGAGCATTGCCCTCCCCTGCCATGGGAGGGAGCTCTATAGCAGGGGCAACAGAGAGAGAGATAGCCAAAATCAGGATCCTCTGCCCCCAGTGTTCCTGGGTCTATTTAGCGCTCTCTTTTCTCCCTTACATCATGGGGATGGCAAGTGTGCAGTTCTCATGCAAACCTGATCAATGAGCCTGAGTAACATAGTCATGAACCAGTAAAGAATTTGTGCTTACTTCAACCCTACTATGCTGCTCAAAGACATCACAAAATGTAACAACAAAATCAGTGTGAGGGAACTTTTCCCCACGCCCTCTTCTGAACCTTATGAAGATGATCCATTTAAAGAAAAACCTATTTAGATCTCCCCATAGGTATAGATAAGAGAGTGCCCCCCTCTCTCCAAGCACATGCATACATATATAATTCTAACACATATATGGATCTGTACATGAGAGAATAGAATCACTCCATAATAGCCCACCTAGGCTGAGATCAGAATGAATACCCGTAGTCTGTGGGGACTAAGGAGCCAGCACCCCCAATACAAAGCCCCTACTTTCCAAACAAAGCCCAAAAGGTCCCAAAAGAGATATAGCAGGGGTAAAAGGACACACGGGGACACTCTGATGTCAGCCCAAATCTCCAGGAGAAGCTAATGGCTGGCTCTGGGGTCAGTAATGAAGCAACACAGGGAAGTTCCTCTCAAGTAAACGCTACTTCTCCACCTCAACCCAGCAGACAATTTTGGATATGTGACGTGTGTGTGTGTGTGTGTGTGTGTGTGTGTGTGTGTGTGTGTTTCAGGGTAGGATGTTTGGTAGCATCCTGGTCTCCCCCTCCCAAGCTGGGACCTCCATGTGTTCAGACTTCTCAGTAGTGAACAACCACCAATCTGGAAAGTGAGGGCAGATAAACTAGCAGAGGATGGGGGGGGGGGGGGGTAGGGAGGGGCAGAACCCTGAGACCAAATTTCCTGATTTCTTTGTCAGTAAGTCCTGTTTCCATGTGGTTCACTCGTCTTATTTACACAGACCCAAACCTTCAGGGTGATTTTTCAAGATGCCTCAGGAGCCGTAATAAACACATATGGTAGATAATTATTAATTTAATGACTCATGGTAAATCATCATTTTCTATCTCGGAGAAAATATGTTGGATAACACAGGATGATAAATTTTCATCAATTACTCTGATGCTTAAAACCTGCTCCTGTACAGTTGCTGGAGTGAGCAAGAAGGCTGTGTTTGTGCAACACTTCATGACCTTTGTACCAGATATTCTCTTGAGGGCCTACTGTGTGCTCGGTACTGGGGATTCAGCTCTATAATGGAGGTTGGTTTACTCGAATGGCAGGTTCTATTTCCGAGATGATTCTAGAGAAAAGGCTATGATATCCGTGATCTACTGGCTCAAGATGCAGAGCAATAACTAAGCATAAAATAAGCACCAAATCATCTGGGGGCAGTGAAGCAAAGTGGCTCATGCCTTCAATCCTACAATCCTAGCGACTTAGGAGACAGATTTCAGGGGAGTCACAGTGAAAGGGCAGCTTGGGCATAAAATTCATGAGACCCGATCTCACTCATGGGCTGGGCATGGGGGCACCCACCTGACATCCCCAAGACCTGGGAAGCACAATTGTGTATGCCTGTCATCTCAATGACACAGAAACACAAGAAGGAAAATCACCGCCTAGGCTGGCCCAATCTAAAAAACAAAAAACTAAGAAGGAGCTCTAAGAGTGTTCGCAAACAAGAGGCTCTGAATTCAATCCCCAGTACTGCCTTAACACACACACACACACACACACACACACACACACACACACGTGTGTCTAGGGCAGAGAAGCAGCAGGTAGGCTTCAGGGAGTGGATGGAGGTTACTCTGGACTGGCCAGCAGCCCTTGCAAAGGTGGCATGGGGAAGGTCACCCTATCCAGCTGGCAACCACACCCAGAAGTTTTTGGTTAGAGAAGAGTCTAGAAGCAAGGGGCTGGAGCAGAAGGGTGGAAGTCTGCTTGCTGGGTTCTGACTGCCCTCTTGAGACCCTCCTGTCTTCTGCTTGTGTTTCACTTTCCCAGGTGCTAGGAACACTATGCTCCTCAAATGCTGGCCCAACTCAGTCAGAGGGAAGGTAGCTAAGAAGACGGGGACTCACTGCTGGCCAGGGTCCTACGGCCCAGGCTCAGACACAGGAAGATGGCCCTCTCCAGATTTTTAACATTGGGCTCCTTTTAAACAGTCTAAGATGGCCCTGAACCTGTGGGAGGCTTGTTTGTGGGGGGCAGGGGGAAGAAGAAGCCCATGGATGGAGGGCTCGCCTGTAAGGAAGTGAGGAACCATGTTCAGGCAGAGGAACAGGCTGGCAGTGGTTACTGAGGAAAACCAGTCAGCTCTGGAGTTGTTCCAGCCTAGCTACAAGACCACCCATGGCTTTGACTCCGGAGCCATCTGTCACGGGCTTTCCCTGAGCCGGGGAATTCCTGCAAGGAAGCCCAGCCAGCCAGCTCCCGTGGGGGCAACGTGGGAGCCCAGTCTCTGATGCCCTTACGGGTGGAGGACAGGTACATGGGAGAGGGAACCTCAGAGTCTGTTTGGGGGAGACACATCTTGGGGAGAAGCTCCCACGAACTCTTGTGCACGTGGGAAAATAGACCAGGACGGCGAAGTAGGCTGCCCCAGGTCTCCATCCCATCAGCAAGTGGAGTGGTGGGGATGAGAACCGGGGCTCTAAGCCTTCAAATGCCCTTTTCGCTCCTAGAGGAAAGCCCTAAGGTTAGGAACCTACCTCCTGAAGGGCAGGGCAGGGCGGGACAGCTCCACCTCCAGGGATGGTGGGGGGAACCTTACAGCATTTGAGCTTAGTGAGCTGCTCTCTGAATGCCAGGAAAGCATTTCCAGCGAGGGAACTCCAGGGCCATGGCAGAGCCACTGACCAACACCTATGCAGACGGAGACATAAGCACCTGATTTAACTTGCCCCTGCTAATGAGGGGAGAGACTGCATCCACACCCAGGTCTGCCGGCTTCCAGAGTCCACGCAGTCCTCAGTCCTGGGACCAGCTGTAGAAAATCAAGGTAGCAAAACACTAGGCCTGATGCAACCACATGGAGGCACAGGGCCCGCACAGCAGAGAATGGTGGTGGAGCTCTAGTACCTGCTGGCTGCGCTCCAGGATATAGGCCTGCTGGGGGGGGGGGGGGGAGATGCCTCAAGGAAAGCCTGCCTACCCAAAACACTCCTGGCCTCCACCCTGCCCCCGACTCCAGTACTCCCCACAGTCTGCAGACTGTGGGAGCCAAACACAGGCTGAGCTCCCGAAGGGTTCTCCCTCATACTGTATGTAGCTGTATAGGACCTCCACAGCCTCTTTTTTTCATTATCTCCACACCACCACCCTGTGGGGCCCGTGAGCACTGATTAACACCGGGGAGCAGAGACCAGAGAAGGGCCCTGGAAGGCTCAAGGTCACTCAGCAGACTGGAGTGAGCATGGACTACAATGCCTGAGACACAAGCCACGGTCCTGGCAGAGCCTTCAAGACAGGTAGATGACACGTTCGCATGGAATCTCCAAGGCAGACGCACACACCTTTCTGAAGCTCCCTAATTCCAGCCTTTTGTGGGCTCACAGCCTACCTAACCCCAGGGCTCCTCCCGCAGGTCCCACCCACAGACACCTGTCCTTGCAGAAGAGAGCAATGCAGTTCTCACTCCAGGCGATGCTATGCAGGCCTCAGATACTTCAAGTTTAGGCGAGGCAGTAACAGCTCCCACCGCACAGATTTTTGTCAAAAGGAGACTCCAATCAGTCACTAACCAAGCTCATCTGTGCCTCATCCTTACACAATGCTGAGCCCAGGACACGTGGGTGGAGTGGAATTGTTCACTCGCCAGCACATATTAACTGAGAAATTAGGAGGAGGTACGGTACCAGGTGTTGCGGCCAGGATGTCACAAAAACCTGCACACAAGCAAACAAGTCAGGGCGACACAAGATGTGGGCCCTAAACCAGCAGTCGCTTCACCTGGGGGCTCACTAACCATGCAAATTCCCAGGCCAAAAGAATGTGCATTTCTGGGGGTGGAGCCTATGAGTCTATTTTCAAAGCCTGGCAGATGATAATCAATGCATGTGTACACTGGTCAGAAGGGCTTCTTCAACTTTTCTATGGCAAACTGCGAGCCAGCCCCCCGGGCCCTGGCTCCCCTTCCGTACGTCCTGTTTCTCCAAAGTTGTATTTCCATCCGTCACCCAACTGTATGCTTCACCCGTATCTTCCTGACCTCCCATGCTGGCGGCAGCCATTTGAGCCCCTTGTCCTCAATGCTGGAGAGCCAGCATCATGCCCAGCACAAAGAAGTGGTCAATAAGGATTGGTCAATTGAGTGATGAATGGCAGAATATGACATATAGTGGTACACACTAGTTGTTCTTGGGCAAGCGGGAATGGGGGGGGGGTGGAGAAAGAGGGCTGGTTGGCTTTGAGGATATTCAAACCTGGGATGAAGGATGCTCAGAATAGAGATGTCAAACCTCTCAGATGGTTTATACCACAAGTTACTTGATTAGTAGCTGGTACCTACCGAGGCCTTCGTACCCTAGCTGCATCCCTTAGCTTAATTAACTCTGCTGAACCTCAGAGGTTAAGTAATGTTCTCAGAGGGGGCGATGAAAACTCAGTGATACTGGGGCTGGGAATATGGCCTAGTGGCAAGAGTACTTGCCTCAGTGCTCAGGCCCTGAGTTCAAGGCCCAGGACTGGCAAAAAACAACAACAACAAAAAACTCAGTGATATTTAACAATTTATCCTGCCCACAAATGTGTATCAGAATTTCATAGCAACTTTATTTCTATTATCTACAGCCTGAAAGCAAATCTATATGCTACTCCACAGGTGCAGAGACCAACCAATAATGCTATATTCGTACAATGTAATACAACTCAGCAATGAAATGGACAAACCACGCACACAAACACATGCACATGCAACTCAGGTAAATCTTGAAGGCATGTTGAAAGCAGACATAAAAACATTCGTGGGCTGGGAATATGGCCTAGTGGCAAGAGTGCTTGCCTCGTATACATGAAGCCCTGGGTTTGATTCCCCAGCACCACATATATAGAAAGCAGCCAGAAGGGGCGCTGTGGCTCAAGTGGCAGAGTGCTAGCCTTGAGCAAAAAGAAGCCAGGGACAGTGCTCAGGCCCTGAGTCCAAGCCCCAGGACTGGCAAAAAAAAAAAAACAAAAAACATTCGTGCTGCATGTGAAGTTCACATACAGTTCGTGTACTTTAAGCTTAGGTAAAACAGTGGTAATAAAAAGCTAAGAAAACAAGAAGTTGCCAAAGTAGAGGGGCTAGGGGGCTAACTGGGAAAAGGTATCACAGAGATTTCTGGGGTGGTGGAAATAATGTATATCATGATTTGATTGATGGTTACCTGGATGTTTGCATTTGTCAAAATTCCTGGAAATGAATGACTAAAATGTGCATTTTATTGTATTCCCATACCTGTTTAAAAATGGGCTAAATATCCTTTGTCCTGAGACACAGAGCTACAAATGAAAATGCGAAATGAGCAATATATCCAATTCCCATAACCAGTAGACGAAATGGGGAGCTCCCTGCAGCCCCCACCCCAGTCTGGTAAAGTGTCTTGGCCAAAATCTACATCGAGGGCATCTTATAGTTTTCCTAAGTTGGAGGTCACAAGTTCCAAACTCCTAAATTATGACAGACTCATGGGGAAGTCAAATTAGTGCCCTATGGGGAGTTAAAATTTTGGGGTTCAAGCTCCAGTTGTGTTCATTTGCTATGTAATCTGTGAGTACACTGCTCCTTGACTCAGTTTCCCTTTTTATGAAGCAAAGAAGAAGGAAAGGGGAACAATAGTATCCCCATCTTGGGACCCCAGATCCTGGGGTCCACTGGGCCACAAGCCCCTCTGCTCACCAAACACTGTTATTACACAAAATAACGTGCCTGCCTCCTACGTGTTAAGCAATTTTTCTAATGCAGGCTAATATCACTGTAATGACTAAATATGCACATCTATTTCAAAGCAAAAATAAAACCAGAGAAGCTTTCCGTCACTGTGTATTTTCTCAGACAAAAGACTATCCAAAGACCAACCCCTGCTCATGACTTTGGTGTAAGGTGGCTGGGACTCTCTTTGGAGAGGATTGCTAAGGGGACGGTCGCCAAGGGGACAGTCGCCAAGGGGATGGTCGCCAAGGGCCCTTCCAGGTCAACTGCCCCACGGCTGTCCCCCACCACCTGGCCGCATGCTTGCCCTGGTGCTCCCTGGGGCCTGGGGCCTCGTGGCTGGTCTTCAGGAATAGTCCCAAGTGTGGTCACTACTGTATCTTGGACTTCAGTGTCCCCTAGCTCTGAAGTATCCAGTTGTAAGGGTGGAGACTGAACGTTTTTTTCTCCCCAATGGAGCCCCTGAACTACCACCACTGGAGACCACTTGTTATTTACAGCCCACAAGACCCAGCCCCTAGCTGAGCCAATGATCTCCCCACACACACACCCGACCCCCATCCCTCAGAGGCTGAAGGACTGAGCAACAGAGCCCTTATTCAAGCACAAGTCAGACCTTCCTTTTACACATCCTGGTGGGTCCAACTGGACCACCCCCCAACTCTGAACACATCCTCAGCTAAAGGTCCTGAATGGTCCAGGGGTCTCGGATCACAGACAGGAACCACTGTGGGTAGCCAGCTTCTTTCTCAAGCCCTCTCCTCCTGGGCCCTCCCTGCAGCTTTTCTGTGGTTCTGGTGCTGAGTCAGAGGTTTTGCAAAGCTTCAGAATAAAGCAGGGGCCCTGGCAGGGTCCTGCTAACCCAAAGGCTTGTGAGGTGTGGGACAGCCCCAACTCTGGTAGGGTTTACAAAAACATCACACCAAAAAGCATGTTCTGGGTTAAGCCCCTACCCCTTCTGCCCTCCCGGGCTTTAAGGCACAAATCCCAATGCATGCCCCCCCTCCCCCCATGGAGACTCAAAGACACCTTGCCCACTTGATGTTTTAAAAAATAACAAGGCCAAAGACAGTAGATGACCGGCTGCCCTGACACCCAATCTCCTCCTCCCTGGAAACTCCATTCACTACTTTCAATCTGTTTTCTCTCCTTCAGAATGGAAGCAGGAGAAGCCGCCTTCTCGCAAGTATACCATCCCCCCCCCCCCCCCCTCAGGCTCCTAACTTTGCTGGTCACTGACGAAAGATCATCACCAGCAGCCTCCTCAACATCAACCGCCTTCCTCCCTCCTCTGCCCCCCGGGTCGCCCGGGGCCTGGAGGTCCGGCCTCCCTCCATGCCCTCCCCTCGCTGGGCGCGCATGTACGCAGCTCCCCTAGGGCCTGAGCACGCACTTGGCGAGGCCCAGCCCCAGGGCCCGGCGATCGATCGGTGGTGGGGCGCCGGACACCCCCTCCCGCACCACCCCAACACCAGGGACTAAGTAAGAAGTCGGCGGGGAAGGGGAGAGACCCTCAAAGGGGCTCCGATACAGCCGCCCGAAGCGCACTCACCTCGCTGCGCCGCGAAGCCCGCGCGTCTGCGCCGGGGCCGCGGGGGGGACCCACGCGCGCGGTTCAATCCGGGCTCCGAGTGACGAAGAGCCGCGCTCGGCTCCGGCTTGGCCCCGGATCGACGCAGCGACCCGCGGACGCACAGCCCGTCTGCTTTCCCAACTAAGTTGGAAAGTTGCCTTCCCCGTGAGCATAAGAGGAGGCGAGCCTCCCCTAAACCATCCCATCTAGGGTCTGCGGCCGCGGGGAGCGGACGCCTCGGGGCCCCGAGTTGGGTCTGGAGCGCCAGGACCTGCGCGGGGCGCCGCGCAGCTCGGACTTGGCTGCGGTGGGGGGCGGCGGTCGTGGCCCGGAGGGGGAAGGAGGTGAGCCCGCTCCTCGCTCCCCGGGAGGGGACGGGTCTTGATTGGCCATTGCCAACCCGGCCTCCGAGGCGCCCACGGGGCCGGCCTGGCCAATTAGTAAAACGACCCAATTAGTGCGCGCGGCGCGCCCGTGAAGTTAGAACCCCGACGCGCGAGTGGTGGGTGAGGTGGGTGCGAGGGCGGCGAGTGTGCCGGAGCCCGCGGACGCCCCCGGGTGTGACCACGGCCGTCTGGGTCCGCTGTCCGGGGGGGCGGCGCGAGTCTTCCGTGCCCCGTTGTGACGGGGCGTGGGAGCAGGTGCGGGTGGCTGGAGGGCGCGCCCGGTGCGCGGCTCTGCGTGTGCGGCGGCGGGCAGCGTCCGCGGCGCGCGGCTGTCGGCGTGACAGCGGCTCGCTGGGTGTCAGCTCGGGGATGAGCGTGCGGCGCGGCGCGGCGCGGCGCGGCGCGGGTGAGGCGGCCACGGCGGCGTCGCGCGGGGCGGCTGTCGGGCGACTTCCGTCTGCCACCCGAACACCGCGTGGGTGACCGCGAGGGTGTGGGGGGTGAGCGGCACGTGCCCGTCGGCGGGGCTCCGTGTGCGTCACCCTCGTGGGCGCCCCCAAAGTGCCCACGCCCCGCCAACTCCGGCCCGGAGTCCCGAGGCGCGGGCCCCGCCTCGCCCGCTGCCCGCGCCCCCGCGCCTACCTTGCCGCAGTGGTAGTAGTCCAGGTGCGCCAGGCCGGCCGGCTCGGGCCCGGGCCGCGCGCCCACCGCGGGCGCCGAGGGGTACAGGCGGACGTCCATGGCGGGCGCGGCGGCGGCGGCGGCTCCCGCGGGCAGTGCCTGGGCGGGCGGCGGTGGGAGCCCACTGCGAGCGCGTGTGCGAGCGCGGGGGGCGGGCCGGGGGGCGGGGGCGGGCCGGGGGCGGGGCCCCGCCGAGGACCCCGCCCCCCGCCCGCCGAGGACCCCGCCCCGCCCCGCCCGCGCGCGCGCTTTTGTTCCGGCCTCCCGCGCTGCTTAGGGCAGGGGCCCCGGCCGGGTGCCCAGGTCTTTCATCCCCGCTGAGTGGCTGCCAGGGCCCCTCAGCCCCAGAGGGTGGGCAAGGCTTAGACGCCCCTTGCCTGCCTTTCTTTCACCCCCAATGGCGAGGAGAAAGGAGAAGCCGGTACCATCCCCATCCAAAAGTGAACATCCTTCCCTCCCTAAGTGTTGGGGGCGGCGCTGACCCCCGCACGGCAGGTGGGGCGGGGAGGGGGGGCGGGGGGCAGAGAAGGCGAAGACCTGTGGTGCCTTCCCTGGGTGTCGTTCCTGAGTTAAGGCTAGAGGGGTGCGAGGGAATCGGTGCGCATAAACTTTAGTTTTACCTGTGGAGAAACTGAGGCAAGGATTTGGGCCGTGCGAACAGGCTCTGCTGCTCCTATAAGGAGCTCGGAGGGAGGGGCGGATCTAGACGTCCTGGAGTGAGAAAGGAAGGAAATGGACTATCCCTGGTGGCAGGCCAGAGAAGTGGCTGTGAGGTAGACTCTCCCCCCCCCCCCCCTTAAGGAAAAAAAAGACATCCAAGTTCTTCACCTTGCTCCTCCCCCTTCAATGCAAGAAAGTACACTAGCAGTCCCTACCCACTCACACCCCGCCCACTGTCCTCGAGATCCTGGGCTCCTGGCTCTGGAAACAGCCAGAGCATCTAGAATATCCTTTGAAAACCTCCTTGGGAAAGGCCAGGAGGCAGAAATGAACCAGAATGGGATAGCCAGAATGTGCTGTGTGTGGTATTTGAAAAGGCTCCAGTCTCTTTGATTACTCGGCCCCCAATTGCTGCTTGGGCTTCCCTGCACCTAGCCCAGCAGCTGGGATCATCTGTAAGGATAAAAGCCCAGGAACACAGAATAGGTGTGGGAAACAGGCTGGCCCTGGCAGTTTGGGAGCAACAGAGGGGAAATGATAGCTCAGAAAAGAAAGAACTTCAAAATACACTTTAGCAATCTATGTTTCTAGAAATGTAGTGCCTCATCTTGTCAAAAAGGGAATTTCCCAGTAGCTTTTCTCTTTTGTTTCCATCTGGCTACCCAACTGACCTGGCACCACTTATTGAAAAGACGACACACATGTACACACACATCCTACTTCTCTGCCCTGCTGCCCATAAATCAACTACCCTACATGTACATGTCCTGTGTTGTGCAATGATCACTCAGTCAGGATGACTGAAACTTTTTTAAATGGCTTATAGAATTAGTTCCTCGACTTTGTTCTTTAAGGCTCCTTGTCTATTTACCTCTGTACTTGAAATCAGCTCTTTTATTTACACACACAAGCCTGCTGGGATTTTGCTTGGTGTCTTTAGGTCCCATCTTTAGGTAATTGACTCTTCAATGAGAAATCTTCTTATCCATGAACATGGTATGCGCATTTCTTTTAGGATTTTTAAGTTCTCTCAGCTATGTTTTGTATACAGAAATCTGACCTGCCCTTCCTTAGATCTAGAGTTGATTTTTTTGTTGTTGCAATACTATTATAAATTATTGCTGTGCCTGTGTGTTGCCAATACAACTTTGTGACTTTACAAATCAGGATGGGACCAGGGGCACTCCTCACTCTCCCCTCTTCCCCTTGATCTCAGAATCTCTTGAGAGGGAAGAGACTCAGGTCTTGGCCAGTGGACAAGCTGACTCAAGGCAAGCTTAGCCCTCCCCTGCCTGCAGAAACAACCCAGCTTGGGGACTCCTTCCACTTCTTATGCCATCAGAAACTGACCATCAAGACAGAGATGTGTTCAGTTATTATTTAACCAAGTGAGTGGAAGAGGAAGGGACACACTGTGTCACGGGGGCCACAGGGGCCGGTCAGGAGGCTGATGGAGAAGTGAACAGTGCTGTGCCAAAGGGCTTCTGTTGTGGTTTCACTGGGAAGGAATATAAGGCAGACACTTAAGAAGGTTTAGGATTTTCTAATCTGCATAATGTCAGCAGATCTGGGGGTAAGGTCTGTTCCTGGCCATCTGATACATGGCCCGGGTGATTGGTGATTCAGGTGGCTAGTGACCTAGCATATGTGACCCCAATAAAGGAAGCTGTTGGAGGGAGAGGGTCTGGAAAACTTTCTTTAACAGTGCGAAAAGAAATGCTTTCGCTACTTTAAGTAAGTAACTGTAACCCCTCTGTGCATCACCTCTACAATTTAAAAAGTCACAATTCAATACTTGTCTCTATTCTTTCCTTCCCAGAAACCAATGTGCATAAACATTATGCTGACCTGGGGTGAACAATGTGGAAATACAAGGAGAAGTTCACCTGTCTTAGCTGGGGTCCTCCAAAATCCAATCCTGAGAAAAGGATGCCAGTATAAGTATTTTATCAGGTAGCAATCCTGTGATACAACAAATAGGGAGTGAAGAGAGATGGGAAAGAGGTACAGTCAAGATAGGACACCCTATCAAAAAAAAAAAAACAATGGCCACCATGGACAGCTGAATTCCACTGAAGAAGATGAGCTGTCAGAGGCTCTGGTTTCAAGTCCTGAGCTCTGCTTCCTGTTAGACCTCAGCCAAGTCTCAGCACCTTAGTTTCCACCTCTGCATCTGAGTGGTAAGGTCTACCTATGGACATTACCATGTGCTGATTGCATAGGGAGAGAAACTAGAACACTAAGAATATGAACAAGACACAAATAAGAAATTACCACACATTGCTCTCTAGAGGGAACAAAAGGAAGTGCTGCTAACTGTTAGGAATTACTGAGTGCCAGATGTGTAAGAGCAATCTGCTGAGCATTGTGTCTCTACAGCCCCAAGGGAAGATACAACTATTGTCCCTGTTTTACAAATGGAGAAACTAGAGCACAGAGTGGCCAAGTAACTGAGCTGTGGAGCTACGTGGAGTTGCCACCAATAACCACTAGACCTCTCTGTCTAATCTTCCTTATAATTCAGTGCTTTAATTAGAAGTGCAGTATTATTAAATTAACTTGGGGAGAATTGAAATCCTTGTTTAAAAAATAATTAACAAAAATTTAAATATTTGTGTGTGTGCGTGTGTGTGTGTTTGTGTGTGTGTGTGCCTGCATAAGGATACTAATAAAGTTTTGGATTTTTATCTTGTATCCAAAAGTCTTACCGCACTACTATTTGTTCTAACATTTTTTCTGCATATTTTTTTAATTTTCTCCAAAGAAGATCATGTTGTCTCAAGAGAGGTTTATTGTGTCGTTTCTTTTTTTTAAATCCCTTCTTAGTTTCTTTTCTTTTTCTCCCAACCTCAGCTTTATTCAAGTAAAATTGACAAGAAGTGTATACATTTTCAGTGTGCAATGGGATGTGTGTATATATATTTATATATGTATATATTTATTACTAAATAATAATTAGCATGTCCATTTCACATTATTATCACTTGTAGTGAGAACATTTAAGATATATTCTCTTTACTACTTTCAATTGTGCAATACATTGTTATTAATCGTTATCTTTTCTTATTGCATTGTCCAGCACCTCTAGAATCTGTGTTAAATAGAACTGGTGGGATTAGGCATTCTTGTCTGCTCCTCCCTTTAATGAAGCGCCTCTTCTATTTCCCCATTTGGCCATTAAGGAAGATACTAATTGTAAAGTGTTGGTAATACTCTGTTAATTAGTAAGGCTCTTTTTATACCTAATCTGCTAAGGGATTTATTCTAGCATGTATTAGTTACAGTTTAAAATCCTTTTATGGCATTCCTGAAAAAAAAAATCTGGGTTTTATCTCCTTACCTATGAACATTGTGTAACAGTGCATTCATAGATAATGTTCATGCTGAACCATCCTTGAATTCCTAGTTAATTCTTGGTGCTTCTACTTAATCATAAATTATATTTAATGTGCTACTAAATTAGAACTGCACCCATGTTAATAAGTAAAATTGATAAAAATTATTTTTTCACTACTATTACCAAACTGCTTTGTGGATAGAGATTATATTTTGCTTAGTGAATTGGAGAATTTTACTTAGTGAATTTTGCTTAATTGAGGAAGAATCTCGACAACTGATTCAACTTGTTAAGTTGTAATTGAAGTATCACATGTTATATTTTATTCCATAGATCTGGGTAGTCTCTACTTCTCTAATTTTTCTGGAGTTTTCAAATGCATTGGCATAAAGATACTTTGTAAGTTTGAGATTTCTACTGCATCTATTATCTCTGATTTTGTCCCCTTATTTTCTCAACCAAGCTTACTCAAATACCATATTTTAGCCTATATTTCTATCTTCTATAATGGAGTTCTCTCTAAATTTTCTACTGGGTAAAAACCTGAATATCAAAAAGTCAAAGATAATATGTGTGAAATAGTTGGGCTTTAGAAAGTATTTGGCAAGTATTAGCTAAATTCATTAAATCTATTAAAAATATTCCTGAGTACATGGTAGGGGAAAGAAATTCAACTATGACAGGGATATAATTGGTGCTCACACTGAGTAGTGGAAATAGGCAAGTCATCAATTAATTGCAGCTTAATAAACATAATAGAGGTGAATACAAAGAAGACAGGAAAAAGACAGGTCTTCTTGAGGGAAATTTCACTGGGTTGGGCACTGTAGGATGAATAGGAGGTAGGCATATAAAGGAGCTGGGTGCCCCTTGGTCCTGACCTTGGGTTCATCTTCAATGGGCTGAGCAGTGGCGAGATGTCTGGACTCAGGAATTTGTGATCTTAAGGCTCTTCATTTCCAAAGAAGGAGGTCTGCTACCTTTCTCCTTTCTAAGAACAATGATATTCCACTTTGTTCCTAGACACTCTCTGGCCTCATTTTTTTTTTTTTTCTCCTTTGCAGGGGACTCAATGATTTGTGAACTCAGGCAAAAAAAAAGAATAAAGACAGTTCTGGCTTTCACCTTTGTGAGAAAGTCATCTCGCTGGGCATTGGTGGCTTACAAATCTGTAATCCTCCTTACTCGGGAGGCTGAGATCTGAGGATCATAGTAGGAAGCCAGTCTGGGCAGAAAAGTCCATGAGACTTTCTATCGCCAGCTACCAAAAAGTTGGAGGTGAAGCTGTGGCTCAAGTGGTAGAGCACTACTAGCCTTGAGCAAAGAAAGGCCTGAGTGCTCCCAGGCCCTGTGTTCAATTTCCAGGTCCTGCACCACCACCCCAAAGCCATCTTTTCTATCAGAATGGGTTGTTTCCTTTGTATCAATATTGTGAGAATTGTTTTTCTAAAATGGGTTGTTTCCTTTGTATCAATATTATGAGAATTGTTTTTCTAAAATGGGTTGTTTCCTTTGTATCAATATTGTGAGAATTGTTTTTCTAAAAAGTTTCTGCTTTGTCTAGGTGGGTTGGTAGTTGATTAAATCTTAGTTACATCCTTTTCCAGCTGCACCATAATTAAGATGACCTGTTACAGGTTCTTGGATTTTAGTTACATTTTATTCATGCTCATTAAACCTATAGCCTTTTGCAGATTATGCTCAGCCAATCCCAACAGAGGGGGTGGGAGGGGGGCAGCTGCTCTGTGTTTGCTTGCTTGCCAGAGTTTCTAGCTGAGGGTGCCCCCTTCTGCAGAAGTAAACTTTGCATAGCAGGCTTCCTTTCTAACCCTTATTGCTAGCAACATCCGGGAATCCTGAGTGAGATCTAATCCCTTGAAGAAGACATTTAGCAAAGCCCTACAGTAACAACCAATTTCCAGCTGCCTGCTGGTTATGAACATGTGCTCTTCAGAGGGACCCCAGAATAAAAACATAGTAACAAAATCTAGTCACCCTCTCCCAGTCTTCTCTCTAGGGAAATCATTCTTCAGAGCAATAAATCTTCTGGCCCCAAATCATTGTCATTGAAGTGGGGCTTTTAATAGCCACAGTAGGGGGTAAAACATGATTATTTAAGGAAAAGCAAAAACAATGTGTGTAAAGTTGCTGGACTTAAGAGTTTGGGGGCAAATCTTGGTTAATTCTCACCAAGGAAAGGAACCTTTATTCAACTGTGATTGAATTAAGCCTGGGAGGGGAACAGGGTTTTTAAGTCCTGGTTGCTGACAGCCACCGCTGGGCTGCAGGCTCCCTGGAGACCAGCGTGCGTGGTTGAGTATCTTCTATGTATTAAGGGTCTGGCAGATGCTTCCACTGAACCCACCCAACAAACCCCAGAGCTTGATGCTAATGTCACCATCCCCAGTTTACAGGTCATGAAAGTCAAAAAAGTTCAGTGACTTTACCTCCCCCCTCACCTCCCCTACACCACCACCAAAAAAAAATCTCTGGACCTGAGATCTAAACCCAGACCCCATGGTGGAGTCATGAGCATAGTCCCTGGGATGGAGAAGACCCTGTGTGACCAAAGAACAAACTGAGTGGATCAATACTAAAAAAAATAAATTCCCATGAAGACTAAGAAGCAACATAGGAAAGTTATTTTCTTGCTATAGTAATTGAAAAATAAAAGAGCAAAATGGGAAAGAGCATGAGGGAACTTCCTGGTGGTATTTGTAAGAAAAGCCACCTTTTCTGCCAAAGCAGGCTGCTTCAGGCTCTGTCAGTCTTGTGAGAATTGTTTTTCTGGAAAGTTCCTGCTTTGTCCAGGAGGCTTGGCCCTTGATTAAATATTAGTTACATTCTTTTCCTGCTAAGACATCCTGTGACAAGCTCCTTGAGTTTTAGTTAGATCCTATTCCTGTGAATTAAGCCACATCATTTTGCAGATTATGAACCTGAGCTCAGCCAATGGGAGGGGAGGGGCAGGGCCTGCCGGGTTAGGGATCAAAAGGGAGCAGCCTGCCTGCTCTGTGTGCTTGCTTGCCAGATATTTTTGGCTTATGCTGCAGCCTTCTGCACAAGTAAACTTTGCCTTGCCTTGGTCCTCGTTTCTGTGTGATGACACCCCAGTATCCTGAGATATACCTTACATGTTAATGTTTCATATCTCCATAACAATGTAGGAGGCATAGGGCAAAACTCAGCACATGTATGATTTGCACATGCCACTGTAAAGTAAGTGCTACCTTGCTTTTCTTCTTTTATTCTTCTTTCTTCCCTTCCTTCATTGGCTGGGTGGATAAACACATGGTGGGAATCGGGAGAGTGGAACTTTTGTGTTTGGAATCCCAAGCAGTAGATACACAGGTGTTTGCTGCAATGCTCATTCAGAGAGCTGCCTATTAAATTGCCATAATGTGTTGAGAGAAAATACCTCCCATGCAGTGGTGGCAATTGTGTAGCAGCATTTGTATCTGCATTCTATTTCCTCTGTCTTCTTTTAGCCCTTCTTCTCTGTCTTCCTTCCTTCCCTCCCTTCCATTTCACCCAGCAAGAATCAGTGAAGCACCTATGGTTTCACTACCCCCTCCTCCATCAAGCCCTGCTCCCCTCTTTCCCCATGCAGCATTGGTCCTTGCCTCTGACTGCTACCCCTCCCCCCAACTAAAGAGCCAGTACTGCTGCATGGAGATTACTACAAGGGACCCTCACTCCACTATATTCCCTGGTGTCTTTTCATGTCCCATCTTGGATCAGGGTACACTGGATCATCCAACAGACAGAGACAAGGGAAAATTACCCTGTACCCATAAAGGGAAACTCAGATGTTTTCCCCCAAATCTCTTTAATGATGCCCAGCTACTATTTGCAGAAGGAAAATCCACAGTTCACCATGGGCCCCAATAAGATCCTCCACAAGACATTTCATCCTAGTTTCTCAGCCAGAGAGCAGGCACTAAGCATGCTGAATGGCAGAGCTCTGTTTCTTGGCAGTACTGTATATTGATTGTTGGCTTATGTTTTCTTTTGTTTGCTGTGTGGTTCTTTCTAAAAAATACAAAACAAAACAAAAAAAAAAAACCCAGAGAAGGAAACCACTCTCCATAAAGAAATTTGAATTTTTGAATGCCCGCTTCTCATCTGAAATGTCACTTACACATTAAGCCTGTGTCCCTGAGTTGCTGTGGCAACCTCAGCGGTACTCTTTGCCCAGGGTGACAAAGGGACCCTTTGTTAGCTGGGAGGCCAGGTCTGAGTGCAGGGACATCCTATTCAGACCATCTTAACAAAGGCCCACACGTCCCCCGTCTGAGCAGGCCCTGCCGCCTGATTATGCCTGTTCGGTTGACAACCTTGTGCAGAGAGACTGGGAAAAGAAATCCTCTATTATTGGCATCTTTGAACCAAAGTTGTTGGGATATTTTTTTTTTCCTTTTTCTCTCTGTACTACTTGGTATACAAGAACTCCCGCAAAAGGCCCCACTCAGGCTCCACAAAGAAAAACACCAATTGTTAGGCCTTCCTGGAAGAGGAATGAGGCTCCCAATCTTAATTGAATCTCCTAAACTTGTGTTATTAAAACAGCAAGTCTAGCAATCGTTGAGTGAACGGATGAGGTCTTCACCTTTTAGCAAGGACAGGGCCTTGTCGCCCAAGTGGAGTCCAGGCTGCAGTGACTCTGTAGGGGCCTCTGTACCAGAGGGCGAGGAGCTTGGGTTAAGGATGGAGTCCTCGTGTTTTCGGAGCAGCTATGCCTCGGCCTCCTTCTTCCTCAGAGTTGAAGCCCAGGGCAGGCAGTGCTTTGCTCAAGCACTGGGAGCTGGTCCCATGAGTGCAAGACCAGGTGTCTAGCACTCTGACTCTGACCTCAGTACTGGAAGGTCACAGGTAGATGGAGAACCGTTCCCAGGCCTTGGGTGCAGCCTGTGGCCTGCTTCCAGCCCCACAGCGGTGGATTTCCACTCCACTCCCTGCCTTCTCTCCATCACAGCTCCCACCCACATCACCGGTTCACATTTCCCACTCTGACCCAGTGATGAATGTGAAGCGAACGCAGTGAGGATCATGAGTTTGAGGTCGGCCGGTGCTACACAGCCAGATACTGTGAGAGAGAGAAAAAGAGAGAGTGGGGGGAGGAAAGGAGGAGAAAATGGACAGGAGAGAGGAGAGGTGTTGTTCTTTTAAGTCTTGGCTTTAGCGTTCTCTGGGGGCTGCAGCTAGGGAAAGGTGAGCAGGCTAAGGATAGGATGGTAAGGACTTGAGTGTGGACTGTCTAGGGGTGACTCTCTAGAGTGTGTCAGGAGGATGGGCTGGTCTTTGGAGAACTCTCCATGCAGGACCAGGAAGGACCCCATGTATCAGCTCAGCAGCTAGACTTGAGGTGACAACCACACCACAGTCTCCTCCGGGCAGTGGAAGATGGACTCCGAATTCCATTCTTTCCTCAGCAGACTGATGACGAGATGTAGGCTTCATCTCTCATGGGCTCCACCATCCTCCAGGGCCTTGAGTTCCTTCACATCCAACCAGGCCAGAACAAAAAGCCCAGGCAGCTTCTTACAATCCCAGAAATAACACCTCACTTCTGCTCCCCTTCCCAGACGGAAACATACCATACAGCTAATCCCACGTGCAAGGCAGGCTGAGAGATGCAGTCCCAAATGGGGAGATGCTGTCTGGAAACAGGTTTGTACCATGGAAGGGGCAACATAGATTTCTCGTGCACTGACATAGTTGGTGACAGGATGATGAGAAAGGTAGACATTGGGACACCAATCCAGAATGGGTGCGGCCACCATGCAAACCTGATCTTCAGCTCTTAGTTGTAAACTTTAAGTTTCTATGTGGAGATGCCTGAGGGTGTGTATGGAGGAGGGAGGGGTAGACATCAGCCACTGCTCCCTCTTCTCTAACATCTGGCCTTAAGTGGTCTCAAAAAGTGGAATTCAGGGCTGGGAATATGGCCTAGTGGCAAGAGAGCCTGCCTCGTATACATGAAGCCCTGGGTTCAATTCCCCAGTACCACATATATGGAAAACGGCCAGAAGTGGCGCTGTGGCTCAAGTGGCAGAGTGCTAGCCTTGAGCAAAAGGAAGCCAGGGACAGTGCTCAGGCCCTGAGTCTAAGGCCCAGGACTGGCAAAAAAAAAGTGGAATTCATTCATTCATTCATTCATTCATGTATGCACGCTTTTAAAGAGTATCAACTCTCCTCACTACTTGCTACGTTTCCCTTTGTCACAAAGCTGGGCTCCAGCAAAAAAAAAAAAAAAAAAAAAACACAAAAAAAAATCTCTTGAAAAATTCAATGGGAGCTGGGTGTTGGTGGTGCACACCTATAATCATAGCTATTTAGGAGAGTGAGATCTGAGGACTGCAGTTCAAAGCCAGCCTGGGCAGAAAAGTCTGTGAGACTCTTAGCTCTGATAAACTACTCAGAAAAAGCCAGAAGTACCAGCACTGTGGCGCTCTCTCTCTCTCTCTCTCTCTCTCTCTCTCTCTCTCTCTCACACACACACACACACACACACAGGCACACACACACACTAGGCTGACCAAAGGTAGTTTCATGTTGGATACAGTGTGATTCTGGTATTAAGCCTGCAAACGTGTGACTGCCGTCAGCCCAGGTCCCCAGCACCTGGCTTGGTGCCTGGGCCACAGCAGGCTCAGGAAATCTAAGAACCCTACACCCCGGGTCTCCTGACCTCCCTGACAGGCAGCGGATTAGAGTTGGCACAGAACCCTGTTATTTGTGGGTTTCTATGCTAAACCCAAGCCTCCTCACATGGCTTTGACATTTATAAACACATACCTGTGGATTACACAATATTCACAGGGTGGCTCGGAATGAATACTCAGTAAACCGGTGGTTAAATGAATGGGCCGGGTAAGTCATTGATGCTTCCAGACGTGCCTTCAGAATGCTGTGATGTTGAGAAATCAAGAGCTTGAGGGGTTCTTCCCTGTGGCAACGGAAACTCACTCACGGTCCACTGGGGAGGAGGCGGAGGGAGAAAGTGACAGCTCTGAGGTCTGGAGGGAGGACACTTTCCCCTGGGACCCATGTCACCGCTCTGCTGCTCTCTCCCACCCCCATCTCTGCTCTCTCCCACCCCTATCTCTTCCTGCCCTTCCCTTCCCTTTGTGCTGCTGTTCTTAAGACTTCAGATCTCCTGCCCTCACCCTGCTATCCTCCTGCCTCAGCCCCCTGGCCTCTAGTCCTAGCCTTCTGTCAGCTCAGAAGCTCAGCATGGCCTCAACCGCCCCCTCCCCCGCACACATAGCAGGGGAGGGGTGTCTGCCTGTGCACAGGTCCAAGGTGGGCCATCTGGGAGGAGGAGGACAGGAGGATTGGTACTTAGGAGCTCTTGGTACTTAGGGATGAAGCCTGACCTGGTGGGGGTTCAGGAGGGGGTTCGAGAAGCCCAAAGCACTTCCTCTCGCTTCCTAAATATCTGCTTAGCCTTCAACTCTATTCCTACCCCAAGATGAATATTAATGATAATAATCCTCTCATACATATTTAATTTTTTTCTACAATAGTATGTTCTCTACAGAAACCTTACTTTTTTTCTTTTTATGCAATTAAATGTGTCAATCCTGTCCTTTCACTTATCCCACGATTACTACGGTATTTTAGTTTTGCTTCCTTCGATGTAGATTGCCTTGGGTTGGGGTTATTTCATTTTCTTTTGGGTTGATTTTGTTTGCTTATTCTGAGCACTGGGGATTGAACCCAGGGCCTCCAGCATGTTGAGCAATTGCTTTACCAATTCAGTCATCTCCTGAGACATTTTCTTTGTGTTTTATTTATTTATTTATTTGTTTATATTTGTCTAGGCTGGTTTTGAACTCATAATCCTCCTGCTTCTACTTCACCAGTAGCTGAAATTACAGGTGTGCTTTACCATACCTGTTTTTTTTTTCTTCAATCTTGTATCTATTTGAAATTGGAGGAAGACAGAATTTTTTTCTAGCTTAACATTTTATCACATTGCCAGTCAATTTAGGTACAGTTGCATGGCTAATTCCTCATTCCCTTCACATATGTGAACACCACCACAGCTACATATAATATAATAGTCCTGGAGTTTACATGTAACCTTTGCAGCCCACTTCATCCGTCATCCTTGACCCCTCCACCGTTTCTCTTCTTCACCTACACAACGCAACTTGGCAAATGGGATCGGCAAGTGCCTGTCACGGCTTTTCAGGCCATTCCATTCTCTTCTTTCAAACCTGTGCTATAGATTCACGCTCACTTGGTTACATCTTGTTGATTCATATGGGAGCATTTTTATTGGGATTATATTGAATTAAGTAAAGAGAAACAGGCATCCTTGCTACATAGACTTTTCCTATTGGAGATATGCCTATGTCTATTAAAGTCTCACTTTATTTCCTTAGGGGAGCTTCCTTGTTTCTTCATAAACTCCATTTCCTGATTTGATTTCTGGAAGCTTCCTGGAGGGACTTGTCACCTGATTTGCAGGACGCCATACTTTGTAAGTGTCCTCCCACCTCACAGATTACTCGTTTTCCTAGGCATTTGCTTTTTCCTTCTCCTCTCCAGACAGACTCTTAACAATGTTCCCAAGTGGGAACACGGGGCCACACGGCCATGGAGAATTCAATTCTTTGTACCAGTTGCCTGGGTTCTAAAGAAAGATCAAGAAAGGAATGGATTTAGCAGGTTTAGAGCAAGACCAAGAGATAATGGTCACGTTGATCCAGGCGGAAAGTTGAGGTCGATGGCTAGATAGGAGGGTCTGGAGGTCAGCAAAGCATTCCAGACCAGCAGTACAAGCTTGGGGTTAAATACTGCCACACACATAGTATTTAGCCCTTCGAGAACCTTAGAAAGGACAGATAGGTATGGACTGATAAGTACCAGGTACTTGCCTAGGTTCACTGCTAACAAGCCCATGCATCAGGAAATAGCTGCATGCACGATTTAAACCAGTGCCTTCACAAATTTACACCTTTTTGTTTTCTTTCTAGACATAGCAAAGTTTGCCCATGCCTGTCATAGAGGGGCCTGCAGCAGAAAGCCCTACATCTCTTTCTCTCAATGTTCCATGTCTGAGTTTCTCTAACTCAATGAATAGACTTCAATCTTCATTCTGTAACAGGCTCTCCAGGCTGGTTTTCATCAACACCCCACATTCTTTTTAATGGGTCCAAACCTTGGATTCTAAACTCATAAGACCAAGAATATTGTCAAAAGAAACAAAAAAATGGAAATAACCTTACAATCTAGCTCATCTTGCCCTTTATGTATGGATGAGGAATCTGTGCTCAGAGATGAAATAACTTTTGTAAGGTCAAGGAGCTGGTAGTGTTGGTTGGACGCAAGTTTTAGGGTGCCGTGTTCCCCAACTATGCTGTCTCCTGGAAGCTGGGTCCCTCAGGATCCCATTGAGAAGGCAGCAGAACCTGGTGATGGGAAGATGTAAGGGTTTTGATCACAGGTCCCAATACAATCAAAATTCCCAGGGGCGTTCTACCTCAGCCTTAGAAGTCCGGCTTCATTAGATCTGAGAGAAACACAGAGAGATGCAAAGTGTAAACACACACCCAGATATTCAGCAGCTACACCCTAGTGTTTTCTCCCACTTGGATGCTTGGCTTCACCCCACCCGCCCGTCCTCCTGCACCTCAGCGCTAGTCCCGAGGGTCCTGGCGGGAGAGGGTTAACATTCTGAGAACTCTTACCTCAGGAGATCGGAATGTGAAGGGGGGCTGGAGAGTGGGTGCTGGTGGCCCTAGGAAAAGCACTTCCATTGTTGCTGAATAATTGACCCCCAGAAAGAGAAGAGTGGAAGCTAATTATGAGACCCAGTGGCGTTGTCTGGAGTTATGAGACCTTTGTGGCCATTTGCAGAAGAAAACAAACTCTTTGGCTTGTTTTGCTCCGAATATTCCCTAAATGGTTCCGCTTAGGGGGTCTGAGAAAGGGGAAAAAAACAAAAACAAAAAAACCTATTCACTCAGGGCCTCAGAAAAGACTCAGTCCAGACAGTCTTGTTTTGGCCACGTGAGGAATCACCCAGATGCTTGAAAAACATGTCCATTCTCCGGCCCTGCCTCCAGATAACTTGGACTTGGTGGGTAGGAGAGAAAATGAAGGTGTTTTAGCCGCTGAGATTCACACAAGTCCAAATTGAGCCCTCCCTTGGAAGGCAGCAGAATCCTATCAGCCACAGGGTCATTTGCTAGGCACCCATTCCCAGCACAAGGGCTCTCAAAGCCCTGCTGATGTTGCCTGAGCCTCCTGAGTTCACCAACACACTTCGCCAACACTGACTGAACCCCCTGCCAGCTCACCAAGGGAGATCAAGACAAGGGACTCCTTTCCTGGCTGCCCAGAGCCTTGGATTTGGTAGGGAAGACTCACACAGAGAGAGCAAAAAGACAGACTTGGAGTCATGAGGAGGCTGCTGTATCCTAAGGCCATGCTGTCGGCTCTGCTGCCCCAAATGGCACGTTTGGTACATGAGGCATGCGTCCAGGTCCGCTGAGGGATGGGGGCAAGCATCCTAGAGAGGAAGAAGAAAAGCTAGAGGAGAATCGCCCGGAAGACCAGCCAGATGGGCTGGAATCATATTCCAGAAAGATGTGAATGTCAGACTGAAAAAATGTAAGCCCTTATTTAGAATGCAAGAGGTTATTGATGACGCTTCTTGGGCAGAGTTCTATTACATGATGAGTGAATCCAGGTCTCCGAGCTGGGCTAGAGGTGGCCGGTGCCACAGAGCTGTAGCTCCCAGTGTCTCCAGCTCAGCAAGTGTCAGCCAGTCGCCCTCACCTAGGGCCTCTTTGGTCCCTGGCACAGCTCTAAGCTTTGTGTCCTGCACCTATTTCCCCTGTGACTCCCCCCTGTAGGAACCAGGGCCGGTAATCTTTGCAATGAGATCCTAACCACTCACCGAAAGGGGACTGCTCAGAGTTCCCAAAGGACATGAAAGGGGGCAGGTGTTCCCTTTCTACATATCCAAATAAATGTCAGCATCCTATTGCTTCTGTTTCTCTGGAGCCCTCTACTCCAGAGGCCAAATAGGGCCATGGTAAAGGCAGGAAGGCCATCTAGATCAACCCAGGTGATCGATGGAGGACCACATGGGAGGAAGTCCCTTATACTCCAGAATCCAGTTATGGGGGAGAATGATCAAAGAGATGACATCAATCAAAATGCTGAGTTGCATTGTATTTGTAAACTGATTGGTTGAATGATAACGCCTTTGTACAACTACTTAAAGGTAATAGAAATAGAATTAACTTACCAGGCATTGATGGTTTATGCCTGTATGGTGGCTACTCAGAAGGCTGAGATCTGAGGATCAAGTTTCAGAGTCTGCCTGGGAAGGTAAGTCCATGAGATTCTTATCTTTAATGAACCACCAAAAAGCCAGAAGTGGAGTACAAGTAGCACAGCACTAGTAGCACTAGTAGCACATGTAGCACAGCACTAGCCTTGAACACAAAAGCTCAGGGACAGCACCCAGGCTATGAGTTCAAGGCCCATGACCTATTTTGTTAGTTGAGACATAATTCACAGATTATAATCATACCCTTTAAAATTGTATGATTCAGCTGGGCACTGGTGGCTCATGCCTGTAATCCTAGCTACTCAAGAGGCTGAGATCTGAGGATCATGGTTCAAAGCCAGCCCAGACAGGTAAGTCCGTGTGAGACTCTTATCTCTAATTTACCACCAGAAAACCGGAAGTGGCGCTGTGGCTCAAAGTGGTACAGTGCAGGCTTGTGCTGAAGAGCTCAGGCACAGCACCCAAGCCCTGAGTTCAAGCCCTACAACTGACCAAAAATAATTAATTAGATTGTATGATTCAGTGATAATTTCACCACTATTGAATTCTAGAATAGTTTCATCACTTTAAAAGAGAAATCCTAAAAAAGAAGAAAAATCCTGTGAACATGAGCAACCATGTCTTCCCTCTTTTGAAAACCCCAGCAGCCATGAATTATTTCTGTTACTGTGGAGAGGACACCTCAAATAAGTAGAATCACATGAGGTATGACTTCTGCCTGGTTTCCTTCTCTTAGTGTGTTCTCAAGGTTTTCCTTGTTGTGATGTGCACCAAGTTATTCATCCCATTCTGAAACTGAATAAATTCCCATTGACTAGATATACCACATTCTGTGTGTCCACTCTTCAGCTAATGGACATCTGAGCTGTATGGGCTTTCTGGCTACTTTGAATAAAGTTGTTATGGACAACATATACAAGTTTTCCTGTGGGTGTAGGTTTTTAATTTGGGGAGTGGGATATGGATCTAGGAGTGGGATTGATTGGACTTATGTAGCTTTGCTAGCCTTTAGAAAAATCACCAGATAGTTTTTCAAAGCAGCTGTGCCAATTTATGTTCTAACAGCATCCTGCTGAGGTTCCAATTTCTCCACATCCTCACCAACCATTATTATTGTCCTTTAATTTTTTTTTTGCCAGTCTTGGAGCTTGAACTCAGGGCTTGAGCCCTGTTCTTAGCTTCTTTTTGCTCAAGGCTAGCACTCTCCCACTTGAGCCACAGCGCCACTTCTGGCTTTTTCTATATATGTGGTGCTGAGGAATTGAACCCAGGGCTTCATGTATACGAGGCAAGCACTCTACCACTAGACTACATTCCCAGCCCCTTGTCCTTCAAGTTTATAATCTTTCTAGTGGGTCTGAAGTCCTTAATCATTGTTGCTTTGATTTGCATGTCCATGATTCTCATGAAGTTGAGCACAGTTTTATGTGCATATTGCTATTTGTATATCTTCTTTGGAGAAATGTCTATTTTAATCCTTTGCACAATTTTAAAATTAGATTATTCATCTTATCGTTGTTGAATTGTAATTGTTCTTTACATGTTCCAGATATAAGTTCCTTATGGCTATAATGATTTGCAAGCCTTTCTCCCATCCAATGCATTGTCTTGCTCTTTTCTAATGGTACCCATTCAAACATACACACTTTAAGCTTTCATCATGTGATTTCATATAATTATACATGGGTGCATACTTATAAAGTAGGATTTATGTCTGTATAAAGGCAGAGAATGGAGAAACAAATAAGAAGAAGTGGCATTTCTAAAGAAAATATTTATGTATTCATTCATTCATTTAGGAAATATTTATGGACCACGGGCTTGGAACAAGGCACTGAAATGTGAACAGAATAGTTTCTACCTTAATGGAAATACATACAATAAACAAGCAAGAATAATATGAATAAGTGTGGACATTATAACCCATATGCTCTCATGGAATCCTAAGTACTATGAGGAAAAAGAACAGAGAAGGGTCACAGACTGACTGGTGTGTATCTGGGGGTATCTGGGATTAAGAATATGACATCGAAAGAACCACTTACATATGGAAGAGAGTCTTAAGGACATTGGAAGGAAGAATCTTCTAGAAATAGGGGCTCACACGTGACAATGTTTTAAAGAAGGGGATAAGCACCGGCTTTTCAAAGAAGAGCAAGCCAGAATGGATGGTGAGCGGAGGTGAGAAGACAGTGTCAGGAACAAAATCTGAGCAGCAGACAACATTGTGGCAGGTTCTTAAGGTCATTGCTTTTCTGAGTGCAGTCTTTGGTCCAGTGGCATCACCAGAAAGTGAATGTAAAACTCCAGGGCCTACCTACCTGTGGAATCAGGATATGTGATACACCTTTCAGCCATCGGCATGCCCAATCAACACTGAGAGGCACTGCTTCCAGCCACATGAAGCCTTTGGATCTCCTTCTACATGGAGAGATTTGGGCAAAGAATATAGATTGTAAAAGATTCTCCTGGCTGCTAGGTAGAGAATCGGCAGTCTTGGATCCAGAGTGAATTCAAGGAGATGAATTTTAAGATTTTTCATGCGAGAGTTTTAGGAGGAGGAGAGGACGATGCAGAATAAATCGGTAGCTCAGTAGCTGGGACCAGGTTAATGGTGGTAGGTTAGAATGGATCAAATCAATGAGAAATTTTGGACAGCTAGCAGAATGTAGATGAATTGGGTGTGGGAGTTGATAAAGAGAACAATCTAGAATGTCTCTTAGGTGTTTGAACCTAAGCACCAAGGCCAATGACTGATTAGATGAGGTGGGAAGGACTGAAGGAGAAACAGGTTCTGGGAGGGGAGGAGAGCAATCAGCACTTCTTATTCTATACTGCACATTCCACGTTAGCCATGCCTAGTGGACATCACTTGGAGGTTCAGTTGCCAGGTGAGTCTCTAAACTGAAGACCAAGGGAGATCTACACAGGAGGTCGAACACTGAGAGTCATCACTGACTGCCGGATCCAAGTGTGGGACCCAGAAACAAGAAAGATTCCCTATGAAGATGTACCCGCAGTGAGCAATAAAAACCACCCATCATGGAATTCAGCACAGCTACCATAGATTTCGAAAATTTTAGCTCCCAGGGAAGAGCTGCCTACATTTCAGTCCTGACCAAAGTCTCTCAGATTTTTCTAAATGCTCTCCTGATTTCTTTATTTTGCACAAAAGTCTTGCTTCAGGAAGAAGCCTCAGCCTGAAACGACCTCAATCAATGCTGCCTTCGGATGATTAAAGATGTCACCTGACAGAACCAGTAAATGAGGGAGGCAAAGAAATTGGACACAGATTTAGTAATTATTGCTGAAGGTATCAGCGACCAATTGCAAGTGTCAGATGTCTTTGTAAACAAGCCTTTTAAAGCTCACTTTAAAATCAATAAAGGAGATGGTTGTCTGTGGACACGAAGCGCCTAAATGGCCAGGAGAAATTAAACAACCAAAAACTCGTCCTGACATAATGAAACATTGGAGCTTAAGATAAAAAAATGTCTGTAATGAACGTGTATCTTCAAACACAAATACATCACATAGTCTCCCTTGGAAATGAAGATGCTGTACACTAGAAAAGTGTTGGGAAGTTAACAAACTGGGTTGGCCAGGGACAAACGTATAAGTCTTCAAGATGCTGGCAAAGAATTTAAATAAAATTCTTTGTTAAAATTTGAGTGGAAGCTCACATCTGTAATCCTAGCTACTCAGAAAATAGAGACCAAGAGGATCAGGATTTAAAGCCAGCATAGACAGAAAAGTCCAAGAGACTCCATCCTTAATTAACAACAAAAAAAAAAACTGGGCTAGAGGTGGTAAAGCACCAGCTGAGCAAGCATGTGGCCCTGAGTTCAAGCCCCAGGACTGGAAAAAAACCACAAATTAAGTTAGTTTATAGTATCTAATTTAAAATTGTATATGTAAATAATTGACTACAGATTTCTAAGTAAGCTTCTATCTTTTTTCCATTGCCCTCACTTTGATATTGATACTGGCTATAGTTTTTAGACAGTATTTTCTACTGGAGAATATATATGTTTAGAGTTTTCCTGTAGTTAAACATATATGATATTGGCTGTAAAACTAAATACAGAATTATGGCATGAGAAGAAACGTGGATCAACCATGAAAAATCAAGGACCCATTTCTCCACAGAAGGATCAATGTATACTTATCTGTGTATGTGAGTGTGTGTGTGTGTGTGTGTATGTGTGTATATACCCAGGTACACAGTAAAGACATAAAGAATAAGGCAAACCAGATAGGGTGAGGGGACCTGGCTCAAATGGTAGAATGTTTGCCTGTACAGGGATAGAGGTGCTAGAGCACCAGCTGAGTAAGCTCGTGGCCCTGAGTTCAACCCCCAGTACAGCCAAGAAAAAACAATCAGAGGCTGGGAATGTGGCTTAGTGGTAGAGTGCTTGCCTAGCATGCACGAAGCCCTGGGTTCAATTCTTTAGCACCACATGCACAGAAAAAGCCAGAAGTGGTGCTGTGTCTCAAGAGGTAGAGTACTAGCCTTGGGCAAAAAGAAGCCAGGGACAGTACTCAGATCCTGAATTCCAAGCCCCAGGACTGGCAAAAAAAAAAAAATCAGAGTCTGGAGAAAGTCATTAGGGTGGTATTTTCACAGGCACAGGGGCAACTTCATCAACAAAAGCTGGTCAAGGCAGACATGAGTGGCCTTCAACACAGACAACTTGTACTTAGCAACTTTTCCTTTAGCTTGACATCTCTTTGGTATAACTGTCTCCCCCAAAAGGGAGATAATTTTGTACCCAAAGTACTTCCCCAGATCCATCTCACACAGTGGATATAGCAAATAGACAGAAACATTTCAACTTCCATTTCAAAACGATGACTTGACTGGGCATGTAGCCTATGTGATACAGCACTTGCCTAGCAAGCATAGGCCCTGAGTTTAAACCTCATTACCACCAGGAAAACATGACTTGGACCAAAGTTTTCAGCCCTGCTCCCTTCAGAAACTTCATTAAAGCAACCACAAAGAGATTAATAAGCACAAACAAAGCAACACAATTTGGGGAGCTAGAAAGCAGATAGACAAGTAACATTTACTTAGCTAAGAACGAAGAAAGTTGAGTTCTAACCCAAGAAGAACAAATCCAAACACTGATCAGATTTACACCAAAGCATATAGGATATTGGCTATAAAACTAAGTACAAATTATGGCAGGAGAAGAAAACCCCCAAATATCTCATCAATTATAATCCATTATCTCTGGAAATAAGAGAGGGGATTTGACTGCACATTCAAGGACTTATTGAGAAAATCTATCCTCTCTTCTTCCCTCCTTGCCATTATAAATCTTCACACTCAGGCCCAAGGTGGAATGTCTAGTCCCCGCACAAGAGTTACCAGACTTAATCTGAGAACACAAGAGAATTAAGTAGACATACACACACACATACACATACGTAAGATCTTGAACCCCACCCTCACCCCAAGCCTTTTCTCCCCCTAGCTCACACACCCTGACTACCAGACAGGAAATAATGACCTTCTTGTGAGAAGACACTATGATCCCCACATGGGGGCTGCCCAAGGGGCAAGCCAGTTCTAGCACCTCCGGGACACAGTGGCTCGGCTCTATCTTGTTTTCAGACCTTGAAAAACCTTTACAGTTGCCCATTCTCAGACATACAGAGGACTAACAACGACCAGACATTTGAGGAAAACCTCACACATGAAGATCAGAGAACAAAACAAACAAAAGCTGAGGAGGGAATATCTTAGACACAAAAATGGCCCCAAATGTCCCTGGCCAAATCCTGAGAACCCCATGAACAGGTTGTAATACATGATAATTTTGCAGGGTTAAGGTTGCAAATCCCATCCACGTTGCTAATGTGCTGACTTTGAGATGAAGTGCTTATTCTGGATTATTCCAGTAATCTTAGTCTAATCTCATGGATCCTGAAATGCCACAAAATCTCCTGTAACAAACATGGAGCTAGAAAGAGGCGACATTACTGGCTTTGAAGATGGAGGAAAAGAGGCTTTAAGGGAAGGAATGATGAAGAGACAGGGGTGGTCTCTAAAAGCTGGAAAAACACAAGGAAAGGAATTCTCCCTAAAGCCTCTGAAAGGATGAGTCTTTCCAACACTGTTTCAGCTGGGTGAAACCCATATGGAAGTTCTAACCTGCAGAACTGTGAGGTAATACATTCATGTTATGTTAATGTTTTACAGCACCAATTAGCAGAACCAACAGGGAGGGTATTCAGAAACGCAGATGTGACTTCAGGAGAAGAAAACTCTTCTTTTTTTGAAAGCATCAGTTTCCTTAAAGAGATGAAGTGTTGCAAACATGAAATAGGAACAGGATTCTATTTTAAGAAGAGCAATATTTCCAGACCAAAGAGTGCTCTTAAAAGTTAAAAATATGATGGGAGAAAAAATTCAAAAGTCAGCAACAAGCTTGGAAGATATAGATGAGGAAATAGCTCAGAAAATAGGTCAAAAGGACAAAGATCTAGAAAATAGGCAGGGAACAACAGAAGCCATCCATGAGAGGACACCCAAATACAAAGACTTTCAGAGGGGACAGAGAAATACCAGTGGCCACCAGCAACAAAACAACAATAAAACTTTACCCAAGAGAGTGCTCTGATTAAAATATTATAAATACATGCCTGAAATACTCCAGTGAAACCTTATAGTGCAATGAATACATACAAAAAAAAATGACAGGAAAATAAAGTAGGCTCTGGCCGGGGGTGGGGCATCCATGGGAGGGAGGAGCGTGAGGGAGGATGAAGGTGGTCAAAATGCTTCATTTGCATATATGAACAGGAACCATGAAACTGTTTTAGAAGAAGGGGTGGACTGATAAGGGGGTGAGACAGAGGCACACTGCATGTGTGTATGGAAATGCCACATTGAAGCCCTCTTGTACAGCTAATACATGCTAATTAAAAAAATCTCTTAAAAACTTTTTCCCCAAAGAAGGACATGAATCTAATGGATGTTATTGTGAAATTATAGCACAACTAGAAGCAATATGACTTTTCAAACATTTCTGATTACTTCTTTTGTTTTCAGTCATGGGGCTTGAACCTAGGGCCTGGGTACTGTCTCTGAGCTCTCTTTTGCTCAAGCCTAGGGCTCTACCACTTTGAGCCACTGCTCCACTTCTGTGGTTCATTGGAGATCAGAGTCTCATGGACTTTCCTGCCTGGGCTGGCAGTGGACCATGATCCTCAGATCAAAGTAGCTACGATTACAAGCATGAGCCACCAGTGCTCTGCACTTTCAAACTTAAAAAATTCTTCTAATACTTATTGTACATTCTGGATTTACCTCTCAAAAGGTCTCTGCCTTGGGTGGAATGTATTCTGTTTATTGTCTTTTTTTTCATAAGCAAGGCACTTGCCCAGGTGTCCAGATCTTGTGGAGTTCATGTCTGGGGACATGAATGAGTGGAACTGCTGAGGCCCGGGCTCTGAGATGGATGTCAGGGGAGCAGAGAGAATATCACCCTGGAAGGGAGGAGAAGCTGAATGACCATGAACTCCTCCTCTCTGCTGCCAGCGTAACGGACATGGCCTCCAGCTGGGACTGGCACCAGCTGCTCGCTCAGCCTAGCACCCAGCTTTCCTGTGTGTCCCTCCATCACTGGAGAACCACAGTGCTCTGGTGTAGTGGCAAGAGCTGAATTCTCTCTGTCTCTGTGTGTGTGTGTGTGTGTGTGTGTGTGTGTGTGTGTGTGTCAGGGCTTGAACTCAGGTCCTTGTGCTCTTGCTTGACTTGCTCATGGCTGGTGATCTACCACTTGAGCCGCTCCTCAGCCCTGATTTTTGCTGGTTCATTGGAGATGGTCTCTCTCACAGACTTTTCTACCATTATCCTCTGGGTCTGGGCCTCCTGAATAGCCAGGATTACAGGCATGAGCTGCAGGATCCTGGCAATTGCAGAACTTTTTATTTTTATTATTTTTTGCTAGTCCTGGGGGCTTGAACTCAGGGCCTGGATGCTGTCCCTGGCTTCTTTTTGCTCAAGGCTAGCGCTCTGCTACTTGAGCCACAGCTCCACTTCTGACTTTTTCTGTGTATGTGGTCCTGAGGAATCGAACCCAGGGCTTCATGCATGCTAGGCAAGTACTCTACCATTAAGCCACATTTCCAGCCCCAGCAGAACTTTTTAAAAGCTTCCCACCAACCCAGTGGGAGTTAATCCTAGTTCTGCATTAGAATCATATGTGGAATAATTTTGAAAATGCTACCTAATCACAGTAAGATAAGAATCATGAATCGTAGGTCTGGAGATTAATATTGATTTTTCCCAATATTGTATTTGAGAGAAATTTTTTTTAAGGATGTGATCCTAGAAAACAGTAGGAAAAAAATAGTGCAATGAACACCACTATAATCTTCAGCTGAATTCACACAAAGTTGGTGATCTCTCTGTATGTTACCACCATTGCTGCCCTATCCCTTACCCTCAATATACTGGTGGGGGGGGAAGGGTGTAGACATGCACATGCGTACACACGCTCATGCGCCACACTTCAGCATCAGCTGTTAGTTCCTCAAATCCAAGCTTCCTCCCATTTCATGGGCTTCTCCAGGATTGAGGGGTTGAGCCATCAG
Organism: Perognathus longimembris pacificus; assembly: GCF_023159225.1. NCBI lineage: Eukaryota > Metazoa > Chordata > Mammalia > Rodentia > Heteromyidae > Perognathus > Perognathus longimembris. The sequence goes on along the minus strand of NC_063166.1, from coordinate 75,536,323 downwards.
CAGGGGCTACAAGGTCACCTTGACAGGGACACGAAGCCCCCAAGCTCAGCATATTTAATTTATAATGTCGATGCATTTCTCAAATCTAGCTCTTGATAACGCGGTGGAGAAATCCAAATGTTAACCAAAATATAACACTATGTTGGCAAAACGGAATGAATTTGTTCAGAAGTGTTCTTGAAAGCATAAAAATTACTTTACTGAAAGCAAAATAAAGAGAATAACTTAAGTAGTCCAAGGGCTTACTTCCATCTAGATTTAAAATTCCTTCCGTCATACTTTAAAAGACATAATCTTGCCTTTAAGTTCCTCTTTTTAAAAAAATTCTGGAAACAGTGCCTCTTTCCTAACACCTTTAACCATGTAGGAGACTATGAAATTGTCATTACTTTTCCAGTCTGATGTGCAAGATAATGTTTCAGAGCTGACTTGATTTGCATTTTGCTAGATACTGGCAAGGTCAAGCATCATTTTGCATCATAATTTAGTCACTTGTACATTTTGGCTGATAGTCACAATGTTTTTCTAATTTTTAGAATTTAAATAAGAAGTCAATCAACTCTCTCACTCACGCACACAAATTGTACCTTGAAGTAAACAATCTTTTCTGTTAGTTTTGTGACCTCCTAAATCTTTAAATCATCCAAACACATATACACTTATAAAGCTCTAGTGAGGTGAGTCCTGTGGGGCTTGGTGGTGCTCACCTATAGTCCTCACCAGAGGAAGGCTGGGGAAGGAAGGTCTTTAGTTCAAGGCCATTTAAGCTACAGAGAGATATGTATGTGCGCACATGCGCATGTGTTTGCACACGCCTGACCTGGGGCTTGAACTCAGGGCCTGGGCACTGTCCCTGAGGTTTTTTTGCACAAAGTTAGCACTTTACCACTTGAGCCAGAGCTCCAGCTTTATTTGTTTTGTTTTGTTTTTTGGCCAGTCCTGGGCCTTGGACTCAAGGCCTGAGCACTGTCCCTGGCTTCCTTTTTGCACAAGGCTAGCACTCTGCCACTTGAGCCACAGCGCCACTTCTGGCCGTTTTCTGTATATGTGGTGCTGGGGAATCGAAACCAGGGCCTCATGTATAGGAGGCAAGCTCTCTTGCCACTAGGCCAAATCCCCAGCCCCTGTTTTGTTTTTAGTAGTGAATTAGAGACAAGAGTCTCATGGACTTTCCTGCCAAACTTGCTTTGAACCTTGGTCCTCACATCTCAGCCTCCTGAGTAGCTAGGATTTTGCAGGCATAAGCCACTGACTGAAATACTTTGTCTTAAAAGGGGGGGAGAGGCGGGAGCTGGGTGCCCTTTAAGTAAAGCTATGCTGCTGAAGGATGCACATACTATGTGCGTTATTTTATGCAAACATCAAGAACCACAGAGCCATGCTGCTCACTGTCTGTTTTCATATATAATGTAAAGGCCCTAAAATGTGGGAAAGGCCTGGCATAGTTGCATGCACCTGTAGCTCTAGCTACTTGGAGGCTGAGATCAGGTGAATCAAAATTTAAAGCCATCTGAAGCAAAGGTTCATGGGATTTCCCATCTCAACCAATGAAACCTAAGTGTTGAGGTGTATACCTACCATCCCAAATACACAGGAAGAAGAAACAGGAGGGTCAAAGATGTGAATTGAAGATCTTATTGTACAAGTGACTAAGGTACAAGGGGCTGGGGTGTGGTTCTAGTAGTAGAGTACTCTAAGTTCAAACCCTAGTACCACTAACAACAACCACAACAAATACAGGTGAGACATGTTACTGTTCAGACACAGTAGTGATCCTTCCCTTGATGGTGGCAGCAGATATAGGAAGGTGGGTGTCAGTCACAGCTCACTAAACTGGACATTGACTCTTCATCAGCTGTGTAGAGGTTGTAGTTGAGGTAAATCTAGAAGAGAGACCCATTAGGTGAGGCCTTGGGCTGCTGGGTGTCTAGCCTTTGCACCCGGTTCAAAATGGATGTGGGGGTGGGGACAGAGGCCACACAGACTGGGTCAGACTTCAAGTTCTGTCCCCAAGCTGCAAGCCTTCAGGTTGCCCGGGCCCCGCAAAGGAAGAGCCAGCTTTGCTTTGGGGAAGCAGTGAAGCCCTCCTCTCAGGACTTAGCTCATTTTTCAGCACTGGGAGCTGGGGAGGGCTGGTGGCTTCTGTGATGAGTTCACCATGTACTTTGGCACCTCAATGTTCTCTCCATTTAATTTTTCAGAAGCACCAACAAATCAGAAAAAAAAAAAAAAAGAGAAGTCTGCCCTGAAATTGCTGTTTGGATGAACGTGACATTTGTGGGCCAGCGACGGAAGCTGAGGAGCTGATGGGATGTGTGCGGCTCCCAGCCTCATCTCCCGGCTCTGCTTCTCAAACAATGCCTGAGCGGGGAGAGGGAGAGCCGCTGCCGGGGTGGAAAAATACAGCTCTGCCCACAGCGCTCAACCAGGCGAGGAAGGAAGGGAAGACAGGCAGCTGACTGCCTAGCATATGCCATCTACTTGTTCTGTGCCAGGCCCAACTTCTCCACGATCCCTCAGAATATAGATCAGAGGTTGCCCCATTATAGAGAGGCCTAGAGAAGCTAAGGATGATGGGAGATTCCAGGACGGGCACCAAGTTGGTATCCTGGGTGCTGTGTGCAGACAAGAAGCTTCACTGGAGCAAGAGCTGTGGCTTCGGGGTGGAGAGAGGCTGCGAGGCCTGAAGTGTCTTTGGAATGACCCAGAAACAAGTCCAGACACAACAAACACTGTATCATGGTATCTCGATCTGCAGGAAGGGATTTCCTCTGAAAGTGAGACTTGCTGTGCTTACTTAGACTTTCTTCTCCGAGTCCTAAATACAAGGAACAACACAGACATCACACAGCCTGGGGCGCAGGGGAGGAGGACCCACAGAAGGCCAGTCAGCGTGGAGCCACTCCTTGGGACCTCACAGGGTGCTGTTGATGTCCACACTGGTGCTCCTTCATAGCAGTAAAAAGAGCCCCCTGCCTTGTGTTAAAGAAGGCAAGATGTCTTCCTCTACACTCGTTCCCTTTCCTGTCAAACACCAAAGCCACGTAATCGTCCCTTCCTGGGGAAACGTCCACCTGGGGAAACTCCTGAAGGGAGAGGCCGCACAGGAACAATCATGTCGGTTTATCTGTTAACAATAGAACACTTCCTGCAAACATAACCCTTACCCGGAAGTCCCTCCTAGCAAGTGTGGGATGGCCATCCTGTGTCCCACTTACCCCTCCTGGAAATATAATTTGAAAGCCATTGAATTTAACTAGCAAGATTAATGGACATCTGGGTAAATAGAAGGAGAAAGAAACGTGTGAACTCCGGGCTTGAGCGATGTATCGCCTGGGTTCAATACCAGACTTAAATTAACCAAAGATGAAGCCATCAACACAAGAAGAGTATATAACCCTCTGCTTTCCATTCCCAGCAGAGAGAGGTTAAGTCACTTGCTATGAATCGCACAGCCAAGACATGGACCACTATATTCTTTCTTCTGTATAATGCCTAACGCAATGGTCCCTTCACATTGAACAGGCAAAGATTGCAGTCCAAAAATTCAAATCAAGAGAGACAATATTTTCATTAGATTTCTTCCATGTGCAATAAGCTAGTAAGAAAACCATATTCATTTGTAATTACCTATACAAAATACCCACTTTTAATGATTGGTGAGATTGTTCGGTTACTTAACAGTGAAGTAGAGAAAAATAATAATAAAGTTTGAAGGCCCTGAGCAGTTGTTTCAATGAAGTTCAATGAACTCTGTCCTTAGGCAGAGCAGATACAGTGAGCAATGTCTTGTAAAAATCCAATTTCTCTCAACAAGCTCACTCTCCAGGACCCAAAGAGGTTTTTATTTCATTTGTTGAACAGGAGTGCAATATATAGAAGAAAAGACACAAAATTTAGAATGGAACAGATTTAATCCGCATCAATTCACCAACCACGAATGACTAAGAGCCGCCTCAAAATGGGGCCCAATATCATCCACTACAACAGGCTGCCCAAGGATTAACTGAGATATAATACACCAGAACAAGTGATTCAAAAGTGGACCTCACTTGTTAGTCATTACAGCAACTTCTGCCACAGGAAATTGAATGGCTGAATTATTTTGTGAGGTTTTCTTTAAAAGCATGTGAGACATACAAGAAAAGGTAGCTTAAAAACTGCAAGCTTAATAAATGTCCCCCCTGAGCTGAATAAAATAAAGGGAAATAAAAATTTTTAAATGACTAGGAATATGAGAGTTCTGTGATTAGGGATGGATAGACCTGCTGTGGTTTGAATGTATGAACCTCTGCAAAATTCATGTGTTGGAACTGTACTCTCTCAAGAATAGTGTTCATAGGTGATGGGGCTAAGAGGGTAGAGCCCTCAGGAATAGGAGTTGAGCCTTTGTAAAAGGGCTGGAGGGGGCTGGGCACTGTAGCTCATGCCTGTAATGCTAGGTACTAAGGAGGCTGAGATCTGACCATCTCAGTTCAAAGCCAGTCTGGGCAAAGAGGTCTACAAGACAATAGCTCCATAGCTATGTACATATGATCATATAAGATGATGAAATGAACTCCAAGATATGGAAACAAGAGTTTTTTTCATTGCTGTGGTTATTTTTAATGTAATATGTGAAAAAAAATTTTAAAGACTTCATTTCCAATTAACCAGCAAAAAAGCTTGGCTGAAAGTGTGGCTTAAAGCGCTGGCTATGAGCCAGAAAGCTTTGCAATGCTCAAGCCCCAATACCTACACACACACACACACACACACACACACACACACACAAAAGCCCATGTCATCTTATGACTTCGTTCTCAGCTACCTTTAAAGAATGAAGTCTTGCTGAGTGGAAAAGCAGAGGTGATGAGGACATATTTTCTACAAATAATTTCACCCCTTCATTAATTTGGTCATTGTTCAGCAAATACATATATTGTATCGGGTTATGAATAAATGATTGTGTCAGGTATGAGATGCATAAGAATTAACAACGCATGGTGTCTGCCCTTCTGAAACTCAAATTTTAGGTGAAGCGACAACTAAGACGGTATTTGTGAGATCTTTAGTAAAAAGCACAAGCTATAGGATAGAAGTTTTCAAAGACGGCCACTTAGGGAAAAGGGAACATGATTTTGGTGGAACACCACACTGCGTGGTTAGTGATGGTTCTCTCTGGGAGTAAGGCAAAATGGAAATTTTACTTTCTGCCATGGTTTTGAATTTTTTCACAATGAGCATGCATTGCTTGTACAATTGAACATAAAAGCGATCACAATATCTGTGACTAAGAAGAAATCAACTAAGTAACATTACCCAACTCCCAAACCCGGACAAGACTCACAGCCTGGTCCCTAACACTAAGCTACAGCTTTGTCCCCAGAGAAATTGACCTCAATTGCGATTAATTGCCATGGTGGCCCTCAGTGCTTTGCCATGTTGGCAATTTTTAAAAGTAAACAAACATCTTGTTCTCTAGATAATCCCCGGACTGTTTATATTTGGTCGTCCTGAGAAAGGACGTTTTGTGATCTCAGCAGGGCTGAGCCCTTCCCAGCCCTCAGGCTGGCTGCTTGGGGATCTGCTTCCTTGACACCCCCTTATATTAGCCAAGGAGAGTACATGACTTCCTCCCTATACAGAAACATTTCTTCGGGGTCTGTACCCTTCCCAGCTCACCCCTAATTCCATCCATGACAAAGGGAATTTATCAGAGCAGGCTAGAGGGCTGGAATAAAGGAAAGAAATTCCTATTGTCCTCCAGTAACAGCGAAGTGAAATGACAGTGTTTTTTCCCCTTGTAAATGCTGACAACAAATCCTAGTCATGTAAGCGGTGCCCTTGACTTCGTTAACTGGGAGAAAAACATCACAGCTACTTTCCTGTGGCAGCACAGTCAGAGCTACTATCTCCAAAGGTTGTTTACAGTCATCCCAGCCTTGAAGTTGTGATACTAATTAGATCTGTCCTTGGTTCTCATTTAATGTATTTATAACGATGAACGTGTATTCTTTTATCCAAAATGTGGGTTTTAATATTTTGATAGCTGTACCTCAATACAATTGGAATCATTTGTAAGGCAATGCGTTTCATTTTAGGAATTTCAGAAAACTAACTAGTAGAAGCCCCAGAAGCCTCCCTAGCCCGGGCCTGGCCTGCTCACCAGCCAAGGTGGCTGCCTTCTTCTTCGCAGGAGACATCTAGCTTCAGCTCTCCAGAGAAGACTGCCACACTGCCAGGAGCCTTAGCTTCCTCATCTATAAAAAGGGGGTGAGGTGATCCGGTCTGGGTCACAGTGCCGAACTCAAGGAGGTTCTCACTGGCTCATCTCGGACGTTCTCTCCTGCCTAGGGACACCGGAGGCCCATAGGAGAAGAATGGAAAGGAAGCTTATATGGGCGGAGAGAGAGTGTACCATTGGTCCTGCTGCCCTAACTTTTGATCCCAGAATCCTTCCTGCAAAAGAGAACTCCCTGGTCCCTAGTGGCTCAGTAGGTTCCTTCAGTTCTCTGCTTCTGGCCGGCAGGCACCTATCCACCCGGGCATGAGGGGAAGGGGTGTGTGGCTTGCCACATCACAGCAGAAGGAAATTCCACAGCCATAGCTACGAGATCGCAAATGCCCTTGCCCTTTGACCCCACATTCTGACTCCTGGGATCCTACCTACCCCCTAAAAGCTGGGGATGTGCTGATATTTATTAAAGGTTGCTGCCTAAAGTCTGGAAGATAAAAGCCACGTCAAGATCCTTCCTCAAGAGGAACATAAAGGCACGATGCCTGTGTGCCTCTGATGCTAGAGAATAGTATTTATCAAAATGAACTCCAGGAAATGGAAGCAAGAGGGTTTTTCTTTGTTGCTGTTTTTGCTTTCTTTACATCTTGTTTGTTTCTCTTTCTGTCTTTGGGAGGGTAAGGGGAGAGCACAAGAATGGAGGGACAAAGGGTGAACCAATGCAGCAGTGGTACTCACTGAACACTATGTGGAAAATGAACTACACAACTTGTGCATGGGGATGAGAGGGAAAAACTGGGAGAAAGTAAAGGAAGGGGTGACATTGGCCAAAAAGAAATACACTCTCCACCTGACTTATGCAACTATAACCCCTCTGTATGTCACCTTCCTAACAACATTTCTTTTTGGTTAGTTGTGGGGCTTAAACTCTGGGCCTGGGTGCTGTCCCTGAGCTTTTCAGCTCAAGACTAATGCTCTACCACTTGAGCCACAGGGCCACTTCTGGTTTTCTGGTGGTTAATTAGAGATAAGAGTCTCACAGGGCTGGGAATATGGCCTAGTGGCAAGAGTGCTTGCCTCGTATACATGAAGCCCTGGGTTCAATTCCCCAGTACCACATATATAGAAAATAGCTAGAAGTGGTGCTGTAAACAACCCTGAGATACCACCTCACCCCAGTTAGAATGGCCTATACTCTGAACTCAGGCAACAACAAATGCTGGAGGGGGTAAGGGGAAAGAGGAACCCTTCTCCATTGTTGGTGGGAGTGCAAATTAGTACAACCACTTTGGAGAACAGTATGGAGGTTTCTCAAAAAGCTCAATATAGACCTACCCTATGACCCAGCCATACCACTCCTAAGCATCTATCCTAAACAGCAAGTCCCAAGATATCAAAAAGACATTTGTACTTCCATGTTTATTGTGGCACAATTCACAATAGCCAAAATATGGAAACAACCCAGATGCCCCTCCACAGATGAATGGATCCAAAAAATATGGTACCTTTACACAATGGAATACTACATAGCGATTAGAAATGGTGAAATATTGTTATTCACAGGGAAATGGTCAGAACTCGAACAAATAATGTTGAGCGAGACAAGCCTAGAACACAGAAAACAAAGGGGCATGATCTCCCTGATATATGACTGTTAACAAAGGGAGACGGAGAGACAGTAGAGACCAGGTCTGTGAAACCAAAAACTGCTTGTCAAATGGTATTTCCCACAGGATTGGGGCAGCAGCCCAACAGTATGTAACTAAAACCAAACAACTACTCAACATATAAAGGTCAAAAATTGACTTCTCAGTGGAATACAATAGCTCAAAAGCTATGTATATACGTTCATATAAGACTACTGTCGACATATTGTCTAATATCGACATTACATTTAAAGCCCTAGGCGAATTTTCTTGGGCGTAGGCCACGTGGCTACCATATATGTTCTTGATACATTGTATATTGTATATATGTCTACCTGACCTAGAGAAGGGAAAGAAAAACAGGGCATAAGATATCACAAGAAATGTACACACTGCCCTACTATGTAACTGTACCCTTTTTGCACAACACCTTGTCAAAAAATTTGTGTTCAATTAATAAATAAATTAAATTAAAAAAGAAGAAGTGGTGCTGTGGCTCAAGTGGCTGAGTGCTAGCCTTGAGCAAAAAGAAGCCAGGGACAGTGCTCAGGCCCTGAGTCCAAGGCCCAGGACTGGCAAAAGAAAAACAAAAAAAAGAGTCTCACAGACTTTCCTGCTCGGGCTGGCTTTGAACAATGATCCCCAGATCTCAGCCTCCTGAGTAACTAGGATTAACAGGTATGAGCCACTGGCACCCGGCTATCATAACAATGTAAAAGTTTAAAACAAAAATCCTTTCTCAAGGGAGAAGCCAAACAGTCCTAGTTCCACCACACCGTACTGGAGAGAACCCACTCACCTGGAATGGCTGAGCTGGCCTCTCTTACTGGAAAGAGTCCCAGCTGTCCACTTGGTGGACGGCCTGTTGTGAAGCAGGATACCATTGCCTGCAAAAATAAAGGTGCATACGTGGGCTGCCTCACCTGCCCCCTGGGACAGAGAGAGGGTCCTTTCCCTACCTCGATCGCCTTGAAGAGATCAAACCACTTCCAGTCTTCTGTAGAGGAAGAGACGCCAAGAAGGGACCCTCAGAGGCCCAATGGGGTGGCTTGAAGTGTGGGACCCATAGCCAACAGGTACCCCAGCCTGTGTTTGCATGACACACAGTCACCTTTCTCACTTTGCATTTTCCTAAGGCAATGGGAGCAATGACACAAATCTCCCAGCAATCCCATGGAAAGATGTCTGCCGATGCTGATGAGGATTGGTGGGACATCGCTTTCAAGACAACACAGTTCTGTGGCTCCTCCGCACATGGAGATGTGAGGCAAGCCGTTCATACCTGCTGTTTCCTGGGAATGTGGCAGGGAAAAGGTGAGGGCCTGCATGCTCTACCTTCCTCTTCTCTGTGGGAAAGTAACTGAATGAAACTGTATTGCACAGGGAACAATACTTAATGAGTCCACAGAACACGTTAACATTTGGAAAAGCTAAACAGACTATTTCTTTGTAACTCAGAGTGCATATACCCCTAATGTGCTCTCAGGAGAAAAGCTAGAGATATCACTGGCTTCTTCTATGAGCACAGAATGGTGCCAGGCACATAGTAGGTCTTCAACAAGTGTTTCCTGATCAAACATTTGTGTATGGCAGTGGAAGTTAAGACAAGAGTTCTAGATGACGCTCGGGAGCCTCAGGCCTGGTTGAGTGTCCTCTGTCTCCAAGAAGAGCACAGAAGGCAGGCACCAGCAGCCCACGCCTGTAATCCCAGCTGCTCAGGAGGCTGAAGTAGAAGGGTTACAGTTGGAAGCCAGTGCAGGCAGGAAAGTTCACAAGACTCTAATCTTTAATAAACTACCAAAAAAGAAAAAAGAAAAGCCAGAAGTGAAGGTGTGGCATCAGTGGTAGAGCACTAGCCTTGAGCAAAAGAAGAAGAAGAATGAGAGAGAGAGAGAGAGAGAGAGAGAGGAAAGGAAGGGAGGGAGGGAGGGAGGGAGGGAGGGAGGGAGGGAGGGAGGGAAAGAAGGGGAGGAAGAAGTGGAGAGGAGGGAGAGGAGGAGGGGAAGGAGAAGGAGCAGGAACAAGAGCACAAACAGGGCCGGGTCAGGCTGCCGGAGTCTGAGTGTGCTGAGTCTGAGATATTCCAGTCCCTGTGGAGAGCCCTCTAGGGCGGTCAGCTCTCTAGAACAAGAGCATGGAGAGATCTGGCCTAAATGGCCACCTACAGCAGAAAACATGCTCTCCCCGCTGAGTTGAAAAGATTGAACAATTCCCAGCGCACTCACTATGTATGTGGCAGGTGCTCCTCTAGCTTGTCCAAGGGCTAGGCGACACGAAGGACCCCAGGATGGCGGCCCCGGGGGCTCTAGTTCATCTCCATACTCTAGACTCCAAAGTTGGCATGTCTCAGTCGTCCAACCTGTCTCTCAAAGGGTCCCCCACACCAGCTCAGCCGAATCCTAGAGCCCCTTGGACGGCTAAAACAGGCTTTCAGCTGTAGGTGAACCTGTGTTAATGGGCCTCTGACCCATTTATCTGGCAGTCCATTACTGAATCTGTGGCCTTGAAGATGTTGGCTGCTGATTGGCAAGGAAGCGTTCACAGCTGCTGATCTAGGTCAACAGCTAATGTAGAAATCAGGCAGAATAAATTCGCTGACCCCAGGACCATGTCCAACCCACCCATGTTCTCCAGGGAAACAGCGTTGCTACATTATCCTCTCTCAGCCTAGCTTGGCTTCTACATCTTCCTGTTCCACCCAGCAGTGTTGAAGATTGGCAAAAGGGGGGTAGATCTCCACCGTGAACCCAGTGCTGCTGGCTGAGGCTCCCTCAGAAGATGGCCACAGACCAGGAAGTCTGAGGCAGTGCAGCCATCCTGAGCCTGATGGTGTGGGGACAGCATCTCTCTAGGAAGCCAGCATGGGACTGGTCCAGGGCTATTTGATGGACAGCAGGAACTTGGCCACTGTGTACAGCTGGGTGATATGGAAGAAAGCCAACAGACTGCCTTCTCCACAGCCAGTCCCTGCCCCTCTGGGCCTCAGTTTCCCTACATATTAAGTGAAATTTTAGACAAAGTGATCTCCAGGGAGGCGGTGGAATCTGATGGCCACAGGCTACCTAAGGATTTAAGGCACGTGTAATGTGACTAGTCTCATCCGTGTAAAATATGCACTGGGCTTGTAAGACAATTAAAAAAAATCACACACACACACACACAACAGCAAAAAACAGAAAAGAACTTACTAGTAAATTTCTATTTGGAGTCCATGTTAAAAATGAGAATATTAATTTGAGTCAAATAAAATGGGGTACTGGAATTAATTTCACTCTTGTTTTTGTATTTTTTATGGAGCTACAGAAATGTTAAATTTATATATGTAAACGAGTATCCTGTTTCAATGGATAGCCAGCTTGGGCCTAGAGGCCTTCCAAGTTGATTTTTTTCCTGCTATCACAAGGAGTCGACTGGGGGTTCTTTTGTTCTGTTGGAATAGGAACTGTGCAACAGCTGAGCATCTGTGGCTCATGCCTGTAATCCTAGTTACTCAGGAGGCTGAGATCTGAGGATCGTGGTTGTAAGCCAACCTGGGCAGAAAAACTCCATAAGACTCTAACCACTCAAAAGCTGGAAGTGGCACTGTGGCTCAATGAGGTAGAGCAAAACGAGCTCAGGGACAGTGCCCAGGCCCTGAGTTCAAGCCCCATGAGTAACAAAAAATAAGTTTTAGTTAGAAGTTTAAATTTAGAAGTTTTAGTTAGAAGTTTAAGTTAGAAACTGTGTATCATCAAGGAACAGTTCTCTTAGTGTTGACAGCCCTGAGTTCCAAAGACTCAGAAGCTAGGCTTCAAACCCAGAGACTTAGAGCTCTAAATGCTAGAACTAGAGACATATTTACAGTTTCAAGCTTTCAAAGTCAGAAGGCCACTGCCCTAAGTGCTCCACAGAGGCATCTCGCTCTGGACTTAGGACTGCAGATGCCTAGTGACTCGAGCTATAGCCTCTGAGCTTTGGATGTTGGGACCCGAGCTCTCCAGCTGGGAGCACAGCCTAAAATCTTCATAGGCTTAACTTCTGCCATGGGCTCTTCACCTTTTCTTTATTTCCGCCATCCTTAGAAGTCTTAGCTTTTTGCCCTTGGCTAGTCTCTGGAGCTCTTCATCCACTGCCTAGGATTAGAATTCAGAGCACTGGGTATTGGAACCTGTAGCTCTTGGTGACTTTCTGAAACTCTAACCTGCCTCTTCACCATTGTCACTGCTGCCACTCACTGGCAGAGCTACAAAGCCTGAGGCCTTAGCTGCTCTTCGCACAACTAGCACAGTCTCCTGTGTGCAATTAAGACCATAAGTAGATAGCGACAGTTTGGGAGAAGCTTTTATTAGGCTTAAGGTTGCAACACTGGGGAGCAGTATACAGGAGAAAAGCCTCCCAGACTAGGTTGAAAACAATAGAAGAAGAGGGGTATGGAATGCAGGTGTACCAACTGTACTCCCCCTCATCCCAGCCCCATCTGTCATGACTCCCATCTAGACCCATCACAAGACTCCACTGTGAACCAATCACAAGCCTCATGCTGTACCAATCAGTGTTTGTTTTTACTGAATTACTGGGGAGTGCTCCCCGCCCCCCATCTTGAGTGAGAAGAGCTGCAGGGTGAGCAGAATCATCTAGAGTTCACTGCGGCTCTTCCGGCAAAGTTGCTCATGCCTGGAGCAAGGCTACCTGAAGTGGAAGTTCTGATTTAAGCAACAGCTGTGGGTACCATGTTTTGGGTGGCTGGAGTTCAGCTTTCTAAAGGCCGAGGTGGAGTGTTCAAAGTGACCGAGGTGCTACCATGTCAGCCTGGCCGGTCACTAAAAAGCAGGACAGTCACTGACAGCTCCCGGGGCACAAGGAGAAGGGCCTGACCGCAGACAAGCTAAGGGGCAAATCATCTTGTTTCCCAACACTTTGAAGGAAGATTCAATATTACAGGGTAGTAATAATAGAGACCCATCATGAACATTCATATTTCTTTTTCCTGTATTTTGTGGTGCTGAGGTTTGAACCCAGGGTCTTACACTTGCTAGGTAAGTGCTGTATCAATCAAACCCCTTTGTTTTAGTTTTGCTAGCAGATAGTCTTGCTGGTCTCCAGCAGCCTTTGGACTGCCATCCATCTCCCGTCCCTGCCTCTCATGTAGCTGGAATTACAGATCACCATGCCCCATTAACATTCTTAACAGTACTTAACAGTGCTTAATTGCCAGCCAAACACATTAGGGAAGATTAGATTCTCTTCTGTCTCAATGGGATGTGTGGGTGGGTGTGTGCGGACGTGTGAGTGTGCGTATGAACGTGTGTGGGGAGGCATGAAATTGGAAGGTGGCATGTATGTGTGTACACGTGCATCATGTGTACATCAATGTATACATTAGGATGTGCTACAGCTATGAGGGTAGGAACCTGTGGCTAGGGGTTCTGGATTTCGTTTTATAGAGGAGGAAAAGAAGACCGGGCGATGTTCACCTAGGTGAGAACTGCCTTCTGGCCTGTGGGACCTGTGCTGAGTTCTCCTTCATGTGTCCTCACAACAGGCTGGGCTATGAATGACGGAACGGAGGTTCAGAGGGATGACACCATGCCACCCCCACAGTCCTCCCTCCTGGAGGACATAGCTACTCAGTAGCTAAGATGGAAGAGGTCCTAGCCCTTCCTCCTTCCTGCCTGTCACCTTCCTACCCCCCCCCACCCCAACCCCGCCAATCCACAGCAGCTCCAACTCGTGTGGGGCCTCCTCCTTAGCTTCCTGCAGTCTTCCCTCCGCCCCTACTGGCCCCATTCCATCCAAACTCTCATGGGAGCCATTGTCACCTCTCCTCAAAGCCACGAGAGGGAGTCTTTCAAATTACCAAGTAGATGTTGAGAGTCCCCTAATTAACACCGTTCATAGACACCTGTCCAAGAACGAAGCCCAATGCTATCTGCTGGGAATCCCGCTTCTTTCTCTCTGGCCTGAATTCTTATTACATTTTCCCCTGTTTCGTCCCCACTAGCCTTGTTCAGGCATCACCATCTTTCCTACCACAGGACCTTTGTACATGCCGTTCCTGCGTCTTGGAATGGTTGTCCTTCCCATAGCAGCCCCGCTGCTGTTGACTCGTCTCTCACAGCACTTGTCACCAATTGTGACCATCATGAGGATATGGTGAAGATAAAACTGAGAATGTTGTAGAACACTCAAGCCATGTCACAGGATAACACTTCAACCTCACAACCAACACTGGAGGCAGTTACCTTGAGACAAAGCAAGCTCAGAAGGGGTAAGCAATTTGCACACCATCACACAGCAGTTAGCTCCAGACCCCTCAAGCCAAACTTCAGACTCAGCACCAATTGCTTCTCTTCCCTACCATTAACTGTTGTGCCCTAGCTAAGCTTCATCAGACACTTGCTATAGTCCAGGCACCGTTAAAAAACCATCGTCTGAGCATTGTCACTGTGTATTTCTAGTTTTGTTGGTAGGATATGGGCCAGGTGAGAGTTCAGGTGCCCATGGTTTACTCATACCCTGCGTTGTTTCTATCTACAGTGATATTGACAGTGAAGTCAACGAGCATGGCCGACGTGATGGCAATTCACCATGCGCCTCGTGGTTCCCTCACCATCACCACCCGCACAGCACATCACATACTCCCAGCAGCTCAAAACCCCGTATCCAGAGAGAAGATAATGAGATGGGCTCAGAACCATTACTCTTCATAGGGAAAGGAAGGCGATGTGCCACGGGGCTGTCCTTGAGCGGATCCCCTCAACGCCAGCCTGGAGCCTTCGCTCCTATTGGTCACCAATGTGGGTCAGAACCTCAGAGTTCACCAATAAGGCAGGGGCTTTCCTTGGAGACACACAGAATGCAAAAGTCCCCTGTCGGGCCATGAAAGCCGATATTCTCCGTCACGGTAATGAGCGCAATTAAATGCAACCTAGGCTTCCACAGGCATTTGCTTCCTGATATCTAACATGCCATTTCAAAGTTTGTATTTGTCAGCAAGCTATGTGGCATATTGCATAATTAATTCAAAATAAATTAACTGCGTGGCTCTCTTTTTCAAGGGGCAGGATTTAAAATGTCTGTACTAAACATCACATTCCTTCTGTTGTTGTTTTTTTTTTCTTTGCAGTATGAGGGTTTGTTAATCAGAGCCTCGTGCTTGCTAGCTAGGAAGGCACTCTACCACTTGAGCCATGCCCTTGGCCCTTAAACATGAACTTCATAATACAGTTTTTTTAAACAGTGAGCTGATCCAAAACATGAACTACTTTTAAACGTTCACTATGTAAAGACCATGAAATAAAGTCTCAATACTTCAAGAGGTCCCTCTGGCAGCTACCTAGAGGCTCACTTGTGCCCATCCTGGGGCTTGAACTCAGGGACTGGGTGCTGTTCCTGAGCTTTTTTTGCTTAAGGCTAGTGCTGTACAACTTGAGTCAGAACTCCACTTTCCTTTTTTTTTTTTTTTCTCCTTCTTCTTTTTTTTTTTTTTTTTTTTTTTGGTCTGTTGGTTTTTTGTTTTGTACTTTATTGGAGATAAGAATCTCATGGACTTTCCTACCTGGCTGGCTTTGAACCTTGATCCTCAGATCTCAGCCTCCTGAGTAGCTAGGATGACAAGTGTGAGCCACCAGCACGTGGCTTGGGAAAAAGCCTCTTTAGAGTGATATCAGGGGCCACTTGATGAAGCCGGGAAGGGTCAGGGCCAGACCACAGCCACAGCCAGCCCTCCTTTCTCCCCATCTGGTAAACACCTCTATTCTCAATGCCAAAATACCCTCACCCCAGACCTCTCCTAGAAGCTTCTTCCCACTGCCAGCCCCCCACTCTCACTGGCCTCTGTCTCACCCGTGAGCCCCATCTCTGGTCCCATAGTTTCCTTTGACTTCTGTCCCCCATCAGGGCTCACCTGGGCAATGCTGAGGAAGTGTGTAGTGCTGGGCCTGGCGTCCCCATCCCTACTGATCTGGGCTCTCATTCCCACCCTGGCACCATCTCCAGCCCCATTATCCAGCCTGAGGACCAGGTGCTGAGCAGAGGCTGTCTGTCCTCAGCCCCTGCAGGCCTGGGGTCTCTTCTGAGCTGAGTCCCCTCCCCTCTGAGGGACAGGATCCCCAGGGCCAGGCAGGCCACCAGGAGAGTGGAGAGAAGGCTGTCTCATGTTCCCATGGAGGCCCTGCAGACACTCCAATGTCAATGCCACCCATGTCGTCACCGCTGCCATCCTAGACCCTGCAGTCTGGCCACCTCAGCCAACCTGCCTCTCCAACAGCCTTCTGTTCCAACTCTCCACTGGACCCTATTTCTCTACCTCATGTTAAGAGACCCTCTCTGTGCCCATGGCTGCTCCCTTCCAGGGCCCTCTTGATGCCCCTCCACCTCACATACACAGCCCAGGCGCCTCTATTTTCCAGTTGCATCCCAAGCCTTTTGTCACACACACACACACACACACACACACACACACACACACACACACACACACAAGACCTTTTTTCATCTCTGAAATCTTGTATGCTCTTTCTATCAGATAGCTCTCAGCCTAAAGTGTCACCCAGACACAGGCTCTCCCCAATCATCCTGGCTAAAGATTCCAGCACTGAGACCCCAGCAAGATGCCCTGCCTTTGTCTTGAGGCACAAGAGTCATTGGCTAATTGACTTGATGATATGATGTCTGTATCAACCCCCCCACACACACAGACACAATCCTTGTGGTTTCCTACTCTCTCAAGCAGTGCCAGCACATAACAGGTGCTCAGTAAATACTTGTTAGATGTCTGAGTGAAGAGCAAGGGGAGAATGTATAGAGCATGCTGTGAAAGCCTCAATGGATGTGAGAGGCAGTTATTTATAAAGAGCAAAGCCAGACTCACCAGTTAGTCAGCTTGAAGACAGTTCTCCATCGCCTGGCCTCAGTCTCACCCCAACTCTTCACCTTTGCAGACCCTTCGTGTCCCTTCCCAATGCATCCCCGCTAGGATGCCTCCATTTGCCTGAGCTAAACCATAAGCCAAAGTGTTTGCTGCCCCAGAACTAGGCGCAGGAACTCCTGCCTGTAACGCCAGCCCTGGGGAGGCTGAGGCAGGCATACCTGAAGTTCCAAAAGGCAGCTCAGGCTACATGGCAAGATGTTGCCTCAAAAAATAAAAGGAAACTAAAAGAATATAGTATCACCACACTATCATACACGCGAAGTCACCTGATCGCGGGATGTGACTAGGGGTTGATTTCTGTCACCCACTCAGAGGTGGCTGTGCGAGGGGTGATGGGGCTCGAACTACCACTGACTCCATAGGAGGGTGACTCCACCTGCTCATGAAGTCATGTGCCTGGGATGTGAAAACAGATGGGAAAGCATGGCGCCCCCTGCTCACCTGTCTCCAGGACCCCCAGCAGCCCTCACTTCAGGGAGATTCCGGGGTGCACACCAAGCCTCTTGGCATTCAGAACCAATTATCAAGTTTCTGCAGTGTCTGGCTACTTCTCAGGGACATCAAGAGTCTTAATTAATTATGATCTGAAAGGGTTTGATGTCTCAGGAATTAAAAAAAAAAAAAGGCGGGAGCCCAGACTATTTTGAGGAACATTAATTATTTAATGGACACTATTCATAGAAAATTGGGACTGTTACATATCGGTTTGGGGTTGGGAGCACTGTGACGATTATTAACCCTTAATCCCAGTGGCGTGCCCTGTCCTCCAGAGGCTGTGGGGGAGGGAGGAGGAGGCGGCTCCAGGCTGAGCTCTGTCATGCTCTTCCCATGTGTGCTGGGGCTGCAGTCCCTCTCACATCTCAGCTTCCTTATCCCTTTGAGTCTCTGTGTTCTGTCCACCAGGACAGGCCCCAGGCCTGGGAAACTGTCCCTGGCTCCAAAGAGAGCTGGCTGTGACCCTGGGACACCCACGGAGGACCCTGCAGAGGATAGTTACACAGGGACACAATCCTTTCCCTTAGCGGCTTCCATGCTGGAAGAGCATATTAAACTAGATTGAAATGAATATACTAACCCTCCTGCTCCTTTTATCGAAGTTCATGTGGTTAATTGTGTGAGGTTCAAACATAAAACTTCGCTCTTGTAACTATCTCCTCCGCAACCCATTAGAGCAATTCCCCGAGACATCAGGACATCTACCCACAGGAACTGGAGAGGGGAATACGCTCAGCTCAGCACTCTGAGGAGAGTCTATGTGTATGGAGGTCCTGATGCCCAGAGGAAGTGCTTACATTTGACAATCTGAGAGCTAGAAGCCGCCATCATCCATCTACCCATCCATCCATCTACCCATCATCCATCCATCCGTCATCCATCAATCCATCTGTCTGTCCATCCACCCATCTTTCTCTATCCAGTGTTTACAAAGGTTATGATGATAAATTCAGGGTAAAGTAAACTTTACCACAATTTAAAACAAATGAAGTGAGACTCTATTTGGCAGCAAGGGCCTGGGTTGTTTTGAGTTTCTACAGTCAAGAAAATACAATTAACCACAGTCCCAAGAGCTGCCTTTTAAAACTCAAAATTATCATTGAGAAAAAGGTTCATTAGATATCTAATGACTGATTTTTTCATCTTTATTGAAGGATTTGATACTATATTTGAAACCAGCTTGTCCTGAAATCCACTAAGAACAACTTTAAGACAGGAATTCATATATAATTGCTATCAGTGGAATAAGAATATTCCAGGCATTTAATTGACTTTTAAAAGAATAGCTGCACCAAGCTAATTAAATATCAAGTTAGGCAATGTGTTAATTGATATTTAATAAGGATGTCAATTGGTGTCTAACTAGCCAATATGTCTCTTAAAATATGTCAATTAGATGCCTAGAGAGCCTTTCAAGGGTATTAGGAGTTGAATGTGTTGAGGATGTAATTTGTTAATTTTCTTTAAATTACAAATTACATCCCACCCTGCTGACTTCCTCTGAATTGCAGAGCCTTCTGGAAGCCACTTTTGGTTTCAAATCTATCTTTACAAATAGGTCCATAGGGCTGGGAAGACCTTTTGCTGGCCATTTGCCCAATATCTGTATAAAAATAGGGCCAGAGCCGGGTGCCCATAGCTCATGCCTGTAATCCTAGCTACTCAGGAGGCTGAGATCTGAGGACTGCAGTTCAAAGCCAGCCAGGGCAAGAAAATCCATGAGATTCTTACCACCAATTAACCATCAGAAAACTGGAAGTGGTGCTGTGGCTCAAGTGGCAGAGCACTATCCTTGAGCTGAAGAGCTCAGGGACAATGCTAAGGCCCAGAATTCAAGCCTCACGACCAACAACAAAAATAAAATGAAATAAATAGGACCAGAAAAGGTGGGTGGGCTCTACTCAATTTCTCCACCTCCATCCTGCCTGTATTTAGCATGACTGATTCTGCATGTTCATGTTCAAAGACCACAGAGAGAGTCTGTATGGAATGCTCACCCTGCCTGACCACACAAGCTCTCTCCTGCCCTGGGACAGGCATCAAAGACACAGCATCAATATCCTTTCTTCCAAGAGAGTCTCTTCCTACCTGGATGCTACCATGCCCAAAGCCTACACAAGCTTTCCCTTCTCACCCTCCTTTCTCTCCCATCTGCCTCAAGTCACAGTATGAGCTTTAATCTGTGAAGTTTGGAACTAGGAACAAAAGCTCACCATACAGTATCCATGAAAATACCCCCCACCCTGACTTCCACTTTTATCCGTCTAATGTTCTCCATTGCTATGTGCCGGGTAGTGAGTCAGGAGCTAAAAACCAGTGTAGAGACCTTGCTTTGAGGAGCTCACAGTCCAGTGGGGAAGAATTGGGACAAATGGTTCAAAGGGCAACAGAGTCACACTCATAGGAAGTTGAGGACTCTCTGGGCTTGGGGGCTCAGGAAAAGTGCCTGGAACAAGTGATGCTTGAGTTGAGATGGGAGGATGTCATGCCTCGAGCCACTCCACCATGCAGAAGTCAAGCTGAGGAAGAAAAGTAAAAGCCAGCTGCAAGGAACAGCCGAGAGACCAGAGAAAAGCCAGGGAGAGGAAGTCAGGCACAGGGGTTTTTCAAGCTGAAGGCACTTATCAGGTCTGCCACAAATCACCCCCTTCGCCCCCCAAAAGAAATGTCTCTCTTCAGAAGGACTCTGTAAGATGGGTATAGTGGCACCCACCCGTAATGCCAGCTCCTCGGGAGGAAGGCAATTTGAAGCCTACCTGACTAAAGCATGAAACCCTACATGAGACACAAAGCAAATAGAAAGAGGGCATAGCTTAAATGATAGAGCATCTGCCTAGCAGTGTAAGGAAGGCTCTAAGTCCCAAATCCCAGTAATGCTGAAGAAAGGAAGAAGAAGGAAGAAGGAGGAGGGGTAAGGAGGAGGAGGAGGAGGAGGAGGAGGAGGAGGAGGAGGAGGAGGAGGAGGAGGAGGAGGAGGAGGAGGAGGAGAAGGAGGGGGAGGGGGAAGGGGAGGGGAGGGGGAGGGGAAGGGGAGGGGGAAGAAGCACTGAATTGAGTCAAAACCCATATCCTCTGGGTTTTGTCCTCACTTGCCTGTGGCAGGGCCTTCACTAATGGTAACTTTTTGTACAACTCCACTCGAAATCTCAGCAGCATTAATTCTGAATTCTGACAGAGTGGTTCTAAAGTTCATCCAAGAAACTGAGCCAGTAGAAATAGGCCTGCTTAACCCGAGCATTCAGAGGAAGCTAGAGAGGAAAGAATGAGAGAGGGAGAGAGAAAAGGAAAGGGAGGGAGGAAAGAGGCCAGGCCTAACGCAATGGCTAGAGGACCTGCCTAAGAGCAGTCTGGAGAGGAAGGAAAAGCTGAGAGGCAGGAGTGCTAAGCGATGGCTGGGGTTGAGCAAATTCCTTCATCCCCTCAAACCTTTGCCTCCCTCATAGTTCCAGGGCTACAGTATCTGGAGGTTCCACTGGCCCCACTGCAGGATTACCATGTAAGGCCATTTCTAGAATGGCCTCTGTAGCATCACTGTGAGATGCTCTCTCTCACAAATAATTAGACAGACGGATGGTGGCACAAAGGACAGCTGATAAGATCTCTGTGTTCTCTGAGGAAAAGGACAGAGGCAGTGCAGACATGAGTCACCACATGCCACTTGGAATCAGGGAGACGGGAGTTCAAGTTTTGGATTTTGCTAGCTGTAGGTCTCCATGCACAGAGCTTAGCTTCTAGGAAGAAGTGAGAAATGGGTGCTGTTTGCCCCACCCTCTCTAGTGGCAGTGATTGCACAATATCAAGTGACAATGCCAAAATGAGGCCCTTAGGATCATCAGCAAAGAGCCTGGCTTCTCTCACTTCCAACTAAAAGGAAATAAAAGAGAAAAGAAAAAAAAATGCATCAGAGCTCTAGCCACTGTTCTCGAGATGCTTATTCAGTTACCAATAACAACAGTTGCCATGGAGATGGGTGGTCCAGCCATCCAGCTTAGAATTACTTTCAGGCCAGGCCAGATAAACTACTTTCTCAGCCTTTTCCAAACCCAAAAGCAACCCGAGCCTCAGCTGTGCCTCAATTATTCAGTTGATGGGGGTTGGTGGAGAGTGAGATTTCTTTCCCTTATCTTCCTGTCCCAAGTCCCCAAGATTTGAAAGTTAATGGAGAAATGAGGCAAGATGAAAAGGAAAAGTGAGTGAATGAAGCAATTCCTGATAGTAAGTAAAGTCAAAGCACGACCCATGTCGTGGCAGCACGGAAGGCAATGAGGGCAGCTGTGGTGGCCAGGGCTAAGGCAGGGCCTCTAGACCCAGAACTTTTGTGAAGATCTGGGCTGAGATCAGACTCCAAGGAGA
Organism: Perognathus longimembris pacificus; assembly: GCF_023159225.1. Classification (NCBI taxonomy): domain Eukaryota; kingdom Metazoa; phylum Chordata; class Mammalia; order Rodentia; family Heteromyidae; genus Perognathus; species Perognathus longimembris. Next base: position 75,514,701 of record NC_063166.1, on the reverse strand, counting down.
GAACCAGAGCCTTCTAGGGTTTCCAGGAGGTGCTGCTGGTGGGGCAGCTGGAGACAGAACCCAATAATGGATGGTGAGATCCATATCTGAACAAGACCTCGGTTTCTCCAAGCTGTTAAAGGTTGCTCCTGCTGAGATAGAAGCCACCTTAGGAAAACAAATCGGCACATTCAAGGCAAAAGGAAGCGGGCAGAGTTCTCCCCCACAGGGAAGGAGTTGGAATCTTCAGAGGCGCTAGGCTTAACCACGGTTGCTCTGATCTCCCACCCAGGAGGCTCCCTGCGCAGATCATTCTAGAAGGTTAGTCAATGCAAGCACAGCCATGTTCTATGGTCCATCTGAGGAACAATGACTGCTGTGGCTCACCCCTGTAATCTTGACTACCTAGGCTGAAATCTGAGGATCAAGGTTTGAAGCCGGCCCAGGCAGACAAATGTAAGAGACTCTTATCTCCAATTAACTAGCAAAAAAAAAGCCAGAAGTCTGGGAGGGTTTGTGTGGCTTAAGTGATAAAGCAACAGCCTTGAGGGGAAAAGCTAAAGGAGAGTGTGAGGCTCTGAGTTCAAGCCCCAGCACTGGCATGAAGAAAATTAATTATTAATATTTCAACTTTTTATAATGTGAATTGGCCATTCCCTTTCCTTCCCCTGTTTAGACAAATTGTTTAAATTTGCTGGTCCCTGGCATCTTCATGTCAAAGGGACCAGCCCTCCAGTTCCTGAGCCTGGGCGTCCAACCCACCTCCATACAGACCTGGGGGCTGCTCACCCACCCTGTACTTCCACAGAGAGGCAGTCTTTCTGAACTGAGGAAGGGAGTATTAATCAGATCCCATTAAAATTTCAAAATAGACAACAGCCCACTTACTCATCTCCCATGGAGCCTCATTCATAATTGATCCCAAGTTACATTTACCCAAATAGATGGAGAAGATGTGAGTTACGTACGTGTGGGGCTTTCTGCTGGTGCACTGCCTCTCTGCCTAGCCAAGGCACTTACAGCCATGACACATTGTAACTTAAAGGACCTGGCACTCCCCCATCATCCAAAGCAAGGAAGAGAGAAAGCACCCCACAAGCTGTGAATCATTCTGAGGTTGCTTCTATGTACAAACCAGTTTGGGTGCAATTAGAAATGACTGCTGGAGGGGCTGGGAATATGGCCTAGTGGCAAAAGTGCTTGCCTCATATACATGAATCCCTGGGTTCAATTCCCCAGCACCACATATAGAGAAAATGGCCAGAAGTGGCGCTGTGGCTCAAGTGGCAGAATGCTAGCCTTGAGCAAAAAGAAGCCAGGGGCAGTGCTCAGGCCCTGAGTCTAAGCCCCAGGACTGGCAAAAAAAAAAAAAAAAGAAAGAAAGAAAGAAAAGAAAAGAAATGACTGCTGGAACCCAGGTTCACACTGTGTCTTAGTCCATTTGGGCTGCCACAGCAAAAGTAAACAAATTGTATTACTTATAATAATAGATGCTTCTTTCTTTCTTTCTTTCTTTCCTTTCTTTCTTTCTTTCTTTCTTTCTTTCTTTCTTTCTTTCTTTTTTCTTTCGGTTGTGTGGCTTGAACTCTGGGCCTGGGTGCTGTCCCTGAGTTCTTCAGTTCAAGGCTCATACTCTACCAGTTGAACCACAGCGCCACTTCCAGTTTTCTGGTGGTTAATTGGAGATAAGAGCCTCACAGACTTCCCACAATCCTCAGATTTCAGCCTCCTGAGTAGCTAGGATGACAGGCATGAGCCACCAGCACCCAGCTATTTCTTATTCTTCTAGGGGCTAAGGAATCCAAGAAGAAGGCAGGGGAAAACTGGGTGTCTTATAAGTGTCCTCTGTGTAGCTCATTGATTGTATCTTCACAAAGGGCCAGGGGCCTTTCAGTTATTAATCCCATAACCTGATGACCTCCCTGGAGGTAAGGATTTCAACATATGAATCTTGGGGAATCCTAACTATTCAGACCATAGGAACTACCAAATCAACAATCCAGACTTCTGAAGACCTCAGTAAGTTCAGCCCCTCCAACCTATGCAATCACTAATTCCTCCCTCCCTTTCCAAAATAATGCCAAATGGATTGAAGATTTAAATGTGTTTTTAAAAAGAGTTCATTAAATCCTTAAGGACAGCATAAAAGAAAAAAATATTTTTCAGATGACTGAGGACTTTGTGGAGAGAGAGAGAGAGAGAGAGAGAGAGAGAGAGAGAGAGAGAGAGAGAGACTTAGGGGGTGGAAGGAGTTCTCCTGGTGCTCACAGCTGGGTCTTGGTGCTTTCTTGTTGAATACAAATAGGTCCACAAGAGACTAACATCAGACAAGGTCCCTCTGGCTAAATTTGAGCAAAAAAAAAAAAAAAGCTAGAGCACTCTGCCATCCTATTTGAACTGTTATGGGTGTGTGGGGATGGCATAACAAAGTACTGCCCACTGAGTGGTTTATGTAGTGATATTTAACTTTCTGTCTCACCGTCTTGAGAGCTGGAGGTCTGAGATCAAGGCACCTGTAGGGTGCTAAGGAAGAATCCTTCCCGGATCTGTCTCCTAGATTCTACATTTCCTTGAGTTGTGGCAGCACAACTCTAATCTTCACAAGGTGTTCTGGATGCCCCAATTCCCCCTTTTAGTAAGGATGCCAGTGGGATCAGGAGACCATGGTAGTGATCTCATCTCAACTAAGCACATCTGCAAATAAGTCTATGTTCCAAAATACTTGGGGTTAAGACTTCAAGTACAAATGAGAGGGAAGAGTAATCTGACCCATAGTCATGAATTTAGGCAAAAATGGCATCAACCTAAACACAAAAATAAACAAACACCTGTATTAATTATCTAAGGATGCCTTCTGACAATGCCACGTGCTTACTAAGCTTAGTAGCTTAGAAAGGTGTTATCTCCGCATGCTGAGGTCTTGAATCTGATATCAGCATCACAGAGCTGTAATCAAGGTCCATGTAAGTAAGAGTATCCTCCCACCAGGGGCTCTGGAAAAGGATTCATTCCTCGTCCCTTCCAGTATCTGCGTTCCTTGGCTGACAACATCCCTTGGGTTGTTACTGCTTCACTCTAGCCTTCCATGCCAGCCTCTTTAAATCCCTTTCATTTCAATCTTCACATCTTTTCCTGGGAAAAAAAGGCAGGGTGATAATCTTCCTGTCTCTGTCTCTGTCTCTGTCTCTGTCTCTGTCTCTCTCTCCTTGACCCCCCTCCCCCATACCTTCTTTCTTTCTTTTTTAGGGGAGAGGATACTGGTCTCATTATGTAGGCCAGGCTGGCCACACCTCATCTGCTGTTGGCCTAGCACCCAAAATGCTAGGATTGTAAGTGTGCACCACCTCACTTGCCTCTCTCTCTAACACTTTGGATTCTGTACCATAGGGCTGGTGCAGGTAACCCAGGACAACCTCCACAGTCTCAGTATTTTTAATCCAATTTTCAGAGAGTAGTTCCCATATAAGGTTAGCTTCACAGGTTCCAGGGCCTACACCATGGTTTATTTCCCAGCCACTATCCAGACACTACACTCCCCATTGTAGATAATAAGAGTCATTCTTAGCCTGGCTCTGGTGGCTCACACCTATAATCCTAGCTACTCAGGAGGCTGAAATCTGAGGATTGTGGTTTGAAGAGCCAGTCCAGATAGTTAAGTGTGTGAGACTCATCCACAATTAACCAACAAAAAACCAAAAAGCCAGAAGTGGAACTGTGGCTCAAGTAGTAGCACACTAACCTTAAATACAAAAGCACAGGGACAGTGCCCTTTGCTCAAGTACCAGGATAGGTACACACACACACACACACACACACACACACACACACACACACAAAATGAGTGACTGTTGTTTCTCAACTCATCATAGCTTCAATCCACTCCATTCCTCTCATAATCTAAATAAGATTTTTTAAAATATCAAACTGCAGAATTGCCTCCACTCCAGAAACATTCCAGTCAAAGAAAATACCTGCTTTCTTACAACTCCTCAAACCACTTGACGAAATCCCTAATCTTTTTAAAAAAAATTATTGTTATTATAAAGGTGGTGTACAGAGGGGTAACAGTTATGTAAGAGTAGATTTCTCTTTGAACAATCTCTCCCTTCTTTTGCTCTCTCCCAGTTTTTCCTGCTATCTATACTCTCCAAGTTATATAATTCATTTTCAACATAGTATACAGTATCACTGCTACATTTGTTCACTCTTTGTCCCTCCATTTCTGTGTCCCCTTTACCCTCCTGAAGACAGAAAAAGGAACAAACAAGACACAAAGAAAACAAAAACAGCAACAAAGATTTTTTTAAAAAACCTCTTTTTTCCATTTCCTGGATTTCATTTTGATAAGAAAACTCAGATCTTATAATACATTCCTTACCACATCTCTCATGAGGTACCTTACAGTCTTCAGGATGTGTGACTCCTCACAGAAAGAAGTCAATAAGCCTAACTTTATTCAATTATACATCATGATTGCATTTGTCTAGAGAATATTAACAAAAGCATACAAACTTTAAGAGATGTCACCAAGAAGAAAACACTTGCTTATTTACATAGAAATGACATCATTAAAAAATGGCCAAGGAATAACTTCTAAAACTCTTCAACTTCATAAAATCAGTAATAACAGTGCCCAAAAGTGTCAGAAGCAACTATTCCAGAACTTTACACATTGACCATTGACCCAAAGCTTGCAGCAATCTGTGTACATTTAAAGAGAAACACTGAATATCAATAAGGAAACAAATTCATGTTTACATGTCTGCGCATGCATGGGCGTATGCACACACACACACACACACACACACACACACAGACACACACAATCTCAGTAAGAACAATGAGCCTTGTGGCATTTTAACTTGACTTACTATCCTCTCCTGCTCTCCATTCCAGTATAATCTTGAAAACTAATAGCTCATGGTCACAGGAACAACAAACAGCCTCACAATCACTTGAGAAGCTGTACAGAGTTAGACCTTTTTCACAACTTCATTCTCAAAGAGTTATCGTGATTTGACCTGTCTGGCAGCCCCTGGAAAGCCCCACTCACTCAGCATTCTAAGCCTAGAACTTTCCATTATGAATAGGCTTTTTCCCTCTTTCTAGGGAGTTTTCGAAAAACAATGGAAGAATTATTTAGCACTGTAGTTGCTTAAGAGGGACATAACAGCATTAAGCAACAAACTAACCAGAAAACTTAAAAGAAAAAGCTAGAAAAGGAAGTTCCACCCAGACACATATTGCATGATGAGAAAAGACATGAGCAGGTTCTCAGCATGAAGCTCTGGCTTGCCTTGAGGATTTCTACAAGCATGAAGTGAAGACTAAGAGGGGTAAACTGCTCAAGTAATATGGATGACATGCCTTTACACATATAGAGACTCTCTTGACAAAGACTAGGAGATTGGTTGGATATAAATAATAAAATTTCTCTCTAAACAATACTTGATTATTAAGTTACTCAAGTAAAGATTTCAATAGCCACACATGGCAAAAAAAAATACAGACATTACAGAATTATTCCAAGAAAGCTACTAAGCAACCAATAACAAAAACAAATAGCAAAAAGGACAACCTCTCGGAAGAAGGGTAAACAAGAAGTTATTTAGAATACCAGGTTTTTAATGAAAAGAAGTATAAGACATGCAAAGAAGCAAGAAGATATGATCCATAGATAAGAAGCAATCAATAGAAGCTGTCCACAAGGAAGTCCAGACATCAGGTTTGCTAGACAAAACCTCTACATTATCTCTTTAGAATCTGGGAAGAATAAATAAAATAATATAGACTCATAATACAGAAAAAAATGATATCTAAAGAACTAAAGAAAGATATAAAATTATGTCTCACCAGGTAGAAAATGTCAACAATTAGATAGTATATAAAAGAAAAATGAGCCAGGTGCTATTGGCTCATGACTATAATCCTAGTAGCTACTCAGGAGGCTGAGATCTAAGGATTGTGGCTCAAGCTAGCCCAGACAGGAAAGTCCATGAGACTCTTATCTCCAATTAACTACCAGAAAACCAGAAGTGACACAGTGGCTCAATGCACTAGCCTTGAACTGAAGAGCTCAGGGACAGCACTGAGGCCCAAAGTTCAAGCCCCATGACCGACACCCCCCAAAAAAAAATCATAACAAAATAGAAATCCTAGAATTTAAAAGCATAATAACTAAAATGAAAATTTCACAGGAAATGAAAACATGCTTCAGTGCCTGACTTTTAAACTTCTTGAGATGGGGAATGTGAAGAAAATAAATAGAGCCTTGGGAACTTGTAGGACACCATCAAGTGTACAAATATACACACAATAGGAGTTTCAGAAGGGGAGGAGAGAAAAAATATTAGAAGAAATAATGGCCCAAAATTTCCAAAATCTTATGGAAAACACTACTATCTGCATCCAAGATACTCGAAGAACTCCAGGTAGGATAAAGTATATACACATCTACAAATGTCACCATCAAATGGCCAAAAGACAAAGATAAAAAGAATCTTGAAAGTATCAAGGGAGGGGCTGGGAATATGGCCTAGTGGCAAGAGTGTTTGACTCATATACATGAAGCCCTGGGTTCGATTCCCCAGCAACACATATATAGAAAATGGCCAGAGGTGGTGCTGTGGCTCAAGTGGCAGAGTGCTAGCCTTGAGCAAAAAGAAGCCAGGGACAGTGCTCAGGCCATGAGTTCAAGGCCCAGGACTGGCAAAAAAAATAAAAGAAAGTATCAAGGGAGAAATGATTCATTACTGAGAAAAGATCTGTAAGAATATTAACAACTGATTTCCCATCAGAAACTATGAAAGTCAAAGTCAATGGAAAGATGTGCTTGAAACAAAGGTAAAGACTGCCATGAGAGAATTCTGTATCCAGCAAAACTATCCTTCAAATAGAAAGAGAAAACAAAAAAATTCACATGTACATAAAATCAGAAAATGTATTGCTAATAGACCCCCCATAAGAAATACTAAAGGAAATTGCTCAAGTAAATAAATATAAAAGGACACTAAAGAGTAATTTGTTTAAACATGAAAAAGTACTAGTAAAGACAAATGAAATATAATAATCAGTCCCCATGTATTTTCTGTTTGTAATTTTTCTATTTGTTTTAAAAGATAACTTCATAAAGAAATAGTGATAAAACTGTGTTGACAGGCATACTAGATATAAAAATAATTTGTATGACAAAAAACACAGTAGGAAGAAGGAATGTAGTAATATAAAAGTACTTGTAGAATACTGAAATTAAGTGGGTGTTAATTTGAACTACATTGTTACAAGCTAAAGTTCAAATTACAATCTCCAGGGCCACCTCTAAGAAATTAACAGTTTCCACATACATGTATTTCATATTTTTGAGATTATATATGCTTGTATGTATGTATGCTTGTATGTATTTAATGTATTAAATATATGATATATATTTCATATACAATTTCTTTGTGACCTTGAGTAAGACAAACATTCCTTAGATATGACACCAAAAGTGTAAGCATCAAAAGAAAAATCCTCAGATCTCAGCAAAATTTAACTTTTTTTTTTAACATCAAAGGACACTATGAAGAAAGGGGGAAAAGTACCATCCACAGAATGGAAAAATATTTTCAAATCATAAACTTATAGGGGAAAATCATCCAAAATGTTGAATATTCTCATAAGTCAATCATAAAAGAGATAGTCTAATCTAAAAGTGAACAAAGCATTTGAATGGACATTTGTTTCTCCAAGGCATACAAATGGCTTTAAAAAAAATGAGAAGATGCTCAATGTCATGAGCTACTGGGGAAGATGCAAACTAACAGTGAGAAACTTTACCACAAGGATGGTATAATCAAGAAGACCGAGAACAGCAAGTGTTGGCAAGGATTGGAGAGATAGGAACACTTGCCTACTGCTTGTCAGAATGTAAATTTAGGCAGCTGCTTTGGAAAGCAGTTTGGCAGTTCCTCCAAAAGCTAAACATAGATTGTTGTATGGTTGAACAGTTCCAAGAGCAATGAAAACATGCCGAAGTGCAAACAAATGCTCCAATATTCACAGTTGTTTTTTCACAATAGTTTATAAATGGAGTTCTGAGCTGATGAACGGGCAAATAAAGTATGGTATACCCATTCAAAGACATGCTATCAGTTACAGAGAGGAACTGAGCAGTAATTTCTATTAGACCGTGAATGAACTCTGGAAACATTGTGGTAACACGAATGTAGCCAGGCACCAAAGGCCAGGGATTGTTTGATTCCATTTATATGAAATTCCCAGAATAGACACACCCATAGAGTCAGAAGACAGAGTAGTGAGGGCAGTGAGGGGCTGCCATTTCTGACTGGGTGATTAGGGAAGGCCTCTACAGAGATGGCATGTGCCCTGTGGGCTACCTGGGAAAACATCCTGGGCCAAGAAGGCAGTCAGGACAAAAACCCAAGGATGGAAAGAACTTACTGGGCAGGGGTGGGGCTGTAGTGCCTTAAATACAAGAGGAAGAGTCTAAGCTTCTCCTAAGACAGAAGAAAGTTCTGGGAGAAGGGTGTTCCTCAAGGTGTGTGGTAAGCTGGGGGTTGATTGGTATTTTGAAAAGACCTCTCCACTCTCCAGCTGGCTACAGTGTGGAGGATGGACTGGTACTGTAGAATGAGCAGGTCAGGCCCGCAAAGAGGGAAGAGATGGACGTGGCTTTGTCCTTGGTGGGAGCTAGCATAACAAAGACAAGTGGGCACATTTAGAAACTATCTTTGGGCTAGAGCTGAGGAGATTTGCTGACGCACAAAATGTTCATCTCCTAGCAAGAGCTTTCCTCTCTGTTCCTTTTAGAGCCTTTTATTCTTCCCTCATCCATTTGCAGAGAGCGCGAATGAGGGTATTTTTAGAAAGTCTTCAGGAGAGAAAGCTGAAGAGATGAAGCGGAAGTTTCTCCCCCTGCCACTAGGACTCTCCACACTAAAGCAAAGCAGGTCCACAAAAGATGACACATGAATGTCCACTGCAGCTTTCTCCTTAACAGCCAGACTGGACACTGCCCAAAGGCCCCATCTACATTGCAATGGGTAGATACACTGTGCATATTCCTACAGCAGAAAATAAGACAGCCTCACAGGGTGCAGTCTACATCCATGGACAACAATATGCAGGCATTTCAAAAATATTCCAATGTCAAAAACAAAAGGAAAACTAAGGATGCATACTTATAACTCCTCTTATGTGCAGCCTAAGGCCAGGCACAATCAAGCTTTTTTACAGAGGCAAAAATCTGTCAGCACGGGCCTGGGAATGTGGCCTAGCGGTAGAGTGCTCACCTAGCATTCATGAAGCCCTGAATTTGGTTCCTCCTTACCACATAAACAGAAAAAGCTGTAAGTGGTGCAACTGTGGCTCAGGTGGTAGAGCACTAGCCTTGAGCAAAAAGAAACTCAGAGACACTACCCAGGCCCTGAGTTCAAGCCCAAGGACTGGCAAAAAAAAAAAAATCTGCCAGCAGTTACATAAGGGTGTTGACGGGAGCAGGGATGGCACAGCGAGGAGCACGTGGGCCATCTGGAAGTGTTCTATGCCTAGAATATTTCTGGATCAGGCTGGAGATGTTCTACATCTCGCAGATGGATTTGCTTTTAGAAGCATCATCGATCAGCAGTGAGAAGACACGTGGCCATTGTGTGCCCTGTGGGATGTCTGACGACTTGCCTCTGTGGTTTTTGTCCTCCAAACCCCCATTCTAATCTAGAGCAGAGCATTAGAACATCCCAAACTGAGGAGGTGATCTGCAAAATACCTGGCTGTCAGGGTAAGTCTGAGAAACTGTCATAGATGAGAGATATGAGCAGTCAATGTGATATGAGAATCTGGCACGGGGAGAGGATATGCATGGAAGATTTGGTGGCATCCAAATAAAGTTTTGTTAGGAATTCTATATCTCACGCTTAGAATCCGAGCTGCAAGGTTCATGTTAATTCCTCAACAGGTCTGAACTTCCATTGCAAAAACCCCACTTCCTATTTGAAAGTTGTCACTGACAAGTTGAATTTTCCATGGCTCTCACAGGTTCCCCCAAGTTTCTGACACCACTAAGAGTGACCCTGGAGGCAGAGATGGATGGCAGGGAGAGTAAAGGGGAACCACTCCCATGGTAAAGCAGCATCTCAGCCCAAGGCATTATGGTCCAGTGATGAAAAGCATAGACTACAGAGCCACCTGCCTGGGTCACCTGCCTGGTTTCAAATCCCACCTTTGCCATTTACTACCTAAAGGATGGCATGAGTATATATGTTAGTTACATGTTGGGGCTTCCTATTTTGTATTCAGGAATGACACCTGCCTTCTCTCAGACCCTAAACTTACCTCTGCTCCAAAAAACACAAGGACAGACTCATTACCTCCATTTCTAACTCTCTAGACTCTACCTTGTCCTTTCGGATACTGGTTTCTTTATTCCAATGTCCTCCCTGGCCATCAATGGCCATCTAGGCTTGGCTTTCATTCAACAGTAAATGCCTACTGAAAGGTCTTCTGGATGGAGACTCATCAACACTGTAGGGAGAGAGTAGGATTTCATGTGCTCCTGCCCTCCAACCCACTCTTTGCTGTCCCAAAGTAGGACCCTTCCCCCAGCCTCATCCCTTCTGTGGTTAACCTGAGTATCTATCACCCCAAGCCCCACATCCTCCAGGGAGCCTCCCTCTCCTCTGTATACCCATTTATCTTTTTACTTCTAGGTTGTCTTTGTGACTTGGAAAAAGATTAGATGCCTCCAAGAGCACCATGGGTGTTTGTGGAATGGATGGTTGAATGGAAAGAAGGAAGGATGAAGGAAGGAAGGAAGGAAGGAAGGAAGGAAGGAAGGAAGGAAGGAAGGAAGGAAGGATTAATAATAAACTAATGTCCACAATTCAGCCTGGGGAGGAGGGTAGGAAAGGCTTCACAGAGGAGGTAATATATCCTTAGGTCCTGAAGGGTGAGTGAAAGTCAATAGAGAAAGAGCTGGGGTTGTGGCCAAGAGGAGAAGGCAGATGAGACAAAATGTTAAACTGTGATTTTAAGGCTGGATTCTATTTAAATTGAACTGGATTGACTAACCTCCATTGTATGGACTCTAGTCCAACCAGTGTGGGTCCCAGAAATTCTAATAAGTAACTAAGACAGTGGAGCTCCAGGGCACCAAGAAGAAAGACTGGAGATGACGGGGTCTTGGTTTCAGAGCCCTTGCTATGCAGGGAGTGAGGCAGACTCTGGGCATCAAGGTAGTGAGGACAGATTCTCTTCATGCCCTCTGTGGTCACAGCTGAGGGCCAGACCAGGGAAGCTGGTCAGGATGGCAGAAGAGGAAAAAGGCAAAGGAAACTCGGGCTCCCCAGGGCAGAACAAGAGGGAAACCATGTTGAAACTGAGCAATCAAGAAGGTAAGCTTTTGGGCATGCCCCAATGGCTCACGTCTGTAATCCTAGCTACTCAGGAGGCTGAGATCTGAGGATTGCAGCTTGAAGCCAGCTGAGGCAGAAACGTCCTTGAGTCCTTGAGATTTTGAGGTTATCCCCAATTAACTAGAAAAAAAAGCCAGAGTGGATATATGGCTTAAGTGGAAGAGAACTACCCTTAAGCAAAAAAAAAAAAAAAATCAAGCATCAAGTCCAGGCCCCAAACCCCAGTACTGGTGTGCATGCGCATGCGCGCACGCGCACACACACACACACACACACACACACACACACACACACACGCACTGAATTTTCCTACGGAAGATCTTGAAAAAGACAGTGTACCTGATTTGTGCATACCTCCACACACAATCACCACCAACATGCACATGCACACAACACACACACACACACACACACACAATCACACAGTCTTTCATCTCCAGAGCTGGCATCCAGCACTGTGATGTACACACACACACACACACACACACACCACCCAGTACACTGTGTCTGTCAGAGAGATTGCCAACCCTATAGACATACATTGGTAAAGCCAGGCCCAGCACAACTCCAATTTCCATTGTATCCATCTGTTCAGAACAACACAGAGGCAGCGGCTTCTAGAGGGAGCTTCAAGCTCCAGTGGTTTTGCCTTTTCTCTGGAGCAATTGCTACTTTCATAAACATTGGGTGGGGGTGGGGGTGGGGGAGAAACAGCGCCTGCAGACAGGGGCTAAGCTATGGCTCATAAGGAGAAAAAAAAAAAATCCCCAGGCTGTGCTATCTTACATATCCCAGTGTTATGACTTATAGCAGCAGCCCCCAGATCTTATTTCACTACAACTGCCAAAAGGGGAGACAAAAAAAAAAATTGAATTACCATGCTAATGTCTTCTCTTTTGGTGAAATCTGTGATTCAGGTACGTGGATATAAAATACATCATTAGTTGCTTTTAAACTCGTCTCTAATGATGAAAACACAGTGTAGGACACGAAGAGAGACGTAACCACGTCCAGCCCAGGAATGGCATCGGGAGCTGCAGGAACACGGTAATGTGACACTGCAGTTTCTCTCTGCCTCTGAGATGACAGTTAATTCCAGACCAAGAAGGCTGTCAAAAATGCTTAGTTCTGCTCCACTTGAGTTAATTACCGGCCCGGGGGCAGGCTGCCCTCCACTCCTTTGCTAATGGGGCTGGGCTCCAGGTAAAAAATCCATTTGCAAGAATGTTTGCCTTGCTCCAGATCTAATTTATTGAATATCAAATATTTATGCCAATGCAATTAAAGTGACAACATTGCTCTCCCTTCTCCCCTGCCCCCAGTGTTGGGCAAGTGCAGGCTTGCTGATGGGAATGTTTTATTCTGTTCACACAGGGGGCAAGAGTCTCCTTGGAGCTTCTAAAGCCAGAGCTTGGAGACTTCTCCAATCCACAGTTACCTGGGATTCTTTATTTTCCCTTGGGAGATAGCCACATGACAGACAGGTGATGGAGCCATGTCTGAGAAGTTGAGGCAGGAGTGGTTTCAACTCCCCCACCCACGGCGGCCCACTGCATGTCAAGCCCTACAGCAGGTGTGCAGGTGAGCAAGATGGAGTAGATTTAGTTCCCATCCCCAACAGCCCCCTGACCTGATGGTAGACGTTGCTCAGGGCACACACAGAAAAACAACCAATGCTGTCAATGCAGAGAAGCTGGGGTGACGTCCGAATAAGTCCCGTAGATCTCAGATTTGAGGTCTTCAAGGCCTCCCTCCCACCCAATCAAACCAACCTGTAGAATGTTCTAGATGTTCTACTTTTTCTGAAACTCTTAGCATTCATCAAGAGGGCCTCAGATTGTCCACACCCTGGAGCCTTGTGGTATTCCCTTAAGGGTGCTTTGTCCTCATGGTCTCTCTCTCTCTTTTTTTTTTTTTTTTTGGCCAGTCCTGGGGCTTGGACTCAAGGCCTGAGCACTGTCCCTGGCTTCTTTTTGTTCAAGGCTAGCACTCTGCCACTTGAGCCACAGCGCCACTTCTGGCCATTTTCTGTATATGTGGTGCTGGGGAATTGAACCCAGGGCCTCATGTATATGAGGCAAGCACTCTTGCCACTAGGCCATATCCCCAGCCCGTCGTGGTCTCTTGATATCGTAAGATGCATGATTTGAGGTCCGCCTCAGACAGCAGGGAGTGGGAAGGGTCAGTTAATGAGCAATCTAAGGAGTACCCTCCCTCAAGCATGCCCTGGAAATGTGAAAAGAGGTTCCAGATGGCTAGAGAAGGAGAGCCTTTTCTTTTCTCCCTTAAAGTGAGGGTACTCAGGAAGGTCGGCCAATAGATAATATACCACATACAGTAGGTGTTCAGGGGGGCTGTGTCCTCTGGCTGGCTGGGATTCTCCTAAGGACCTGGCTGGCTATGCTCCCCTCTCTGCTCCTGCACAGCAGCAAAGGCCTTCATTTGGGTCTGAATAGGATTTTGAAGGACAAACAGCATCCCAAGTTGGGCCATATATATGGGCAACAGCTTAGTAGATAGAATGCAGGACATTGTGCTCAGAGAACAACTAATCATAAATTGATTTTTATTGGAGCCTGAATTGCAAAGGAGTGAGCCCTGGGAATAAAAGCATCAAATGAGGCAATCTAAGCATGTGTCAAGATGTCAAGTTCTTGATAAAGGTGAATTATTACCCACATCACCAGTGTTGGGAAACCAAATGATAGGTTATATGTACGATTGCTTCTCACAGATTGTAGGTGTACCAAGAGATTTTTGAAGGAAACGAATGAAGCGTCAATCATGAAGATGGATCAGAAGTACACACACATACACACACACACACACACACACACACACACACTTCGTCAGATACCATGTTTTTAGAACTGTTTATAAGCTGAGAGTTTTGATAAATGTTCTTTCTGTTCTCTTTTTCAAATGAACACACTGTACCCAACTTGAATATTTACTGTTTAGATATTGTTTTCTGTCAACCCAACCACTGTGATTCAAGCTTGAAGCTTTGTCATTAATTTTTGTTTAGGCCAGACAGTTCTTTCTTGACTTTGAGGGAAGAGGACTTGAAGGGGGGCGGGTGCAGAAGGGGAAGAAGACTGATATTTCTGTCCCTTCCTATGTTCCCAGTTATCATCTACTAAGAGACATTGCCACATCACACCTAAACCACCACCACAAAGTCTTAGCTATGTATTCTGTCTCTTGCTTTCTTTCTCTCAAAATCACTTTTCTCCACACTGCTCTAATACCAGGATCACTTTCACCTTTAAAACTATTAGTAAAGCCAGGCCCCAGTAATCCTAGCTACTCAGGAGACTGAGATCTGAGGATCACAGTTCAAAGCCAGCCTGGGCAGGAAAGTCCATGAGACTCTTATCTCCAATTAACCACCAGAGTAACGGAAGTGGTGCTGTGGCTCAAGTGGTAGAGTACTAGCCTTGCACTGAAGAGGTCAGGGACAGAGAGCACCCAGGCCAAGAGTCCAAGCCCCATGACTGACAAAACAACAACAACAAAAAAAAAGATTAGTAAAAAAGAGCCTTCTCTATAGCCCAAGTGATAGGACAAGAAAAAGGAGTAAGAAAAACCTGTTGGGCAGGATGAGATAAATTTATCATCATTCTCAAGCAATCTAATCACCTAGCAGAACATCTCCTCAAAAAAAAAAATCACAGAAAACCTGTTCAAACTAATGATAGAGATCAGTGTACATGAATGTAAAACAATAATGTTCCCAGATATAAGCATAACCAATTAATAATAGAAAAGTTAGGCTAATAACACACATATATATATATATGTGTGTATATAGCTATCTTGTTAATATCCATGTATCAGAGAATCTTTAGTGCAAAAGTAAATTTGGGATCTTTCACTCAAATCACTCTTTTTCCGTAACACAGGGAAGAGCTCTTCTCTCTGCCTATTTGAACAATGCATTCCCTCAGGACTCATCCTTGCTGACTTACAGTACTCTCTGTTCTCAAATCTATCACCAAAACCTTATGATTCTGCCTTGTACAGCCACCTGCTCCTCTTCCAACCCTCCAACCTCCACCCCACCTCACCCAGGTGACTGAGATCTCTCTGAGGTCCTTGTCCTTTCCAGTCGGACTCCACAAAGCAGCCACAAGGATCCTCCGAGCATTTAAGTTCATAAGGAAACATCTTCATCTCTGTAAACCGCCTCTGATTACACCCCCTGCCCTGCCAGTAGCTGCTAACCCCACTGTCCTTATCCTAGCCTAAGGGCTTACCTTACTTTAGATCTTGACTAGCTTTTTACTTTTGACGCAAACCATTGGCTTCCTTACTCCCTGAGCTCCAGCCACACTGGTCTGCGGGAGGTTCTTTAAATGCCCGCCCCCTCCCCCCAATTTCGTTACCATTTCACTCAGAGTTCCCTAATGGGAATAAAGTCCACTGGTCTTCCTTCAAGAAGGTTGTGCAAAGCCTAGCAGTGCAAGGGTGGGGGTAGGGGTTATCCTTTGTCAGAGATCTCCCTGACTCCAGGCCTCAGTTTCCCCATTGATAGCATGAGTTGGTTCAACTAAGGGTTCTCTGGCAACCTGTGAGCTGAAGTATCAGCTAGAGGTGACAGCATTTAAAGTGGTGGAGAAAGAATGAGAATCAGGGAGAAGAGAAAGGGTTGTAGGGAATACAGCATTGCTGAAGGAAACCTTGGAGATGATGGGTAATCACTTTCAGGGTACTTAAAACCTCTCTGTCTCAGTCTGTCTGTCGGTCTCTGTCTCTCTGTCTCTCTTGCAGTACTGAGGATTGAACTCAGGGACTCAGGGCCTGGCATTTGCTAAGTCAGTACTATACCACTTGATCCACAGCCTCAGTCACTATCCCTTTATCTTTATTAGCAGAAAAACTCAGATTAGATCTTACTAGGGTTTGATTGCATCATTATCCTCTTGTCATGAAAGGAGAAGCAGCAAGCTGACTGTGGTATTTAAATATTAAATCCATGCACTGGCTTGAAAACTTGATTCCATTCCATGAAAACAACTCACATCATCCAAAGCTAAGAGAAAGGAAACATATTCATCCATGTAAATACTTCCAGTTGACCAAAGAGTGGGACAGATCGGCTACTTTCTCATCTGGCTGACACACATCCTGGTTGCCTACTCAAACCTGCCTTTCTAGCAAAACTCAAGGAATCATCATGCCCAATGAAAATACTCCATTCCCCAGCTTTCTTTACCAAGTGAGGTAGCCATATAGAAAAGTCTGGAAAGTAATATTCAAAAAGAAATGGCTCTTTTGTACTGTGACCTTCAGTCCTTATTCCACCATCTTGTTACCATAAAGGACAGAGAATGAGAGACCTCACCAGCAAACTCTATGAATTTGGATAGAACATTTATCCTTTCTGAATCACATTCTCTCTCTTTCTTTTGGCAATACTAGTATTTTAACTCGGGACGTTGTGCTTGCTCAAGATGACACTCTATCCCTTAAAAAATGTCTACTATCTTGCTTTTTTTTTTTTCTTTTTTGCCAGTCCTGGGGCTTGAACTCAGGGCCTGGACGCTGTCCCTGTCTTCTTTTTGCTCAAGGCTAGCACTCTACTACTTGAGTCACAGCGCCACTTCCAGCTTTTTCTGTATATGTGGTGCTGAGGAACCAAACCCAGGGCTTCATGTGTACAAGGCAAGCACTCTACCACTAGGCCACATTCCCACATTCTTGATTTTTTGCCGGCTATTATGGAGTTAAGAGTCTTGAGAACTTTTCTAACTGTGCTGGCCTTAAAATTCGATCCTGCAGATCTCAGTCTTTTGAGTAGCTAATATGACAGGCATAAGCCACTAGTGCCCAACTTTCATTTCATTTTTATCTGTACAGCATGAGTCATGATGCCTCATTTATGACTTTGTTAAAATTAATTGAAAATTTCTACCAAACATAGAGAATAGTGCATTGTAAGCTAGATAGCTTTATAAACAAATGCTAGGCTATTTGTTCACTGTTTATCCTTCCTCCCTCTTTTATAAGTAATGTTAACCTAAAAAAAAAAAAGTAATGTTAACCTTCCTCTTTGGATCTATGTATAATACTTGTAAAATAATAGGCTGTGTTTCTATGTAGCAGGCTCCCATTCTAGAGTAGGACACAGTCTCTGTTTATCAGCCTGGTCTTGTACAAAGCATCTTTCACTTGTCTTCTCCAACTTTAGAATTGATTTTTTTTCTAAGACAGAAATTGCACATGTATCATCTTTAGAAACATTTCTTCTTGTTGGAAACCTGTAATTCTAGCTACTCAGGAAGCTGAGATCTGAGGATCACTATTCAAAGCCAACCCAGGCAGACAAATCTAACAGACTCTTAATCTCCAATTAGCCAGCAAAAAGCCACAAGTGGAACTGTGGTTCGAGTGGTAGAGTACCAGCTGTGAGTACAAAAGCCAAGCAAGAGTTTAAGGCCCTGAGTTCAAACCCTAGTTTCCAGCACACACACACACACACACACACACACACACACACACACACACACACACACCTCTCAAAGGTGTGAGCCAGTTTTACTGAGCATTTTATGGACCCACATCCTTCTATGCTAGAAATATTTTAATTTTTTTTCTTTTGCAGTATTAAGATTTGAACTTAAGGGCTGGGGATATGGCCTAGTGGCAAGAGTGCCTGCCTCATATACATGAGGCCCTGGGTTTGATTCCCCAGCACCACATATACAGAAAATGGCCAGAAGTGGCGCTGTGGCTCAAGTGGCAGAGTGCTAGCCTTGAGTAAAAAGAAGCCAGGGACAGTGCTCAGGCCCTGAGTCCAAGGCCCAGGACTGGCAAAAAAAAAAAAAAAGAAAGAAAGATTTGAACTTAAGGTTTCCTGCTTCCTACCAAGTGCTCTAAATACCACTCAAGCCATATCCCCCAGTCCTTTTTGCTCTTATCATTTTTGACATTAGGGTCTCACTTTTTCTCTGGGATAGCCTGGACCACAGTTCTCCTATTTACATCTCCCCTGTAGCTGAGATGACATATATGATCTACCATGCCCAGCCTTTTCTGTTGAGATGGAATTGCATGAACACTTTTGTCTGGGCTGAGCTGGAACCATGAGCCGCTCAACCTCTACCTCCTGAGTAGCTAGGATGACAGGCGTGAGCCACCAGTGCTCAGCCTAAATTATTTACTTGATGGTGTTCCTTCCATTGTTTTCCTATGTCCTTCTATTAGTCAACTCCCACTATTTAAGTGTTGGATCTCTTAGTATGTTTCTCTAATTTTTCTCATCTTTCCTCTCCTGTTTTCCATTTCTCTGCATAGCACTCTGCTTCAGAGACACTGATTCGGCTTTATCATCCAATCCTTCTGTTGAATTTTTCATCTTGAACATCTTTAATTTCCTTGAATTTCTGTTGCTTCTATTGTTCTCAGAATTCTGTCTGCTCTGTTCTCTAGCCTCTGCTATGTGTTGCAGGAATACCATACCCTTTTATCTTGTACTGTTTCTCTGAAGATGTTAATGTTTTTATGTTTGCTTCTCCCTGCAGATTCTGAACACCTCCTCTGAAGTGCTGTTATTTCCTGGCTTGGTCGTTGGCTCTCTGGCCTTGGTAGTATAGGCTTTCCTTGAATACTAGGTACCCCCTGCCTCTCTGTTCATAGTGAACACTGAAGCATTAAAATTCTGACCTCTGAGTCTTTTTTTCCCCCTGTGAGATTCACACAAGGCACTCTGCCTGGGCCATTTTGTTGTCAAGATTCCAGTGTAAATATCTTCAGGACTCTACTCTCAGGCTGGACATACGCTATAGAGAAACCACTTGCATGGCTTTTAGAAAGCTCGCAATTAAGCCCTGCTCATTCCAGTCTGCCCTTCCAAACTTATCCCTCAACCAAATCCTTTCCCACCCAAATCCCAGCAGAGCCCAGGAGATTACTGAAATAACCAAGTCTTAGCACATGCATCTATACTTGGGGTTCAAAGAGACCTGGAGCCCATACCATCCCTGGGGAAGTCACTGCCTCACAGCGGGCTCCTCTCACGTATTTATAGACACACCTGTCAAGCAAAGGCCCCTAAAAGGAGGGCAACCATTCTTCCATGGTGAATTAGAAATAATAAATATTTTTGCTGAGCATTAGTGGCTCATGCCTGTAATCCTAGCTACTCAGGAGGCCTGAGATATGATGACTGTGATTTGAAGTCAGCCTGGGCAAGAAAATCATTAGACTTATCTCCAATTAACCACTAAAAACAAATAAACAAACAAACAAAACAGAAGTAGAGCTATGGCTCAATGGTACAGAGCTAGCCTTTATCAAAAACACTTAAGGACAATGTCCAGGCCCTAAGTTCAAGCTCCAGAACCAACACACACACACACACACACACACACACACACACACACACACACACACACACTGAAAAAGAAAAAAATCATGTAGGAAAATGTATGGGATGAGACAAAGCTGATCTGTAGGCAAATTCATAACCTTAAAAACCTTTATGGTTAATCGAGAAAGAAAATAGGTGAAACAAACACTTATTGAAGTCATTTTTTAATGAAAGATCAAAATAACTGGGGAAAGGAAGCTGTAAAGAAAGATTGAAAGCAAACATCATTTATTTGTAATCTTAAGTCAGAAACAGTAGAATTATATGAATGTTAGAATGGGTTCTTGAAATAACCTTGTTTATACAACTAAAAGAAACACAAATTAATGTTATAAACACCCAAGGGGAAAATACAGATTTAAAAGCACTAAAAGGACTCCATGCATAATGATATGCTTATCATTTCAAAACCTGGATGACATGGATCATTTTCTGGGAACACATTAGATACCAAAACTGCCTCAAGAAAAACTTCCCTACCTGCATAGACCAACAAAGGAAAACTTTTAAGAAGGTTATTAAAGCGTTGCCTTCTGTAATGGTTTCCAGCCTCAGATGGCTTCATAGGTGAGTTACTTCAACCTTTCACAGAGCAAACAATTTCCATGTCACAAAAGCCCTCTGGGACATTAAAAAAATGAAAATCTTATCAGCTCATTTCACAAAGGTAAAAACACTGTTGACATAATGTTTTGGACGAATCGCAAACACATTATGCGGAATGAAAGAAGCTAAACACAGGAGTATAAACAGTATGACCCCATTTAAATGCAGATCAAGAACAGACAGAACTAGTTTTTGGTGACAGAAGGAAGTTTTTGGTGGTGGGGAGGAGGGACTGGAGTGGCCACCAGGGAACTTTCTGAATCCTTGAAAAGATGCCATGTCTTGATTTGGATAATGGTTAACAGTGTGCCTATTTGTTAAAATTCACCAAGCCTTATACACTTAAGGCTTGTGCATTTTACTATATACAAATTACATCTCAATAATATCGTATTAAGGAAAAAAACTGGTCACTGGTGGCTCACACCTATAACTGGAGCTTCTCTAAAGGCTGAGATGTAAGGATCATGGTTGGAAGCCAGCACAGGCAGAAAAGTCCATGAGACTCATATCTCCAATTAACCAGCAAGGAGCCAAAAACAGGTGTGGCTCAAGTGAAAGAAAGATAGGAAGGAAAGAAGGAAGAAAGGAAGGAAGGAAGGAAGGAAGGAAGGAAGGAAGGAAGGAAGGAAGGAAGGAAGGAGGAAAGAAGGTAAGAGAAGGATAGAAAAAATAAGGAAGGAAAATACTGTGTGAGTACGACTTTAAAAAGATAATCCACTCGGTATTCTTTACCTTATACAGGGTGTGTTCACATGCACATATGCAGAGGGGGAGGGGAGGGAACAGAATCAGAGGAAAAATGGAGAAAATTGCAACAGCGGAGCACACTGACTACAATGGTCATTGATGAAAGTGAACTATGTAACTCTTGGGTGGAGGGGAGGGAGGGAATGAGGGAACAGATGACACTATGCAAAAGGAAATGTACTTAATACCTGTTGTATGTAAAGCTAGCCCCTCTGTATATCACTTCTAAAACAACAATAAAGTAAACTTTAAAAAAAAAAAAGATAGCCCACCAAAAAATCCAATCACACTTAATATGTCATATATGAAGTAAACTTCACAAAATATATACAAACATAATCTTGCAACAAATTAAAAGAATAATACATCAAAACATGAGGTTTGCTCGGTATTAGAGGTTTATTACTGTAATAACTCAGAGAAGAAAACCAAATCATAATAACATCAAAATTAATCTATAAAAGTCACTTAGATAAATTCAAATAAACAGATGATACTGGGCTGGAAAGGTGGCTTAGTGGTAGAGTGCTTGCCTAGCATGCATGAAACCCTAGGCTCGATTCCTCAGCACCACATAAACAGAAAAGGCTGGAAATGCTGTGGCTCAAGTTGGCAGAGTGCTAGCCTTTATCAAAAAGAAGCCAAGGACAGTACCCAGGCCCTGAGTTCAAGCCCCAGGACTGGCAAAAGAAAGAGAGAGAGAGAGAGAGACAGAGTACTTCAAACAAAGCCTACCTCAAACCAAAAGTCTGAATCATCCCTAAAAGTGAAATTCGGGAGGCCATCTCATTAAGGTCAAGAACAAATGAAGAGGTCACTGTTCCCATGGCCATTTACCACATGAGCCCAATGGTAGGACAAGAAATAGATATGAATCATAACTACAAGAAAGAAAACAATAGAAGCATCCAGTTTCAGTCCACAATAATACTGTCTTGCTAGAGAACTCAAGAGAATTACAGAAAAACTACATTATGACTGGTTAAAAATAATTTCATAGAAACAAACTGGAATATTCACTGAAACACTGTCATAATAAACAATTGGAACCCCCTTTCAAACGTCTAATAGAAGGCTGGATAAATAGGAGTAGGCCACAATAGACTACCATACAACAATTAAAATGAAGGTTAAAACATTAAGTAAGCCGGGCACCAACAGCTCATACCTATAATCCTAGCTACTCAGGAGGCTGAGATCCGAGGACAGCGATTCCAAGCCAGCCAGGGCAAAATTACTCCCTGTGAGACTCTTATCTCCGATTAGCCACTCAACAAACAAACAAAAACAAACAATAATAATAACAACAAAACTGAAGTGGCACTGTGGCTCAAGTGATAGAGTGCTAGCCTTGAGCACAAAGAGGTTCAGGGAGGGTACCCAGGCCTTGAGTTCAAGCCCCACAACTGATGGGAAAAAAATTAAGAGAAAAAGAAAATGCAGGAAATCTATACCTTAAATGGGATATGGTACTTTAAATGTCATGGTGTAAAAGACCCTACTAAACAACAGAAATAAACAGATTCGAAAACTGCCGTGAACAGACATGTGCTCAGAAAAGATTCAAGTGGCCAAGAAACATGGAAGAGATTCTCGACCAATATCACTTAATCATCAAACCCAAACTACAAGGAGATAACACCTCATTGGTTAGCTTCAGGAGGGAAGAAGGAAGAGAGGGAGGGAAGAAAGGGAGATATATACTCCAAACATGGGTAAGAAAATGCAATAGTTCATTTTTGGGGTTTGTTGGGTCTTGTTTTTTAAGGAAAAAAAAATCCTGAACATTTTTTCTATATCCCTCTGATATCAAAACCAATCCCAGAGTCCCTCGTGTCCCCTTCTGGTCACTGGTCCACGCTCAGCAGCTCCTCCTCCACTTCTGTCACCAGAAATGAGCTTCGCGAGTCTGTGTAAATGGAACCATAGACTTTCTTTTAGGCCTTCCATGGTCCTCCCAGCCAAGACTGGCCCTTTTTTAGGGTGCCGCGTCTCTCTAAGGGACTAGCCCGTCCTCCTCAGGGCTGAGGCACACATGCACTGCACACACAGGCCGCATGTGAGGCAGAGGGACACGCGTGGAGGGAAGTGGCCTTCCCAGGGCTCAAAGCTGGGACAATGAACCCACTCCTCACAAAGTTAGGAAGACTCTCCTTAGCTACTTGTCAATATACAACTAGGCCAGTAGGACAATCCAGGGAAGGACCCCCTGCCCCGTTCCCCTTGTGAGGGGGTCTTAGACACAGCTTTCTTATCAGCAGTATCAGCAGTGTCACAATTTACAAGGGATAATCCTTTTGTGCAATGCTTTCCTGGGCATTGAGGGTGTTCAGCAGTGTCACTAGCCTCTACTCACTAGATTTCAGCAGGTGGTCTCCAATTTTGACAACTAAAGTTATCTAGGCATTGCTAACTGCTTCCTGAAAGACAAAATTGCTTCCAGATGGAAATCATTATGATAGATATAGATATAGATGATAGGTGACAGATAGATAGATAGATAGATAGATAGATAGATAGATAGATAGATGGATAGATGGATGGACAGATAGATGGATAGATGGGATGGGTAGATGGATGGATGAATAGATAGGTAGGTGGATGATAGATAGGTTGGTAGATAGAAAGGATAGCCTAGGAATAAAGTTAGATAGGTGCGAAAGTATTTGCAGAGGCAGGAAAGAAGATCTGCATAGTTGTAGAACACATCCTACTCATGGAAAATGAATTCTACAAACCTATCGGCTCTGTTCAGACTCATGTGTAAGCTTAATGGAATTGCAATTAAAACTCAGCTGGCAACTGATTGGAACTTATAAAAATGTGAGTCTAAAATAGAAAGGGGAAAATGAACATGGTGACTAATAAAGAAAATTTTTCAAAAACATAAATAATAGATTTTATCTACCACATATGAAATGGGCTATAAAATTATAATTGCTAAAACAGTGCAGAAGAGACATGGCTATGAAAGAATAAACAGCTTGGAAAAGGCCCCAGTGCATGTAAGAATTTAGTATTGATGAAAGTGGTATTTACATTAATGAGAACTTTTGTGGAATGTTCAATTAATGATGCAGGGACAATTCATTCACAAGTTGGGGTGGGAAAATTTTCAAGGACTTGCACCATATATCAAAATAAATTCTAAAAGGATCAAAGAGTTATTACATAATTGAAACCATAAAAAGGAGGATAAACTGTGGAGTGATATTTTTCTGATATTGGAAGAAGAATGACTTCCCAAGCAAGAAGAGAAAAAAGCAAAAGGAACAATTCAAAAAGGGTGGAAATAGTACACAAGGCATCAATAGGCCTGCTTTTTTACATAGCAAAAAGTATCAAATGCAAAATTAAATCTCAGAAAAACTACTTGCAGAATAACTAAGGGCCTGATAGTTGACATATCTTCTACATCAGTATGAAGAAGACAGAAATGACTAGAATACACAGGAAGGCCATCACTGGACATAAACCCATAACTGGAAAGGAGGAAGATGTTCTAACAGGATTTTACACAGATTACAGTCAACACAATTAAGGCTGAGGTTGTGGCTCAAGTGGTAAAGCACTTGCCCAGCATGCATGAGGCTCTGGTTTGATCCTCAGTCCACAAAAATTATTATATCACATAATTTAAAATAGCTAGAAAGTAGAGGTTTTATTGTTGTTGTTGTTTGTTTGTTTGTTTTTGGCCAGTCCTGGGGCTTGAATTCAGGGCCTGAGCACTGTCCCTGGCTTCTTTTTGCTCAAGGCTAGCACTCTGCCACTTGAGTCACAGCGCCACTTCTGGCCATTTTCTATATACGTGGTGCTGGGGAATTGAACCCAGGGCCTCATGTATACGGGGCAAGCACTCTTGCCACTAGGCCATATCACCAGCCCCGAAAGTAGAGTTTCATATACTCTCATCACAAGAAATGATCGATAAGTTGGGATGATCCTTAATTAATCTAAATATACTGAGATGACCAAACATACAGGTATAAGTGGACCAAAAGTTGTACTCCATAAAGAAAGGTCATTAGTTCCGCAAAGATGTATAGTTACTAAGTAAAAGGGATTTTTTTTTTTTTTTTTTCTGGATCTGGGGCTTGATGTCAGGGCCTTGGCTCTGTTCCTGAGCTTTTCTGTGCTCAAGACTAGTGCTCTACCACTTGAGCCACAATGCCACTTCAGGCTTTTTCAGAGTCGTTTTATTGGCAATAAGAGTCTCACAGACTTTCCTGCCCGGGCTAGCTTCAAACCATGATCCTCAGATCTCAGCCTCTTGAGTAGCTGGGACTGCAGATGTGAACCCACAGTGGCTGACCACGTAAGCATTGTGAGCACTTCCCATGCACATCATCACACCCCCTGCTGGACTCCTTGTTTCCATCATAATGCAAGATGCATTTGGTTCACTCCCAGTGGCTCCTGTATTTATCAAAAAGCCCTAGTTCAAAATCTCCTCTGAGACTCAAGGCAAACTCCTAGTTCTGAGCCCTCATAAAAATTCGAAAAGCAAGTCAGGCACTGGTGGCTGACATCTGTAATCCTAGCTATTTAGGAGGCTGAGATCTGAGGGTCGTGGTTCAAAGCCAGCCTGGGTAGAAAAATCTATGAGACTCGGTATCTCTAATTAACCACCAGAAAATTGCAAGTGGTACTGTAGCTCAAAGTGGTAAAGCATTAGCTTTGAGCAGAAAAGCTCAGGGACAGTGCCCAGGTCCTGAATTCAAGTCCCATAACTGACAAACAAAAAAAGTTCAAAGAGCAAGTTCCACAATTCAGTACAAAACAGTAGGAGAGGGTAAGTACCTCCATCTCAGAATGAGGTTGTCTACCCTTTTGTCACTCAAATAAGAAATATTATCATCCTGATTTCTTCCTGTCTGGAGTCATGAAGCTCCAGAACAGACTAGATCCAACCTCCGGTCACCACTTCTGCCACCAAGCAAATCACTTCTTGCTCAAATTCTCCATTGGTTTCCTTCTACGAGAAAAGCAAAGCCCACATGAGGGTTCACAGACCCGATAGGATCTGCCTGCTTTTCTCACCTAGACCCAAGTAAGGCTGCATAATCACAATAAATACTCAGTATAAAAGAAGATCAGAAGGACAAGATTCTACCACAACTGATCTGAAATGGCAAGAAGTTCAAAATGCTTCCCCATAGCCACCCAGACTCAAATCCAACAGTTCCATTCCAAAAAAAGAACGAGCTGAGACTTAGAACTGAGTTCTTTGGAATGTGCAGCATCAGCAACACAGCTCCTTCAGGATGTCCCCTTGATCCAGCCCTTCCTGAGTGCTAGCCCTTAGTTTTCATGACCTGGTCTAGAAAGTCATCTTGCTCCAATAGCAGCTACCCTAGCCAGTCATGTATTTGTGATAAATGTTCAGAATACATCCAATTTTCCCAGACAATGGAAATTCTTCCCTTGATTATATGTAGATAACCTTTGTACGGCCATTTCTGCTGAGGTCTACAGTTTGTCAGAGTCAAAGATCACTTTTCACACTAAATAGTTGGACATGAAAACTCCAAGACAGGCATCATATCTGGCTTCCCAGGGGGGCTTTTGTACATTTGCATGAAGCCCGTAGGGCTCTTCTGACATCCACCCAGCTGGCCTGCTTATCAGCATCCATTTCTGCCTTCATGTGTTATCTCCGTTTGCCTTCTTAGCAGCTTCTCTGGGCCACACCCAGTGCCTGGCACCAGTACCACTTGAGCTCTGACCCCAGCCCTTATAAGAAGAGAAATAGGAGAACACCACATGAGGACTGAGGCAGAGACTAGAGTGACCATGCAAAAAGCCAAGAAACACTGCAAGTTCTGGCCACAGGAGGAGCTCAGAGGAGTCTGGGAAGGGCTCTGCCCAGAGTCTCACATATTGAGAGAGCATGTCCTCCTGTCACCTTGACTCCAGACATCAACTTTCAGAACCCAGAACCCAGAGCCAGTATATTTCTGTTGTTTAAAGCGTCTTGGTTGGTGGCATTTTGTGACAGCAGCATGACCCACTAAAACAGAACAAAATCACCTCCCTCATCATCAATACCGTTCAGAGAAGTGCTTAACATCCTGGGGGAAGCCAGCACTTGCCTGTGTGCCCAGACAAAAGGGAGGCAGAGACAAGACTCGAATTGAACTCCAACCGACTTAGGAACCAGTGTTTGCATCCCATGATTGGTCTCCTGTGTGTGGCGTCCTCACCTGGGGTAGGTGCTCCCAACCTGGACCAGGGCTGCTGGGGGCCCAGCTCTTCCTGAACAGCAGGTGCCACAGGCCTGCAAGGTGCATGGGCTTCTGAAACCAAGGTGGAACACATGTGCATAGTTAAGAGATGAAAAGGAGGGTGACACCTCCGGACCAAGTGTTTACACTTGTATTTCCATCTTACAACAACCCTTTGGTGTAAGGATAATTACCATCACTCTTCAGATCGGAAACTGAGCCTCTGAGAAGCTAAATAACTTTCCCTACCCACATAACCCAGCTGCTGGGGACCAACTTCCCCTAAATCCTTGGGACCCTAAGCTCTTCAAACTCCATAGACTCTTCCTGCACTGTCTCATCTCTTCCCAGAGCCTCAATTGCCATCTTTAGGCTAAAGGCTCCCAAATATTTATCTGCAGCCCACAGCTCACCTCCCTCCCTGTTCAATCTCTCCACTACAATGTCTCACAGATGTCTCACATTCATGTCCACAATTCAACCCATCACTGTCTAGTAGAAAGCTGGCACCCCCAAGTCCCTGATGACACCCTGGAAACCTGAAACTACCCTGCCTCTCCTCTACATCCCTCCTTGGCACAGACACCCAGTGGGTCACCCCGTGAATCTAGCTCTTGGCTGGAGCCCACAGCCATGGGCTTCCCTCTGCCTCCTTGTTTCAGGGCTTCCACCCTGCCATCTCCCGCTGGAGTCCCAAGCAGAACTCCAAACAATGACTGCGGGGATTCCCTAATACATTCACTCCTTCTGGAGCCTGGGGGGGGGGGGGGGAGGAAAGACACATGGTGCTTTCTGCTTATTCTCCAGCTCCAACCCCTTTCTTCCCTCTCTCCCATAATTCATCAGGGCAGGAGGGAGGACAGTCCCTCTCCTTCCTCTTCTTGTATCCTCAGGGCTGTCCCTGTAGTGGAGGCTGTTGGTCCTCACCAGAGTGGCATCTCCAGAGCCACCTCACGGGTTATTGTCCTCTCCCAGCACCGTCAGTGAGGAGCAGAAGAGTACAGGAGTGCGGATGCCAGTCACTGGCCTGTGGGGCCTTGCTGGTTCCAGTGCTCCCACGGGTCCAACTGCAGACCTTCCCTTATCCTGCCCAGTCCCTCTACCTGAGCACTCTGTACTAAGTCCTCTCACAGGAAGCCCCCTCCAGGGCACCTGAGGTGGCCCCTCTGCTAGCTCCTTCTCCTCCTCCCTCAGAGAAGATCCACCTTCTTCCTTCTCCAGAGCCATAATGGCACATCACGCTCAGGAAGGGAGAAAGCAGAGTGCAGGCAACCACATACACCTTACGCAAGTACAGCTAAAATATCACACAAAAGAAACTCCAGCTGGGCATGGTGGCCCAAGTCTATCATCCTCACTACTTGGGAGGTGGAGATCAGGGGGGTCCCCATTTGGGGCCAACCAGGGAAAAAAGAAACTTCTGAGATTCCATTTCAGCCAGCAACCAGGACCAGCAGTATATGCCTGTCACCACCAACACCCCCCAAAAAAAACCCAGTTTTGAGGCTCAGTGCCCTGCAGACAGGTGTAGGGTATGAGAAGCGTGTGTGTGTGTGTGTGTGTGTGTGTGTGTGTGTGTGTGTGTGTGTATAAGTGCCCATCACCTGTGGGCTGAGGGGAAGGGGTGAGGCAGGTGAGAGGAGAGGGTTAAGCAACCCACAGTCCACACGAACACCTTCCACACTGCACTCCGTTCGTTGAATTTAAATGCATTCTGTCACACTGAGTTATGTCACCCGGAGGAAATGCCCAACTCGGCGACATTTTTAAAGATTATTTTTTAGATCACCTATCACTATCCATTTGAGAAACGATTGTTCAATCTGCAAAAAATAAATTCAAAACTGTCCCCATCTCAGCAAGATGGAAAAATAACTTTCCCTATTCTTGCCTTCTCTTTCTTTTTCATTTTTTTTTAAAGAAGGCTCATTTCTGAAGGACAGATTTGAAAATCTGTTTTCACCTTGACATTCTGGCTGGCTTTGAGCGCAGGCGGGAAGCTGAATATCAGGCCTCGTCATACAGATAAACAAATGAATGTGCAGCTAGCTGTGTGACCTCAGGTAACTCATTTAACCCCTCTGGGCTTTAATCTCCCCCATTGTTACCTTGGGATGATAATACTGACCATGATCCTCAAATGGCGATATGTCTAGAACAATCCTAGAATGTAAGACAGGTGTGAGGTGTCTGTTCCACTCAATTGTCAATTCCACCAGGACAGGGAACAGCTCTGGCCCATTCTGCCTGCTTAGTGGATCTTATACAGGGCCTGGCATGTGACCGGGTTTCGTAAGTATTGGGTGGATAAACAGTTCAATGAGGGGTGGCTGCCTAATGAAGGTGCTAAGGAATGCAATATCACAGTGGAAAATAGCTACTCAAGAAAAGGGGGAGGGCTGAGAATAGGCCTTAGTGGTAGAGTGCTTGCCTAGCATGCATGAAGCCCTGGGTTTGATTCCTTAGTACCACATAAACAGAAGGGGGGGAAAAAAGCCAGAAGTGGCTCTATGGCTCAAGTGGTAGAGTGCTAACCTTGAGCAAAATAAATCTCAAGGACAGTTTCCAGGGCCTGAATTCAAGACCCAGGACTGGCAAGAAAGAAAGAAGGAAGGAAAGAAAAGGAAGAAAGAAAAGGAAGAAAGAAAGAAAGAAAGAAAGAAAGAAAGAAAGAAAGAAAGAAAGAAAGAAAGAAAGAGAGAGAGAGAGAGGGAGGGAGGGAGGGAGGGAGGGAGGGAGGGAGGGAGGGAGGAAGGGAGGAAGGAAGGAAGGAAGGAAGGAAGGAAGGAAGGAAGGAAGGAAGGAAGGAAGGATGGAAGGAAGGCAAGCAGGCAAGGCCAGGCATCAGTGGCTCAAGTCTATAATTTTAGCTACTCAGAAGGCTGAGATCTTAGAATCCTGGTTCAAAACTAGCCCAGGCAAGAAAATCCATGGAATTCTTATCTCCAATTAACTATCAAGCCGGAAGTGGAGCTGTGGCTCAAGTGGTAGAGTGAAAAAGTTAAGGGACCAGGCATCAGTGGCTCACCCCTGTAATCCTAGCAACTCAGACCTCAGTCTGAGGATCAGGGTTCAAAGCCAACCTGGGCAGGAAAATCTGTGAAATTCTTATCTCCAATTAGCCACCAAAAATCCAGAAGGGGAGCTGTGGCTTAACTGGTAGAGCACTGGCCTTGAGCACAGAAGCACAGACAGTGTTTAGGCCCTGAGTTCAAGCCTCAGGAGAAGCACAAAAATTTTTTTGTTTTAATTTTTAAAAAGCAAGCTAAAGGACAATGTCCTGGCCCTGAAAGAAAGAAAGGAATGTAGATACATATTTTTCCTTCAGAGAAATGTGACACTTACCCAGCTTTGGCTGTAACTTTCAGAGGAAGTTTGAAGGGACTGTGAACCCCAGGAGCCAGGACAGAGGAGGCTCTTGCTTAGATACTTCCAGCCATAGCTGCTGTGCCCCTGGTAATTCTTCAGGTCCTCAGTTCAACCACCTCTGTCCATGCAGAAAACAGCCCGCAGCCACTCAGACACTGCCTGAGATTGTAACACAAGAATCTCTTAATGAAATACAAACAATTAAGCTAAAAGTCCTCTCAAATGCAGCCTGTCACTCAGTAGCCTCATACTTAATTGAATTTCTTTTCCATCCACTGCCCCCAGCTCCTTTTCCTGGATAAACAAATTCATTCACCACAGATCAAGTTTCCTTAACCCAGAAACCCATGACAGTCAATCAACTAATTGACACAACAAATATTTTTTATGTTAAAAAAAAGGATTTCTCCAATTAAAGTGGTAATGGAATTCTGTAATACTTGTGCCTGGTCTTCATAACTCTGTGGCTAACCTTCGCTCTCCTCTTCCTCAGAGGCCTAATAATGAGCAGTAGGACCCGCTGGTCCCCAGACCTGGACACGAATCCAAGTTCCAGCTTATGCTGAGTTCAGTGTGTGACCTCAAAATGTTACTTGCTCGCTCCGTTTTCATCCGTGGAGACCCAAAGGATGGAACCAAGCAACTTCTGGCTCTAACTCACCCAGAGGCCAAGTGGATGGATGGTGCACACTTCTCTGTGGCTCATAGGCATGTCACACTACAACAAGTTGAAAGCACAACCTGTCTTCTCAGTGGCCTCCCTCCACCTGGCCAGCATCGCAGCCAGCATCTGTCTACCCCACCCAAACCCTTGCCCCAGCAGGCACCCCCACCAGCACACATCCACACACACTCTCCTTGTGGCACACATGCAGCCTGCCTTCCTATGTTCCTGTCTCCCTGTACACTCCATACAGCCCCTCTCCATGCACATGAAGCATATACACACACATGCACGTTAAACACATACCCTGCACAGAGTAAGTGCCATTAACAACACATGTGCATATGCACGCACAACTCCATTTTAAAACACACACACGTACATGTAAATACACACCCCTCAAGGGAGAGCAGGTGCTCAAAGCTATGCCCACCTATCGCCCTCCCTGACACTCATGCACACACACACGCACACACATGTGTGGCCCCAGCCTGCCTTTCAGTGCAAAGCCCTCCCATCAGGCCCTGCACATGCATTTGCACCCTTGTGTGACACACACTCAGAGCACCACTCCCTTGCAATCAGGGGTGAATGTAGACCAGTGGCGAGAACTGGCTGACCTCCCCACTGACCCACCAGCACCTTCCAGAACAACCTGGGTCCCCAAGTTCCTTCTATTCCACCAAGAGCTCCTGAGCACCTCCTTGTCCCGGGCACTGCAGTGGGGAAAGGAAGGGACAGGGGAGCCAGACAGGCACCATCCCCAAGAGGGGCTCCATGCCCAGAAGTCCTGGGCCCCAGCCCTGCGCCTCCCTAGAGGGTAGTGACAGTTCCATCTTTGGACGCTGGACCATCCAGGGGTCTCGTTTAGAGGTGGCACCATCAAGTCACTGCAAGCCAGGCCTCGCAGACAGGAGAAGGTACAGAGACAGGGCACTGAGCAACATAGGCAGGGGCCTTTTACCTCCACTTTCTCATCAATAAAATGAGGTTGATTGCCAGTAGCCACCAGAGATCAAACAAGCAGCCACTCAAATCTCCACAATGACCCTAGAGGATGAAAGGGGGTAACAGACCCCAATTCTTGGTGCCACACCCCATCTAGCAGCCCCTCCAGGTTTGTGGAAGCCTGAAGTGAACAGAAGCCTGGGCTCTTGAGGAAACAAAATCCGGGTTGGTTCCTGGGGCTCTTGGGCAGAAAGGAGCTCAGGAGGTAGAGGCAGGGTGAAGGGTAAGGCTGAAGGTCAGCCTAGAGGAGGGGGACGGTGAAGAGAGGCTCAGTGTGTCACTGCCTCAGCCCTGCCTCTTCTAGTGCCCCTCCTCCATTGCTACCAGGGTCCCCCTTCCAGGGTGTGGGGGGCTAGCTTTCCTCCTGTAGGTTTTCAAAGCCTGGCCAAAGAGCTGAGGACCAGAGTAGGCAGATTTCTTCCCCTCAAATCCAGAGTGAAGGTCTCTAGAGCTGATGTCTTCTGTTTAGCTCATCTCCCTGTCTCTGTTTTCATGTTTTCCTCTCTCATGCTGGCTGTGTAGAGCACATCTCTCAGAAAATACTTGCTTTTGAAAGTTGTTGCCATAACAACCACTTCATTACACGCCAGGCCCAGTATCTCAGAAATGCAGAATCTTTCCTTAAAAGCGTGCACTGCACATCAAAGGGGCTAGGAGCTCATTATTTTTACATTATTTTGCAGGCAAATAGATATTTTCCAATACACATTTCTTTTCTAAGTTGATTTTCTTGTTCAGTGGAAATGCACATTTCTTTCTTAACCCTTTCCTGTCTGCAGGGTTCAGGACCCAAGTCCCTTGGAGCAGGAAAGAGAAAGCATTGTTCGTTTTTTGTTGTTTTGTTTTTTTCCATGAACTTTCCATCCTTTGGCCATATACAGGGCAACTCATGAAGGCTGCTTAGCTCTAGTTCACAATTACCCTACACCGGGAATTCTAGAAAAGACAAGACAACACTGTCAGTGTCACACCCATAAGCTTTCACTGGCCTGCCTTGTTTAGAACAAGACTTCATAGTAAGGTGAATTTGATCAAAGTGCACTAGATGCGTGTGTGGAAATAGCACAGTAAGAGCCCTTTGTACAATTAATAGACATAACAAGTGCAGCTCACCAAGGACTCTTTGCTATTTGGGATGACGATGTGTCAGAATTTTGTTTTGGGAACCAGCAGGTGCTGTCAGTTTTACAGTTGCTCTCAGCCAACATGTCCGTGTCTTTCTCCCCTTGCTGACATGTAAGCCTCATCACCAGAACCCAGAACTGTGCTTGTGCCTGTTGGTGCCCAGTGGATACTTGAATAAAGGCATCATAATCACTGGGTCTTCTAATGATTCCGTAAGGAAGAGGCTGTCACTTCATTATATGGGCAGGGAGCTCAAGACTCAATGAGCTTGAAGTGATAATATGCATGGTTATAATAGGCTGATAATGTGTGAATGCAAAAGCCCTTGGCAGCGCTCAGTCTTGGGCCAGAATGAGCACCAAGGTGTCATTGGAGAGGTGCAGGCCCCTCGTCCCCAGCAGAGCTGATGTCCTGGAAGCCGGACTTGCATGCCTGTCTGCTTTCCCTCCACTGTCCACGGAGGGACCCTGTCAGCCCTCATGGCCTGTGGTCTCCTGGCACTGATCACACTCAGGCCTTCTGCAAGGCACAAGGGGTACCAACTAGCAACAGGGCAGAGCCTGCCCAGCCTTGCCCCTCCGCAGGCCCCCTCCCTCTGCCTGCAGCTGAGTGCCATGGTCTCACCATGCCCCACGCCCCAGCTGGTCTGGCCTCCAGCACTCTACCTAGGACTTCTTGGCTCCTTTTATTTTTTTTTTTTTAATAAACTAAATCTTTTGCTGGATGCCGGTGGCTCCTGTCTGTAATCCTAATTACTCAGGAGGCTGAGATCTGAGGAGCATGGCTTAAAGCCAGCCTGGGCAGGCAAGTCTGTGAGACTTACCATCTACAATAAGCAGAAACAAAAGCTGAAAGTGGAGGTATGGCCCAAGTGGTAGATCACCAGCCTTAAGGAAAAAGGCTAAGATACAGTGCCCAGGTCCTGGGTGGGTGCTCAGTACAGACACCAAAATAATAATCAATAAAATAAAATAAATGCTTTCCCACTCTTTTTAGCCTCTAGAAAGAGGCCAATTTTGCATCTATTTACCAGCTCATTTCCAAATTATTTTTAAAAGTCCAGCCCAGGCTGGTCTCAAACTTCCAAATCTCCTTCTTTAACCTCTTCCAAGTGCTGGGATTACAGGCATGTACCACCACATCCAGTTTCCTATCCATATTCTTCTTTGCCTATATTCATGTCTCCTCTCTAGATTCTATTCTGAACAAAATTTCAATACCTCCTAGTACATTCCATAACTAATGGATTAAAAATGTCATTTACTCTTGCTCAAAAATGAATGAATGGCTGGGAATTGGTGGCTCATGCCTGTAATCCTAGCTACTCAGAAGGCTGAGATCCGAGGATCATGGTTCACAGCCGGCTCAGGCAGGAAAGTCCCGAATCTCCAATTAACAACCAGAAAACTGGAAGTGGCACTGTGGCTCCAAGTAGTAGAGTGCTAGCCTGGAGCTGAAGAGCTCAGGGACAGCGCCCAGGCCCCAGAGTTCAAGCTCCAAGACTGACAAAAAAAAAAAAAAAAAGAATGAATGAATGAATCTGTATTTTTTCAGTGTGATCATGAATGCTCCTTTCTCCCAGATTCCACACCCACAAACCCAGAGCCTGACACAGGATAGCGACTCACTCCACAGACAGGACTTGCCATTTGCTTGCTTTCTGACACATTTCACAGCAGCTCAGTGATGGCTGTGCTGCAAAAAGCCACTCTAGCCTGGGCCCACAGCTTACATTCGGCAACTGTGTCCCTCTAATGGATGCACGTGTCTATTGTGAAGCCCACATAAAAGTCACCATGGAGACATGGTCACAATGGCTAATTATACAAAGGAGAACATTTCTCAAGCCTTGAAAGACATCCAGGGAGCAATAAGCGAACATCGTCTTAGTCCATTGTATCCCTGCCCATTTCTCCCTAGAAACCTCCGGAGACCGTCCCTGGTGACAAGACCTTATTATGGAGCCAGATTCTTTAACCACCTGCTCAGAACATTCCAGATCCTCAACCCCACAATTTGGATCCTGGAATGTATTCCCAAAAGCAACACAAGAACAACTCAACCCATGGCTGGCACCTGCAGACTCGGCTGTCCCACTTTGGCCCACGCGCTGGGGTTCCAGCCATGCTCCAGGCTGTGTGGTCCTTGTCTCGTTCCCTCTTTCCATCAAACCAACTTGACACAGGCAGCAGAGGCCTGTGAAGACCCAGTGTCTGCAGTCACTGATGCTTTAGGACCTATAAGTTGGGGTGTGTGTGTATGTGTGTGTGTGGCTTAAACTCTGTGCCTGGGCACTGTTCCTGAGCTCTACCACTTTGAGCCACAGCACCACTTCTGGTTTTCTGGTGGCTAACTGGAGATAAAGAGTCTCACAGACTTTCTTGCCTAGGCTGGCTTTGAACTATGGTTCTCAGATCTCAGCCTTCTGAGTAGCTAGGATTACAGGAGTGGGCCACTAGCACCAGAAAAATTGGGCTTTTCTTGTCATATTCAGCTCCATCAAGTGTGAAAGCCATTACTATTAACTCTCCTACACACTCTGAAGAGAAGCTTGCTTTCTTCCCAAACAGGTATAACATGAGCATAATGTATTTACAAAATGTCTGAAGAGAGAGAGAGAAGAAAGACTGCCTTGCCTTTCCTCTAATGTCATCCTACTCTGAGCCCAGACTAAAGGAAAGTGTGTGTGTGTGTGTGTGTGTGTGTGTGTGTGTGTGTGTACACCCAGGACACAGTCTCAG
This sequence comes from Perognathus longimembris pacificus, assembly GCF_023159225.1. Lineage (NCBI taxonomy): Eukaryota > Metazoa > Chordata > Mammalia > Rodentia > Heteromyidae > Perognathus > Perognathus longimembris. The sequence goes on along the minus strand of NC_063166.1, from coordinate 75,478,450 downwards.
ATACACTGAGAAATGAATGCAAATCACACCATCCAGCATGCTTGGACAGAAATGCCTGAACCTAGTAAAAACTAGATGGTCACGTCACTAAAAAAACATTCTTGCCAGAATCAAGAGAAAAGCATCTCAAAAAGACAACCCAGCTTACCAGAAAACACAACCCCCAAATGGGAAGAAATTTTCACATGAGTATTCTTGGCTGTAAAAGTACAGAATAAGAGCATGGGTTCATTTGAAAATTCTGAAGATGCACTGATTCAACATCTGAATGACATGAAAAGAGACATCTCAGGAAACAAACTGAGACCAAAAACATTAGACCAAACACATATCCACAGATGAATGTCAAAAAATAAAACACCGAATAGATGCTACCAAAAACAGAATCATGGCTGGAAAGACAATGGCTGCTAGGAAAGGCAAAGATGTAAACAATTAGCAAGACGCTCAGAGACAATGAAGAGAGCAGAAGATACAGAAATCAGGTGCAAGCCCAGCAAATGCTAAAGCGAAGTACTCAAGATAAAATACAAGAAAATCTCCCCTGAGGAAAAAAATTCATTCTGCAGATTAGGAAATTGTACACAAAGGCATGCCAAGATGTATTTTGATTAAACTCATTGAATTTCCTGGACAAAAGAATGAATTCTTGAGACATTTGCTTGACTATTATAGCTCAACTACATTCTATCTCTTCACTCCCTCCTGAAGCTCCACAAAAATGGCACTAATAGGATGTGTTGAAGACTAAACTCTATAAAGAATACATGTAGCAAAAATGAAGTGAACAGAGAAGAGAGGCCATAAAATGGTGGAAAATAAAGGTAAATGGATAGGTAAATGGCACTTAGTCCAGAGAAAATAGAGTTCTCTATGACCCCAGGAAGGGAAGCAGGTTGTGCATACACTGGTACCTGATCATTTGGGACCCAGGCTGACTTCCTGACCCACCCAGCGGGGCTAGGTGATGCTGCTGCTCCTGCCTTCCCATCTTCACATGAACGTGAGATACAGCTGAGTGTGGGGACAAGTGGCTATGATGGAAACCCCAGAATGACGAACAGATCTAAGCACTGAACAGAAGGAAGCAGAAGCCTGGTCTCTACCAACTCCCCAGAACCCCAGCAGACATGCTGCTTCCCTCAGACACAGAGCAACCTCCCCTGGAGAAAAACACCGGAGGATATGGACAATTGGAGTCTACCAATGGTACCTCTAGATTCCCGGCCCTTTACCTTGGAATGATCAATAAGAACTCCACTCTAATTCACTCTGAGCTTCCAATGAGCTTGTGTGCAGGTGTGTGTGTGTGTGCGCGTGTGTGTGTGTGCGTGTGTGTGTGTGTGTGTGTGTGTGTGTGTGTGTACTGGTACTGGGGCTTAACCTCACATTCTTGCTTGGCTTTTCTGATCAAAGTTGGTGCTCTACCACTTGAGCCATAGCTCCGCTTATGGCTTTTGTGTGGGTAATTGGATGTAAGTGTCTCACAGACTTTCCTGCCCTGGCTGGCTTTGAACTGTGATCCTCATATTTCAGCCTCCTCAGTAGCTAGGATTACAGGCATGAGCCACCAGCACCCAGCCTTCCATTGTGGCTTTAAAGTGCCTCTCTCTGAAACATGACTAGACAGATAGGGACTCCCAGGCCCTGGGAAAGAGCTTCAAATGTGAAAATGGGAGAATTGAACTAACAGAACAGAGCTTCAAAGGGACCATCACAGAGAGAGGCAAGGGAGACATGATGGTGAAGGTGTTTCAATTGCGCCCCAAGTGGGAAAAAATAAAGATGCTCTGGCAAGCTAGCCATTTATGTCATTTAGACCTATGAACTAAAGGGAACTACTTACAGGATTGAAGGAAGGGTGTGTGTGTGTGTGTGTGTGTGTGTGTGTGTGTGTGTGTATGCATGTGTGTATGCATGTGTGCATCTGTGTGTGTATAAGTACCAAGAATGGAAGAAAGGGGCTGGGGATATGGCCTAGTGGCAAGAGTGCTTGCCTCCTCTACATGAGGCCCTGGGTTCAATTCCCCAGCACCACATATACAGAAAATGGCCAGAGGGGGCGCTGTGGCTCAAGTGGCAGAGTGCTAGCCTTGAGCAAAAAGAAGCCAGGGACAGTGCTCAAGCCCTGAGTCCAAGCCCCAGGACTGGCAAAAAAAAAAAAAAAGAATGGAAGAAAGTAGACTGGAGGTGGCTGATTTTCATTGTAAACTGTATAGCACAACTGATATACATATCTTTTAGTTTGTACATTTCACCCAGCACCTGTAGCTCACACCTGTATTCCATCCTAGCGACTCAGGAGGTTGAGATCTGAGGATCACAGTTTGAAGCCAAACCAGGAAGGAAAAGCCTGTGAGATTCTTATCTCCAGTTCACTACCAAAAAGCCAGAAGTGGAGCTGTAGCTCAAGTGGAAGTGCACTAGCCTTGAGCAAAAAGCACAGGGACAGCACCCAGGCCCTAAATTAAAGCCCTAGGACCAGCACAAAAAAGGAAGGGAAGGAAGGAATGGAGGAGACAGGGAAGAAGGAGGGAAGAAGGGAGGGAGGGAGGGAGGGAGAGAGGAAGGAAGGGAGAGAGGAAGGAAGGAAGGAAGGAAGGAAGGAAGGAAGGAAGGAAGGAAGGAAGGAAGGAAGGAAGGAAGGAAGGAAGGATTAAAAGCAAATAAAACTCCAGAGGTCTGAAGATAATACCCCAAAGCCATACCATTCATAAATATTTGTGGCAAACAAAACTGGAGGTCCTTGAAGACCATCTGGTCTGGCCCTTCACTTGCCAGGTGGGGAAACTGAGGCCCAGAGGGATGAGAAAAAAGCCAAGGCCATGAGTCAGTATGTGGCAAAGCCACACGTAGGCTTGCCCCCTCCCAACTCCTGGACTGGCGCCCCTCCTTGCCAGCAGTGCCCATGGTGGCCCCTCTTCCAGCCTGGCAGGGTCTGAGCACCCCCCACCTGCCCCTGCTGGTCCTGGGGGGCAGGGGGGAGGGGAGAGGGCTTGCAAAGCATTTTGTTGTGTGTCACCTGGTGGTAACAGCTGTGTGAAACCGAATGTTCACAGTCATTACTCTCGGAAACCACACACGAGTCCCAACCCTCAGGGTTTCAGAATGAATCAGGGTGCCCAACTCTCCCCTCTCCAGCTCACCGCAGTCTGCAGACAGGACCCTTTCGAGATGAGTTGCATCTCAGTCAGCTTGGCCCGGTGAGAGAACACCGGATGTTCCCCGGCTTCGCTTCCTGTTCAGCCAGGGACCGCTGCTAACAGAAATCTTCGCCCAGCTTCCAACCCACTTCTCCACTGGCCCCTGTCCCGCAGCTGCCAGGCACATGCCCCTGCTCACTCTTTTCCCAGACGTCCCCCTACTTGGCCACCTCTGGGGTCACCCTCTCATGGAGCAACACCAAGTGTGGGGCACTGTTCTACACACTCAGCTTCACCTTTACACTAATCCTCCCTGTACGACATAGCTCACTGCCCATTTTGAGGAAGGGTGATTCAAGAGCTTGGAGCGACTGGCCCCTGCTGCTCAGTCCAGCCCTAGTCACTCACCCCAGGTCCCCCAGCTCCAGCCATAACTGCCTTCTTGTGGTCCCTCCATGGAGTAAGCTCATTTTCACCTCAGGGCCTTGGCATATGCGATTCCTCTGCCTGAAACTCTCTTGTGCCTCCTTCTGCCTAGTGACCTCCTTCTCACACTTCAGGTCTTGGTTCAAGCATAATTTCCTAAGGGACACTCCCTCATACCCCCTCTCGGGTTCCTTCACTCCCCTTCACTCACTTGGCATCCTGAGTGCCTCATCCTCCAAAGCAGCCTCTGTAAACTGTAACTTCGTATTTCAGGTGTTTGGTTTTTTTTTTTTTTCTAGTTTCTGGTTCCTCCACAGCTATGATTTTAGAAGGAAAGGGATGATGTCTGTTTCCCACCACCTAGAAAGACACATAGTAAGGAGTTCATTACTACATACTGAATGGAGGATGGATCGAGGATGGGTGGATGGCGGATGATGGAGGGATGATTATAGATGGTGGATGGGTCGATGATGGATAGATCGGTAGCTAGGTGGGTAGATGGATGATGGGTAGAGGATAGATGATGGGTAGAGGATGGACCAATGCATGATGGGTGGGGGATGGATGGATAGATGATAGATGGACAGACAATGGACAGATGATGGGTGTGTAGATGGGTGGGTGGGTGATGGGCAGATAGATGGATGATAAATGAGTAGATGACAGATGCATGGATAGACTATAGATAGATGATGGGTGGATAGACAGAGGATAGAGAATAGATTGAGAATGGGTAGAAAAGAAAATGTTTTAAAGCAAACACAGTTTGGTTAAGTGCCTTCCTAAAGAAAACAACCATTAAAAAAACAAAAACAACTTGAGGGGCTGGGAATATGGCCTAGTGGTAAAGTTCTTGACTCACATAAATGAAGCCCTGGGTTTGATTCCTCAGCACCACATATATAGAAAAAGCTGGAAGTAGTGCTGTGGCTCAAGTGGTAGAGTGCTAGCCTTGAGCAAAAAGAAGCCAGGGACAGTGCTCGGGTGCTGAGTTCAAGCTCCCAGACTGGCAAAAAGAAAAGAAAAACAACTTGACACTATTCGAGTAAGAGGTGGTCAAAGTGTAAGACCAGCTTCAAACGACCCATTCCCCACACCTCAGGCCCAGAAGCCAGAGCTTGCCTCCTGGGAATAGTCTGAAAGTTCCCCCATGACCTTGTCGTGTGAACCACAAGCCGGGAGCTTCAGAGATGCTGTCATGTGAGTCCAGGAAGTGAGAAAATCTACACAGTTAACAAGTACCCAGGTAATCCTGTATTCCAGACATCCGTTTCAGGGTCCTTAGATGAGGGTAATTCTGGGCAAATCCATAGCTCTGCGGGCATTTGAAATTCATACCTTCCAGTGCCCATCTAGCAGAAGCTGGGGTGAGTCCAAAGCTGGGACCGTGCTGCCCTCTGGTGGTGTGTTGCCACATTGCGGTACATAGCTTCCCAAATTGATGCCTGGAGCCTGGGCCTCTCTGTTATGTTTGTCCAAGTATCAATGTGGGTGGGGTCAAAGCACCTGGATCTAAAATCAGTGTTTCCAGCATTTCATTTCCTTCAGCACTACAAGGAACCATCACTTTCCTCCATTTCATTGTGTGCTAATTCAATTAGTGTCCTCACTGTAAACAGCTCATTTTTTAAAGGCAAATTTGAATACCCATAGTAAGTAGAGGAACAAACAGTTCAGTTGTACTAGAAATATTGCCTGCCTAGCAAGCACAAAGCCCCGAGTACTGCCAAAAAATAAAAAAATAAATATATATGTGGCTGGGCATGGTGGCACATACCTATAACCCTAGCACTCAGGAGGCTAGGTTGGGAGGATCATAGTTTGAGGCCCAACCCAGGCAGAAAGTTAGCAAAAGTTCATCTCAAAAATACCAGAAGTGATGGCACATACCTGTAATCTTATCACTTAGGAGGCTGAGGCAGGAAGATCTGAAGTTTGAGGCCAAAATGGGGTATATAGTATGGTTTATTTCAAAAACACAGAACAAAATAAGCATGTTGGAAGTATGGCTCAGAGGCAGAGCACTTGTGTAGCTTACACAGGGCCTTGAGATCCATTCACAGCCCATGAAATCCAACAGAGTCAGATTTGGTGCCTTGCTGAAACATTGAGTGATACAGAGGTTTCATCTATAGAACAAGTGAAAAAATATCCCAGACTTTTATCTGCAGAATAAGAATCAATTAGTATCTCTACTTTTCATACTGAGCTCATTTGAGCTTTTTAGCATTTGTTTCCACTAAAGGTAGGAAATAAAATTGCAAGACAAAGTAGAATAGCCCCTTCATGAAACACTTCTTTTCTTCCTTTTTTCTGAAGACAGGGCTTTGCTCTGTAGTCCAGGCTGTCATCAAACTCAAGATTCGCCTGCCTCCGACTCCTGGGTGCTGGAATCACAGATACGTACTACATACCTGGCTCACTCAACCCCTCTGTAGGTGAATGCCCTCTCTATTGGTATTTCACACACACACACACACACACACACACACACACACACCATCCAGATGTGATCTAGCTGTGAAGAGAAGATTCCTATACCAGCACCCGAGGTGTCTTCCCATTTGAAGGTGACCCTCCATACTCACTGACCTCCCCAGAGTTTGATCCCTCTGATCCCTAGAACTCCCACAGAGGTGACTATAATGTAACGATGTACTAGGATTTACAACATTGTTCCAAACCTCCCCTACCTACCCAAAAGAAGTATAACCTCTAATAATATATCCGAGGAAGCTAGTTTGACAACAGCAACAACAGCAGCAAAAACATGACTCTAGAAAGAAACAGGACTGAAACCAATTAATATTATTACAATAAATGTTAAATAAATAAGTGTTACAATAAATATACATGGGTTGTTTATCAGAAGTGAGACCAACATCCTAGTATCACAATACATATCCAGAGTTTAAATTCATCAGATATGAGACCACAGTGCATCACAGTAAATGGGTACAAATTAAATTCATCAACACATCTGGGGTGGGTCCCAAAAATAAAAGCTATTTTTTCAGACTTAAAAATGAAGTTTTGAAACTATTTGATGGTAGCTTACTGGAAGACATAGCAATAATCTAATTCCACCCTTCTTCATGAAGTTCCTCAGGGATAATCTCTCAAAAGAAACAACAACAATAAAGATGAGGAAGCATGTTTCCATATTAATAAAATTAGTTGAGAGCCCTAACCAGACACTCCACAGCAACCCAAACCTAGATCTGACAGCTATCTGTCCCAGGAGACCCTTCCCACAACCAAACAGACATTGGGTTGTCAGATTTAGCACATAAAAATACAGGATGCCCAGTTAAATTTGAACTTCAGCTAGACACTAGATAATTTTTTTAGTATAAATATATCCTAGCAATTTTTTGGACATTGTAATGAGAGAGAGAGACACAGAGACACAGAGACAGACAGAGAGACAGAAACAGAGACAAGAGAGAAAAGCTTTTATTTATATGGAATTTAAACCTCCCTGGGTATCTTAGATTTATAGAGCAACTCAGAACATTGCAGCAGGTATTAGAAAATGGGAACCAGAGAAAAAGAAAGATGGTACCCACCCAGCCCTGTGAAGGGGGGTGACTCCCCACATACTCATGGATCTGGAACCTGGCCAATGAGGTCAGCAGCTCCTCCTGAAGAGAAGTTAGAACAGAGGGCAGCAGCAATGCTGTTTACAAAAAGCCTACATCACATGAAATGATGCATAAAGGTAGACAGTGGCTGTGGGAAATTACACCACAAGAATTGGTGGGTGCTACAAATCAAGCATTTGTTTTTGTTTCATCTAATGCTGGTTGGTGGGTAAACATTTGCTGAATTGCCCACTCCACAAGTCACTAAATAAGAAGCTGAAGGGACCCTGGGGCCAAGGTGCTCTGTATCTTCATTGTGTGGCTCAACTGGCCAAGCACCAACCTTCAGCAAGCAAGTGAAATGAGAACATGAAGGCCTGGGATTAAGATTAAGCCCCAAAACTGGTTTTGTTTTTTTGTTGTTGTTGTTTTGTTTTGTTTTATATAAAAAAAGAACAAATGGGGTGCTGGTGGTTCACACCTATAATCCTAATTTCTCAGGAAGTTGAGATCTGAGGATCATAGTTCAAAGCCAGATGAGGCAAGAAAATCTGTGAGGCTCTTACTTCCAATAAACTACTCAGAAAAAGCTGGAAATGGGTCAAGCGGTAGAGCACTAGCCTTGAGCACAAACAGGCTCAGGGACAGTGCCCAGGCCCTGAGTTCAAGCCCCATGACTGGCAAAAACAAACAAAGAAACAACAATAACAACAAAGTATAGTACTCAGTGTATGTGGGATCTTTCTAGTGCCAGAAACAGGAGTGGCAGTGATGAGAGGTCAAAGTCCTTCATAGGTGTCTCTGCCTTTTAATTTTAACTGGGTTATGCTCAAGCATTGGCCAATATGTAGAGCTTGGTCTCCAAGCAAATACCTCAGACCTGAAGCCATTGGAGGCAGTAGCATGTCACTACCTACTGTGCTGGTCTAGGATGTTACTAAACAGAGGGAGCCCCCATAGCGGCACGCTTGCATATGCTCACCACATGGTACTGTGCTTCTGTGGGTGGGACACAGGTCTCAGCTTGCCCATGGGCTCTGGCTTGGTGATAGTGATGCTGAAGGAGCCAACACAGCCCAGGTATCCATTGTTGGCTTATTTTGTGTCTGTGGTAAGGCAGGACATCCTGGTAAGACTACATGGTGAAATGAGTTATCTCCTCAATGCAGGCAAGAAGTGAATAGAGGGAGAGCCTGAGGTGCCAATATCACATTCAAAGGCATGCCCCAAGAACCTACTTCCCACTAAGCCCCACCTCCAAAAGGCTCCAACATCTTCAACAAGCACAGCAAGCTGGGGACCAAGACTTACACACATACACACACACACACACACACACACACACACGCGCGCGCGCACGCGCGTGCGTCTTGGGGGCCCTTTCAGATCTAAATTACACTGGTTGGAAGCAAGCATAAGGAGCAGAGACTACAACTAGGACACACGGGTCAAGCTGGTCTAAAGCAAGATTTGTTTTATCATGGAAGCCTTAGGTCCTCACTGTGTATGGTGATCCCATTCCTATAGAGACTTGCAGGACTCAGCGTTCTGAGAAATATCAACTTAAAAGACACTTCATTTGAAGACTATTTCTAAGCAGAAAAGATATTTAATAGAAACATCTGTAAGGAACTGACAGCAAGTGATGACATTCTGGGCCACAAAAATATATACCTCAACAATACTAACACACAATTGTTTTTTCCAGCCCCATTATCCACAATTCAATAAAGACAGTCATTTTAAAATGGAGTAAACCAAAAAGGGGAAAAAAATCAAATCACGTGGAAATTTATTCCTTAATATCTCAAATCAAAGAAGAAAAGTGCAATTATAGGCCATTCAGAACATAATGACAAATGGAAGTCCCCAGAGCAAAACTTAAGGAATGTAACCAAAGTACTCCCCATTGCTCTAAGTGGTTTTGGTTGTTAAATACGCCTGCAAGTAAATGAAGCATCCAATCTGAAAAGCCAGAAAACAAGAACCAAGATAAACCTAGGAAGGGAAGAGTAAAGATAAAAATTAATGAAACAGAAAATATAAAAATATAAAAATCTTACCAGGTGCCAGGGACTTATGCATAGCTACTTAGGAGGCTGAGATCTGAGAATCATGATTCAAGGCCAGCCTGAGCAGGAAAGTCTGTGAGACCCTTGCCAATTAACTACCAGAAAACAGCAAGCGGCACTGTGGCTCAAAGTGGTAGAGTGCTGACCTTGAGTGAAAAAACTCAGGGACAATGCCCAGACCCTGAGTTCAAGTCCTGTGACTGACAAAAAAACAAAAAAACAAAAAATCAGCAGCTCTAACTTACCTATTTATAAATAGCTGAAAAATGCCAGCATTTTTTGAAGCCCTGTCAAGGGAGGTGTTTTTTTCCCTTGCAGCAAGCAAGCAAGGAAGAAAGAAGAGAAACACAATTTGATAAAAGCAAAGGGCATTTAACCTCCCCACATGTGGAGACTTTTCAGATTAAAAGACAATACTGAAAGCATGGGGCGGGGAGGGCAGGGTTCATCTGGAGGGTTCAATGGTGAGTGCATAGCCTATGTCTTAGCCCAGAATACCAACACGCGCGCGCGCGCGCGCGCGCGCACACACACCCACACACCAAAAAACAAAACAAAACAAAAAAAACCCTGCAGCTTTAGGTAGCTTACACCACACGAATGTGTTTTCTCACAGTTTTGGAAGTCTATGATCAAGATGTCAGCAGACTACTGGTCAGGTCAGAGCGAGCCCTGGCTCTTCCAGATGGGTCAGCCAGCAGCTCTGCCCCAGCTTGCTAGAGTAGTAGGGCTGGGATAGGGGTCGGCATTCTTAGCTCTTGACCTCCGGAAGAGTTCTTTCACATGGTCTCCACTCCCAGCCAGCTCTCAGCCACTCTCTAGACCCCTCAGGCTATCTCGCAGCTACCAAGTGACCCTGAGCCTAGTTACAGTCCTTAGTCCCAGGGGTTGGGAAGTCACTGTCCCACTCCCTTCTAGCTGCTGCTCCCAGATAGCTGGAAGATCAGGGCTCCCCTCAGTACCACCAACTCAGCACTACTAACTACAACTACCAACTACCACTCTACACATGGTGAAGACCACAAAAACCCTAGCCCAGGACTTCCCCTACTTCCCTTCTCTGTGAATCACTCCTCACAGAGAATCCTGAAGGCTCCTGTCCTCTCTGCCTGCCCAGCTCCTCCTAACTGTTGTCCTATAAGGATCTTTCTTTGCAGACTCTCTCCATGGCATGTCGCTTTATTGCTAGGACAGGCAATAAAGCGACAGGCCCTGGAGCAGGAGATAAAGGAGACCTCACTGAAAAGTGAAGTCTCCTACACTGAGAAGGGGGAAACACCAGCCCACTTATATAGTGACCGAGGGGCATAGCCTTCTTATGCGCCACTTGTAATTTCACCAATCACAGCCTCACCTAGGCCTGACTTCTAGTTCCACCAATCAGGAGCCTTACCTACACACCAATCACAGGCCTCTCATGGAGACAGCCTCCTTCCTGTCAATCACAAACTTTTTGCTGAGTCACTTGGGGGCGGTGCTCCCCCTCCTCCCTCTGGACCTCAAGGAGATCTGCTATTAACCAGATCAGGACAGGGCCAAGCCTAGCAGGGTGGCTGCTGGTGGGGTCATCTGGGGGTTACCGAGTCTGCTCTGGCTGAAGTGACATCTCCTGGAGCTGGTGCAGGCTGTCTTGAGCGCATGCGCAGCCTTCAGGGCAGCTGGACCCAGGGGTGTGCTCTGACAACTGTCCATCAAAGGGTCAGAGTGGCCCCCAACAACTTGGCATAGTTGAAGGAAAAAGGAAGATTGAAGGGACTGAGACCCGAGGGTGACAATGTGAAGCCAGCCCTGGCAGACACATCTGAGATACTCTTATCCTCCACTAGCCAGCAAAAAACAACAACCAACCAAACAAACAAAAACCTGGAAGTGGAACTATGGCTCAAGTGGTAGAGCACCAGCTTTGAGCCAAAATACAAGGCTCTGATGAGTTCAAGCCCTAGTACCAGCACCAAAAGCAAAACAAAGTGAGGTGGGGGAGGCATAAATATGAGGAAAATGTAAATATACCTTCACAATACCAAGTGACAATACTAAAAAGAGTCCAGTGATGCTTTTAAAATAAAGTTTAAAGTATAAGCAACAAAAGGTTGGGGGGAGGTAGATTATATGAAGAAAAGCACTCTATGCCCAGCCAGGAAGAGAATAAAACATTAACCCTAAACTTTGGTAAGTTATCTTTAAATATTTTTAACTGTAATCACTAAACAATTAGTGCATGTACCACAAGAAGGGTGAAATGCAAAGATTCCTTTTTTAAAAACGATTATATATTTAAAATAAGCCAAGGGGCCAGGATATCTATAAATCCTAACTACTCAGGAGGCTGAGATCTGAGGATCTCCGTTCAAAGCCAACCCAAGCAGAAAATCTCGTGACTCTTATCTCCAATTTACCACCAAAAAGCCAGATGTGGAGCTATGGCTCAAGTAGTACAGTGCTAAAGCCTTGAGTCAGAAAGCTCAAGGACAGTGCCCAAGCCCTGAGTTCAAGCCCACAACCAGCACAAAAGGAAACTAAACAAAGTAAGCAAAGGAAAGAAAGTAAACCAAAGAATGGACTAGAAGCCACAAAAATAAGATGATAGATTTAAACCCCAGTCTATCGGGAGTTTTTTTTAAATTAGGTTGGTCAAGTAAAGACTTGAGTGACAACATGTCATGCACCATTTTGAATAGCACCCTTCTCATGTGATGGACAGGAAGTTGCATGCACAGCTGCAGAACTTCTTCACCTCCTTGGGGCTGCTGTGGTATGGGGCTCTTGCGTTTGCTTTATAGAGTTCTGCTGCATGCCCTGTTTGCTAGCTCTATTCTCTGGCTAGCTTTCTGCCAACAGAGACATCTGAATTAAGACCTTCACCTATAGACTCCCAAGGGCCAAGGCTGCACAGGATACCTTCACTCTTACAACAGGGCTTTTCTGCTAGAGGAGCTTTCAATGTAGACTCCCAGGAAATGCCTAAATACTCAACTTCATGGAGCCAGAAGTTTTAGAAATTTGCCCTGATGATCCCCACCATCAAATCACACTGAGCAGATCTCAGTACCATTTGGCACTGTACAGGAGAAAGAACCTCAAGAAAGCCAAACAGATGATAACTTGCAAACACAACGCATGCCACACGGTCCCTTATCAAAAAGCTGGAGGAACATGAGGCTGCCTGTGTCAACAGAAGCCTTGTGGAGGAAATGATGAGGAAGAGGAGGAAGAAGAGAAAGAGGACACCCTGAGCCCTCTAAAATTAGGCATCCTAACTTTGGAGCAGAAAAAAAGACCCCATTCAGGTCTCTTCCTGGCTTTCCAACCCAGATATCTGGAATGTCAGTGACCTCAATTCCACTCTGTATTTGTCCTTAAGTTTTTTGTTCCCCAAAAGCTTGTTTGTGAAAGTGACACAAGAGTCACAGAGAGGGAGAAACCTCTAGAAGACCATCGGACCAGGAGAGTAAACTGCCAGCAGGAGGAAGAATATACAGTTCAAATTGCATGGCCAGATTCGGTTCTGCAGAAAAAAGGCAAAGTAAAGTAAGCGCTGGGGTGCTGCTGGGGTGTTCACTTTCAGATTACATCTCAAAAGGTAGAGAAAGCTGGGGCTCATCGCACAGGAGAGAATAAAGTGGCCCCAGCCTCAATAGGGGAAGTTTGACCATCACTGTACGGGTGATGAATGCACACCTGGAGAACTCCAGGCTGTGAACACTGGAGGTAGACAACGAAGTCAGCCTGAGGTAATTCAAGGCAGCTTTATCTGCAACCAGTCAGAAAAGGGCCAAAATCTAAAATATCCATTAGGTGGGTATTGACAAAGTGGACTAAGATGCAACCTTGCAAGGAAAGGTTACCATGAATCAAAGAGTGGAAAGGCTGGATGTATGTTTAACTCAGAGGTCAACAAGCTTGTTTGGTAAAGAGCCAGATAGTAAATACTTTAGGCTTTGTCTCTGGCTATCTATAGCACGAAAGCGGCTAGTCAAACAAGTAGACACATGATGCAATAAAACCATCTACATAAACAGGTGAGTTAGTGCTGACTGGTGGGACACAGTTTGCCAGCTCCTGGGTTTAACTGACAAAAGCCAAACTTAGAGCAGTCTACAGGGCATGCCACCATTTTTCAGGGCTAACCAGTCAAGCCTGGCCAAGCTGTTAATACACTACCCACAGAATAAAGCAAAAAGGGCAGCAGCATGGCTCAAACGGTAGAGCCCCTGCCTAGCAAGCATAAGGCCTTGAGTTCAAACTTTATGTGAAGAGACACTGAGTACACGTATCTTTATAAATTGTAGGCCAGTCAGGTAGTGACTGGCTTGCGATCAAGAACAGAAAAAGAAAAAAAGTGTGAGAAAAGGTGACATCCAAAGAGTCTGGAGTTTAGTGAACAGTTTGTCCCAATGCTATGTCCTAGTACCATTTTGTAATGTTTAGGGGCAGGTTTGAAAAGGAAAAGAACGTGTATGTAGCTATACGTTTATGTATGTTTATATATCTATACCTATATGAACTTTTTCTGTATAACAAATATAATTTCAAGATGAAAAGTTCAAACACAAAGTAAAAAAGTAACAGTGGTTTAAAATAATACCAGTCTAATATTTATCAGAACTGTGAACAGCTGGACAACTGACTGAGCTGAGCCACATTATAACAGGCTGGGTGGTTTAGGATATCTAGAGTTTGACTAAGAGCTGAAGGAATTCTTCCCTCCTTCAGCCCTACCATCGAGTCCCACTGGACAAAGAAAGTCATGAGGTTCACCTAAGGGGGTGGCAACAGGGAACAGGGATTCCTTGGGGGCCATTAATGGAATATTCTACTACAGCCTCTGATCACTGCTCAGATACCAAATACCAGACTACCATCCATCTCTTGTCACAATGAACACTTGCCCTTCTCCATCTTAATGAAATCCCTCCTCCCAATCTTGAGCTCCTGCCTGCCTTTAGCACTCTGGCTGACCTCTCCTGTTCATTATATTCATCACCCCAACCCTGGATCAGTCATGTGATCATGGTCTCCCAAGGCTGTGAGGGCTCCACTGGAGCCAGGGTGCCCTAAACAGGGCTGAGTGGCTGGGTGTTGGATATCACCTAGTAGCCTGTAGGACCCATGCCAGATAGGCTCTCTGCCCTTGCCCCATGTTGGGGGGAGAGGGGCAGTGCCAAGCCCCACACAAGCCTGACTCTCTCCTTCTTAAAGCAGCCCACCTGGCCTCCAAGTACTTACCAACCTTCACGTTCCAGCTAGACATAATATAAAGAATGAGATAGGAGAGAAGACACTGGTAGGGTCTTCCTTCCTTGGTAGTCTTCCAAGATGGGTTTCAGGCTCAGCAGTAGGCTAAGAAGGCAGAGTAGAGCCTGTCACCTTAGCTCTAGCACACAGGCTCAAGGGAAGCACAATTGGTGTGGCTGCTGGGACCTCTAGAAGGGCCTTATATCACCCTAGATGAGGCCTAATTTCTTCGGTGAAGTACTCTTGTCCCAGATGAGAGAACTACCACCTCCATTGAAGAGAGGGTCTCAATCTAGATCTAGGAATGGGCCTACCTGGTACCAGCCACACCAGAAATGGCCTCCTTCTGTACTCTTGGGAACATCACTTCATGTTTAGCCTCTCTAGGCTTCAAACCACCATCAGCCATGGGCCACAACCTCCCCAATGGGCCTGGGCGAGGCAAGACATAGTACAGGCAACTGTCAGAGGGCCACTAGGGCAACCCAGCCTACCCAGCCTTGGCCACTGTGCCTAGAAGGTCCTGCCTTTTTGCCCTAATGCACCACTCTAGCACCCTCTTCTGAGCTGGGTCTCCACACAGGCTGTGGGATCTTTGCAGATATCCACTGGGCCTCTGGAGAAAAGGGTAGGGCCTCCAAGATGCCTGAAAGCTCACATGCCCACATCCCAGGAGACATTCACCAGTAAACTTGGAATGGGATCCAGAAGAAAGGTAGAATCCAAAAGCTGGGCGCTGGTGGCTCACACCTATAATCCTAGCTACTTTGGAGGCTGAGATCTGAGGATCATGGTTCAGGCAGACCAGACAGGAAAAGTTGGTGAGACTTTTATCTCCAATAAACTTCAGAAAAAAAGCTGGAAGTAGTGCTGTGGCTCAAGTGGTTGAGTGCTAGTCTTCAGCACAAAGAGACTCAAGGACAGTGCCTAGGCCCCGGGTTCAAATCTCAGGACTGGCCAAAAAAAAAAAAAAAAAAAGAGTCCAAAGCTGCACACACACACAAACACACACAAGGCAACTTTATTCTTTGAAGAAAATGTACCCAACAGGGTTTGAGGGAATCTGCAATGAGACCAGGCCCGATCAAGGCTTGAGAAATGCTAACAAAAGAGCCTATGGCAAGGGGGGATGAGGGGACAGGCAAGCTCAGGAGTGGGACTGGATTGTTAGCACCAGGAGCTGCCTGCAACTAGAATTGGTGCAAGGTGAGTATGTGGCACTTCTGCCACCACCTGAGCAGTCTGAGGAGGGGCTGGCAACAGAACGCTCCTACAAATGGTCACCTGAGAGACTCTCAGTTCAGGCCCTTCTCTGCTCCCGCCCCAGCCCCTGTAAACATGAGAGATGGGCTCTTTCCCTCTGAGCCCCTCAGGACAGGATGAGGGTCCGAGATGTGTGACTGGGCTTCAGGCGGCCCAGGAGCTGCCGGGCCTTCTCCTGCATGAAGAGCTGGTCCTTGGTCCCTCCGCAGGCCACCATCTTCCAGGCACTGGTCATCTGGGAGGAGGCAAGAAGGTTACCATCTAGGCAGGACTGAGTGTTCTCCACAGACCTCGTGGGAGGAATGGGGGCCACTTCTCTAACACCCCAGCTGGACCTCAACTGTATAACAGGAGGCAGGGCCAGCAGATGTGCTGTGCCTCAACATGATCCTTGTGAGCCTCTGGAGAAGCCAAAGCCAGTCCGGCCTGTCACGATGCTGCAAGGGGAGCGAGTGGCTCAGGCCAACCCCTGCCCTCAACTTTGAGAAGGCACCAAAGCAAACAGGCACATAAGACACACAAACCAAAAATAATGGTTTAAGTAACAGTGGAGACCCAGACACAGAAAGGGAGCCAGGGTTGGGGTGTCTCTCCAGAGTGAGATCAGGGAAGGCTTCCCTAGAGAAGTGGTTTTTGAATTGAGATCAGAAGAAAAGTTAATTGTGCAAATGCAGCCACAGGAAGGAAGCACCCAGAAGCTGCTGGGCCAAGCAACAGAAAAGCCTGTGTAAAGATCCTGGGGCAGAACGGTCAGCAGAGCAGAACCCTAAGGAAGCAGGCCAGCACTCACAGGGGCAGGGATTGGTAGGTGATTCCGGGACTTCTGGACTGATGTCACCTTCTCAGGCTTGGCCTGAAGGAAGCCCTGATTCAGCAGGTTGTTGTCCTCTTTGATACCTGGCAGGGTGAGGCTGGAAGAGCTGGGTGGGACATTTGCTGGCTGAAATAAAAATCACACCTAGTTTAGGGTCCTCTTCAGGGGTCCCTGGACACAGAGGTTTCTCTGCAAGGACATGGAGGACAGAAGTCTTTCCAGATCCGGTCACACAATCCTTACCCCCTATTAATGATCTCGTAATTCATTTCTCCATACTGAGCACCAGGACAGCCATGCTCAGCCTCTAGAAACTGCATAGCTCAGATTCCGGTACCCTTGCTTTGTGAAGCAGTGAGCCCTCCTGCCCACACTACAAGCACAAGGTCTGATGGTACCCAACCACCATGCTATATCTGGAGGCTCATCGCCTGGGTCTCTAAACCAGGGTGTTGGAGCCACATAGCTCTGTCAAAAGAAACATATAAGAGCTGTGGAGTGAAACTTGGGATAGGGGCCCAGATCTTCTGAAGCCCAGCTGGAGAACAAGAATCCACTCCACAACTAGACAACTCCAAAGGCATACGACTTTCAGGGAGCCATGCTCCCCAGGGCAGAAGATGGCTCAGTACTTCTGGGGCAGGGTGATCATCATTCGCCCCTTACCAAGGACAGTGTCTTGGGCAGTGTGGACATCAGTTTCCCATCTTCGTCTACAATGTCAAGGGCTAGAGACTTCCGGACTTTCTTGATGGGGCTCCGCCGCACCTGGGAGTTGGGGAGGAAAGACGTTGTGGTTTAGAGGGTACTGGGGATTCCTGTGGTCGGCTCGGCACACCATGACCATGCTTGCAGATGATCCCAGAACCAGGCCCTGCAGCAGTGGGAGCTTCATGGCCTAGCTCTTCGGGCATGGGGGATCCTGGGCACTTCAGCCCCTTTAAATTCTGCTCTTGACAGGTTCCTGCTCTATTAGACTGTAGCAGCAAGCAGGACCCAACAAATGTCCACAAGAAATCTATCACAGGCATATCCCTAGAGATGCCTGGCAGATAACCATCCACCTGACACCTTTAACACTCAACCAACAAGACCAAGGACATCAACTCCTACTAGGACACCCAGCCCTACCCTGTACTGCCTGGAATGGAAGCAGGCCAGGATCCATCCGCTCCAAAAACCAGAGAGGGTATGTGTAGGCCTGGGTCAAGTTTTCTTCACCTACGTGAGGGGAGGGTCCCAACTCAATCCAACTGCCTACTTCTCCCTTCAGGAGAGCAATGTGGGAAGAGGACTATTGAAGGAAGGGAGCCAATGAGGAATCCACTCAGCCTGAGAGAGGTAAAGGAATTTCTGGAGTCTCTGCTAGCCTGGAGACAGTCACTTCCCTGCCATTCATCCCAATGTCCTATTCAACATTACCTCAGGCGAACAGGTTTTCCCACCCAAGTCCATTCTCACAGTCCAGGCATCCAGCCTGCTGCACCCACTCTAGCTCTTCATCCGGGTAAAGAAAGCCCTTGGAATCTGTGCCTCTTTCACTCTCTTTCATCCCATGTGACTCTGATGGTCAAAGATGTCATCCCCATGTCTGTCTCCACATGGTAAACTCTAGGAGGGACTGTCTGAGTCCTAATCGTGGTTGCTCTGGCTGCACCTAGCCTAGGGCCCACTCTAGAGGCCCAGTCACAAGGCTGGATACCTAAGTGAACTATCCAAGGGGGGAGAAGAGAGGCCTAGGTAAGACACCAGGGCCTGACTTTGTCAGTTTTGTCAAGAAGACACCCTCATTTTTACCTTTCTCCACGCCATGCCTCTCCTCATGGCTCCAATGTTTCCCCCAAAAGCTGACGTGGCTTAGCAATAAATAGCAGCTCCCCAGCCCTGCAGCCTTACCCCGGGCTTCCTCTTCTGCTTCTCAGGCCTCACATTGTCTTCGATGATGAGTTCCATGCCAGCCTCGGAGCGCAGCACCTCCTTCAAGTCCTCCTCCAGGTGTGGGGTCTGGGGCTGTGGGCAGTGCATGTGAGCTGGGCGGATGTGGGACTCAGGGAAATACTGGGCAAGCCAGGGGGAAGGCAGGGGCCAGTGCTGACCTCGAATGCACCATCCACAACATTAACTGCCCGGCCCTGGACAAGCAGACTCTGTCCTAAGAGACTGCATGGCCAGAAAAGACCCCCTACCCACAGTAACCTCATACGACCCTGCGCAATAACTGCTGTGTGTTTTGCAGGGTAGAAATTCGGGCGCAGAAACCCAAGGCCACAGCTGTTCTAGCAATTTAAGTTCTCGAGGCCTCTGCCCTGGGGTGAGAGGGGCTAGGCAAAAGAATCACTTGAGCCCAGGAGTTTGAGACTCTTATCTCAAAGAGGGGTGGAATGGTAGCTGGGTGGGTAACTTGCACCCACCTGAAATCCAAGCACTTGGGAAGCTAAGGCCAGGGGATTATGAGTTCAGGGCCAGCTTGGGCTACATAGCAAATTCACAGTAAATCTCCAAAAGGGCAAAGTGACACCTCAAATGTCATCCAAAAAGGCTGTATACTTTACATAGGTGCCCAAGGACAAGCATGTGTGACTAGCACAAATGGTAAGCAGAGCCCACCTCCACTGATAAGAGCCACCCATATAACTAGTCCCTGGTCACACACACACCAGTCCCTAAAATTACACTGAATGGAGTCACCTGTCGGACTGGGATCTAGCCAGATCCCAGCTAGATCTGGAATCTAACTAGATCCCAGTCCTCTGTTACACACAGCAGAGAGAGAAGGCACCATAGGGGCTTGTACAGCAGACTGAAATTTTCTCTGCAGCCTCATTTTTCTCCTCTTCTACCCACTTCCCAATTCTGCCTGTCAGGAAACAGGCAAATAGTCATCCCGCCATCTATGAAGGATGGATGCATACTGTCAGAGGAAGATGTCCCAGACTGTCCTGACTGGCCACTGCAGGCCCCAGGTGGCTTCTCTAGGTTCTCTAAGAATTACAAGTTGGTCAAAAGGCTCTGGTGTGAGGAGCCACCTGCCATTTCTGGGATTCAGCATGGGATCTGAGACATCCAGCCTTTCCCAGCACCCTCCATTCCCATCCCACTTGGGCATTTGATGTGTTGTGTTTAATGTCTGCTTCTACCATCCTACATGCTGCTACCCTAGGATACCACTGTCTCCACCACCAGCCAGTGCCTGCTGATCACACTTTAACGTCTATCAGATGGTAGCAAAAACCAGCCTTGGGGTGCCCACTTATTAAAATGAGACATCTGCATGTTCTCTGGAGAGAGGAATCCAGAGGAAAAGCTCTGAAAACCACAAATGTGGGATGAGCCTACTACAACAACCTGCTCAGTGACCGAGTCACATACCAGAGGTTTCAGTGGTCCGTACTTCTCCAGGGCATTCTTGAACGGGGTTGGCGTGTGGGGAGTGTTGTCCATGGAGTACTTCTGATCTGGGGTTACAAACCTGCTAGGCACCGAAGGAAGCGGCTCACCAACAGGAGAGGGCAGGCTCCCACTTTCCTTCCCTCCAACTCCAGGCCCAGGGTTAGAAAGCACCACACATGAGGGCTCTTCCCGTTGCACTAATACAACACCCCACCCCTCTGCCTTATTCCCAAATACAATCAGGGGCCCAGAGAAAGAGCTGTTCTCAGTAACAGAAAGGACAAGAAAGAGGAGCCCACCCTGCCCATGGTGAAAGAGAATGCTGCTCAGTCATAGTTAGACTCAACCAGAGATATTCCAGACGCAAGGCACATGTGGCTGTGCTTCAGAGCCAGTGAGGGGTGGGAGAGATCCAGGAAGGTCAGCCCTACACTGCCTCTCTCCAGAGTGCATGGTGAGCAGGCTCAGGAGCAAGAGCTCCTCAAATCATCCCAGTGCTGGCAGAAAGGTAGAAGAGACATGAAACATGGAAGCAGCCTGGCCCAAAAGCAGCATCGGAGCCTCTTCTAGCAGATACAAACATTCCCGTGCATTTAGCCTGCAACAGAAAAGCTCCCTGGGAAGCGGGAAGAAGCAGAAACAGTGTACCAGAGTGTTAGGGCTTAGTGCTGTGGCAAACTGTAGCTCTGCTAACAGATCCCGAAACATGACCCCTGTGAGGGCCTACTTGGGCTTGGTCACCTAGAGATGCTTCTCAGCTAACTTTCAAGGTATCACCAGAGCAGTGCGGGGGCACACCACTCCTCAAGGACACTGGGAACGGAGGCCAACTCCCAGATACCTTGCCAGTCCTCTACCATTCCACAGGGAGATAAAAAGCTAGAACAAGGACATACCATTTTACTTCTTTGGGATCTAGAGATTAAGCAGTGAACTATAAAATCTCTTCCCAACCCTTGTTATCTCCCACAGGGATTCACCCTCCCCAAAGGGAGAACCAGTAAAGAAGAAAACACAAGTAAATAAACACCTTAGTTCAGACCACAGCTCAAAGGGAAAATACAACTCCATTAAGCAACTGGGAGGTGGGGGATGGGGACAAGAGAAAAACTCCAGAGCCTCTTATCTACAGCATCATAAGACCAAGTACTTTAGAAAACTCAGGAAGAGGCTGGGATATGGTTCAGTGGTAGAGCACTTGCCTAGCATTCACGAGGTCCTGGGTTCCATCCCCTGCACTGAAAAACAAACAAACCTCAGGAACTTGTCATGGAAAGGAACGTGGAAGATTTCTTGGAAAAAGAAAAATACAATTCTGGAAGTCAAAGGGCTAAATAGGCATCTGTAGAAAATCAAGCTGTCAAATCAAAGAAACAATCCCATGATTTTTCTTGCAGAGGTCAAAGAAGGGACTTAAAATGGGTAAACTGGAATATGAAGACGGAGAAGGGAGTTACAAAAAGAAAGTTAATAGAAATACCATACCTACATAAAGCTTGGCAAATGTGAAAAATAACTAAAAGGGAAAAAAATCTACAAGGGTCCAGACAAAACAAAAACAAAAACAAAAAAACTCCCATAAAGAAAGGTAGAGCTTCATGCATGCTAGGCGAGCACTCTACCACTAAGCCACATTCCCAGGACTGGGGAGGGAAAAAGCCGCTAGATAGATAAGGGAACTGTCCACAACATAAATACTTCTGAGAAAACAAAGCCCTGACTACTGTTTGAGTCACAACTATTCTCGCTCAAGATCTGTATCCAGCTGTAGTTATTAAGAAACCATGGGAAGAGACTAAACCTCAGAAAGTACAGCCCTCACCTGAATGCTGAGAAGAACTCTGGGAAACTGCCCAACCCAGAAAATAACTCAACTTTAACCTGCTCTTCTGAAACAGCATAACCTTGGAGCTCTGTGATATTACAGGAGCTTAGGCTCCTCTTAATCACCATGTTCTGCTCTTCTCTCCACCCCATTCACTCCAAACACTGGCCTGGCTAATGCCATAATTACTATTATTTATTACTATTATTGCTGGTCCTGAGGCTTGAACTTGGGGTCTGAGTGCTGTTTCTGACTTTCTTCTGCTCAAGGCTAGTGTACTCCTACCACTTGAGCCACAACTCCACTTTGGGCTTTTCCTATGATTAACTGGAGATAATAAGAGTCATAGACTTATTTGGGCTGGCTTGCAACCATAATCCTCAGATCTCAGTCTCCTGAGTAGCTAGCTAGGATTACAGAAATGAGCCACTGGTGCCCAGCTATTTTATTCTTTAAAAAAATTTTTTTTAACATTTTATTATCTTTAGTTGTACAAAGGAATTGCCATTTTACAAAGCAGTAGATGAATACAGAAATGCATTTTGATCAATGCTCCCCTTTCATCATTCTCATCTATCCCTCCCAACCCACCACACTTCCCTTACTTTTCTTAATTTTGCAGGTATATATTGGTTCTCCATTGCAGGGGACTAAATAAATTTCTGAACACAGATCATACTTATGGAGTAACAGGAATACTTCTCCTGCGGCAAAACCAGTCAGCAGAGGAGCAGTGAAGCAACTATTTGGAATTCAGTCACACAACCTAACAAGGATGTGAACATATTACTGAAACCCTTCAAAAAAGCAAGCGGCTGCCAACAGGCCATGGGAGAACCAGTGTGCTCTAACTCCCAAGACAGGATCAAAGCCCAGGGGCCAACAGGCCAGGGCTACCTTCCTGCTCAAATGGAATGGATAGGCACTTAGCACTTATAAAAGGGAGGAGGTTCTGGAGTTTGTTTTGGTGTGTGACAATCTGGACTCTGTTCCTGAGATTACAAAACTATCAAATTAAAAACTGAAAACAAAGAAGGGAATGCAGTAGGATACTGACAGAAATGAAGAGTTGTGGTGACTAGCAAGGAGAATGTGCTCCTAAGTTGTTTTCCCCAGGTCTCTTCCCATTAGAGGTAGAGCGGGGTCACTGTACTTACGCGGCATGCTTCTGGTGCAGGGGTGTCTTGTCCCGGTGCAGGGGTGTGGTGACCACCACCTTCTGGCTGCACACTGGAGTGGAAGTTAGCGAGGGGCTCTCCAGCTCTAGGGTATCCTGTTTGTTCCAAAAGTTCAGAAACTGCCAGGCAAAGAGACAACATAAGACAAAGAAGCTTACATAAGTAAGCATAGAAGAGACGCTTAGGAGCCCCTCTCAAAACATCTACTCTGTGAGGCTGAGGTCTCCCCTGACTTGTGGGGCACTAACAAACAGCTAGAGTGATGGACAGGAGCCCACCAAGTAGGTATGTCCATTCTAGCACTGAGATAGCTCTTGTCTAAAGGAAATAAAAGTACCTCTTAACTGACCTATGGAAGCACAGGACACAGTGACACTGCTCATGCTCCGAAGGTGATGTAGATACTGCTGGGCGCAGGCCTACAGCCTCAGGCCTACCGCCCAAAGCAGGCCTCTGGGACAGAGCCAGCCACCCCACCCATCATTCAGAGAGCTGATTTCCTTCTCCAGCCAGCAGTCCTCACCAGGAGCCCTTCTCAGATACCTGTACTGAAGTTACTAACCCCCAGCCCTCAGGGTGGAGCTGTATTTGAAGAGGGAGACTTTAACAAGGTAAGCAATTTGATTTTTATTTTCTTTTATTTATTTATTTACTTTTTGCAAGTCCTGGGCCTTGGACTCAGGACCTGAGCACTGTCCCTGGCTTCTTTTTGCTCAAGGCTAGCACTCTGCCACTTGAGCCACAGCGCCACTTCTGGCTGTTTTCTATATATGTGGGGCTGGGGAATCGAACCCTGGGCTTCATGTATACAAGGCAAGCACTCTTGCCACTAGGCCATATTCCCAGCCCCAGGTAAGCAATTTGAAATGAAGTCATTAGGGTGGGCCCAAACCCAGGGACTAAAGTCCTTAGGAGATTTACACCACAGAGGTGGTCTTACAAAAGGTAAGAGATTAGGACACAGTTACTTAAATGACCAAGTGAAGCCTCAGGAAAGAAGCTTCAGAGGAACTCGGGCTACTAACACCTTGATCTTGGGCTTCAAATCTCCACAGTTGTGAGAATACATTCCTGTCGCCCAAGTCACCTAGCCCACAGTACTGGTATGGTGGCCCTAGCAAACTGACAGTCTTCTCAGAAAACCCAAGAGCCACCCCAATCCCTCCAAAGAAGATGACCTTCATCCCAACATGCCACTACTGAGGCTAGTTTTCTGTCATAGCCAGAACCTCACAGGAGAGGCAGACCCAACAAAAACCAGAGCCTCCACTAAGGACATGGGAGATGCAGGACCAGGCTGCAGCCAATCTTCACACAGACTCAGGGAAGTACATGACCCTAGGTGACCCATAATATCTCTAAGGTGTGCCCCACCCCCACCCCACCTCCCACCCCTCCCTATACTCTATGTTCCCATATCGGCCATGGAGGAAAGGAGATCCTGCTCCCTATCATGCTCTCCAGGAAGACAGAGCTCCTCCCGTGCCCTGCCTAGCTCCCGCATATGCATTACAGAGCTCCACTGAGGATATAGCACTGGCTGTCCCTACGTAGCTTTGTGCACTCCAGTCCAGCCGGTGATCAGAGAAGCCTTTCCCCAGCACTGGCCACTGCCTCAAGGAGTTGCTGTGCCTGCCTGGCCAAGACTTCTGCCCCCATCACTGTGCAGAGACCACTTGCTGCTTCCAATGCAAGCTGCTTTTCTTCCCCCAAGTTCCAGCTAGTGGCAGGCACAGCACCATAAGCCTTTCCCCTCGTACTACGTATCACACTATCTGAGCCTTCTGATGAATGGTGCTGCTGCCATGGTGTAAGTTAAAGGAAGCAGGAGCAGGCCCACAGTGCGAACTCAATGAAGCCTGGCTGAACAATGTGTTCTGGGCACTAGGTGTCTAAATGAATGGAACCCGATGATCAGTCAGAGAGGTTCACACACCTGGGAGGGTGAGAAGGGCAGGGTCTTGACGGGTGTGCTCTTGGGGGTGATGCTGTTACAGGAGTCCACAAAGGACATGCTGGCACTGTTCTCTGTGACCGGGGACAAAGCCACACGTCGCTTCTTCTGCCTCTTGAGCACTGAGGGTGGCGTGCCGATGCCCAAGCCCCCAACTTCAGTGTTGGGGGAGATGGGGATCAGCTCACCACGGCTGCTACGGCTCAAGTCAGAGATGGTGTGGCCATCCAGGCGGTACTCAGTCACACTGGGCCCCGGTGTGGTGGGCTGGCAAACTGGCAATACCTGCTGCTGCTGTGATGTTTCAGGGTGCTCCAGGCTGCTGTTAATGCTGCCCTCTGCAGAGGGCTCCTCAGGAAGGTCAAATTTACTCAAGTCACACCAAGCATCAGGGTCCTACCCAGAGAGCCAAGTTAGAAATCACTCTGCTCCTAAGTTCAGGCTCAGACATTAAAGGAAACGTACAAGTGTCAAACATGGTCTACCAGGGCAAATCACTCGGGAGCTCCCTCAGTTTCTGGGTCTATTCACATGTGCTTCTAATAGATCAAGACACAGCATGGTGGAAGAAACAGTGCCTGCCCCCCAAGCAAGGACAGTTCGTAGGTTGTTTCTAACACCTACACTAGCCTTGCTTGGGCAGCGTGACTTTTCCAGCTTCTTAAGCAAGGAACCTGCACAGAGCTTCTAACAAACCTGAGAGGCATCCAGTTTTACCCAGAAAAATCACAATGCAAGTTCAAAGGCTGCTGGAAATAGTGATCCTCTTTGGTCTTAGAAGTGTGGCCCTGGGTGGATTCTAGTGATGAGACACTGGTCTTCTGGACTTGCCAGAGCCTGGGACAATTCAATGCTAAGGCCTGTCCAGAGCTGGCCACATCTCACATCTTGTAAGGACGAGCAGACATCATGGGGGAGAAACCAAGTTCCTGCCAATGAAGCAACCACCCTCAGTGGTGGGGATGTAAGGTAATTATGAAAAGAGCCTGAGCTCTGGGCCAGAGAGCTGGCCTGACTCTAAGCTAGTGCAGATCAGATCTGGGTGTCACTCATACTAAGGGGCCAGCTCCAAGGAGCACCCATGAAAAAGGAGCACAACCTGCACTGTGTGGGACGGTTAGTACACAGTCTACTCACCCTGAGTAGCAAAACACTTGTCACTATAGAACCAGTCACTTCCTGGGTCCCTTCCCCAGGGATTATCTAACCATGTAGCACCACATACTACAGTGCCATTACAGCTCATCACCCTTGACAATAGTGCAGTGCCCTCCTACGGCAGGCTATTCACTTCACCCTGTGTTGTACACATGAACCAGAGCTGTTTCAAACACCTCTGCTGCTCATACTGGGAGCTTCTGAGGGCAGACTGCATGCAGTGACCACAGCCCCTGCTCAGGGCCAGGTAACTCACACTGGTCAATAAACAGGAGTAACAAAAAGACACATGTCTACAAATGAAGGACTCCATGTTGGAGAGAGAGGGAGCAAGGGCTTTGGTGCCCACTGGGAAGAGCTGTGACCAACGTACCGACTCAATGAGGTCGAGGGCTTCAGAGAGACTGGAACCCACAGCAGGGATGAGAAGGTTGGCTGCCTCCACCACCCACTTGTAGGGCAGGCTCGTTTCTGTGGAAGAATCTTCCTGGTCTTCAGACTTGGGGAATGCTTCCAAGGGCTCCGGTGTGTCAGTCCCACTCAGCTCCACAGGGACAGACTCCTGCTTTAAACAAGGGGCAACGGCAGCTGCCTCCTCCTCACTGCCCTCCTCTATCTTGATCTCAGTGGGCTCTGAGGGCCAGGTGGTCACAAGACTTCCCTGCTAACACACAAGGACATGTTGTGTGTACATTTTTGCTGAGGGACAGCTAGGTTATCACACACCCTGATCATTGGAAAAAATAAGGACACTCAGATAAACCCAAACTGAGAAGTGATCCTATAAAATCACCATGATCTACACTACAAAAAATATAAATAGGGGCTTGGAATATGGCCTAGTGGCAAGAGTGCTTGCCTTGTATACATGAAGCCCTGGGTTCAATTCCCCAGCACCACATATATAGAAAACAGCCAGAAATGGTGCTGTGGCTCAAGTGGTAGAGTGCTAGCCTTGAGCAAAAAGAAGCCAGGGACAGTACTCAGGTCCCGAGTCCAAGGCCCAGGACTGGCAAAAACAACATCAACAACAAAAAATATAAATATCAAGAGACAAAATAACACAACAGATAGATGTTCAATGCATGGTTCCAAGTGGTAGAGCGCTGGTTGTGATCAAGAAAGTGGAGTCACAATTGAGGCCCTGAGTTCAACCTCTGACGTCTCTCCACCCTCCCTTCTGCTCTCTCCACCCCACATCTATATCCCTAACCACACCCACACTTGATACCATCATGGAAAGGGCAATGGATTTCACCAGCTTTCAAATAGGGGAGGTTGATCCTTGATAGATCATGTGGAAAAACGGGACACAGACTGTAAAAAAGAGATGACTTGTTTCTCAGAATCACAGTCCAAGTCCCTAAATTGGACATGTCTGTACTATAGTGCTATGGGGTGCATAACTAAGTGCCCTTATTCTTAGGAAATCCATGCTGAAGCATTCAACAAGTAAAAAATGCAGTAATAGACTCTCTAATGGCTTAGAACATACAGAAAGAAAAGATGTAACTCTGGGCTAATATTAAAAGCTAGAAAGTCAACCAGGTGGCAATTTCACCATGCACTGAAGATTTCATTTGTCCACACAGCATGACTCAACCACTCCACATCCATAAAATTAACCACACACAACAGGCTAATCTGAGAAGAATCTGACCTTCACTGCAGCACTAATGGTAATGGTAAAAAGTGACCAAAGAGAGAATCATTAAGGAAGATACAACAAGTTCAGAAAGAAAGGAAAGATCTGAGAGGCAGAAAAAATAAACTCTAACACATAACCCATTTCAAATTATTAACCTTGGTAATAAATTTTGGCAAGTACATCCTCTAGTTTTTTATTTTAAAACAATACCCATGCAGGTATAGAAATAGAGCGATAAAGGGTGAACGAATATAGTAGTGATACTTACTAGGCACTATGTTGAAAACGAACTATATACAACTTGTGGGTGGAGACCAGAAGGAAAAACTGGGAGAGAAAATGAGGGAAGGGGTGACATTGTCCAAAAAGAAATTTACCCATTACCTGACTTATGTAACTACAATCTCTCTATATCACCTTTATAATTAATAACTTAAAAATATACATGCATTTCTTGTGTTCTGGTACTAGGGCTTAAATTTAAGGTCTGGGTGCTGTCCCTGAGCTCAAGGCTAGGACTCCATCACTTGAGGCTCCACTTCCAGCTTTTTGGGGGTAATGGTTAATTGGAGATGAGAGTCTCAGACTTTTTTTTTTTTTTTTTTTTTGGCCAGTCCTGGGACTTGGACTCAGGGCCTGAGCACTGTCCCTGGCTTCTTTTTGCTCAAGGCTAGCATTCTGCCACTTGAGCCACAGCGCCACTTCTGGCCATTTTCTGTATATGTGGTGCTGGGGAATCGAACCCAGAGCCTCATGTATACAAGGCAAGCACTCTTGCCACTAGGCCATATCCCCAGCCCCAGTCTCAGACTTTTTTGCCTGGGCTGGCTTCAAATCTCAATCCTCAGATCTCAGCCTCTCGAGTAGCTAGGGTAATAGGTGCGAGCCACCAGCCATGCATTACTTTTGAAGTACCAGAAACATTTATAATGCCAAACTTTCACAGTGCATGGGGAAAATTGGGGGTGGTCCCGTACACACACTAGCAAGCAATGGAATAAAATGTACCTAATTTTTAAATTCTGTCCATTTCTAGAAATTTCTTGAGAAACAGCAAAACAGTAGTGATAAAAGCCACAAAAATAGCCACTCATAGGATCATCATAGTTTGAAGCCAACCTGGGCAGGAAACCTCATGAGCCTGTCATCTCAAAAAAACTACCAGAAGGGCTGGGGATATAGCCTAGTGGCAAGAGTGCTTGCCTCGGATACACGAGGCCCTAGGTTCGATTCCCCAGCACCACATATACAGAAAACGGCCAGAAGCGGCGCTGTGGCTCAAGTGGCAGAGTGCTAGCCTTGAGCAGGAAGAAGCCAGGGACAGTGCTCAGGCCCTGAGTCCAAGGCCCAGGACTGGCAAAAAAAAAAAAAACAAAACAAAAAAACTACCAGAAAGCCAGAAGTAGAGCTGTGGCTTAAGTGGTACAGCACTAGCCTTCAGACTACTAGGAATTAGGAAGAGAAAGAAGACAGGTTGATGGTGTAAATATAAACAAAGTACATTATACACATATATCAAAATGTCAGTGGAACCCAATGTTTGTTCCATTAGTATATGCTAACAAAGACAGAAAAAAGGCTGGAGGTATTTGAAGGATGTCTGTTCCAGATCATGGGCTCAGCAGGATCAGAACTTCATAATCTGCCATCTTTGCGTACTATCTCAATTTTAAAAAAGTTAGTCACCTGAGGTATATTTAAAATGTTGTTTGTTTGGGCGGTGGGCTGGGGAAATTGTTAACATGTGCACATACTGGTTTTCTTTCTTTCCTAGTTGCTATCCCTCAGCTTTTGTGCTCAAGGCACACCACTTTGAGCAACTGTTCTGGTTTTTTTGGTGGTTAAGTTTCTCTGGGACGTTCTTGCCTAAGGCTAGCTTTGAATTGTGATTCTTAGATTTCAGCTTTCTGAGTAGCTAGGATTACAGGGTGAGCCACTGATGTTTAGCTTTTGTGACTTCTATTTATCTTTTAAATTATTTGTTTATGTAGTACCTAGGAATTGAACCCAGGGCCTTATGCATGTTAGGCAAACTACTACCACTAAGCCATATTCCCAGCTCTGGCTCTTTCTTAATTGTAGTGTAATACTATATGATTTCATTTACATGACTTTTGAAAAAAAAGACAAAACAACAGGAAAAAAAACACCAAGGAGCTAAAGATAGGAAAAAAGCTGACAATAATAGCACAGACAATTCTGGGTCAATGTTCTACATCTTGATAGTGATGGCTACAAACACAACTACATACAGAGCTGTTCACTAAATTAACATGACGTTTACTGTAGACATATTACATTCCAATTAATCTTTTTTATGGGGGGGAGCAGTACTAGTGCTTGAATTCAGGGTCTTATACTGGCTTAGCTGATATTATAACCACTTGAGCCATGTCTCCAGTTCTGCCTTTTTTTTTTTTTTTAAATCCCATACTGAGGCTTAAATTCAGGGCCTTAAGGGCTTTTCAACTTTTTCCACTCAGTTTGTTCTGTACTATTTGAACCATACCTCCTCTTGTGCTTTTATTTCATTTTTGTGCAGATCCTGAGGCTTAAACTCAGGGCCTGAGCACTGTTCCTGAACTTTTGTGCTCAAGATTAGCACTCTACCACTTGAGCCCAGCTCCATTTCCGGCTTTTTTTGGTGATTAACTGGAGTCACCTGGACTTTCCTACCCAGACTGGCTACAAATTGTGATCTTCAGATCTCAGCAGCTTCAGTAGCTAGGATTACAGGTATGAGCCACTAGTACTTCCTGTTTTTTAAAAGCAATTTGGAGATAAGAGTATGGCGTGGATTTGTCTGCTGGGCTGGTCCAGAACCAAGATTCTCAGTCTCCTGAGCAAACAATACCTTTCTTTTTTGGCTTGTTTTTTAATGGCAAACATTCTTTCAATTATTGGAGTGAAGAGCAACAGGTAAAGTCCTTAGTGATAACAGGAGGCTTGAGTTGTCCTCAACCCAAGTCTCCATGTCACCTATCAAATCGACTGTTATTCTCCTATAGGCAGGTATAAGCTACTTACATGCTCAAGCAAGTCACAAATTCCTAGAAAAAGTCCACACCTAGACCCTGTGGTAGAAAATAGGTGAGTAGTCTTGGATAAGGTATTTGATGAGACAGTGGGATGCTGTGGTAGCTGCCTTACCGGGCCTTCCATCTGACCTTCCATCTGGCCTTCTACAGGCTGGGTGCTCTGGCAGTTGTCCTTGTCCTCAAGCTCCAGTAGCAAGTACAAGGGGGGCTGAGAATCTTTGGACTCACTCAGGAAGCCACCTGTGTCCACTTTCCTTTTGATGGTAGAGTTCCAGTGATTCTTTACAGCGTTGTCTGTCCTGCAGGGGCAAACAGAGACCTGTGATGTGCAGCTCTTGGCCATTGTGCCCTGGGCACACCACTACCTCAGCTGATCTACATCTGTAAATGAAGGCGCACCAATTTTTTGATGCTCTAAGACCAAGTCTTCCTGTTTCTAGCCCAGAATGAGGTGTACAGAAAGAAGTCCCTCATAGCTCTGTGAGAAAAACAAATGTATTTCTCAGACTATGGCAGATAAGACAACACTGAAAATGTGTTTGGAACTCTCATCCCCTTGCTGCCCACTTTGTCTAGAAACATATACAAATAATGACCTCTGGCCTGAGTGTCACAATGCCCCTATATGCAAGTCTTGCTCTCTTCCCAGACATCTTTGGGATTAGCTCATTGTTTTCCCTCTGCGATATGACAGAACAGAGTAATAGCTTGACTAATTAGCCTAACAGATTCTGTTTCGGGTCATCTGCATGTCAAATCTTCAGGACACTGTGCTGACCAGACATGGGTTGCCGCTGGTGCTTTGCTGAGATTCTCCATAGTTATAGGATGCCCCAAACCCCCACTGCTCCAAGTGCTACTCTTGACAGCTTCTACGTTAATAAGACTCTGCAAAGAAGCTCTTAGATGACATATCAAAGATGCCCAGAAGTACCTCTGCTTTACACATGTACACGTCTCACATGTGCATGGACACACATTCACACAAACACTTTGGCTTTGTAGCTGGTCAAAGACAGACTTTACTACAGTCCTCATCCTTGCTTATCATCCTCTTCTCCACTTGTTTCCTCACAGAGCCTTCATTCTTTAAATCCCATGTCACTGAATCTCTGCATCTCAGGTTTCCAACCTCTATAGGGGAGATCTGACCCAAATCACTTCCTAGCCCCAAGGTCAGAATCTGAGGTGCTGCAACCAATGAGACTCATGTCTTTGCTCACTTATATTTATGAAGGACCTTTATCCTAGGTGCTACAGATATACTGGCAAATAAAGTTGGTTAAAAGTTGTCACTTCGTGATATTCTCATCAAGTAGGGGAAAACAGGCATTTTATCTACCTGCATTTGGGATACACACTACTACTTAGAAGCTAACAGGCATGGGCACTATGCAGAGTCTAGAAGGACAGATAAAACTTCTCTGAAGAAACAGCAGACTCCACCCAGAAAACCCCGAAGAATGAGCCCCGATGAAGTACACAACAGGTACAAGGTAGTAGGGAGCTATCAGGAGAACCTGTAGGACTAAAAGGAGGAACACCTGGTGATGTAGGAATGTGACTATCATCTCAGTGATTTGGAAGCATAAGCAGGAGGACTGTGGTACAGACCAACCTGGACAAAAAGCAAGACTCTTTAAAAAGAAAACAAAAAACTAAAGCCAAAGGGCTGGGAGCATGATTCAAGTAAGTTTCGTGCCTAAGCTCCAAGTTGACATTTCACTGCTGCCTTCCCACCCTATAAAAAAATGAGTCTGGGTGCTGGTGGCTCATGCTTATAATTATAGCAACTCTGGAGGCTAAAAGCTGAGGATCATGGTTTGAAGGCAGCCCGCAGGAAAATCTATGGGATACCTCTAATTAACCACAAAAAGCCAGAAGTGGCGTTATGGATCAAATGGTAAAGGAACAGCACCAAGACCTTGCACTCAAGCCCCAGTACCAGCATTAAATAAATAAATAAAATAAAACAAACCACAAGGCAATGCTTAACTCAAGGAAAAGAATAAATGTCAGAAAAGGAAATGAGCCAGGCACTGGTGGTTCAGGCCTGCAGTCCTAGCTACTCAGGAGGCTGAGATCTGAGAATAGTGGTTCAAAGCCAGCCTGGGCAAGCAAGTCCATGAGACTCTTACCTCTATAACCACCAGAAAAGCAGAAGTGGTACTGTGGCTCAAAATGGGAGAGTGCTGGCCTTTAGCAGAAAAGGTCTGCAGTCAGGCCCTGAGTTCAAGCCCTACAACTAACAACAAAAATTATAGTAGTATATTGGGGCAAGAGGAATAGCAATGTCTGAAAAAACTAAATCTCCAGTAGGTGAAAAGATTTTTAAAAATGATTTATAATTATGGAGATAAACACCAGAATTCTTTTTTTTTTCCCCCCCAGAGCTGAGGACCGAACTTGGGGCCTTGGGCTCGCCAGGCAGGCACTCTTCCACTGAGCTAAATCCCCAGCCCCCAGAATTCTTTTTTACTGTGTCTGGCCAGGTGTGGGACACTCCTATAATCCCGGCACTTGGGAGGCTGAGGCATTTAAGGCCAACTTAGACTACATATCAAGACCACTTATGTTTTAGTAGAAACTGGACAAGAGGGCAGAAGGTTGATGGTTTTTATAACCCTTTTAATAATAGGTTACACTACAACCTGACTTTCTGGCTAAGGTTGCCCTTGACATGGTCTGTCCTTTTACAGTAAAGACCTTCCTGGAAGACTCAATCTTCCCTGGAAATACAGCTGAAGAGTAGGGAACAGACTATTCCCAACAGTACTCCCCCATCACAAGGTCTGGCATGGCCCTTCACCTCCAGGAACATCACCCTGTCTGCTCCAATCTCCAAGCCTTAAGAAGATAACTCACCTCCCAGGCAACATCTTGGCAATTTCAGCCCAGCGGTTGCCCAGCACTTTGTGGGCCTCACAAATTATGCGGTCCTCTTCTTCAGTCCAGCAAGACTTTTTCACCTCAGGGTTGAGATGGTTATGCCATCGTTCACGGCACTGCTTCCCCAACCGGCCCTTCAGGTGCTTGGCAATTAGTGTCCAATGCTTTGTGCCATACTTCTTGACCAACTCGATGACCTTGAAGAAGAGACTGTGTGAACCAGAGGGGCCTACTCCTCCACACTCCACTTAGTGCCCTCATATCCAAGAGGGTCTCACTGTGGTGCTGGGAAGTGCCACTGACTATCCAAGTGGCTTTCCTGTGGCTCTGAGAGGTGCCACTGACCCAGTCTACAAGTGAGCCACTGTGGTTGTTATTGGGGATGACTTTTGTAGCCTCCAGGACTGAGGACCTTATTATATCTTTGCCACTTAATGTCTAGAATAAATCAAGGATAAGGGTAATTAAAATCTTTGAGTAAAGATCAAACCAAAAGTAGGTGCCAGCATCCTGCCTCCCGCTTTGTGAAGGGCAGAAGAGGATCTGCTTACAAGGCCCCCTACCCAGGATACCCATGGCTCACTTTTCAATATGGAACCACATAAACGAAAAGGCAACAGATAGACCTTCTTACCTCAGCCCTACTGCAGGGCACCCTGAACCCTTCCAGGACTTTCGTGAAAATCAGAAAGGCTCAGAACCACAGCTAACCAGGGTTGGATCTCAGTCACCAACTGCCCCTCAGCCAAGTACCCTTGCTCAGAACACAAACCACAACAAATGCAGCTACCCAAGCTGAACCAGAGCCTCCTACAATTCTTTATATACAAGCTCATGTGCCCACAGGCCGCAGCAAACTGAAGGGCATGAACACTTCTGGGCAAAGGAAATACTCTAGTTCATTCTCTAGGGTTTGAGACAAAATCTTGCTATGTAGCCCAGAGTGCCTTGAACTTGTAATCCTTCTGCCTCAGCTTCCTAAGTACTGTAATTACAGGTATGTGCTGTGCTCAGATTATTGTACAGTTTAAATGTTTACACCAACTGCTATCATTCTGATTTGGGGAAGAAAAAAAATAAAGATTTAAAAAATATCTAGTATTCTTCATCTCCTCTTTTTCTCTAAAGGTTATGCCTGCTAGTGTGGAATGGCATATTCTGAGCTGGTATGGGGAAACTAGGAAACACAGGAAAAGCAGCCCTGTTTGGTCTTGATGCTGCTCCTTCCTAGCCTGAGACGTGCTTAATTTGGTCTCCACACTTATAATGCCCACCTCAGAGGCCTATGGGGACCAATCGAAGCAAGGTATCCTGAGGCTGTGGTTACATGTGGTGTGATCCTTATCATCATAAAAGTTAAGCACAGGCCAGGTGCCAGTGGCTCATACCTGCAATTCTAGCTATTCAGGAGGCTGAGAACTGAGGATAATGGTTTGAAGCAGCTGGCAGGAAAAGTTCCTGAGATTCTTATCTCCAATTAACCACCAAAAAGCTGAAAGTGAAACTGTGGCTCAAACAACAGAGTGCTAAATGAACACAAAAACTAAGGGACAATTCCTAGTCCCTGACTTCAAGCCCCAGGACACGGACATGGACACACACACCCACACACACGGACACACACACACTCCAGACGCTCTTGGCTAAGGAAGCTCCTTATACACATCACTCATTGCCTTTCACAACTCTTATGTGGTAAGTACTATTACTAATTAAAAGTAGGGATTTAGGAGCCCAACAGCTCTTGGCCCATAACGGAAGCTTGGGAAACCCCTGATACTACAGTGGCATGTGCAAGTCCAGGCTGACCAGTGGAATGACTCACTTCCACATTCAGTGGGCACTTCTGCCCAGAGGAAGTACAGTCTTTCAATTTCTACTTCATCTACAGTGGGTGAGCCCTGTGTGCCGCCCCATGCCAGGAGTTACCTTTTCGTCTTCCTCCTTGGTCCATGGACCCTTGACAAGATCTGGATTCAAAACCCTCAGCCACCGGTATTGGCATTGCTGGTCTGTGCGGTTCTGCAAAGAGAACGGGAAGAATAGAAATCTGTGACAACTTCTAGTACCATGAGATTGGACTCTAGTTGAGCACTGGGCTCAGTATACCTCAGTGGGTATATTCTGTCCCATGCACATACAACAAGCCACAGGCTCACAGGCCAGAACATGGAGGCTTTCCTTTTGCAACAAAGGACAATTCCTGCCCCTATGGGAAGGTCACTTCCTACCATCCAAACCCAGATGGATCACTGCCTCAAATTCTATAAAAAGCCTTGTGGGGCACGTTAGGGATCCCTACTTTTCACTGGCAGTGCAATATATAGTCCTTGAAAAGTTCCTATTATATGGAAGGAGATGATGTAAGTAAGGGGGCAATGGGATCTGGTGAGGAGAAGCCTCAAGAACCTAGAGAGTTAGCCAGACAGGTAGCTCTGGCTATACTCTCTCCCAGAGTCAGCTACTTAGAGCTTCCCTTCCTTTCAGGCCCACTGTGGAAACATAGTAGCTGTTTGCTCCTCTTTTGCAGAAAGAAATGTCAACATGCCACTGGATTCATGCTCTAAGTAGACTAAGTAGTCTCTAAGCCAAAACTGCTGAGGCAACTGCATGATGCTTCCCACAAGGCGAATCAATTTGTCTGAGAGGAAAGGTCCTAAGTAGATTTTGTTGTGGGAGAACTTCCCTATCTTCTTAGCAGTTCTTGCTCTGGGGAAGGCACCATAAAGGGGCTGTACTCACAGGAATGTGGCTGGCCAGGAACTTCCAGTCTTGCTGTCCAAACTGCCTCACCAGGGCCTTCAGCAGCTCATCCTGACAATGTCAGAAAGACAGAGGGTTCACATGTGCAGAATGACATACAGACACCAGCAAGCGAGCTTTGTCCGACTATTCAGTCACAAACTAATCAGTGAGAGTCAGAGTAGGCAAGAAATCTGCTCAGACCTTTTAGATCTTATGGCCCAGAGAGGGGCATGTACTAATTGAAACTTCAAGCAAAAATAAAGTCATTTCTGGCTGGAAGATATGTTGGTTGTGGTAATTTTGCTGAGCACTCCTCAATCAAATTGATTTTAAAAGAAATGTAGTTCATACGTGCAATAGAAAATAGTCTGTATTCTGATAACGCAAGTCTTGTGCTTGCTTCCACAGCTTATGTACTAAAATTGGAACAATACAGAGATCCACATGGCCCCTACATAAGGATGATGTGCAAACACATGAAATACTCCACATTTTCTAATTTAAAAAATCTTAGGAGCCAGGCCAGTGGCTTACACTTGCAATCCTAGCTATTGAAGATGCTAAGATACAGAGGATTAAAGTTTGAAGCTTGTCTGGAAAGAAATATTCTGAGGGGCTGGGGATATGGCCTAGTGGCAAGAGCGCTGGCCTCGTATACTTGAAGCCCTGGGTTCGATTCCCCAGCACCACATATACAGAAAATGGCCAGAAGTGGCGCTGTGACTCAAGTGGCAGAGTGCTAGCCTTGAGCAAAAAGAAGCCAGGGACAGTGCTCAGGCCCTGAGTC
Organism: Perognathus longimembris pacificus; assembly: GCF_023159225.1. Lineage (NCBI taxonomy): Eukaryota > Metazoa > Chordata > Mammalia > Rodentia > Heteromyidae > Perognathus > Perognathus longimembris. The sequence continues at coordinate 75,441,298 of NC_063166.1, read as the reverse complement.
CAAGGCCCAGGACTGCCAAAAAAAAAAAAAAAAGAGAGAGAAGAAATATTCTGAAACTCCATCTTCAAAATAACCAGCAAAGGGCTGGGAGTATGGCCTAGTGGCAAGAGTGCTTGCCTTGTATACATGAAGCCCAGGGTTCGATTACCCAGCACCACGTATATAGAAAATGGCCAGAAGTGGCGCTGTGGCTCAAGTGGCAGAGTGCTAGCCTTGAGCAAAAAGAAGCCAGGGACAGTGCTCAGGCCCTGAGTCCAAGCCCCAGGACTGGCAAAAAATAAAAAATAAAAAAAAAATAACCAGCAAAAAGCAGAGCTAGATGCATTTCTCAAGTGGTAGCACACAAGCAGAGCAAATAAAGCCAATAGAGTACAAGGTCCTGAGTTCAAGCTCCAATACTGCCAAAAGAAAATGGAAAAACAAACAAACATATGGCTCAGTCTTAAAAAGGAAAAAAGAAGGGTTGGGGGTCATGGCTCCGTTAGTGGGATTCTAGCCAATGAGCAAAAGAATCAGGTACTGGACTGGAACTGTAGCTTAGTGGTAGAGGGCTTGCCTAGCATGCATGCACAAAGCCCTAGGTTCGATTCCTCAGTACCACATAAATAGAAAAAGATGGAAGTAGAGCAGTGGCTCAAGAAGCTCAGAGACAATGACCAGATACTGAGTTCAAGCCCCAGGACAACCCCCTACCCCCCACCAAAAGAATCAGGCACTGAGTTTGAGTCCTGGTCTTGAATTAAAAAAAAAAAAAAAAAAAAAGGCTAAGAGAATTAGGAGCCTGTGGCTCACATCCATAATCTTAGTTATTCGGGAGATCAAGATCTGGAGATCAAAACCAGCCCAGAAAGAAAAGTCTATAAGATTCCTGTGTTCAATTAAGCACTATAAAGCCAGAAGTAGAGCTGTGGGGTTCAAGTGGCAGAGTGCTAGCCTAAAGTGAAAAATCTAAAGTGCCTAGGTCAAGTTCAAGCCCCAGTACTCGCACAAGAAAAAAAAGAAAAAAGAAAAAAAAATTGACAAATGATATACTAATGCTGACCTTAACCTTAACCACATTATGAGTGAGAAAAAGCTAATCAGTTTAATAAGAAGTATCTGAAATGTTAAAATCATAGAAAATAGAAAGGAGTTGCCTAGGCTGAGTGGAGGGAAGAGAAATATTGTTTGATGAACAGAGTCTCAGTTTTCAAAGATAAGAATAACAGTGTGGACTGGGAATGTAGCTTAGTGGTAGAGAGAGAGCTTGCCTAGCATGCATGAAGCCCTGGGTTCGATTCCTCAGTACCACATAAATAAATAGTTAAAAAGCCAGAAATGGCACTATGGCTCAAGTGGTAGAGTGCTAGTTTTGAGTAAAAAGAAGGCAGGGACAGTGCTCAGGCCCTGAGGTTCAAGCCCCAGGACTGGCAAACAGAAAAAAAAAAAAAAAAAGAGTGACAGAGTACTCAACTACACTGAAAAGTGGCTCAAAGGCAAAGCAGCATGATATGGCTGTGCTTTCTTTCCACTCTTCTGCACTGGTCTCAGCACAAGCTTCCCCAAAGCCTTACCTAGCCCACAAGCAGATCAGCACTCTTGTAATCAGGCTCCTGCAGTCACTCTAGGCTTTACAAACCTCCTCTGGCTATCTACTAGGCTGCATACTCGTAGATCTTCTGAGCCCATCATTTAAGGCCCTCTAGGAATTGGCCAACCTGTCTTTTTGTCCACGTCACCTACTTTTTCCTCAAGAACAAATTGGACTCCTTACTCAAGTTCCTCCACCTACAGCCATTGCCTATGGTGACTCATCTGGCTTACTAGTTTGTCTTTCCTCACTGCTGAATTTCTAAGTCCTCATCCTAAGCTCAAAGGCCACATTCTCAGTTTACTTTTCCTTAACCTATTCAGATAATAGTAGCCTTTCCCTCTAAAGGTATGCCAACATCCCCTCATCCAACAGACTTAAGTAAGTGTCCCCACATGCCAGGAGACAGTGGTCAGCAGCTGGACACCAACCCAGTGACAATTAAAGAACATTCCATGGACCTCTGATGGGCCTTCCCTCCAGCCCAGGAGAAGGGCAAGAACTTGGTCTTATTTATTTATTCGTCTACCAGGGGTGGGAGCCATTTTTTTTTTCTGCCAAGAACCATTTGTTTATTTAAAATAACATTGCTCACAAGCCACACAAAATTATCAAGACCGGCACAGAGACCTGGGTCAGCTGCCCAGAAGCATATGGAGAAAAGCATGGTGTCTATCCAATTGTACTCAATGACTTTACAAGTCTTTACGGCCAGAAGAAGGATATTCCCATCCTGTAACTCACAAGAGCCAAATACAGTCCCTGGTCCACAATGGTACAAACAGAAAAAGTTTGCTTAGTACTTGTCTAAAAAAACATATTTAAGTTGGGCACTGGTGGCTCATGCTTGTAACACTAGCTATTCAGGAGGCTGAGATTTCAAAGTCAGCCCGGGCAGGAAAGTCAGTGAGATTCCTATCTCCACTAAACTACCAATTAAAAAGCAACAACAAAACAAAACCTGGAAGTGCTAGCCTTGAGGAAAACAAAGCAGGATCTAAGCTGCTCCGGGTGGCCTCCAACTTCTGAAACAATCCTCCTACTTCAGCCTCCTGAGTAGTTTGCACATGTATATAGTGTGTGACTCATATAGCAAGTTTTACATCAATAATTAAAACTAAACACATAAGGGAAAATAAGAGGGGGGATAAAAAGGTCAGCAGGAGACTTAAAATGGAACAACCAATAATGGAAAAAGTCTGACTGTGGGGGTAATAGCTCAGTGCTGAACATGAATTATGACCTGGGTTTAATCCTTACCAAAAAAAAAAAAAGAAGAGGGGCTGGGAACGAGGCTTAGCCTAGAGTGCTTGCCCAGCATGCATGAAGCCCTGGTTTGATTCTTCAGCACCACATAAACAGAAAAAGCCAGATTGGGCACTGTGGCTCAAGTGGTAGAGTGCCAGCTTTGAGCAAAAAGTAGCCAGGGACAGTGTTTGGGCCCTGAGTCCACGCCCCAGGACTGGCAAAAAAAAAAAATATATATATATATAATAAGTAATAATAATAATAACATAAGAAAACTAAAAAAGATCTAGGCTATCCACAACCACAAAAATCTAGTAACAGTCCTAGTAATTCCTTTAAAGAGGTAGTAAATCATGATGGTATATATCCATATAACAAATATTCTCCAGTAATAAAAATAGGACAAATTGATGGCTGGGCACTGGTGGCTCACGTCTGTGACTCTAGCTACCTGTGAGGTTGAGATTGGGAAGATCATAATTGGGCATCAGCCCAGGCATACAAACATCAAGGACCCCTTCTCTACCAATAGCTGGGCACAGTGGCTCATATCTGTTATCCAGCTGTGTGGGAGGCTGACTAGAAGGAGGACCATAGTTGCAGGCTAATCCAGGTAGAACAATTCATGGGACTCCATCTTAATGGAAAGGAAATGGGCAAATTAAGTCCTAGGAGGAAGCCTAGGAAGGAAGCAAGAAAGACCTTCCCTCAAAAATGACCACTAAAAAGAGGGCTAGAGGTATGGCTCAGTGGTAGAAAAGTACCCTACTAAGGTCCTAAGTTCAAACTCCAGTATTGTACCCCTAAAAAAGGAACCAATCCCTGAATCACACAACATTATTATACTGAGCAAAAGGAGACAGAAAGAGAACTGTGTAACTCCATTAACATTCAAGCACAGGCAACTCAATCTGAGACTTTAGACCATCAATTGCCTGGAGCTGGGGCCATCTGACCACAAAGGGACACTAAAAAACTTCAGGGATGATCGGCAGTGTTTACATGAATTTACGCCTTTGCCAAGACAGGACAACAGTGCTCCCTGTAAAAAAAGTAGAAGAGAGGGAGGAAAAAAAAAAAGAAAATGTGCTCTTTACCTGACTTATGTAACAGTAACCCATCTGTACATCACCTTTGTAGTAATAAAAAGAATTAAATATTAAAAAAAAAAACAGGTTCCTGTCCATAATCCTACCTCCTCAGAAGGCTGATCAGCTCAGGTAAAAAAAAAACCTAAGTAAGGGGCTGGGGATATAGCCTAGTGGCAAGAGTGCCTGCCTCGGATACACGAGGCCCTAGGTTCGATTCCCCAGCACCACATATACAGAAAACGGCCAGAAGCGGCGCTGTGGCTCAAGTGGCAGAGTGCTAGCCTTGAGCAAAAAGGAAGCCAGGGACAGTGCTCAGGCCCTGAGTCCAAGGCCCACGACTGGCCAAAAAAAAACAAAAAACAAAAAAACAAAAAACAAAAAAAACCTAAGTAATTCTATCTCCAATTAACCAGTAAAATGTCAAACTGAAGGCCAGTCCGAAGTGAGCAAAGAGATCTGAGTAGACAGTACAAGGCCCTGAGTTCAAGCCCGTATTGTTTCACAAAAAATAAATTTAATCTAAATAAAGTAAAAAAGGTTTATTTGACTTTATGGAGATTATACTTAAATAATCTTTCATAAATCAAGAGATGAAGCCACCTGGGTTACATACTGAGATATAAAAAAATCAATTGAGTATAATTAATTTGGGAGAGGTATAATTTTTTTTTTCTTTTTAGAATAGGCATAGTGGTCTTTCCCTATAATCCTAGCTACTCATGAGTAGACAAGAGATTGGGAAAGTTAGAGACCAGACCCAGCACAAATAAAAACCAAAAGGGGACTGGTGGTTCATACCTGTAACCTTAGCTACTCAAGAGGCTGATATTTTAGGATTGTAGTTCAAAGTCAGCTTGGGCAAGAAAATTCTGTGTCGTTTATTTCTGCTTGACCACTGTAAGGTCCACCAGGGAAGGGTTCCATGCAGATATGCAGATGCCCCCACCTGGCTAAGTCTCCACCCAGTTACCTAGGTAACCAGCAGACCTGGAGGCAGCTACCTCCTCCTTCCCTGAAGTCGTATCCTAATCCACCTGGCCATACCTCCCTGCCTCAGCACGAGATAAGGCAGGGCTGGGTAGGGATCACCCCTTCCCTCTGGCCAAGCTTCATCTCGGCCACAGGCCAGCAGTTCGGTAATAAACTTTTCTCTCCTGCCTGAATACCACCTGGTGTTCTCCTTTATTGGCTATCTATTTTAATAAACCTAACAACCACCAGAAAACTGCAAGTGGAACTCCACTTCCAGTGGCTCAAGTAGTAAAGCACTAGCCAGGAGCAGAAAAAGTCCCATACTGACAAAATCACACACATACAGAGAGAGAGAGAGAGAGAGAGAGAGAGAGAGAGAGAGAGACAGACAGACAGACAGACACACACACACACACACAGATTGAGAGACAGACAGACACACAGATTTGGTTGAACTCCCTTTTTTCTTTTTTGCCAGTCCTGAGGCTTGAACTTGGGGCCTGAGCACTGTCCCTGGCTTCCTTTTGCTCAAGGCTAGCTAACACTCTACCACTTGAGCCACAGCTCCACTTCTGGCTTTTTCTCTATATGTGGTGCTGAGGCATTGACCCCAGGGCTTCATGCATGCTGGGCAAGCACTCTAGGCTAAGCCACGTTTCCAGCCCTTGGCTGAACTCCTTATAGTTAAAGGGTGTTTCCGGTTCAAATACTCGTTGAAATTTAGTGCCCATGGTGAGGTACTAACTAAGAGGTGTGACCAAGCCAGGAGTGGCTCACGCCTGAAATCCTAACCCGTAACCCTCCCTCTCCCCGACCTCCCCCCAAAAAGAGGTGTGACCAGGTGGGCCCTTGAAAAGGTGTTAGGTCATGAAGCCTTTGTCCTCATGCCTTACTGATTCATGGATTGTAGATCAAGACCTTGAGGGCAGGTCTGTTTAAAAGCCAATTTGGCTGTTGCCCCATGATGCCCTACAAAGTAAGGCCTGGGGACAAGCACTGTGCTGCCAGCAAGGCCTTCTCTAGAAGCGCCCCACAAACCGTGAACCTCCCAACCACCACAATGGCAAGGAGAACCAACTCTCATTCTTGATAAACTACTCAGTCTCTGGCATAGTTAGAACAGAAAAAGACAAAGGACTAGAAGCATACATGGGGACTAGCTCCCAAGTCTAAGACACAACTTCCCACTCCACCCAAAGATTTAGGAGTCCTCCAGGATGCTCTGAAGAGGTTGGGGGGGGAGGGGGTAGAGGATCCACTAGCCTTCAAAATGACACTTCCTCTTCATCCCAAAGAAGACACTCAGGCTCACCTGGGGCCAATCAATCTCCCTATTGCCATCTACTCTTTCCTCCCCAGTTCCATGGAGCCAAGATCTTGTTGCTCACCTCCTCATGGGTCCATTTGACCTTGCACTTGCTGTCCTTCTGCTCTAGCACATCAGAGTCCGTGTCCTGCTGGTGCAGCTCATCCAACTCCTCACTTCAGAGAGAGCAAAGTAAAGGTCAAAGATAGTATGTCCACATACCTTGACATCATGGTGCACAATGTGTGTCAACAGGCAACCCTTATCTTTGTCCCCTTTGAGGAATTAGACCTTCTGCTTTAAAAAAAAAAAAAAAAAAAGGCAGCACACCTATAATCCTAGCTACTGAGGAGGCTGAGATCTGAGGATCACGGTTCAACGCTACCCTGGGCAGAAAAGTCTGTGAGACTCTTATCTCTGACTAACCACCAGAAAAGCAAAAGTGGTTCTATGGCTCAAAGCACTATAGCACTAGCCTTGACCGAAAAAGCTCAGAGACAGTACTCAGGTCCTGAGTTCAAATCGTAGGACACCCCCCCCCAAAAGTAGCCAGGCATGGTAGTACACACCTGTAACTTCAGATATTCAAGAGGTAAAGGCAGACTAGTGAGACTCTATCTCAAAAACAAAACAAAACAAAAACAAAAAACGGAGGACACTTGCCAAAACAAAAAGGACTGGGGGTATAGATCAGGAGGCCTGAAGTTCAATCCCCAGTGACTTTTTTTGCCAGTCCTGGGGCTTGAACTTAGGGCCTTTAACTCAGGGTCTGGGCACTGTCCTTAAGCTTCTTTTTCTCAAGGCTAGCATGCTACCACTTGAGCCACCGTGCCACTTCAGGACTTTTCTTTATCTGGTACTGAAGAATTGAACCAGGGCTTCATGCATGATGGATAAGTACTCTACCACTAAGCCACATTCTCAGCCCAGTGATTATTTTTAAAGCAAAGAACAAGTAGACAAATTTTAAATTTTTAATGAAAAGGGGTTACTGGCTATTTACATTTTCTTTGTTTCTTTTGTGTGTGTGCATGTGTGCTGGTACTGGGGGTTTGAACTCAGGGCCTGGAAACTGTCCCTTAGCTTTTCTGCTCAAAGCTGGCATTCTACCACTTAAGCCACAGCTCTATTTCTAGTTTTCTGATGGTTAGAGCTAAAGAGTCTCACTAATTTTCTTGTTTCGAAGTATGGCCCTTCAGATCTTAGCTTCCTGCGTAGCTAGGATTATAGGCATGAGCCGCTAGCAATTCTTTCTTTTTTGTTTGTCTTCAGGGACATCCTAATGATTTCAAAAACTGTAAAGAGGAGGTAAAGGCGGGGGGTTTGGCTCAGCAACTGAGCACCTGCCCAGTATGTACAAAGCCCTGGGTTTGGTTCCCAGCAACACAAATATAGTTATATTCAAAACCAGACTCCTAACCTTACGTTTTCAATGACAAACACATTTGTATTGGATATTTTAAAGCAAATACAAGCAACCATCAAATAACAGAATATTTAATAAATACTAATTTCCCGGAGCAAACATTTTACATATAGTTGAGAAAAACAGGACCAGTATCTGAATTGTGGAGGCTTTTTCTTTTTTTTTTTTTTTCTTTCTTTTTTTTTTTTTTGGCCAGTCCTGGGCCTTGGACTCAGGGCCTGAGCACTGTCCCTGGCTTCTTCCCACTCAAGGCTAGCACTCTGCCACTTGAGCCACAGCACCGCTTCTGGCCGTTTTCTGTATATGTGGTGCTGGGGAATCAAACCTAGGGCCTCATGTATCCGAGGCAGGCACTCTTGCCACTAGGCTATATCCCCAGCCCCCTGTGGAGGCTTTTTCTAAGAGGCTATTTTCTAAACTGCTTTCAAAAGTCCTCCTGTTTGTAAGCCTACAGATTCCTAAACAAGCCATGCAAGTAAACCTTGTGCCAAAAGGAAGATGCTTCATATCTACTTAGCCTGTATCAGTCACTTCTACACGCCCACAGCACCCTGGAAACTCTACCTCAGGCCTTCTTGACAACACCCACAAAGGTCAACCCCACCTCCACATCCTGGAGTTTGGCACTGAAAGGCCTGAGGAAATGTTTGCTTAGAGAAAGACTGGGATTCATGAATGAATGAATAAACACCCAAGGCTTGCCGACTCTTAGTCAATAAGACATGATAATCATGAAGTAAAGAATTTCTAAGTATAAATGCCTAAACCCAGCAACACATTAGCCATGGAAGGATCTGGAATTCAGACTTGTATCATTTTAATCTACCTCACATATCTTCCACCACTGTCAAGCAAAAAGCAAAAATCCACAAGATCCTAGTAAAAGATTCTAACTGGCTTTTAAAACCCAAAGCTCCCAGACTCCTCCACACAATTGTTTTGGCTTGGGCTGGGAATGTGGCTTAGTGGTACAGTGCTTGCCTACCATGCATAAAGCCCTTGGTTCAATTGACAGTACCACATAAGCAGAAAAAAAAGTGGAAGTGGTGCTGTGGCTCAAAGGGTAGAGTGCTAGTCGAGCAAAATGCTCAGGGACAGTGACCAGGCCCTGAGTTCAAGCCCAGGACTGGCCAAAAAATTAAGAAATTGTTTTGGCTTCTCCAGACCTAGCACCAGGCTCAGCTTGTACTAGAAACTCAACCAAAGTTTGTTCCAGGAAGAAAGGTTAATGATGTGAATAAACTCTGGTGCTCCAGTGCTCTGTGTAATGGAGGCTGGCATCTCAGACAGCAAGAACTTTTGTCACTCAGGGTGTTAGCCACCCACCTCCTGCACACCCTTAGTGTTCCCATTTGACATGTGGAAACTGAGGCTCACGGAGGACACTTGCCAAATCTGCAGCCACACTCTGACCCTCCCTAACTCCACATCTTCAAGTCTGGTAATCCCAGCTTTGAAAGCAGAGGCTAGTTGATCACATTTCTGGGCACAAACCCTTTTCTCCTGCCCTTGGATGTGCTGGGCTCTGCTCCAGGATAGGGTGAGTCAGAGTCTGGGCGGGAGTGGGGCATTGGGGCACAGAGGAGTTAGAGCAAGTGGCCAAGGAAGGAAACCAGGCTTGTGGAGGTGCCCAAGTGCAGAGCCTATCCCCTACATACATGGGAGGAAAGTCCTCCCCTAAGTCCCAGGAACCCGAGAGTGATTTAGGAACAGCCACTTCTGGAGTGACACTTCCTGAAATCTTCCCCGTAGGCACTGGAGTTGAGTTGGGTTAACTGGGAAAGCCAGGTGTCAAGGAACCAGAGGAAACTTTCTCTTGAAAAAAAGCCAACAGAAGCGCGTCTGAGACGGGCATCCTCATCCTAGGAGAGGGGAATGGCAATCTGAGTGGGGCTGAGGCTGGGAGAGGAGGTTCAGGACAGGCTGATCAGACACACAGGTGTAAGGATGGTCCGTCCAAGCTTGACTGTGTCTTGATCTCAGGGGAACAAGTAAAATGGAGCCTGCAGTTCCTGCCTTTGCCCTGGGGGCTACCGGCAGGGCGGTCCTGAAATCCGTGGACGGTCTCCGAGCCCTGGGCCCCAGCGCCCCACCACCGCAGGCCGAGTCATCCCAGAAGCCAAGTGGGAGAGACAAAGGAGCTCCCGCCCCCACCCCGGCACCCCGCTCCACGGGGGACGGCGGGCTGGGGAGCCCCGAGCCGGCCAGGATGCCGCCCTGCACCCGGGACCCCCAGCAAGGCCGGAAGGACAAACGGCCCCCCCACCAGGGTGCGGCCTCCAACCCGCAGGGCCTCGGAGCCGCCCCCTCCCCTCGAGGGGTCCTCCAGTTGACACCGGCCCGCGCACCCCCGCCCCGGAATTAGGCGGGAGACACAGTGACCTCACCCAGGACCAGGTCTCGGTCTCCAGAAGCCCGCCCGCCCCGGCCTCCAACTCCCCCCCTGCCCCCCGGCCAGCCCCGGGGCCCGAGCCGGGGTCCAAGCCGGGGCCCGCCGAGCCCGGGGGCTGCGCGCGCCCCTCAAGTCTCCTTGAGGGAAAATGCCGCGCGGTCCAGGACTCAGCTTTCCCACGGAACCCCCGCCCCAGTTCACGCTCAGACGCCCCGACTGGGGGGGGGGCAGGGGGACCCCAGACCCGCCCGTTCCGCTTCGTTTACCCGCGCGTCCGCCGAGACATCCCCCCCGGCCCGGGCCGCGCTGAGCCGGGAGCGAGAGCCGGGCCGGGGTCCGGACGCCGGCTGTTTCCGCCGCTCCGGGCCCCGGGCCGCGTTCGGAGGTGTCAGCGTGTCCGTAGGTCTCGCAGCGCGCTCGGAGGAACTGCAGGCACCGCGGGCGCGCTCGGAAGCACTTTCCTATCTCCCGCCAAGCGAGTCGGCGCCGCCCGAGCCTGGCGCGCGAGCGCGAGGGCGGGGCCTGAGGAGGCGGGGCCGGAGGGGGCGGGGCCTGCGGGAGGGCCCGGCGGACTCCAATCTAGGGTGGGCCCCAGGAGGAAAGGGCGGGCTTTGAGGGCCGGGGGGCGGGGCGAGGGCCGCAGCCCGGGGCGTGGTGTCATGTTTCTTTAGCCCGGCGCCTGCGGGACTAGCTCGGTGCTTGGAGAAGCCTGGGACCTGTCTGCCCCGGCGCTGAGGCCGGGCTCACAACCACGTGTGGATCCGCAGTGCTTCTACAGGTGCCCACTAGCTCGCTTCTAGCTTGGGCTCCAGCCTCCGAGTGACCCTCTCGAAAGACGCAGATATGGTCTCTCCAGAGCTTAAACCTCTCCCCTCTTCCTTGGGGTAAATTAATTATGCCGTAATCAAATTACCACCCAAGCCCTGGCCAAGGGATAGATTCTCTGCCTTTGCGCTGCAAGCATTATCCAAACCAGGAACTTCCCACCACCTGGGTAATTCTTATTTATCTTTGCATCCCAGGCCCACCTGCTGGCTCACAGTTCCCCTCTGAACTGAGCAGTCTCTTAATTCCTCCCAGTGGCCATCACAAGACCTCATATAGAAGGCCCCAGGTAAAGGTTTATTGACCTAAATAGAGTTTAGCAAAGGATTAAACTCCTAAGAGGTTTAAGCAGAATTTCCCACATCAGGTTGTCATCTCTCAAGTCCCCACTGAGTGTCGCCACAGCTTCCAGGGAGGAGTGATGATTGGAAGATAACTAAGATGGAACTCTGCGGAGGCCAGACCAAAGCTCAACCTCTTAGCCCCAATTCATGCCTCTTCCAGAAACTTCTGGCCACCTGGGGACCGTCCAGCCAGCCTCTACAAACATCTTTGCACAGGAGAAAAAGAAGACTTAGTTCTGCCCCTACCCCTTTCCCCTCACAAAGTAATACACGTGTAGCAGTTTAACTTTGTTAGCCTTCCCAGCCTACCTCTCAGTAGTTAGGGAAGCCACCCAACCCCACTGTGCCTTAGTTCCCTCATCTGTAAAAATGTGTGTGTGTGTGTGTGTGTGTGTGTGTGTGTGTGCCAGTATTGGGGCTTGAACTCAAGGCCTCATGTTCATGCTTGACTTTTTCACTCAGGGCTGGAGTTCTACCACTTGAGCAACACTTCCACTTCTGGCTTTTTGCTCATTGGAGTTGAGTGTCTCATGGACTTTCCATCCTAGGCTGGCTTCAAGCCTGATCTTCAGATCTCAGCCTCCTCAGTAGCTAAGATTACAGATACAAGCAACTGGTGCCAAGATAAAAGGTCTTGGTTTTTTTATTTTGCATAAGGACAGCTTGATGGAACTACTCACTTGTCTACATCTCTCAGAATAACCTGATTTAAAATATACCAAAGTGTGTTGTTTTTTTTAGTGATATACTGAGCTCTCCTACAGTCAGCCACATTGTGGGGTAGGGTGTCATAAGCCCTAACACTATGCTCTTAACCATTACACTGGTTATTGGATCTACTTTGTTAGATGCCTGTATTATTAAATAAACTAATAGGTATAAAGCAGGGAACAGTCTCTGGCCCAGCACTAAGAGCTGTATTGCTAGTAGGAATTTGGGGGTTTCGGTGCTGGATTTAAGCCCAGGACCTCCCACATACTGTTACTTAGTAATACCCTCAGCCCTTACTACTGCTAACAATGCTATAAGGACTACTATTCTGACCCTGGCTGTGCTCTGAAGTCCAAGAAGCCACTTTACATGAGGCACACACACTCACATAGATTATTCGTCCCACTGGAGGGAGAGGCGGGACCTGGCAGCTTAGGCAAGCTATCTGCTGAAGGCAAGAGGCAAGGAGGTGCAAAGTTCATCTAGAACCTGGAACTGGGATCAGTTAACCCCGGTACACCAACCCCAGAGCAGTCTGGGAGTATTTCCTCTCCATTTACCAACCCACACTCATGAGAGAGAGGAATCCTAACATCCAGGGAATAAGCACACCTGGGAGTGGTCACTGAGTTCTGGGCAGGTAACACACATTCTGAACTTTGCTGGGAAAATTATCCAGAACATGCCCTTTTTGGAGGGGGGTGAGGCAGAGGGGTAGCCATTAGGCCTTTCATCTGCCCCACCCCCAGGATCCTGACTAGGCTTGTCCTAGTGTCGAAAGATCAGGACCCAGCAACAGACTAAACACAAAACAAACACTGGCAGAGGAAAAATGATAATAGGATCACCTGCTTTTCTGGCTAGAGCTTTCTCCACCTTCTCTACCTACAAAGTAATTGCTACCTCCACCCCTTTTTTTTCCCTCCAAACAATCAAACCCTGGCATCAGGCATGCCAGGCATATAAGCTACTCCCCAGCCTACATTTTAAAGATAAACTGACAGAGCAAAGTTTTTAAGTAAATTGCCCTGATCACAGGGATTGAAGTGCCCACCCAATTAGGGTCACTAAGGTTTCTTCAGAGCTGGACGATTTAGGAATTTGCAAGGCAGAAAATATAGAGAATGGCATAAGGAACCAATCAGTACATGGTAGGGAGGAGGAATCTTACAATTCTCACCCTTGCCAGGTGCCAGCAGTGTACTGTAATCCTAGCTACTTGGGAAGCTGAGATCTGGAAAGCTGCAGTTCAAAGAAGTACAAATACAAGCAGATATGGAGGCTGGGGATATGGCCTAGTGGCAAGAGTGCTTGCCTCTTATACATGAGGCCCTGGGTTCAATTCCCCAGCACCACATATACAGAAAATGGCCAGAAGTGGCGCTGTGGCTCAAGTGGCAGAGTGCTAGCCTTGAGCAAAAAGAAGCCAGTGACAGTGCTCAGGCCCTGAGTCCAAGCCCCAGGTCTGGCAAAAAAAAAAAAAATACAAGCAGACAAGTCTGAGAAATGCCATCTCCAAACTCATGAACAGAAAACATGGCTAGAGGCATGACTCAAATGGTAAGAGTGATTTTATACATACATCAGCCCAGGCTGGCTCCAGACCTCTACCTTGGACTTCCTGGGGCATCAGTTTTCAGTACTATTTCTTTCATTCATTCATTCTTCTGTATGATGGTCACTTGAGGTCCAATACTTGCGTAGGGAAGGACTTATGGGGGTAGGAGCTTGAGGACAAAGTCAGGGAGTAATGGCCATTGGACACCAGGGCCTCATCCACCCAGGTGGACGCCAGATGCACCTCTTGGCCATCCCTGTGGCCTACGTGGCAGCATTCTCTCTCTCCTCTGAGAGGATGGAGAAGGAAGATTAGGTCTCAAAGTCAATCTAGCAGTCCTGCCACCTGCGAGTGACCCAGAGCAAATGCACTAGCCAGAAGCAGGGTATGGCAGTGCCTGGATCAAAAATTAAACAATGAAAAGGTTGATAACAAGGCTTGGAGGCCCAAGAAGCAGGGGCTGCAGCCTGCGGAGCAGGGCTCTCCCATGGAGCAACACAGTTGTGCCTAGGGACTGCTGGTGTACTAGATCCCCCTGGGGCTTGGTAGCTGGGGTGCTGAGCTCGAAGGGAGCCTGCCCCTCCAAGGTTCCCCCCCACGCCCCTTCCTGCTGTAAGCAGGTGATGCAGAGGGTCTCTGAATAAACAATGACAATGCCAAAGTGGAGATGTGGCCAGCCTGAGACCGCAGGTCATGGGATTTCATAGCTCAGTCCTAACCCAAGTGTCTGCACAAGCTCCTATAGTACTCCAAGTTTTCTTTCTGACATCTGTAGCCATTTGAGACTCTTGGCTAATTTCCTCCTGCAATTACATTGTGAGCTGCTTGGGGTGGGAGGAGTGTTCAGACCCATGAGGATTCATTAAGCCACATATAAAAATTAAGTATCGAGTCAACAAGGAGATTTCTTTATTGTTCTGAAATGCTGTCTTGAAGATACAACATTGGTTGCAGCGGGGAAATGGATGGATTTAAAAGGGTAGAGATCTTTCCTCTTAACATTCTTTAATTCCATGCTGAAATCTTACATAAACATTAAATTCAGTAAGGCATTTGTATAGCTCTAGAACCATTTAGGTAACAAATCTAAGAGACAAAACAAACTTGCCCTCTGATGTTCAGAGGGTTTTGCCTAGTTGGTTGATTCTGGTTTACTTTTGTGAATGTGTCAATGTGGCTGGTTACTGGGCTTGAACTCATTAGTCTATGTTCACTCAAAGCTGGCACTCTACCACTTAAGCCACACCTCATAGGTCTGGTTTAGGGTTTGAGACAGTGTCTTGCTATGTAGGCCAGGCTAACTTAAAGCTCAGTCTTGCTCCTGAAGCCTTCTGCATGGATGGGGTTACAGGAATGTATACCACCCACATCCCACTAATATGTGTTTTTATATAAGAAATACCTTAGCAAAGCCACATAATGACACATATGAATCATAAGATACCACAAACTTTCCTCCTTATTCTTTTTTTTTGGCCAGTCCTGGGGCTTGGACTCAGGGCCTCAGCACTGTCCCTGGCTTCTTCTTGCTCAAGGCTAGCACCCTGCCACTTGAGCCACAGCGCCACTTCTGGCCATTTTCTGTATATGTGCTGCTGGGGAATCAAACCTAGGGCCTCATGTATACGAGGCAAGCACTCTTGCCACTAGGCCATATCCCCAGCCCTCCTCCTTATTCTTACAGAAAGGAAAGAGGGTGTTACCTCTATTTCCTCTTCACATTTTCTTTAGGGTGGGCACTGGGGCTTCAGCTCAAGGCCTTTTGTTCTTGCAGGGCTTTTCCCACTCAAGGCTGAGGCTCTACCACTTGAGCTATGCCTCTAGTCCATTTCAACTTCATTTTGAAACTAATCTGATCACAGACATAATTTATTGCAACAAATAAATTCTCTATGTCAGTGGCTTGTGATTCACACCTATAATCTACTCAGGAGGCTGAGACCTGGGAAATGTGGTTCGAAGACAGCCTGGGCAGGAAAGTCCATGAGACTCTTAGGTCCAATTAACCACTAAAAAACCATATGTGGAATTGTGGCTCAAGTGGTAGAGCACTAGCTTTGAGTGGAAAAAGCTCAGGGCAGTGCCCATGTCCTGAAGTCAAGCCCCAGTACCAGCACAAACATATACATAAACAAAAACTTTTTATTGCTGGGTGCCAGTGGCTCATGTCTGTAATCCTAGCTACTCAAGAGACTGAGATGTAAGGACTGTGTTTTGAAGACAGCCCAGACAGAAAAGTCTGTGAGACTCTTATCTCCAATAAACTATTCTGAAAAGGCTGGAAGTGGCATTGTAGCTCAAGTGGTAGAGTGCTGGCCTTGAGCACAAAGCAGCTCAGGGACAGCACCCAGGCCCTGAGTCCAAGCCCAGGACCAGCAAAAACAACAAAAAAAACCTTGTTATTTATATTTTGTTTCCTAAAAAATCTAATCCTATCACTTTTTTGTTGCTCTTTGACTGATTTTGCAGGTACTAGGGTTTGAATTCAGTGCCTTAAGCTGGGCTTTCTTGCTCATGGCTAGCACTCTACCAGGTGAGCCGCACTCCAGTCCAGCAATTTGCTGGTTAACTGGAAACAGAATCTCAGAATTTTCTGCCTGAGTTGGTTCAAACTTTGATCCTCTAAATCTCAGCCTCCTAAATGGCTAAAATAACAGATGGGAGTCACCCACACTCAGACTAGAAGTGAGTATTCTTTTTTTTTTTTCTTCTTCTTCTTTTCTAGAAGTGAATATTCTTTCAGAGGCTCTGCCACTTTCAGTTTGGCTTCCCCCAGAGGTGGCTCCTGGTATGTTCCCATACACTACTGTGCACTTCCACCTGTCACCTGTCAACTGCATCCTGTGGATGGAAACCCTCTCTCTGTGTTCCCTGACAGTTCCTTCCAGCCTCCTTGACACAGAATGCCACATTTCTTCCTAAGGTATAGCCCAACATGATGATATAATATCAAGTTCTTCAGAAATTCATCAGAAGGAGAAAATGTGGGAGGAGACCACAGCCTGCAGATGCTGATATTCGATGCACAGCTGGCAGACAATGCGGCAAGCAATCTAAGGAAGGTATCTATTCTTTTATCTTTTTCCTTAGGAACAGTGGGGAAAACACACTGAGTTTAAACTTTGTATTATTCTTTTAAATGGCCCAGGAAGTTTTACAGTATTTCACAAAGCTTGAGAGTTTTGTAGGTCTTTGACAAGAGACAAATCCTGGAGTCAGAAAAAAAAGACTTCAATGACAGACTTTTGTAAATTGTAAAAGTACAGGTTCAATCATAGATTTAATTTTAAAAAATGGAATGTCTCTTCCATAAGGATTTTCTGTTATAAACCTTACCATATAGCTGCTGCAGAAGAGGCACAGATTTCCACAGTTTATAGAGGAAAGAGGATATACATCCTTTGGTAAGGAGTTGAGGAACAATTCAAAAATACAAAGAAGAATCAGGAGGCAGAAATGCTCCAACAGGCACCGTCCTCAGAAATTGTTAGGAAATCCGATTTCACTTGTATCAATATCATGTTCCTGGATGGGAGAATAAACATAGAATTTTAGTTTAATCAGTATAGGTCTTTTTTTTTTTTGCCAGTCCTGGGGCTTGGACTCAGGCTTGGCTCAGTGCCCTGAGCACTGTTCCTGGACTCTTTTTTTGCTCAAGGTTAGCACTCTACCACTTGAGCCACAGCACCACTTCTGGCCATCTTCTATATATGTGGTGCTGAGGAATCAAACCCAGGGATGCATGTATACAAGGCAAGCACTCTTGTCACTAGGCCATATTCCCAGCCCTATAGATCTTGAAATATGAATTCCTAGTGTTTCGGATGTTAATGAGGGATTTGGAACCATTACTTAGTGGTACACAAGCTTTTTTTAGCTTTAAGGCTGAGTTCTACCTGAGGATCAACTTTTTACAACCAGGACAGGTCTTCTGACCAATAGCCATACCCACCATGATGAGTACTAGCAGAGACAGTTGGAGACACACTGCTAGACTCCTTACCAGCCTTATGTATGCTGCACAGCTCTTCTGACTGGGACATTACTTCTTATTTTCAGCTATCTGTGGCTAAATCCCTCAGTGACTTCAAGTCTGCTCCAAAATCAATGGTGCTATAAGCCAGCCTCGATCACTCTCTTTTATACCACCAGTCACTACTGTCAACTTAGTATCGTATAATATTTACCATCTTCTAGCATTCTAGGTGACTAATTTATATATTCTATTATTGTTTATTGTCTGGAGCCTACAGCTCCATAAGCATAGGGACTATGTCTTGTACACATACTTGATACTTAATAAGTACATACAGAACTAATGAATGTCATAAAACACAGCTTATACACAATACTGCCGTCTGAGTGGCCCCATTTCAATGAGCCTCCTGCACTCTATACCTGGTTCAGTTTCTTGAACTCCACCACCTGGAAGAAGATGTGTTCAAGGATATGTTTGGCATCCTGTTGATCCTTTGGTAGTTTGCTGGTTACTCCAAGAATGTCACCGCACTTCCTGACATAGAACTCCAGGTCTTCTTCAGTACCTAAACACAGTAAATAAAGTTAAGATTAACCCTTAACTTCTGCCCTCAAAGTACACACAGTGTGTTTTAGTAGGTATTCCCTGTTAATAAGTTCCTGCATCTCTCAAGATTAGTCACCTCTTCCTAGAATAATGTGACCACAGGACTACAAACTGACAAGTTCTAGGTCTTTCCTTCTTCTCCCTCCTTTCTTTCTTCTTGGTGATCCCTGGGTTTGAAGTCAGGGCCTCACATTTGCTCAGCTTGCTTGCTTTCAGCTGGCACTCCTCCACCTCAGTCATATTTCTAGCTCTGCTTTTTCTTGTTTGTTTTGTACATGGAATCTCATGGACTTTTCTGCCTGGGCACACTACAAACTTTAGGGCCTCCAGGCCTCAGCCTCCAGAGTAGCTAGGATCACAGGAATGAGCCATCAACACCCAGCTCCCAGACTCATTTTTCTAATCTAACTATTCCCATGACCAATAATCTAGATTTGCTAGGTGGAAGCCAAGGTCACTCAACAGGTCAGAACTAAAGGCCTACAGATCAAAACAGATACCTTTGGCTTTTTGCATAGTATCGTGTTCTAAAATCACACAGCTAAGTAACTGTCCTCATGAAAAGTAATGACTATCATTTGCACACAATGAATAAAAAATTTAACTTTAAACAACTGTTTACCCTTTGTTTTAAGCTTTGTCTTATAGCCTATCTCAGAGATTGTGATTAAATAAAACTCAGAAAAGAAAAGAAATTTCTCCAACTCACATTTATTGGTGATCTGAGCTAGCCGTGCCTTCTCAGAGGAAAAGGTTTCATCTAAGTCAAACAGTTCCAGAGGAGGGGGTGGCAGCTCCCTGAAGCTAGGAGGGAAAACCTAAAAGGAAATGCAGTCTTTTATAAAAGATGTTTTCAAAGCCAAAACTAACAGTAAATGAAGAAACATAAGGGAAAACTCAAGCCTTCCTCTGTGATGAACCATCCAAATTCCCATTGCCTCCTCCATCTATCCCCTATTAGGTGTGTAGCAAACTAGACTATCAGGCCACTGTAAGCAACCAAAGGGTACCAGCTCCAATTAACCAGGCCAGCACAGTGATGGCAATTAATTGACGAACAATGCAAAGCTTGGGTTTGTTCTGAACATTTGACTATAAGCCTTGTTTCTCATTTAATCATAGAGGGGGGATGTTGTTTGTTTTTTCATTTTTGAGACAAGGTCTCACCATGTAGCCAACACTGGCTTCACACTTGGGTTCCTCCTGCCTTGGCATGAGCAGTGCTGGGATTATATAATGTGCACCTTGACACCCAGCTCAATCGTGAGTTCTTCAGGGACAGACATTATTTGGGAAAGCAGAACTTAAGAGTCAGAATGCACGGGTATGAACCAGAAGTGTACTGGTAAACATTTAATGATCAGCTCCAGGATTTGACATTTTCCATGATGCAAATGCTCCCACAGGGTTGGCTAGTTACAAGCTAGCAAGGTGAAGCCAGCCAGTTTACATCACTGCAAAATATACTGGGATAGGACATTATAGGATAGGTTTAGTTAATGCTAAATCGAAAAGTTTAAAAAAAAATTACCCGGGCTGGGGATATAGCCTAGTGGCAAGAGTGCCTGCCTCGGATACACGAGGCCCTAGGTTTGATTCCCCAGCACCACATATACAGAAAACGGCCAGAAGCGGCGCTGTGGCTCAAGTGGCAGAGTGCTAGCCTTGAGCGGGAAGAAGCCAGGGACAGTGCTCAGGCCCTGAGTCCAAGGCCCAGGACTGGCCCCCCCCCCCAAAAAAAAAATTACCCTACTTACCCCACGATAGCCCCCTCACCCCACCCCGCCATCTTTCCTCAGGCATTCTCACACACGCCCTCTAACCCCACAAGAGGAGAAAAGCTTAATAGCCAGGGAAGACCATGCCCTGGCTTTATCAGTTGGGACCCCCATATAGAAGTCTGTGCCACGTATTCACAGGTGTGGTGCCAATAGAGCACTGTGACTCCGTGAGGAGTGCCACCAACGAAGCATGGAAAGGCCTGCAGCGAGGGCCTACAGTGGGGCTCTGCAGCAAGACGCGCCATGCACACTTACCGCAGGCTGAAGGGCTGGCAGTGGCGTCTCAAACTGAGGCTGGATGAGCTGGAGCGGTTCGTGTTTCACATTTAGCTGCTCATGAGCCCTGTGTTCATAACAGAACAAAAAAAATAGGCATTAATGCAAGGCACTATGGCAAAGCATAGCCAACTGCTCCCTACATTGTTCTGCAACAGAGATGACGGGTTCAATGCTACTTAATAAAATATACAAAATGTGTTGTTCTATCTAATGTAATGATCCCCCTTTAGGCCTCAGTTCTACTAAGGGAGAACTTTCAAGTACCAGGCTTCTGGGTTTTATCTGATGGACAATGAGACCCCTGTAACTCATTGTTTCCTTGTTTGTTTCCATCATCAAGAGACAGGAATCCAATCTGAAGACTGCTCTGAGGGCTGGGGATATGGCCTAGTGGCAAGAGTGCTTGCCTCGTCTACATGAAGCCCTGGGTTCAATTCCCCAGCACCACATATATAGAAAATGGCCAGAAGCGGTGCTGTGGCTCAAGTGGCAGAGTGCTAGCCTTGAGCAAAAAGAAGCCACTGACAGTGCTCAGGCCCTGAGTCCAAGGCCCAGGACTGGCAAAAAAAAAAAAAAAGACTGCTCTGGCAAGTGAACAGATCTGTATTATGTGCACATCTGCGTGCTCACTGAGCAAATCCTACTACACTATCCACTAGGAAGCAGGCAGTTTTATACACTACAAATTTAGCGGCAGTAAACAGAGACCAAGGCAAGCCCCCATGAAGCTTACATTCCAGGGGAGGAGACACAGTAAACACAAAACCTAGTAATGTGCCTGACATCACTTAGTATTCAGAAGAAACACAAATCAGGAGGCAGGAAAGGGGCTGGGGTGCAGTTTGTCAGAAGGAGGAAGTCATGTGATGTCTTCAAAAGTATCCCAGGCAGAGGCATGAGAAAGGAGACTTGGTGCTGTCACAGAACAGCAGAGTGGCAGAGGGCTGTGGTGGAGGAAGAGTGGTAGGAGGAGGGACCTTATAGTTTAGTGCTAATCCTACCCTGTGATATAAGGCTATGGTGCCTTCTCCTTTGCTTCACTCCCTCTAAGTTATTTGTACATAATTTTTGCATTGTACATAATTTTGTAAGATGGCTGAACTCTGATCATGAAGCAAATAAAAATATGCTCATCCAAATTAAATTTGATACCTCTCTGTGGCCTTTCAAATGTAAGCTAAAAAAGCAAATGCCAACGGGCATTAAAAAGCTCAGGGGAGCTTCTGTGATTTCATGAAGGAGTGAAATCTGTGGCTGCAGAAAGGTGATCAGCTGAGAAGATTTCCACTGAGTGAAGACAAGTAACGTCACCCTAGCACCTACTACATGGTACTTAACCATGTATACTCAATACTCAAAACAAGCCTGCAACATGGATATGTCTTCAGGAAGAGGAAGCTGAGGTGTAGACACTTTAAGTAGGTTTATCCAGGTTCATATGGTTTATAAGGACCAGAAACAAGATGAGAGCTCAGATCTTACCAACCCCTGCCGACCAAAAACCTCCAAAAGCAATCTACCCAGTAAGCAAAAGTCACAGGGACAGTAGACTATGGTCCCCATCGTCTTCACAAAAAGAATTCTGTTGCAAAGCACTGGTCTTAGCCATCTAGCCATGAACTTGTGCTTTTCTGCTCCTGAGTTTTGTTCCATTAAGTCTTCCCTTTCTCCACTCAGCTCACCACTGTATAGCCAGAGTATACAGAATGAGCTGAGGAGTAAAGAAACTAGTCTTGAAGCCAAGCAAAGCCTAGTTCAGAAGGTTGATCTGTATCAAAATGGGGAAGAATTAATAGTAAAGCTAAACAAAAATCTGTGAATCTTAATTTCCACAACATTCTGGCCTATGCTCTGGTAATACCCTTTCACCACTTAGTTTCTTAACCCCGACCCAAGAGACCATGAACTCTGGGCACGGGGATTCCACACTCTTTGTCTTGACCTCATACCCCGTAGGCATCAATAAGCATGGGATGAATAAATGGGGTTATTTCAGAGAAACACCCCCCAGTTTATATAAGCCCTCAAAAATAACTAAGAAGCCAGGCACTAGTGGCTCACAAGCAAGAGGCTGAGATTTGAGGATCACAGTTCAAAGCCAGCCTGGGAAGTACATGAAATGCTTATCTCCAATTAATCACAGAAAAAGCCCGAGTGTGGCGCTGTGGCTGAAGTGGTTAAGTGCTAGTTTTAAGCAAAAAGGAGCTCAGGGATAGCGTCTAAGCCCAGAGTTCAAGCTCAAGGACCAGGAAAAAAAGAAAAAGAAAAAGAAAAGCACCTCAGCAAGGAGATACTTGCTTCCAAAAGCTGTTAGTAGCAAATAAAGATACCCAAGCATACCATATCAAGGAAGTGAGTAGTTCCTGCCCTCTGCAGTGGCTGAGCCTCCATCACATCCACTATTTGACTCTGCCAAAAGTACAAAAGTAGCAGCTTCCAGCGATCCTTCATGCAACAACTAGGACTGGTTCTTCTGGACAGGTCTGAACACACCAGAAAGGAATTGGGCCCAAAGAGTAGAGACTAGATAGACTGCAACTGGCTAATGGAATGGCCTCCTGATAAATCTATTACAAGGGAAGTCCCAAACTGAAGAGGAAGAGGATCACCAGAGCTCCACCGTTCCACCACCTCATCTGCACATGTCTCTTAACCTCTGTCTTTACCTCTTGGTTTCCTGATTCCAACTGATTACACAAACTGCTTATAAGAAACTGTGTTGGCTGGCTTATGAAAAACAGAGATTCAAGCGTGACCCTCTGCTGAGGGACTTTCTGAGTCTCGCACCCACAAATCTGGCCAGGTCCTCAGCCTTGTGCTCGACACTATCACAAGTGTGCATGGTGGAAGGCTTTTACTCACAGTGGACGTGCAGCAGAACACCCTCTCCCAATGCCTCTCCACTTAGCTCCTGAAATCCCACTTAGCCCTAAAGGCACACAATCCCCAGAGACACAGACCCTGGAGAAATGTGTGTTGAAGTAGTATGTGTGTGGCTACGAAAGCCTTTCTTTCAGAAGGACCTCAGTCAAATTAAACTCCCTCTCTCCATTGTGCTCCTGGTGCTGTTTTCTCCACCTTGGGGTTTATCTAATAAGCCTGCATGAGAGCTTTGTCTGTTTCCTCTATAAAACTGGAAATCTCAGGCAGTGCTGGTACTGTAGGTGCTCAGTGTTTGTTGGTTCTGGATGTTAAGTACAGAGTACGAAGACAAGTGTCTGTGGCTGCACCCTTGGCTTTTTTAGCTTATTTAGTTATATGTAGATAATGCTAAAATTTTATTTGCCTACCTTGTCACCCAGAGATCAAAAAACAAAAAGAACCAAAAAAAAAAAAAGAAAGAAAGAAAGAAAAAGCTAAAATAGGAGAGGCTTTGAAATCATCCAGGCCTGGCTATAAATCTTTCTCCTATTTTCCCTTCTTTAAACCTGTTTCTTCATGCTGGTATGAGGCTCAGAAAGTATTGAAGCAGAGACAATGCCACTGGACCACCAACTGTGGTTTACTGAGTGGGTTCTGGGATTTAGGACTCTATGCTAAAAACTAGAAATGTCCTGACCAAACAGAAAAGATCATTCCCCTAAATGCTAGAGGTGGAGCCTGGAACACACACAGGCTGCTAACTGCTGGCAGTTCCTCCACCACAGCCACACATCCCACACGTTTCTCTGTTGACCTCATCGCAAATCTGAGAACAGGTTTCCTGCCCCTAACTACTGCCCCCAGGCTCATGCTTTCAGACCAAACACAGAGCAGACTGTGGTGCAGCTCAGGGGGCTCTCAGTACTAACTTGATGACTTTGGGGAGGGAAGTGGTATTCAGCTGGTAAATGGACAGGTCGAAGAGCGTGGTGAAGTCCCGCGGGTTCTCGTCACCCTCCTGAAAACACACTCGGAGCCGCTCTGACAGGGTGGCTGTGTCGGGCAGCATCATGTAGTCAGAAATCTGAAAACCACAAGAGGGTTCCTTTTAGCTGAGCAGGAATGAAAGCTTATCTTCTAGTCTTTGCCTCTCTGGTCTCAATTTTTACTATTTATACATTCTTGCCAAGAGTGTTATCTGAATATCTGTTTATAATCACAGAAAGAGGAATAAACTGGATGAGATAAACTCCAAGGCCAGCTAAATCCAACTCTCCAATTACTCACACAGCCATTCCACAGCTGGAGACGCACACAACCCTATTGACTGGTCTTTTAATTTCACAAACTCTCATCTGTGAGTACTCATCAATCAATGCTACCTCCCTAGTCCCTCATGATCCCATTCTCTGAGGCATACTTGTCACTACAATCATCCCAAACAATTTGCTTTATGCAATTTCTATGGTTGACTTTATTTTCTATTTTAGTAAGAACACAGAGACAAACATAAAGTCCAGCCAGGTGCCAGTGATTCATGTCTATAACCCTAGCTATTCAGGAGGCTGAGATCCAAGAATCAAGGTTTCAAAGCCAGTCTGGGCAAACAAATCTGAGACAATCTCCCTCCAACTAACAAGAAGCTAGAAGTGGGCTTGAGTGGTAGAGCACCAGAGGAGAGAAAAAAAGCCAAGTGACAGCATAAGGCCTGGAGTTCAAGCACAAGTACTAGCACATACATGCACATGCACACACACACAAAAGCAAGATGCTGGATAGTGTACATACACAGTATATTTATACAGTTTGTGTAAAAGGGGAGGAAGGAGAGTACACATACTTGCTCATGTAAGTATAAAATGTCTCTGGAAGCACATACAGGACACTGCTAAGACTGTTGTCACTGGAGGGTAACAAAGTAGCTGGGCTGAAAGATACAAGAAAGACTATTGACTCTGTATGCTTTCCAATCCTGCACTATGTGAATGTACTACTTATTCAAACTAAAGAAATGGATGCCGACAAGCTTACTTCTTACCGCCCTTTGAACTGCACTTAGCTATAGGGCCTTCTTGGGAAAAGTTGATAAACTGGTCCTCTGAAGCCTCCCAAAATGTGCTGTTTCCTGCATTTTCTACCTCTACTTGGGGGAAGATATGCCAGAGCACTATAGAAGTAACATAACAGCCCAAGACTGAAAAGCTCTCCTAGTTCTCAAACTATCCTTTCATGTTCTGTCATTATTTTTTCAAATAAAGTCTGATTTTTTGCCCTGGTGGGCCTAGATCACAATCTTGCTATTTATGCTCTGGATGGGATGACAAGCATATGCCACTGCACCAGCTTTTCATTGCTCCAGATGTGGTTTCTCACAAACTTTTTGCCTTGGCTGACACTGAACCATGATCTTCCATTTGCAACCTTCCAAGTAGCTAGGACAGTGAGCCATTGTGCAAGAATTCTCAAATGCTTTTTTCAACAAGAATCAAGGGAAGACTATATATCATAAATTTCCTGTAGCAGTTTCTAAGACTTCAGCCTCTAACTTGAAGGAGAAAGCAGTAACAGGGTTTAACTATGGCAGGATACACCTCACAACCCAACACAGAGACCAGCAGTCCAAAAGGTCCTGACACTGATTCTCCTATCGCTCTGCACAGAGATCTTCTTCCCACGGAATCTTGGTGCAGGAAGCTAAGGCCTTGTGTGTCCAGGAAAAAAAAAGCTAAGCATGCTCAAATTTTTATGTCAAACTTTTTTTTTGTTGCCCAGAAGCTGGCACTGAGTTTTTTTGTTTGGTTGGTTTTTGGTTTTTTGTTTTTTGTTTTTTTTTTTTTGGCCAGTCCTGGGCCTTGGACTCAGGGCCTGAGCACTGTCCCTGGCTTCTTCCCGCTCAAGGCTAGCACTCTGCCACTTGAGCCACAGCGCCGCTTCTGGCCGTTTTTCTGCATATGTGGTGCTGGGGAATCGAACCTAGGGCCTCGTGTATCCGAGGCAGGCACTCTTGCCACTAGGCTATATCCCCAGCCCCTGTTGTTGTTTTTTTTGCCAGTCCTGGGGCTTGAACTCA
Organism: Perognathus longimembris pacificus; assembly: GCF_023159225.1. NCBI lineage: Eukaryota > Metazoa > Chordata > Mammalia > Rodentia > Heteromyidae > Perognathus > Perognathus longimembris. Next base: position 75,415,278 of record NC_063166.1, on the reverse strand, counting down.
GGGCCTGAGCTTCTTTTTCCCTGACTTCTTTTTGCTCAAGGCTAGCACTCTGCCACTTGAGCCACAGCGCCACTTCTAGCCATTTTCTGTATATGTGGTGCTGGGGAATCGAACCCAGGGCCTCATGTATACGAGGCAAGCTCTCTCACCACTAGGCCATATCCCCAGCCCCTGGCTTTTTCTATATATGTGGTAATGAGGAATCCCAGGGCTTCATGTATACGAAGCAGGCACTCTACCACTAAGTCACATTCCCAGCCCACAATGAGATCTTTTGGTTAACTGGAGATAAGAGAGTCTCACGGACTTTCCTGCCTGGGATGGCTTTGAATGGGAATCCTCAATTCTTAGCCTCCTGAGTAGCTAGGATTATAGGCGTGAGCCTCCAACACCTGGAAATGTTAACTTTTGTAGGTAAACTCCCACAGCTCTTTATTGAACTCCGATTTTATTCTATTAAATACCATTTGAAAATGAGCTCTTACCTGGTTTGAAACCCATTCTGGTAAAACATGATTTAATCTGAAATAACCAGGGAATTCAGGTTTTCAGAACTTCACACTTTGCCATATAACTGGCTTATTTAGCATTTTACTTTCCAAAGCCTTATAATACAAAGTGTGTGTGTGTGTGTGTGTGTGTGTGTGTGTGTGTGTGTGTGTTTATTCATTTATTCTTGCTGGTAGCAGAGTTTGAATGGACAGCTTAGCTTTTGTTCACTTTGCTTGCTCAGCTGGTACTACACCATTTGAGCCACACCTTCAACCTAGCTTTTAGCAAGTCATCTTTAGAGGTGAATTTCCCTGAACCTTTCTGTGCAGGTTGGCTTCAACCTTTATCCTCCAGGTCTCAGATTCCTGTGTAACTAGAATTACAGGTATGGGACCCTGGTGCCTAGCTGTTTTTTATTCTTGGAATCAGGATCTCACTATGTAACCCAGGCTGGTCTTCAACTTGTAATTCTTTTGTCTTCCCTCTTTTAAGTGCTGTGAGATTACAGGTATACCATACTACCACACCCAGTTTAGACTAGAAAGCTCTATGTGGACCAAGCTGGCCTTGAGTTCTTGATCTTCCTGCCTCAGCCTTCCCCAAAATAGGTACTTTTTCACTAGTTCTTAAATCTGAAAGATTTAAGAAAATTTTTTTTCATCAATGAACAGTTTGAGAAAAAGACCTTAATACTATCATCTTCCCAGTTGTCTCAAGAATCCCTCCCTTCTGCAATAGTCTAATGTCAGGTGTGGTGAGCAGTGAACTACAGGGCAATAGAAATGGCACAAGCTCCAAAACCTGACCTAGGGGTTAACAATGGCATGGCCAGGTTTTGATTTATGTGGGGACCTTGCAGGTTCACTTACTTCAGTTTCCTCAGCTAGGAAATGGGACTGACAAACTTAGCAGGAGCAAGGTGGGAACACAGAACAGGCACATAGGCAACATATGTTCTCTTCATGCTGCTCTCTTGACTCACAACACTACCTTGGACTGTGGCCAGGGTCCTATGAGAACAGGAAAGTAAATTCCTGGCTGACATGTGCTCTTTTGAGAGGTTCAGCTGACTTTTGAGGAGGAAGCTAAACAAAATATTCATATGCTTAATGTTTCCACAGAAGACTCTAGCTCGAGTGGAGGCTCTCCTATTTCCTACCCCAAGGCAGACTTTAGGAAGCAGTACGGTAGGAAGCAGCCAGTAGATGGCATCTAAGACTGCCTTTCTCCATCTCCTCCATCTACACAGCAAGGAAATCCTTTTCCTGTCTTTTCAGAGTTTCAGAAACAGAAAAATTATATCATGAGCAGACTTCAACTCAAGGGACTGGGTTTGAGTCCTGACTTTTACTTGCTTGCTATTTGTAAACTTGTACAATTTTCATTTTCTCATCTGTGAAATAGGCATAAGACATCTACCTCTCACAACTTTGGAATTGAGTAGGATGACTTACAGACAAATGTATGATCTATAATGCCTGGCATATAAAAAACACAAAAGGTTAAAAAAGTCAGACTGGGGATGTTGCTCAGAGATGGGATGATTGCCCAGCATGCACAAGGCAGTGTGAACCCTGGCACTGCCAAACAAATGAATGAAAGATAGAGCCATAGCACTTGTTAGATTTTTAATTTACTGAGCAAATTTCTATCTCTGAAGTTAGGCCTTACAATCATCCTGTGAAGCAATGAGCACAGGTATTAGTGTTCCGGCTGCACAGATGAGGAAACTGGAGTAAAAAGATAGAAGGAACATGCTAAGGTACCAAGGCCAGTGGTGGTGCTAGACTAGAATGCAGGCTACCGATTCCTAATCCAGGGCTAGTTTTCTCACCTCCCCTTGTCAGAGAATTAGTATCATAGTGCCTTTAAAATTGTCTTTTTTTCCTCATTAATATATATATATATTTTTTTTTGGCCAGTCCTGGGCCTTGGACTCAGGGCCTAAGCACTGTCCCTGGCTTCTTCCCGCTCAAGGCTACCACTCTGCCACTTGAGCCACAGCGCCGCTTCTGGCCGTTTTCTGTATATGTGGTGCTGGGGAATCGAACCTAGGGCCTCGTGTATCCGAGGCAGGCACTCTTGCCACTAGGCCATATCCCCAGCCCCTCCTCATTAATATTTTAACTTTAACTAGTTGTACAAAGAGGTTTCAATTCAACATGTCAATTTATGAATATACCTTGATCAAAGCTACCCTTTTCATAACTCTCCTCTCTCTCAAAACTGTTGTTTGGGTTTAGTTTGGTTTTGGGTTTTGTTGTTGTCATTGTGGTTGTTGTTGTTTTGTAGGGCTTGAACTCAGGGCCTGGGCACTGTTCCTGGGCTCTTTTTCTCAAGGCTAGTGCTCTATAACTTTGAGCCATAGCTCCACTTCCAGTTTTTGAGAGGTAAAGTGGAAATATAAGTCTTTTCTGCCCAGGCTGGTTTCAAACCATGATCCTCAGATTTCAGGCTCCTGAGTAGCTAGGATTATAGGCATGAGCTACCCAACTTACTTCTAAAGGCAATAAAAGTAGTTTAAACCTAAAATTCTGAAGATTGATATTGCTTCACAAGAGAGCTATTTTTTGCTGGGTGTGATTGTGTACGTCTATAATCCCAGATCAATAAATTTTTCATTTATCATCATCTTTTTTTTGGTGTGTGTGCTGGTCCTAGGGCTTGAACTTAGAGCGTGGGTGTTATCCTTCAGCTTTTGTGCTCAAGGCTACTACTCTACCACAAGAAACATAATTCCACTTCCAGCTTTTCTTTTTTTTTTTTTTTTTTTTTTTTTTGGCCAGTCCTGGGCCTTGGACTCAGGGCCTGAGCACTGTCCCTGGCTTCCTTTTGCTCAAGGCTAGCACTCTGCCACTTGAGCCACAGCGCCGCTTCTGGCCGTTTTCTGTATATGTGGTGCTGGGGAATCGAACCTAGGGCCTTGTGTATCCGAGGCAGGCACTCTTGCCACTAGGCTATATCCCCAGCCCCCAGCTTTTCTTTTTGACAGCTCATTGGAGATAAGAGTACCTAGGACTTTCCTACCTAGACTGGCTATGATCTCCGCCTCCTGAATAGCTAGGATTACAAACCTGGACACTGTCCATGAGCTTTTTGTGCTCAAAGCTAGCATTCTACCACTTAAGCTACAGCTCTGCTTCTAACTTTTCTTTTTGTGCTTAGTCAGAGATAAGAGTCTCATGGACTTTCTTGCCAGAGATACCTTCAACTCATGATGCTAAGATCTCAGCCTCCTGAGTAGATAGGATTACAGGCATGAGCAACTACACCCAGATTTATTGTATACCTTTGTTTTTTGGCAGTCAGTTGTGGGGCTTGAACTCTGGGCCTGAACACTGTCCCTGAGCTCTTCAGCCCAAGGCTAGCGCTCTACCACTTGAGCCACAACACCACTTCTAGTGTCAATTGGAGATAAGAGTCTCACAGACTTCCTTGCCCAGGCTGGCTTTGAACCACAATCCTCAGATCTCAGCCTCCTGAGTAGCTAGGGTTATAGGTGTGAGCCACTGTGCCAGCTTATTATTTACTTCTTAATTTTATTTTTTTCAGTGCTGGGGACTGACCCTGAATGTCATGAATACTGGGCAATCACCTTACCACTAAGATATACCCTCAACCCAGACAATATGTTTTAAATTCCAAATTTATATACATACATATATATATACACACATGAACCTACTCCCAATTAATCATGTCTATGATTAATTGTACAGTTTGTTGGCTTATTCTTTTCTACAACATGACCTTCCTCTCCCCCAAAATCTTCATTTGTCTCCATATGTCTTACAGATAAGGTAAGACAGACTGTTAGAAGCTGTTAGAAATGATGCTGAGAAGCTGGGCCTGTTTTTCATGTGAGTTTCCTAATGATGCATAAGCTCCTACCTCTGGGTCCTCAGCATCAATCTGGTTTAGGAGGATGTCTCCTGTTGTGAGCCACTGGAAAACAACATCCTGGATTAAAAAAAATAAAACGCAGAATTAAGACATCTGGCTAGGGCTGGGGATATGGCCTAGTGGCAAGAGGGCTTGCCTCATATACATGAGGCCCTGGGTTCGATTCCTCAGCACCACATATACAGAAAATGGCCAGAAGTGGCACTGTGGCTCAAGTGGCAGAGTGCTAGCCTTGAGCAAAAAAGAAGCCAGGGACAGTGCTCAGGCCCTGAGTTCACGGCCTAGGACTGGCCAAAAAAAAAAAAAAAAAAGACATCTGGCTATTTGAGAAAACCAATTAAAATTAACTGAGACGACACATATCCCATGTAATACAGACAGTCTGAACATACAAACATGACTTTTAAAATAGAATGTCTAGATCTAGGAATGTGGCTTAGTGGTAGACTGCTTGTCTAGCATGCAGGAAGCCCTGGGTTTGATTCCTCAGTATCACATACACACAAAAGCTGGAAGTGGCGCTGTGGCTCAAGTGGTAGAGTGCTAGCGTAGAGCAAAAAACTCAGGGACAGCACCCAGGCCCATAGTTCAAGCCCCAGGACATTAAAAAAAAAAAAAAAAAAAAAAAGAATGTTAGATCTCCAAGAGTTATCTAGAAGTATTAGAGCTTCACATAGATTCCTTAGGAATAAGACTTAACCTCCCAGTATAACTATAAGGCTAAGGAATTCATTTCATTAATGAAAAGCCTCACTGGGCATGTCTTCTAGCAAATAAGTTGCCAAATCCCACTCTACACAAGTCAGAAGCACTGTGAGACATTCACTTCCTCACGAGAGAACTGCAATGAATCGTCCTACAAACAGCCTTTCATGACTGCCACTCATGTTGTCAACCCTCCTCTCCACTCACCCTTCACAATCTTAACTCAGCTCTGATGTTGTCTTGCTTGGCTGAAGCGCCCAGCCTCCTAACTGGCTTTGGGGGTGCCTCCTCCTCTCTACTTTCCCCATAGTTGTCCCAAAAATCTGATTATGTTCAAGACTGCTTCCAACCCTCCAAGGGCTCCCTGTGACTTTCAGCATGAAGTTAAAGTTCCTTGTTAGCTTCTCATCACTTCTCCAATGTCAGCTTCTGCCCCCAACTCATCATGCTTAGAAAGTTCTTTCTGGACCAGTACCAGTGACTCATGACTGTATCCTAGCTACTCAAGAGGGCTAAAATCTGGAAGAATACAGTTTGAGGCCAGCCCAGACAGAAAAGTTCTCAACTTCATCTCCAAAATAACAAGCAAAAAGCAGGGCTGGAGGTGTGGCTCAAGTGACAGAGCACTAGCCTAGCAAGCATAAGGCCCAGAGTTCAAACCCCAGTATTGCCCCTCCACAACCCTCCAAAAGAAACACCATTCTGGATTTACTAATCTTCCTGTCTCTCACATACTACAAACTTTCCCAGGGGCTATACTTGATTCAATTTTGTATTCTTTTTTTTTGTTTGTTTGTTTTGTTTTTTGGCCAGTCCTGGGCCTTCAACTCAGGGCCTGAGCACTGTCCCTGCCTTCCTTTTGCTCAAGGCTAGCACTCTGCCACTTGAGCCACAGTGCCACTTCTGGCCGTTTTCTGTATATGTGGTGCTGGGGAATCGAACCCAGGGCCTCATGTATACGAGGCAAGCTCTCTTGCCACTAGGCCATATCCCCAGCCCCAATTTTGTATTCTTAATGGGTTCTAAGGAGTGGGTTTTAAATAAATAAATACACTTATCAATATTTTTCTTTTCTTCTTTTTTTTTTTTTGCCAGTCCTGGGGCTTGGACTCAGGGCTTGAGCACTGTCCCTGGCTTCTTTTTGCTCAAGGCTAGCACTCTACCCCTTGAGCCACAGCGCCACTTCTGGACATTTTCTATATATGTGGTGCTGAGGAATCGAACCCAGGGCTTCATGTATACAAGGCAAGCACTCTTGCCTCTAGGCTATATTCCCAGCCCTCAGTATTTTTAAACGACATGAAAATCATACACAGTATATATTAATTTGAAAAAATATAAAAGCTTACCATGATTTTGCTGTTTTCTTCTTTATCCAAATATTGGTCACTGAACATGTGACAGGAGCCAAGAACTGCCAATTTCCCACCTTGGTTCTATTGAGGACAAAGCAATGTCAGATATTCAGATCCCAATCATAATGCACGCATCCTGTCCCCAGGCAGTTATTGCTGGCACCATGTCAGCAACTCTCTTACATAGTAGGTAAGTGCAAATTCACACTGCGATTTTAGCAGCCAAGGAATATCTAACCATGAAAACACACATTAGCCTGCCTGCCTTTCACTGTAGACACTTCTGTGTTCCTCTATCTCACTTTAACAAAGATACAATTAAGTAGACTCTACAGCTTTCTCCCCTTGTTATTATTTGTATATGATATATGCATATATATCATATGCACATATATACCCATATATATATGTAGTCATAATTTTAAAGGAAGAAAAAGAAAAATCCACAACATTCTGTGTGGAATTAAAACATTTATGAGTATACAAAAAATGTTTCAGATCCAAAGTGATGGGCTGGGAATGTGGCTTAGTGGTTTGCCTAGTATGCATGAAGCCTTGGGTTCCATTCTTCAGTATCACATAAACAGAAAAAGCCAGAGCACTAGCCTTGAGTATAAAGAAGCTCAGGAACAGTACCCAGACCCTGAGTTCAAGCCCCAAGACTGGCAAAAAAAAAGATTCAAAGTGAAAACTAAGCTACATATAAAAGAAGTGCTAATGATTTAATTAAAAAATCTCAATATTAGTCAAATCTAACTAAAATGAAGTATTGTGCCTATCAGACTAGCGAAAATGAAAAAAATGCCTATAAAATATGTTGGTCAGGTTTCAGTAAAATGGGTCCTTTTACACAAGTTTATTTAAGCTATCTATATATAACAGGGCTGGGAATATGGCCTAGTGGCAAGAGTACTCTCCTCATATACATGAAGCCCTGGGTTAGATTCCTTAGCCCCACAAATATAGAAAAAGCCAGAAGTAAAGTAGTGCTGTGGCTCAAGTGGCAGAGTGCTAGCTTTGAGCAAAAAGAAACCAGGGACTGTGCTTAGGCCCTGAGTTTAAAGCCCAGGACTGGCAAAAAAATAACAAGTAAAAATAAAATAAATAAATAAATAAAACAAAGCAGCCTGAAATAATGTTCCTTTTTTTTAAAAAAGACACATTTTTATAGTCACACTGACAAATAATTAGAAATAAATCCAAGTTTGGGGACTTAGAATAGTTAAGGGTGAGCGAGGCTTAGGACTTGACTCCACCAGCTACTGTTCAGCTGTTTTTCTATGAGTGAAATGCAGAATCCTTACACACACCTTCAGTGGCCAGGTGAGTGGTTCACTTCTGTATCCCAGCTACTTGGGAGGTGGAGAGTGGAAGGACCATGGACTCAAGGCTACCCTAGGTAAAAATGTTAACAAGATTCTACCTCCACCTATAAAACTAAGTGTGGTGGTACATGCCCATCACCCCAGCTACCATGGAGGCATAAATAGGAGGATAGCAGTCCAGGCCAGCCCAAAGAAAAACTTGAGGGGAAAAAAAACAACAAAGAAATAAAAAGGGGCTGGAAGAGAAGTGCCAGTGGCAGAGCACTTCCTAGTAACCACAAGGTCCTGAATTCAAGCCACAGTACCATCAAAAAACAACCTTCTTTACAGAAGTTAGCATGAAGACTAGTGAGAAAATATAAGAAGCTTTTTCGGTATGAAAAGGTAAGGTAGTTTCATTGTTGAGAGTAACAGACATACCCGTATCTAAAAAAGGGGTAAGTAAGTACCTTTGAATGGTAGAAAGCCAGAATGGGTCTGTTTAGTGGGAAGCAGACGGAGCCTGTGGACAGAACAGCCACTGCTGGTTTCATGACACTCAACGTGGCACCAAAAGGGTAGACAAAGGTGAGAGCCCTGTCAGAAATTAAAGTAACATGCCTGAATGATCAAAAAATATTTTTAAATATGAAAACACTCTGTCTGATTTACCCCAAACACAAAGTTTCTTCTAAGCTTGGGTGTAACTCAAAACTTGGGATAACTCAAGCTGTAAATGGAGTGCTGCAAAGGTAGCTATTTGGATGGAGCACTTGAGAGAATACTTCAGAGAACAGAGTGAAACACAGAGCTTAGGACCTGAGCATAAAGTTAGAAACTTAGGGCTGAAGGGAATTATGGACAAAGCACCTTTTTAAAGGGGAGTCCTCCAGACTGTAAGAAACTTTTAGTTTAAAATTAGTTATTGTTTGGGATCCCTTCAGTGAAGTCCCTCTATGCCCACAGCCCAGGACCATTCCAATAAGGGGAAGCTGCAGCGGTAAGATCCAGGCAGCCGGGGAAATGAGCAGCTGATGACAGAGGAAGCAAAGGTAAGTAAAATAGTCTCAGGGATGTCAATGTACTTCCCTCCTGGCCCCACTTTTCCCCAAAGGCACTTGAGAGACAGGCTAATGTGGTTTCTTCTATGAATTTTCTTGTTTCCACTTTCTATGTTGCCTCCATCTTTTGACTTCTGCTTTTTATTTTGGTGTTCGGAATCAACCCTAGGGCCTTATTGATGCAGTAAGATTGAATTGGAAGCTGTCTTAGCCTTTTCTCAAAATTAAAAGGGGGTAGGAGTGGGCTAGGATGTTAGTGGCAGACTGCTTGCTTAGCATGTACAAGGCAGGGCCCTAAAAGGCCAGCTTAGGCTATATAATGACCATGTCAGAAATAAAGGTTCCAGCTGCTCATGCCTGTAGTCCTAGCTACTGAAGAGGACTGAGATCTAAGGATTGTGGTTCGAAGCCAACCAGGGCAGGAAAGTCTGTAAGACTCATATCTCCATCAAATAAGCAAGAAATGGAGCTGTGGCTCAAGTGGTAGAGTGCTAGCCTTGAGTTCAAGCCCCAGAACTGGAGCACACATAAAAAAATTTTTAAATGAAATAAAATAAAGGTTCCTCCTCTGGAGTAAACTACCTGACCTAGGTTTGAAGCCAAGTTGTGACACGTTACTCATGTGAACTTAGGCAGCTGCCTCTTAGTAGCTCATCTTTAACCACGTAGGATTATTGTAAAGATTAAAATGAAGCAGTAACTGCCTATTGTACAGTAAACGCTCAATGCATGTTAGGTAGTACAATAAAGGCAGTATTTTTTTTATTTCTTTGCTTCTTAAGGCTTTTTGGATAAAGTCTCATGTTTCTGTTTTTCTTGACTGGGTCCAGCCTCAGACCACTATCCTCCTATCTGCTGGATATCCTCCTATCCTGCACTGCTGGATGACAGGTTCATACCACCATGCCCATCTTATTTGTTGAGATAGAGGTCTCACAAACTTTTAGGCCAGGCTGGCCTTGAACCACAATCCTCCCCATCTCCGTCTGCCTCCTAAATAGCTAGGATTACAGGTATATGCCAACACATCTACCTATAAGCAAAATATTACAAATTATCTATGTGTTAAATTACAGGGAACTAGCTGAATTATGGTACCTATCCAGTTTACCCCAGTCATTAAGAGGGAAAGGGTAATTATGTCATTACTCACTTACATCATTAGATATTAGAAAAACAACTAGAAATCTAAATCCATAGTGTTAAGTCTGATTGTTCTTGGAGCACACAGGAGGGCAGAGGATGAAATTAGAATTACAGTGTAGTATTTCTACCTTTTTCCATTTGAATTGTTCACATTAAAAAAAAGTTTTGAGAATTATTTTCATAATCAGAAAACTTCTCACTTTAAAAGTATAATCTTTCTAATACGAACTCAATCCTCCTCGAGCAGCCTCAGAAACATACTCACTGTGCATTGTTCTCACTGCTCTCCTCATCAATGATTCCAGGCACGGCCTTTCCTGCAGCTCGGCTAATTTCCCTGGAAGAACAAAGTGAAAGTCTAGCAAACAAAATCAAGGGAATGTCATATCACATTCACCAACAGTAAGTATGAACTGGATTTAAGAATTCTGCAAACTTTGAGATATAATTTTTAGGAAGTAAACAAAAAATGCATCCTTTGAGAAGCTTGTAGAATTTAACATGAAAATATTACTCAGTTACTTGCCCTTCGAGTCAGTATCCTAAACTCACATTCTAGACTGTATCTTCAGGGTCAACAGAGTATCTGGCATTATGGCAAGTTCAAGTGTGGAATAAATATGTCTGACCATGGGAAAAAGCACATGGGCATCAGGTGCTATACCCTCATGCATTCATTTCCCATTGCCCCAAAGCCCCTCATCTATATATTTTAGGCTCTAAATCAGTGGGAAAGTTGACTTCATCTCAGGCTCCAGGACAAGGACAGTCGGGATGGACATGTGATGAACCCAAAGAGTAAATCTCAAAACATTTGATGGAAATGCTGGAACCAAATCATGCTCTCAAGATGGTATGGGCCCATGTGCAAGAGTGGAAAGCCATGAGAATTGGAAAAAAAATGGAACTGGAGCCCTTGATGACAGAACTGTACAGTCAACCCACACCCAAAGCCTTGTCCTATTTCTGGGCCCTTCGATTACATGAACCAATAAAGTGTCTTTAATTTAATCCCATTTGGGCAGGGTTTTCTGTTACTTGCAAAAGTAAGTATCTTGATAAAAGGTTTTAAAACATGGGAGGAATATAATTTGATGAACAAGTAGTAGTGATCTAATAGGTTGTGACAAAATCAAATAAAGCAAATAGATATGAAAAGGGACAGGGGACAAGGAAGCAGTGGCTGACACCCATAATCACAGCTACTTGGGGCACTGAGAATAGGAGGAATACAGTTCCAGGCCAGTCCATGCAGATAAAGCTTGCAGATGGTGGGCATGTGTCATCTCAAGCTATGTGAGAGACTCAGATGAGGGATGGAGATTGCAGGCCAGCCCTGGTATTGAGGTCCAGAGACTCCATCTTCACAGAGGGAAGTGGATGAAGAGGTTGTGCTTCTGATATCCAAGCAAGGATGAGAAGCGCTATCTATGTATGGCACAGGCACATATGGCAAGTGAGACACTATCCTGAAATAACCAGTGAAAATAGGACTGGAGGCATGGCTTAGCAATGGTGTCAGCCTACAGAGCATGAGGCCCTAAGATTGAACCCTAGCACTGCCAGAGAAAGAAAAAGAAAACAAGACAACCCTGGAAAGAATGCGTGAGAAGAGATGAAAGCCTCTCTTGTAAAGACATTTCTATGATTGGGAATGATGGCAGAGGTGACATTGATCAAGATGCACTGCACTCACAGTCTGACTTGTTGAAATTAGACCCCTTTGAACAACTACCCAAGATAATGATAATACTTCCTTTCTAAAGACATCTTTGTTTTTCTACCTGCTTACCTGTTCAACACGCCATTGGAAACCAGAGCCTCCTTAGGATGGAAGTACTTGAAATAAACATTTCTAATCACAGCATCTTACAGGGGGGAAAAAAGAGGAAAGTTCATTTTAGAGTAGAAGCAAGCAGAATAGCATAGACCTATACAATTTCAACCTAATAGGTCCCATGGGGCTCTGTTGGGATCCCTCCTCCCAAGTTATCTATGAAAGAAGCCTTGGTCCACGATTCCAACTACTGGTGAGCCCAGAATGCTAGAGTACATGACCTCATCCCAGGGCTTTTCCTTGTACTTATGGACCCAGAAGATTATAATATGCACAACAAATTGGAAATCACTGCCTCTAATTAAAAATAAGTTACCTGCTGGGCATTGGTGGCTCATGTCTATAATCCTAACTATACAGGAAGGTGAGATATGAGGATCATGATTCAAAGCCAGTCTGGACAGAAAAGCCTCTGTGAGACTCTTATCTCAAAAACCAGAAATGGTGCTGTGGCTCAAGTGGTAAAGTACTATCCTTGAGCACAAAGAAGCTCAAGGATAGTGCCTAGACACTGAGTTCAAGGCCCACAATTGACAATAAATAAATATAATAGTTACCATTATTCACCATGATTCCATACTCTTCGAGTAGAAAGTTAATATTGGTATCAAATCTGGATTCTCCACCCTCTCCTAGCATCACGAGGATATCTCCACCATTGTCAAGGTACTTCTTTAGAACTTCAAACTACACAAAGAAAAAAAAAATCAACCTATAAACATGCGCAGACTTGGCTGGGGATATAGCCTAGCGGCAAGAGTGCCTGCCTCAGATACACGAGGCCCTAGGTTCGATTCCCCAGCACCACATATACAGAAAACGGCCAGAAGCGGCGCTGTGGCTCAAGTGGCAGAGTGCTAGCCTTGAGCAGGAAGAAGCCAGGGACAGTGCTCAGGCCCTGAGTCCAAGGCCCAGGACTGGCAAAAAAAAAAAAAACATGCGCAGACTTTTGTCCAATATAAATGTACCAAGACTAAGACCATAACTGGCTAAAAAGTAAGCACTTCAAACCTATAAGGCTTTAAAATGTAAATACAGTATAATATAAAAGTCACTGTGTATGCAGAATCTCCAAACTTGTCTTTGAACATAAAACTACAAAATGCTCAATTTAATTGCCATTTCCAAAGCTAACTGTGTGGTCAGCAAACAAGAAGTGGCCAAGTATAAGCTAATGAAGGCTCACAGATCTCTGTTCAGCAGCATTCCTGGTCTGACCTACTAGGTACCGTACCTTGACAAGGAAATGCCTCACATGGTGTTGCTGAGTCCCGCCTTGGAAAGAGGAAACGATACCTCCTCTGGTTGAGAACCACTGATGTAGACCATGCCTTCCCCTCACTGCCCACCAGGGGTACCCAGAAGCCCCCTGTACCACCCCAGGAAGGGAGGAATTCTGCTCAAGGTCATCAATTGACCAAACCACAGTGACAAATACAACTTGCCTCCTTGTCTCCTAGAAGGCTCTCCTGCAGTCACAAAGCCCAGAGGGAGAAATAACTAGAGCTTAATCGTGCTAACTCCGCCTGAGAAAGCCTTGGGAACTGGAGTCCAGAACAAGAGCTAACTTTCTTCACTAAGCATTCTATCAGCAAAGAATATGAAGTGCACACCAATGAGTGTATCTGTATATATTAGAATGTAAAACACACTCCTAAATAGGAACTCTCGAGGATAAGAGCAGCACGGGTAAGAGATACCATTTCCTTCTGTAGCTCAGTGGTCCCCTGCATGCAGAGACATTTGGGAACCACTGGTCCAGTCCAGCCTTGCCCCAGCTCAGCCCTTTTGTTCTTGCACACTCTCTGGATGTCTTCCCCTCGCCTTACACACAATATGGACAACAAGAGAATCAAAGATTTTAAAATAATTCTGTTCAAAAAAAGTCAATCCAAAGGCATTTCCTCTGGGCCTTATAATCTAATGCTTTTTCTGTGCTTCTGTGGAAAAATGCCACTTAGAATATTGTTATCACTAATTTTCTCAATTTTCCCTATACTATCAGTTCCTTGTGAGCAGGATCGTGTTATTTGATTCTGTTCCCTAATGTCGGTCATAGGATTTGACACTGGAGTCATTATCCCTTATAAAAGATCTTTACTGGGGCTGGGAATATGGCCTAAGGGCAAGAGTGCTTGCCTCCTACACATGAAGCTCTTGGTTCGATTCCCCAGCACCACATATATGGAAAACGGCCAGAAGGGGCGCTGTGGCTCAGGTGGCAGAGTGCTAGCCTTGAGCAGGAAGAAGCCCCCCCCCCAAAAAAAAAGATCTTTACTAAATCATTTTGGAAAATAGTGGGAGAGAGGGAAGAAAGCATAATTGCATGGACTCTGAACTCTACACAGGAATGAACCTAGATTCCATCTGGTTTTCTTTTTGACTTCCTATCAAACTGTTTTTCCAATAGCACTAAATATGTGTTGTACTCTGACTGGTCATAGCAAGCAAGCAAGGTCTATCTTTGATCACAGGTGTTCTTGGTGAGTCCTACTGGGACGTGGTACTTAGGACTGTGTACTTCTAGGATTTGTTCACGGTGCCAAAATGAAGGGAAGATAGGAATGGTATTTCTTGTGTTGTGCTAGCTGTCTGGCATTCTGAGAAAAAGAGACATTTGATGGACTTAGCACGTCAGTAACACAGTTTTCTACTGTTAAGTTTTACAGTGTATAAGCAAAGTGGGACACTTTATGTTATTGACATTGTATGATCCAGGCTGTGGCTCTGAATCGAGGCATTTAAGACATTTATCAGGTCGTTATTTTTAACAGTTGCAATATTCATATCACATGTAAAGAGTGGGAGAAGGGATGCTAAATGTCCTACAACTGTTCAGGACAGTCCCACATAGAGAAGAAATGTCTTACAACTTTGAATGTCTGCTTAGAAAGTCACAGGGTTAAAAAAAGAAAAGCCCAACAACTGAGCCCAGAGTCTAACTCTACTTTATATATAAATGCAAAGTATGTTCTGTATTGTTTAATTTCTGGATACATAAGGAGAGGTGGGTAAATGTTCAACCCACAGACCATATAAGACCTTTGCCATATTGCCCTTGGCCATCTGCCTATATTAATGATTTAGTATGACCTATGATGATGTTATAAATATCTAAATAGCCATCAGCAGGAAAAGGGTTCCCCACTCCTGTAGGAGAGGGTGGTGTGTTCCTGGCAAGGATTGCTGAGATGGAAGATGGGCTAATTTTACTTTATTTGCTGGTCATGGGGCTTGAACCCAGGGCCTGGGCTCTATCCTTGAGCCTTTCTGTGCTCAAGTCTTGAGCCACAGTGCCATTTCCGGCTTTTTCTGAGTAGTTTGTTGAAGCTAAGAGTCTCACAGGGCTAGGAATATGGCCCAGTGGTAGAGAGCATGCCTAGCATCATGAAGCCCTGGGTTTGATTCCTCAGCACCACATATACAGAAGTGGTGCTGCCCAAGACAGCTCTGAACTGCAATCCTCAGATCTCAGCCTCCTGAGTAGCTAGGATTACAGGCTCAAGTCACTGGCACTCGGCTAAATTTTTAAGTGTACCATTCAACAAGGGTAAACATACCAATACTAGTGTAACTAATCTCCAGGATTCCTTTCATCTTTCAAAACAGAAACGACTTCCATTTCCCTCTCTCTCAAGACTGGAAATGACCATTCCATTCTGTTTCTTTGAATTCAACTACTCTATGAAGTAGAATCAGACAGTATTTGTCATTTAATGACAAATAATAGCATAATGTGACTTAGCATAACATGCTCAAGTTCATTCATGTTCTGGTCTGTGTCAGAATTTCTTCTTCTTTTTTTTTTGAGGTGGGGGGTGGAGGGTGCTGGGCCTTCAACCCAGGGCCTTGAGCATGTTAAGCATGTACTCCACTATTGAGATACCTTGGCCCTCTTCCTTTCTAAAGCTGAATAATATTCCACAGTAAGGTAAATACTCCTTTGTGCTCTACACTCAACTGTAAACAGAGACATGTGCTGTATCCACCTTTCAGCCACTGTGAAAGTACTGCTCTGAACATGGCGTACAAACCGCTTGAAATCCTGCTTCCCACTATTTTGGATATAGACTCAGAATGACAGTGTGAATCATGGAATGATTCTATTTAATTTTGTTGAGAAACTGTCATACTATTTTGCATTAGAGGTTTCACCTTTTATATTCCCTGACAGTAAAGAGGATTCCAATATTTTCCTATCCTCATTGTTTCATATTTAGTCTATGAAACATAAGAAATCTAATTTTAAAGCAAAGATATGGCAAAGAAGTATGTCTAAAGCTTAACTATACATCGCTCGGTGTTTGGCAGTTTATGTAGATCACAACTCCACAATGGAGAGAAAGATGAAGTTCCTGCCATAAGCAACACAGTGAGGGGTAAAGGAGATTTCAGACCCATTTTCCTAAGCATCTCTCCATGCTTCTTTTCTGGAAATAGGACCTTTTATGCAGCTCAAGCTGGCCTTGAATTCTTGATCCTCCTGATTCAGTCTCCTGAATACTAGAATTTCAGTCAGGCATGTGCCAATACACTGAACTACTACATTTCTTCTTTAATGGGTATCTTACCTCAGCTGCTGTAAATTTTTCTCTTGGCCCAGCTGTAATCCAGAGTTTCACCCCAATTAGTTTTTCAGATGTGATTTCATCTTTTAAGCTGAAAAAATGATTTATGAGCACGTTAGATCTGTAATTTAAACCAATGTGTGCATTATGTTAACTTCTTGGTTCCATACGGAACCAAGGTCAGACAAGAGATAGGAGATTTAGAAGTGCCCCAGATAGCCTAAATTTCATAGTAGAGAATACCTACTCGAGCCTGGCTCAGAGTCATCTGTTCAGATAATTCTAATCAATACATCAATGTGTTCAAATTAGCCCATATTAAAAAACAAAGACATCATCCAACTAGTGATCAGCACTTGGGTTTGCATATGTGATTGTATGGTCTCATCATTAAGAAAACACACATGGGGCCAGGAGTTTAGCTTAGTGGTAGAGTGCTTGCCTAGCATGCACAAAGCCCTGGGTTCAATTCCTCGGTACCACATATACAGAAAAAGCCGGAAGTGGTGCTGTGGCTCAAAGAGGTAGAGTGCTAGCCTTGAGCAAAAAGAGCTCAAGGACAGTGCCCAGGCCCTGAGTCCAAGCCCCATGATTGGGGGCGGGGGGGGGGGGGGACTAGGCTCTAAGTTTAAGCCCGAGAACTGGCAATAAAATAAAATAAAATAAAATAGATTCCACAGCCCACTAATAGAAGAGCTAGATCTGAGCCAGGGCCCTAATCTCAGGGAGAAGCATGTATCACAAATACACAGGAAAGCACACTTATTAACAAACACATGGGTATATGTTTAAATTGAATTTCTCCCACCTAAAGAATCTAAGAGAAATACTTTTCAGTTCTACCTGTAGTCTGTCATAATCAGTTATAAGGGAAAACAATACACACGGTCAGGTTCACCTCTGAATCTTCCAGTTGCTCCGAAGTCTTTTCTGCAAGGATTTGTAGCCACTGTTGGTGGTGAACACCTCCTTTTTGTAGGCATTGAAAAGGATGGTGCTGCGGACCTCCTTCTCCATGGTTACCTGTGGAAGAAAGGAAGATCAGAAAAAGAATTCCAAATGAAAGGCAGTGGAGGAACAAGTAGATGCCTTCTACTTCTAATGTATAAAGTAATAGTAGACAAAATTTCCAATCTACTTGTGAAATGCTTACAATTCTCAAAGGTTGAAAGTGAAAAACAGGAGCTGGGAATGTGGCTTAGTGGTAAAGGGCTTGCCTAGCATGCATGGAGCCCTGGGTTTGATTCCTCAGCAACACATACACAGAAAAAAGCCAGCAGTGGTGCTGTGGCTCAAGTGGTACAGTGCTAGCCTGGAGCAAAAACAAGCTCAGAGACAGTGCCCATGCCCTGAGTTCAAGCCCCAGGACTGGTCAAAAAAAAAGTGAAAAAAAATAATGATTGATGTCTTTTTTCCAATTCTTTGTTTTGTTCTGTTCTTCCAGTCCTGGGGCTTGAACTAAGGGCCTGGGCACTGTCCCTGGCTTCTTTTTGCTCAAGGCTAGCACTCTACCACTTGAGCCACAGCACCACTTCTGGCTTTTTCTATGAATGTGGTACTGAGGAATCAAACCCAGGGCTTCATGTATACGAGGCAAGCACTTTACCACTAGGCCATATCCCCAGCCCCTCTTTTTTTCCAATTCTTGCTAGTAAAATTCTTACTAGTAAAATACTAAAAGCTTCATTTTATTTATTTTATTTTTTTTTCAAAAGCAAAAGCAAAAGGAGTCTTTATTGCAAGCTCGAGCTTGGTCCTCAGCTCACTGTGCAACTGGATGCTAAGAGGCGAGCAGCCTAGGGCTTTCAGCTGTTAAAAGCTTCATTTTAAACATGAAGTTTTTATGTACTTTGTATATTTGTTAGAATAAGTTCTTATCTGTTGAATAGTTGAGTCGATGATGTACAAACTATTCTCCACAAAACTGTAATAAGTTAATTTCCACTAACACTAATGTATGTTTCCATACAATCCTATTTCTAGTCTTTGTTATCTTTACCAATAAAATACAGTAGTCCTATTTATCTTTGTTGTTGCTTCCTAAACTATCAGTTTGCTATTCCACACCCCCCCACGCCACTATCTTGGTATCCTGATGCTGTGTACAAGTAACCCTTATCACAACAGCCTATTACTATATCACAATTCCTTACTTTATCCCATCATGTAAGCATTATATTTTTAAGTACTGAGTTTGAACTCAGGGCCTCACACTTGTGCTTTATCACTTGAGCTCTACTCCCTGAGCCATGCTCCAGACCTTCTGCTTTAGTTATTTTTCAGATGGGGTCTAGTATCTTTGCGTAGGCCACTCTCAAACTGTGATCCTTCTACCTACCTCCTGTCTCCACATCCCACATAGCTGGGAATACAGATCTGTACCACCATGCTTCTTTACGGAGACTGGGGGTCTCACTAGCTTTCTGGACTCCAATTGCATTCCTGTCAGTCTCTGTCTCAAGCAGCTGGGATTACAGGTATAAACCACTATCCCTGTAATTCAGTGGAAATTTTTAAAACATTTTGTCCAGTTGGAAGAAAATCCTCCATGATTTCACTATTTGACACAGCTATCTTTTTCCAATTACATGCATGCTTGCTTTTATGTTGTACCATTGTGTGCATACAATATGTATTATGCTTTTTCAGGTCTTCTGACTTTAAGAATACAACTCAGAATAGTAGTTGCAAGACCTTGTAAGGTTATACACTACTAAACTCAACCCTCACAGTACCAGGGTTCTGCTACTGATCCTTTTTGGTGAAGGAGAGATCCCTAGGAAAAGGAAATAAAGTCTTTCTTGGTTTTGCATGGCTATTGGAGGAAGAGGGTGATGAAGGCCACACTTCCAGGTAACAGCTTTTGTAATTCAGTCCTAGGGGACAGAGGAGATCTGGGGTCCCATCCTATCAGAATTACTTCAAAATGAGTTCCCTTAAGGATAGGAAGAGGCTGCAAACACGGAACTAGCATACAAAGAAACCCACTTTGGGGTACACTGCCCAGCTTTTTTCTCCTTGCCAGTTTAATCAGTATTTTGCCGGATGAGGGATGGAAAGGCAGCAGGAAGGGCAGACTAGAGTCTAAGGCCCTTTTCTGCTCAGCGGGACGTCCACAACCGGGCGCGGCCAGGGTTCCGGCCTAGCTAACAGACTCGGATTCTCCAGAATCCTGGCCTGGAGGTGTCCATGGCAGACTGCCTAGGCCGTCGTGAACCCCCAGGCCGCCCCAACGCCGAGACTGGCTCATTACCATCGGAGGCCGTCCTACCTGAGCCCCGGTGACCACCATCTTCACCTGACACTGCCCAGCATCCCGCCGCCAGGTATCCAAGGCCGCTTAGCAACGGCGGAGGCGCTACGGCGCGCCGGGGAGGCGGGGCCCCGATCCAGGAGCGACCTCCGGGGCGGCGGCGTGATGACGTCAGAGAGGCGGGTGCCTGCGGGCCGCGGGCCTGAGGAGCTGGCGGGGCAGGGGGCGGGGTTACTGCGGGACTGTACCATTAGTGTGGTTGGGAGGGAAAACACGTAGGCAACGAGGATTCACTCCTTGAAGTCCATGCATTATGTTGTTTAGTAAGCGTTATTACTAAAATAGTACAAAAATGATAAGAACGTAAGAGTTCCAGTTTCGAGCTACCATGAAGGAGGAAAACACTGAGGGCTTCCTCAGTAACCCCCCCTCCGCCGCCTCTATCCCGGGGGCCCACCTCCGCCGCCCCCAGTGCGCAGGCGCAGAAGGGCCGGGATTGGGGCGGGGCGCAAGTGTTTGGCGCTCTGGCTGGTAACGTGGCTAGTAACCGTACATCCTTTGCTGGAAGCTGGTGGTGGACCGGTCGCTGGAGCGGGGATACTTCCCCGAAGGGCTGGACACGTGTAACGAGGCGAATGGTAACGCAGAAGGTTCTTTCTCAACCCTGCATCTTTAAGCTTCCACTGCCAGCCTTGAGCTCCGGAATCATCCTCCTGACAGTGACCGGCGCCCCCCGGGGGAGCGGGGAGGGGGCTGGTGGGGATCTGCTTTGCTCTCCTAACTCAGTGTGGCCCCACGGCTCACCGACCACCCTCCCCCTGGGCCCCTCCTGAAGATCTCCCCGGAATCTTATTCCTGCCCTTGGGTTACTCTCAGCAGAACTTCACCCCGACCTTATCCCGAAGTGCAGCGTCTGCCCTCGCTGCGAGGACGTTATGTACTCTACTACGAATACAAACACATTCCAGAAACTCATTACCAGACTACTTAAAAACCCTACCCCACCACCACCACCCCTGCCCTCCCCCCTGGTTTCTCGGTGTTACCTGGAGTCCCTTTGCAGTTAATGACTAAAGCCTGTTCGGATCTGTTGAGGTCGCTTGTCTTTTTTTTTTTTCTTTCTTTCATCTGCTAGATCTTTCCCTAACAGGGACTGAGACTTCATTCAGATCGTGCCAAAATGTACAAATATAAACTGTCTTTGGGAGTTTTGAGGGGTCCGAGCTAAGTCAGAATGCCCCCCCACCTCCCCAGTGAACTGAGATCTGAGAGAGGATTACATTATTACGGTCATCATAATCGTTGACGACGGCTGGAAGCCTAAGGCCCTCAACCACATACAGGTTCCCTGCCATCGCCAGGAGAACCTAGCCAGTAGACCACCTTTCTTCTCAGGGAGCACTCTGTGCCTGCCCCAGAAGGCTGTGCATCTGCACCAGCCTGGGCCCAGTCAGACAAGTTGCAGACATCAACTGTTTTAGTGAACATTTGTTTCTATGTAGCATGTACAAAGTACGAGTTTAGGATGTTAAAACACACAGACACACAACTTGCCATTTTACAACTGCACATTGAGATTGGAGAAGAGGATGATTTGAAAATTGCCACCACAACAGAGCAGCATCCCCAGCTCAGAAAATCTCTGAGGACACTGCATTGTTTAAATCTGGACAAAAACAGCCTACAAATGGAAGTGATGTATAGTTGGGACTCTGGAACTTTTTGCCTATTTCTTGCACAGTGTTTGCTGTAAAAGGGAAAAAGCACCCACCCAGAACAACTCACCCACTGCTCTCCAACCAGAGGTTGTAGAGTTTTACATTAACTCCCACCAATTCAATTCCTGGCTGTGGCTTGTGCTAGCTTGGTGACCTTGAGCAAGCTGCTGAATATCTCTGTGAGTCAATGTTGCCTATCTGTAAAATGGAGTTAATGATTTCTGAATACTGGCTTATAATGAGGACAGTAGACAATGCAAAGAACACTTAGAATGTGCTCAATAAACATAGGTGTACCATAATCAATTCAGTGGCACAGCTTTTTTTAATTTTTATTTCCTATTCTAGTGGGGGGGAAAAAGTGAGCTTTACCATTTTTGATGCAACCACTATGTTTCATAGCCCCTAGCTTGCTGTGTACTTTAGATAGTATTTTCATGTTTTTGACAACTTTTGGATTTTGCTTTGGATAGTTGGGGTATTTGGTCCTGTCTCTTCATGTTCCATATCTGGCAGTCACCAAGCACTATTATTAACATGAACACCAGACTCTCAATGGTCTCAGCACAGGTCAAAGCTTAGCAGCAGTTCTTCCTGATCTAGCTTGGGGGCCTGTTGCTGTCCCTTAGCTTTTTCTCTCAGGGATGGCACTCTACCGCTTGGGCCACAGTTCCACTTCTGTCTTTTTGGTGGCTAATTGGAGATATGAGTCTCATGGACTTTCCTGTCCTGGCTGGCTTCAAACAGAGTTCCTAGATCTGAACCTCCTAAGTAGCTAGGATTACAGGCATGAGCCACCTAAGTCCAGCTAGAAAACTCTTTAATGGAGTCCTTTTGTTCCTCCATCCCATTTATTTTTTTTACTTGCCCAGAACACAAAAGTAGTGACGAGTGCTGGTAACTATCTGCAATAATGTACAAATCCTAATATTAGAAGCTGTTATTGTTTGGATCTGAAATGTCCCTAGAAGGTTCATGAGTTAAAGACTAAGTTGCCAGATGGTGGAGCTTTCCAGACGTGATTGGATCATGAGGACTCTAACTTTATCAATTTGATAGTCTTATTAGGAAATGATGGAAATGAGGACAGGGCCTTGTTGGAGGAAGCAGGTCACTGTGAACATACCTTTAAAGGCTACACTTTATCCCAAATCTCTTCCATTCTCTCTGCTTCCTGCTATCCTGAGATAAGCAGTGGTCTAGGCCATGGTGTTTCAGACTTGCTTCAGGTTAACGTCCACATGACCATGGACTGCAACCTCTGAAACTATGAACTAAAATCTTGTCTTCCCTTTAGTTGTTTTTCTCAGGTATTATATCACAAGGGAAAAAAATAAAAACAGAAAGCATAGAAGTCATTTGTTAAGAAGGACAGAGTAGAAATACAGAGATCCTCAGAGTATCTGATGACCTATCTTACGAGTCCAAATAACATCCTTTCATGTGATGAAAAACAAAACTAAACTAAAAAACAAAACCTTGTCTGGGTGCCAGTGCCTCCTGCCTGTAATCCTAACTACTCAGGAGAATGAGATCTGAGGATCAAGGTTCAAAGCCAGCCCAGGCAGGAAAGTCCGTTGAGACTCTTCTCTACAATAAACTATTCAGAAAGGGCCAGGAATGGCACTGTGGCTTAGGTGGTAGAGCAAAGCCCTTGAGCCAGAGGAGCTCAAGTACAGCACCCAGACCCAGAGTTCAAGTCCCTGGACCGGTTTAAAAAAAAAAAAAAAAGACATGCTTCTTGTTTAAGCATCCAACTCATTGTGTTCAAGTGAAGCTGAAGGTAATGTCCACTGTTACTCATTGGCCTCAGTGGCTTCACAGCTGCTTCTCTCTTAGTCCAAGAAGTCATCATCCCCTGGTGCATAGGAAAATCCCAAGAATGCACTTGAGGCCCCAGAGCTGCTGGACACAGTGTCAGGAGTGCAGCCAATGGACTTGGACACTGCTTCCTGGGTGAACTCAGGGTCAAAGTGTTTCAAGTCAGCAGGTCCAGCCTGTCAATAAAAGCCAACAAGAAATAGAAATCTCTGTGATCAGAACTAACAAATCCAGAGTCTTGAAAGGGATGCCAAGCCTCCTCCCCATGTGTCTCCTGCTCAACCCAACTTAACTCTTAAGGTTCCACCTGTTTACAGGAGTCATGACATTCTATAGGGCTGTTTGCTCTAACCCTTTGGCTGCTTCACCCCAGTCCTCAAACAACTCAGGAAATAGTATACTTCCTGAGTGCTTTCCAGGCACTGTTCACAGTGCTGGTGATGCCGGAGGAAAACACAGAGCAAGCCTCTCTTCCAAGGAGCTAACATGCAGAGGGCTAGAGGATTGATAACACGCATGGGTATATGAATACAAAAGTCAGGGTATTGGTAGGTTCTAGATGAAGAACATAAGACAGAACAATACGGTTGAGTGGGACAAGGGCTGCTTTAGCCATTTTTCAGGAAAACCTGGGTAAGGAATTGTAAAAAACAATCACAAATTTTCCATCCACCACTCACACAGTACATTTCTCCATATTTATAAGATCGGTTAGCCAGGTGACTTGCTTAAAAGCTAATGAGACACTGTCAAAGGTGATCCCAAGCAGAGATTTGAAAAAGTCACCTTGGGAGTGGTTCCTTTGCTGTACATGGAACCTTGAGGGTACCTCTGTGAACAAGCCCAGACTAGCTTGCTGGCAAATGAGGGGCCTCAGGGAAGGAGACCTGAGTGAGGCAAATCTAGGTCATTAGCTTTCAGCTGCCCCACTGTGACCATAGACATGAGAAGGCTCTGCAGAGAGGGGCTAGCTGCCTGGCCCAGACAGACAAAAGCTACCAAGCTAACCCTTGGAACCTGAACAAAACGAAGGTTGTTGTTCGAAGATTCCTGGGTTTGTGGTGACTTGCTATACAGATATGCCTTAACATAACAAGTACTTGGGCTATAGAAGTAGACAGGCCAGAGTGGGAATGTGGCTTAGTGGTAGAGTGCTTACCTCGTATGCATGAAGCCCTGGGTTCAATTCCTCATTACCACATAAACAGTAAAAGCCAGGCCTAGTGGCAAGAGAGCTTGCCTCGTATACATGAGGCCCTGGGTTCGATTCCCCAGCACCACATATACAGAAAACGGCCAGAAGTGGTGCTGTGGCTCAAGTGGCAGAGTGCTAGCCTTGAGCAAAAGGAAGCCAGGGACAGGGCTCAAGCCCTGAGTCCAAGGCCCAGGACTGCCCCCCCCCAAAAAAAAACAAACAGTAAAAGCCAGAAGTGGTGCAGTGGCTGAAGTGGTAGAGTGCTAGCCTTGAGCAAAGGAAGCTCAGGGATAGTGCTCAGGCCTTGAGTTCAAGCTCCAGGATTGGGAGGAAGAAGGAGGAAGGAGGAAGAAGAAGGAGGAAGGAGGAAGGAGGGAGGAGGGAGGAGGAGGAGGAGGAGGAGGAGGAGGAGGAGGAGGAGGAGGAGGAGGAGGAGGAGGAGGCAGCGGCAGGCCATGTTTGTTCTCATATAAATTGCAGGGGGCAGTGGTCCCAGCCTAGGGCTTAGTTTCAAGATCACTAACCTTGAGCAAAAAAGCCAAACAAGAGCTCAAGACCCTGAGTTCAAGCCCAGGACCAGCACTACACAGCCACTAAAATTAAAGTTTTACATGACATATACATCTTTATATGTCATGTAAAACTTTTACTAGTTCTTTTTTTTTTTTTTTTTTTTTTTGCCAGTCCTGGGCCTTGGACTCAGGGCCTCATGTATACGAGGCAGGCACTGTTGCCACTAGGCCATATCCCCAGCCACTTTACTAGTTCTTAAGCCAAAAGTGGAAAGATTGTACAGGTTCTATAGATATAAGTGAAGATATAGACAGGATCAGACCTCTGCTTCCATGGTCATTATAGCTATAGTTACAAACAATTGCAAATTTAAAATGTTCTGAAAAAAATCCCAACTCTACCAAACGTGTACCAACTTTTTTGTTTTTCCCTAAACAATACAGTGTAGAAATGTGCATAACACTTCACCGTGCTAGGTATTATACATCATCTAGAGATGATTTAAAGTGTATGATATATGTAGGTCATATGCAAATTCTAGGCCCTTTAATAAAAAGAACTTGATTATCCCACAGACACTGAGGGACAAAGGTGTAGACACACACACACACACACACACACACAATTCCAGAAGTGTGCCAAGTATGCCTTGGATAAATGAGATACAAAGCATATAAACTTCTAAACTTCTGTTTTTACACACTTCCTCATGGTACAGTTCACTTTTATCATCAGGAAAAAGTCTAAAGATAAGTCACTAGGGCGTGGCTCTGCCTGGGTGTGGTAGGAGACACAGAGCACTTTAAAACCTAGGCTCTGTTAGGTGGGTTCGTTGCCATACTCACAATACAGGAGTGGCAGCCTAGCTCATCACTGAAGGACCTGGGGTGAGAGAGAGTCAAGTGTTCTGCCTCTAACTCAGTGTGTGTCCCTTGTGCCCTCAGTTTCCCCACCTGTACAAAGAGAGTTGGCCCATATGTCCTCCAAGCTTTCACTAGCCCTAGGAACTCAAAATCCCCAGTGCTGAGCCCTCTTACCACATTTGGGTTGAAGGGTGGAGTCAGCCTCTTGTGGTACAAATCATCCCAGTTGATGGGACTGAAGAACACATGGTTCTTTATCTCCAGCTACAGGAAGAAGACACTGATCAGAAGAGCTTTAGGTACTCTCCCCTTCCCCACATGCTTCAAAGTCCCAATTATACCAGCAGGTGACCAGCTTAGACAGTCCCTTGCCATTCTGGCTGGTTTCCTGGGCCCAAAGAGAGCTCTGCTGCCAGGCCTCCCACCTCCCACCGCATCCAGAACCCAAGCCCTTCCTGTAGCATCGGCTTACTCCACAGATATGTGGAATACTGAGTAGGGTCCATACTGTGCTAGGGTTCTGGAGGAATGTCAGGGAAGGAGGAAGTGAACAGGCTCTGGGAGAGAGATAGGGAAGAGCTTGGGGAATCCATCACCCCACTCCACATCAGTACATGGTGAGTCTTCCAGAATTCAATCCAGACAAAATAGACCAAAGCAACAGGAAAGATTCAAAATAAACTTTCAAGAAGAGTGGCAGATTCCCAGAAATTACGGCTCATTCCTGGGCACAATTTTCCTCTTTTTTTCCTAATAAACTCCAACACTGGCCTCAACATCCTCCCTTCCCACTAGGACTTTCCCTCTGTGGGATTTCTCAAGGATAATGCTCCAGCTTTCTACTTCAGACCACCCTCTGGATTACTTAAAAAGCCAGATCCCAAATATCTGAGGAACACCAAAGAAACTGCTAACTCCTGTTACGCTAAGCTGAGAACCGAAGGAGGTGGAACAGAGGAACTGTTTTCACCCTTTGAGTTTTGGTCTATATGCATGCACAGCTAATCTTTCAAGTCACATACCCCCTTTAAGGAGCAAGCTTCCTTGGAAGGAGGGGGGGATCTTTCTAGAAGCTCTTGTTTCCTAAGCTGATTGGGGAATGATTGGGCAAAGGCCTTAAATGTCATTATATCTCATGCTATCTCGCATGCCCCTACTGTGTGCTTACAAAGCTACTGTGTGCTGAGTTTTGGTCTCAGAGCTTTGGTATCTTGAGAGCATCCCTCAAGCCAATTCCCAGATACCAAGGGACAACTGTACTTCAGCCTTCTTTATGTACAACCAAATGATCTTATGTTAACTGAAGAATGAGATTGTTTTGATCTATTATTTGAAATAAATCGATACAGGATCTCTAAGTAGCCCAGGCTGAACTTGAACTCAGACTTCCTGCTATAGGGCTCCCACGTGCTGGAGTGAGTGAGTGTGTGTGTGTGTGTGTGTGTGTGTGTGTGTGTGTGTGTGTCCTGATGTCCATTGGCCTTTTCACTCAAGGCTGGCAGCCTTACCACTTGAGCAACAACCCCTGGCTTTTTACTAATTAATTGGAAATTAGAGTCACTTGGATCTTCTGTCTCCATCTGAACTCAGCCTCCTGAGTAATTAGGATCACAATGTGAGCCATGGATGTCTGGCTAACAGAGTTGTTGTTTTTCTCTTTTTTTTTTTTTTTTTTTTTTTTGGCCAGTCCTGGGGCTTGGACTCAGGGCCTGAGCACTGTCCCTGGCTTCTTTTTGCTCAAGGCTAGCACTCTGCCACTTGAGCCACAGCGCCACTTCTGGCCATTTTCTGTATATGTGGTGCTGGGGAATTGAACCCAGGGCCTCATGTACACGAGGCAAGCACTCTTGCCACTAGGCCATATCCCCAGCCCTGTTTTTCTCTTTTTAATGATACTTTAATTAAAAAAAAAAACTTACCTCATTAGGGAAACAGACTGTGAATTATGTATCTTAATATCCTAAGTGCCCAGGCTAGGGGTGGGCAAGGTAAAGTGGTCACCTATTTGTGAAAAGAATCCAATTCAAAGCCCAGGAAGCTTCTAAGAACTTAAATCAGGCCTTGCCACTCCCCAGCTCAAAACACCTGACAGCTCTCCATTGTCTACTTACCTGTCACCTCCTCAGAGAGGGTCTGCCTGGACCACGCCAGTGTGAGTCCCCTCCCACTACTTCCTTTCCTTCCTGACACTCATCGCCCTTTGTGATAACTGTATATCATCTCTTTAATAAGGGCAGAGATCCAGTTCGTTAAATTCATAGCACTCAGCTCAAGGCTGACACATAGTAGGCACTCAGCATATAGTGTAACTGAAATAACGTGTCCAAAGTAAGTAGTCTGTTCCCAGGAGTAAGAACTTTGCAGAAGAATGAGTTAGCAGCTCTTGCTTATCTTTCTGCAGGAAGCTGAGAGTCGTCCCCCCACCCCCCACCCCCGGGCGGGGGGGGGGGGGGGGGCAGGGCTCTGCTGCAGGCCACTCACAAAGTCTGCCTTGGAGCCCAGCCGCTGTCTCTGGTCCTTGTGGAGAAGGCCGTGCAGGAGGTCACAGGCAGCCACCGTCCGCCCCCCGGGGATCTGCAGCGGCTGGTTCAGAATGTTCTCATACATCTGTGCCACATCTTGGCTGAAGAAGGGTGGCTGGGGAGACAGGGAGCAAAGCTACAGGATGACCCGTGCAAATGAGGAATGGGGTGTCAAGGAGCAAGGTGCATAGCAGGAAAGATTTAGCCAGACTGTTCTTGTGCCATGGTTCAAGATCACATATATATATATATATATGTATATACACATACATATATATGTATATATATATATACATGTATACACACACACACAAAGATATAATCATTGGATTCCCTTTTGTGAGAAAAACTGTCTTTTTCTGTCCAAGTATGTTGCTTAAAAGTTTCTGCTTTGCTCTGTCTAAATAGGACATTAGTCCCGAGACCCTCAAAGCTCTGCTAGGGACTGTCTCGAGCACCCTCCGGGTGCTGAGCTTAGAGGCACTTGGGATCATGTACCTCCCAATCTCACTGCCAGCCTGCCTGCCCCGAGACATGGCTCCCAGCTCAGCACCTTTAGCTTTTCCAGGAACTCCATCTCCATAAATGTGCTGTTGCGAGTCCCCCGCCACACCACTGGACTGACCACGTTAAGGCATATGCAGTATCCTGAACCACTGGGATTTATGCGAATGTGAGAGGTGGGTTGCGTGCCACCCTACAAGCCAAGCTGATGCAGATGTGAACAGAATCAGGGCAGTCAGGCATGGACTGGCTCAGCAGCAAACTCTGTCCTTATCATGACCTATGGCCCTGCCCCTGGCAGCTGCCTACACAGCCAAGTGCCCGTATCTACAGCTATGTTCTGGGCACATGGCTGCTAAAGCTCACAAAAACACTGAAGCCATCGTGACAAACAATTGGTCAGGGCAAGCATGAAAAGGAAAGGGGACCAGGGATGGAAGGTATACATTGACTTAGAGGGTTTGATCTGTGCCAAAAAATATCCTAAGGAGTTAGAAATATGAATCTGAATTTGCAGAGGGTTAATTTTGGGTAGGGTGATATGTAGAAATTGTCCCTATCTTGATGAATATAAAGAAATATCCATAATGAAAAGAAATTGTATAAATGGAGGGGGGGAGTTCCTGCTTTGGCCTGGTGGCTTAGCCCTTGTTAAGAAAAGATGAACTGCTTTGGGATAAGGAAGGATAATTGAAAGGTAAGGTTTGGTCTGAAAGTGGTTTCTTTTCAAGATAAAACTGAAACACATCTCAGATTGTTCAAGAAATAGCAGAGGTTGTGAGTATATTTTGAGATTATTTGTGAACTGTTCATCTTACTCCAGTCACCTTATATAAACACATTTCACCCCATTCAAACTAGCCAATCAGGAGTCGATGGTGAACCTGAGCTCAACCAAAGGGGCGGGACCTGCTGCCATGGGGAGCTGCCTGCTTGCTCTGTGTCCTTGCTTGTCAGATTTCTTTTTAACTGATGGCACATCCTTCTGCAGAAGTAAATTTTGCATCGCTGAGACAATTCTTTATTTTGTGTCTATCGGTGTGACTCTCAGCAGAGGTTCTTGGAGGGCATATTTATAACACATTGGCATCGTCTTTTCTCATGTGGGGTAGAGAGGTGGTTCATTTAGTTCCCTGAGCAGAGCTAGAGGAAGCCACACGGAAGAGCGACCACTCTCAACTCAGCTCTCCCAGACAGGTGTCTCCAGTAGCAGCTATGCCCCACTCACCAGGCCATGTAGCATCTCGTAGAGGACCGCTCCCAAACACCACCAGTCTACTGCCCGGTCATAAGGTTCCTTACGGAGCACCTCAGGAGCCAGGTACTGTGAGAGAAACACACTTATTTCAGCAGGCCCTAGCCTACATCTGCAAACACAACACTTGAAGGAGATCAAGCAGATGTTGGTCCTGCTGTGATTTCTGCAGGGACATTGAGGAGAAGCCAGAATTTGCCCTGTATAGTTGTACACACCAGGCACCGCATAGAAGTTTTACCAGCCATAGGGTTTTTAAGAGGGACTGTCATCTACGCTATGATCCTCTCCTCAAGCCTCAATAATACATCTGGCAGCCTTATAATTTTTTAAAGGTGTGTCTAAAAAATTGTGTGTGTGTGTGTGTATGAGAGAGAGAGAGAGAGAGAGAGAGAGAGAGAGAGAGAGAGAGAGAGAGAGAGAGAGAGTTGGGGCTTGAACACAGGGCCTGGGAGCTATAGCCCTTAGCTTTTTCTCCCAAGGCTGGTATTCTACCACTTGAGTCACAGATCTACTTCTGGCCTTTTCTTTTTGGTGGTTAGTTAGAAATATGAGTCTCACAGACTTTCCTGCTCAAACTGGCTTTGACCCACAATCCTCACATCTCAGCCTCCTGAGTAGCTATGATGACAGGCGTGAGCCACTGGCCTCGGGTGTGAAGGGATGCCTTTTTAATTAAGTCTGCTTTCTAATTCACTGCCAGTGTCTTGGGAATAGGAAAAGCCTGGGAAATTCTGCACACTACTTGAGGAGTCTAAGGGATATAGGGCAGAGGAGAGAAGAGACGTCACCTTGCTAGAGGAGTTCATGCACACCTAGGGAGAGAATTTGCAGAACAGCTGTGTTTTCTACCAAAGCTGAGGACTTGGTGGCCTTTCAGCCTGGGATCTCTGCCAGGGATTCACACAGATTTTAGTCTTCCTTGGCGTATGATTCAGGCAGGTTATTTAACCTCCCAGAACCTTGGTCTCCTCTTCCACGAAACAGAGCTCCAGAAATCCAACTGGGCTGGGCTAAGGATGTGCCCAGACCTCCAACTATGAAAGCAAGCTTTGTTACGACTCTTATCTGTGCTCCCTGGCTTGTACCAGGGGAAGAGTCACTGAAGAAAGACGTTGTGGGGGGGGGGGGGCTGGGGATATGGCCTAGTGGCAAGAGAGCTTGCCTCGTATACATGAGGCCCTGGGTTCGATTCCCCAGCACCACATATACAGAAAACGGCCAGAAGTGGCGCTGTGGCTCAAGTGGCAGAGTGCTAGCTAGCCTTGAGCAAAAGGAAGCCAGGGACAGTGCTCAGGCCCTGAGCCCAAGGCCCAGGACTGGCAAAAAAAAAAAAAAAAAAAAAGAAGTTGTGGGGACCAAGCAACTTCACACAAGCCAGGGGTCCATCTCCCTTGTGCCCATATTAACATGAGTTTATTTATGTGTCTGTTAGTCATGGGGTTGAACTCTGGGCCTGGGTGCTGTCCCTGAGCTCTTCAGCCGCAGGCTAGTGCTCTACCACTTGAGCTACAGCCCCATTACCTCCCTTCTTCCCATGGCGGCAGCATCCAGGGAAGGAATGGCATGGGTGGCATCCTTAAGGACACACACACATACACACACACACACACACTGGCTGCTGCTCTGCAAGGTCACCTGTTCAGAGGCTACTGTACCAGATGGAGGAGCCCAGCTGAGATTCCAGGCCCAGCCCAGTTGTTTAGCAAGTGATGAAAACGTCAGTTTAAAGTCCCACCCCAGGTCTCCACCCTGTGAAACTGTTCTGCACTGAAGCCTCAGCGCTCACTCTACTCCCAGCTGATGTTTGTCCAAGCCACTCGGGTCTCCTCAGGAACAAGGTCCAAGACTAGACAGAAGTTCACAGAAAGAGTTCCCTTCCTTCTTTCCTTCTTTTCTCCCTTCCTTCCCTCCTTCCTTTTTTTCTTCCTTTCTCCTTCCCTCCATCCCTTTTCTATTTCTTTTCTTTTTCCTTCTTTCCTTTATCCTCTCTCTCTCTCTCTCTCCCCCTCTCTCTCTCCCCCTCTCTCTCCAACATAGCTAAGTGTCCCAGGCTAGTCTGGACTGAATCCTCCCAAATGCTAGGATTACCGGCATGGCCATCGTAACTAGCTCAAGGTAAGATTATAAGCTTAAATCTGTGGGAGGTCTTGGAAGGACAGATAGGCACGTGGAACTCCTGCTGAGATGCAGAATTTTAACCTCTTGGTGGATGGAAGAGGAAGGCAAACTCGTGTTTAAAACTTGCAGGTCCTGGACTGGGAATGTGGCTTAGTGGTAGAGTGCTTGCCTAGCTCAAGAGATAGAGTGCTAACCTTGAGCAAAAAGAAGCCGGGGACAGTGCTCAGGCCAGAGTCCAAGCCCCAGGACTGGCAAAAAAAAAAAAAAAAAAAACTTGCCCTCAGGCAGGCCCTTCTTTCCCACTCAGACTTAGCCCCATAGGGTGATGTCATCCAGTATAGCAGCCACTGGCTACTAAACATGTGGAATGTGACTGATCCAAAATGAGATGGGCTGTGGTATATTAATTTTACCTGTTTGCTTTTTAAATTAATTGAGTATTAATTTTTGCTTGTTTGAGGGATGGGACCCAGGACTTCATACACGCTAGGCAAATGTTCTATCATTAACCTACCCCCCTTCCCTGCCTGTGTGTTTTCTTTTTTCTTTTTTTTTTTCTTTTTTTTTCTGTTTGTTTTTCTGAGACAAAGTCTTGCTACCTAGTTCAAGCTGGTCTCAAAATTTTGATCCCTCTGCCTTAGCCTTCTAAGTGCTGGGACTGTAGACATCCCCCGTTTCTTTTTCCTTTTCAATGCTAGAAAACTTGAAGTGGTATACATATGTCTGTTTCCATTTCCACTGGGAAGCAGTGCTACAGAGATTCACCAGAGCTGCCCAGGTCCCAGCCACCCTGAGAGCTGATGGCATCACCCGGATGAGAAGGCCCAGGTTTGGTTTCACAGCTGGCTTGGGAAGTGCTTGGGTGGATGGAGAGAGGCCCTAAGCTGTAACCTGATGGCTGGCTCTGTTCAGGAGCTAGGGCCTCATCCGTTCCCCCCCTGCCTCTCCTAGGACATGTACATTTTTACCTCAGGGGTGCCACAGAAGGTGGATGTGGTCTCCTCAGGCTCTACACCTTCCTTGCAAAGTCCAAAGTCTGTCAGCACCACATGTCCCTGCAGAGGATAACAACAGAAGCAGGAGGTCTCAGTCCAGGGTGTGGCTGGGGGGACGGACGTGCTGACACAGGCTCCAGGCTCCACACAGAACCAGGGCTGAGAGACCAGGTGTCCTAAGCTCCACAGGGCAGGCACACGGTAGGGACATGGCACCTCCAAGTCCTCCCCAGCTCATCACAGACTCTGACCCATGTCAACAACAGTGGCAGTGTCAGGATGTCCTTGCTGGGCCACAGTGCCTTTTGACAGCTCGCTAGACTCAGAAAGTGACCCCATCTGTAGCAGCTACAGGGTATGACTATCACAGGGCTCTGCTCAAACCCCTCTACTGGAGTTCCCCTAACTGGGAGAGCCCTTGCTCAAAGTTAAGTCCCTCCCTAAGGGGCAATCAATGACTGGTCAGTACAGGGGCCAAGAGGCTCAGCTTCCTTGCTTTAATTTGTGACAAGGGCTCTTTTGGCAAAAGAGCGATGCAGGTGAACGGCTTCTTCTGCCCATCCCCGTCTTCCCCACCCCCACCTCCTAAAGTGATATCTTTCCAGAGTGTTCCCTGATAGACCTGCACACACCTGCCCACCTCAGTATCTGTTTCCAGGGAACTTGGGCCAAGACATGGAAGAACAACAAAATCTACCAACCTCCACCTGGCTCCACCCCCACACCACACAAACCTTGCATGTCCGCATATGTGCACACAGCTACATGTATGTACAGTCTCCTGTGCACATCATGCCCTACCCATGTGCACATGCATGTATGCACAATGCAAGCACACCCATTCACACAAACTCACAGTCAGAGAGCCAGGCCATGCCCTCACCAACCTGGCAGTCCAAGAGAATGTTCTCTGGTTTCAGATCCCTGCAGAAAATAAGAGAAGACATCCTAGTAGAGTCATGGCCTCTTAGTGAGAAGGGGTTGAGGACACAGATCCTGGTGGAAGGACTATTGGTAAGGAGCCCCAGAGTGCAGAGGGAGACCAGGCACTTGGCTCTAGGAAGGAGGGTGTTCCAGTCCTATCCCAGTCGCTGCGACAAAGACCCAAAGTCACCAGGGTTTCATGGTTCGTACAATGCCTGGTTGTTGGAGCAAGAAGGGCTTGGGTCCAGGTATAATCTGGGGGCCTCACCTGTAAATGATGTTGAGGGAGTGCAGGTAGCCGATGGCACTGGCCACCTCAGCAGCATAGAACCGAGCACGGGGCTCCAGGAACCTGCGCTCCCGCTGCAGGTGGAAGAAGAGCTAGGGGAGAAGGCAGTGAAAGAGGTTGCTGGTGTAAGGCCCACCCCCAGGAGGGCTCCACACAGATCCCTGCCCCCTGCCTGTTTAAGTCTACGCCCAATACCTGCATTACCTAGGTAACTGGCACACTTGGAGGCAGTTACCACCCCCTTCTCTGAGGTCACATCCAATCCATCTGGCCATACCTCCCACCTTTCCCTATATAATCCAGTTCAACAGGAGTCCTTGCTCTCTTTCCTTTTCTCTCTCGCTCCCTTTCTCTCTTTTTTTCTTCTTCCTTCCCCTCTGTCTCCCTATGCCTCCATCTTGTGTGGGCTGGCAGTTTGCTCTCCCTCAATAAACTCTTCTCTGCCTGAACCATGTAACGGGTTTCCTTTCGGGCGAACCTTATAGCTCGGCAGCTTCTAGCATAGGCCAGGAGCCCACGAGACTGTCACTAAGTTCCATGGCTCAGTCATCCCAACCTCAACTGCAGGGTGCTTACAGCAAAAGAGGGCACACAAGTTCCATGGCTCAGTCACCACATCCAAAGCCAGCAAGAGGGGAGAATGGTTAGCACTAATTAGGCCTGTTCAGTGTTCTGGCCTACAAGTCATGACCTTGTACATCTTACTCAATTCTCAGGACAACTTTCAAGATCTCAACAGTAGTCCTAGTTTCATGCAAGGGGAAGAAGGTAGGATAGTTAGATGACTTGTCTAATCACATGTAACTTGAAACTGGCACAGCTGGGTTTGAACTCAGAGCCTCATGCTTGCTAGACATATGCCCTACCACTTACACCACGTCCTCAGCCCTTTTTGCTTTAGTTGTTTTTCAAATAAGGTCTCATCTTTTTTGTCTGGGTTGGCCTGGACTGAGATTCTACCTATATCTCTTAGCTGGGAGAGCAAGGAAAAGCCACCACACCCAGATTGTTTTGTTGAAATGGTATCTCACTAATGTTTTGCCTGGACTGTCCTTGAAGCATGATCCTTCTGGTCTCTACTTTTCAAGTAGCTGTGGCTAATGGCATGAGTCATAGCTGGAATTTGAAATTTGATGGTTCAAAGCTATGCTTTTTCTCCAACCCAAACTATGTGATTATGGCTATCACACTTAGCCCAAGTTAGATTTCCCCCAAGGGCCAAGCTCTTGGTCTCTTCTTCTCTTCTCTTTTCTTTTTATCAGTCATGAGGCTTGAACCCAGGGCCTGAGCACTGTTCTGAGCTCTTTTTGCTCAAGGCCAGTGCTCTACCACTTTGAGCCACAGTGACACTTCTGGTTTTTGAGTGGTTAATTGGAGGTAAGAGTCTCATAGACTTTCCTGCCTGGGCTGTGATCTTCAGACCTCAACCTCCTGAATAGCTAGGATTACAGGAGTGCATCACCAACGTCTGGCTTCTTGGTCTATTTTCTTGGTGTGCAAAATCCTTCACTTAGGGGTGCAGGACAAAACTTCCCCTCTTGGCATCAGACATAAAGGCATTTGGTCACGCAGGTGGCCAAATGTGGGGTCATTAAGGAGTCCCACTAAATTCTGCCACTTCATCTTGTAACACAGAGTAAAGTCCAAGAGGGAATCCAGCTGATCCCA
The DNA here is from genome assembly GCF_023159225.1 of Perognathus longimembris pacificus. Classification (NCBI taxonomy): domain Eukaryota; kingdom Metazoa; phylum Chordata; class Mammalia; order Rodentia; family Heteromyidae; genus Perognathus; species Perognathus longimembris. Next base: position 75,379,266 of record NC_063166.1, on the reverse strand, counting down.
GCTAAGCGTCTGGTCACTGGGTGGTTCAGGTTTCGGTTTACAATAGTGACAGGCAACACCTGCCCTGGGGCATGGACATGCAAACTGGGACCAGGAGAAATTGTGACTACAGAGCATCTGTTAGGATTTACCTTCCCCCGGTCTCTCAAGGTGAGCCTGGGCAGCTTTGTGTGAGAAAGTCATCATGATGTGAAGCCAGATGAGCCTGCATTCAAATCCTGGTGTAGACCAGGTGGCTCTGCGAAGTGACTCACCGCCCTGAGGCTCAGTTTCTTCAGCTACCAAATGGGTCTGTGGTCAGGACGCAGGGAATTGTTCCTAGCACCTGGTGCACAGCAGGCTGGCCGGATGGATTGCTCCCCACTAGCAGCTGGCCCATGCCTGCCTTTGCAGGTCCACTTACCTCTCCCCCGTTGACATAGTCAAGTACAAAGTAGAGCTTCTCCGGGGTCTGGAAGGAATAGCGCAGGCCCACGAGGAAGGGGTGTCGCACATTCTTCAGCAGCACATTGCGCTCCGCCATGATGTGGCTCTGCTGCGGAGGCGTCAACACAGACAGGGCTTTCATCTCCCGCTTAGTCTGCGGCGGCCTCACCAGTGGGGATTGTCCTGCCTAGGACTTTGTCATGCCCCTGCTCAAACCCCGGCAATGGCTCCCCATTTTCCTCAGAGACAGGCTCCTTGTCTAGTATTTATTCATGAGTGTAGCTCTAGCCCCTAGATCAGAAGCCCTGTGACCAGAGTAAAGAGCAAAGCGTGTACCATGACTACAGAAGTGAGTCCCAAGGAAAATCTGTAGGAAAAATAGAATAAGAATGTCATGGACTGGGAATGTGGCTTAGTGGTAGAGGGCTTGCCTAGCATGCACAAAGCCCTGGGTTTGATTCCTTGGTACCACATAAACAGGAAAAGCCAGAAGTGAGGCTGTGGCTCATGTGGTAGAGTTCTAGCCTTGAGCAAAAGAAGAAGCTCAGGGACAGCGCCTAGGTCCTGAGTTCCAGCCCCAGTACTGGCCAAAAAAAAAAAAAGCAATGTACTACCCATCTTCACACCTTTGCTTGTGCCCTATTTCCAGTTTGGAAGTTCACCTTCTTTGCTAAGACCAACTGCAAAGCTACTCCTACCCCTATGATGTCCTTGTTAGCATAAACCCCTCTGCCAAGTCTCCTGACTTGATAGACAATCTTCTCTCTCCCCCCTTCTCTCTCCCTGCCTCCAAATGGAGGAGACTCAAGTCAGTTGAAGCACTAGAATAGAATGGCTTGAAAGGCCAGAATGTGAAGTATGACCCCCCCCCACACACATTGCACAGACAGACAGCATGTCCATCTCAGTCCCCATATTTCCCATGGGAAGGCAGAGGCCCAGCTGGCCCTCCTGAAGGCTCCCTAATGAGGCATCCTGGCCTGTCTTCCTTGAGGAGGGTTCATGTCCTGCTGGGACCACCTCTGCACCCAACCCCATGGTCTCCTTGGAGGTGGGATGGGGGCATTTGGGAAAGGAAGCAGAAAGGAAATGTCTGCTTTAGGCTCCGGTACCTCTTTGTTCTTTAAGATGGACTTTTTCTGCAGAACCTTCACCGCATAGAACATCCCATCAGACTTGCGCTTGGCCAGTAGGACCTGAGCAGAAGCACAGATGCAAGGTCCCCTGGGTAACTGTGGATTTCCTGATGGCAGGAGAGGACCTCCAGCCCACCCAATGGGCAGGCCTGTGCACCCTCATTTTGCTCTTGAAAATGGCAGGCGTTGGGTGAAAGAGGCTGGAGAAGGGAAGCCCAGGTCTCCCACTCTGATCTGTTCACTTACCTTCCCATAGTTCCCTTTGCCAATGACTTTGAGGAAGTCAAAATCTGTGGGCCGGGCACTGTAGGATGATGAAAGAGCATGCATGGATCAGTATTTCAAACCCAGGACACTGAGCTCTGTCTCCGAGTGCAAATCCAGGCTTCTGTCTGACTTTGGAAGTGAGCCATCTTCCTGGAGCTGAGGGCTTACTCTTGAGGGTGGTCAGGTCCTCCCAGCCCAGAGGGACTTTAAGATCACCCCTTCCCTACAGGGAGTTTATTTTCTTGTCAATCATAGGCCCAAAGGTATGTGGCACAGACAAGAGACCCAGATCTGGTCTCTCATACCTGAGAAAGAGCCTAAGAGTCAGCAACTGCTAATAGTGCTGATTGGAGAGGCAGTCAGACAGAAGACCAGAAAGAGACACAGAAAGCAGTGGTAGAGGAAGCTAGGGGAAGGTCCTGGCCCAGACAGAAAAGGTGCTTAAACACCAGACCCCAAAGCACAAAGAGCAGCTCTGACAGAAGCCAGGTAGAAAAGTTGCTTGAGGGCTCAGACTCACTTTGGGTTGGCTGAAGGCCCCAGGTTGATGTTCCCATTGGCCCTGGAAGGCTAAAGATATTTAAAAAATAAGAAACACGATTAAGAGCAACAGGTTCCCCTCTCTGGCCCTGTTTCAGGTCCCTTCAACATCTCTCTCTCTCTCTCTCTCTCTCTCTCTCTCTCTCTCTCTCTCTCTCTCTCTCTCTCTCTCTCTCTCTCTCTTATTGGCCAGTCCTGGGGCTTGCACTCAGGGCCTGGGCACTGTCCCTGAGCTTCTTTTGCTCAAGGCTAGCACTCTACCCCTTGAGCCACAGCGCCACTTCTAGCTTTTTCTGTGTATTCGGTACTGAGGAATGGAACCTAGGGCTCCATGAATGCTAGGCAAGCCCTCTACCACTAAGCCACATTCCCAGCCTGAGAACCCTTGCAGTTACAACTCACTACTATGAGCTACTTGCCTCCCTTTTGCTTTTGCTTCTTCCTACCCTTCTACCCACCCACCTGAACTCCACCCTCATCCATCCATCCATTCACCATCTCACCTGCTCCTGATTTTTGTCTGGCATAGCCTGTGAGATCAGTCAATGTCTCCAAGGATTCCCCCTGGTGCTGAGTAGGAAATAAAGAACCACCTACCTGGGGGCTAGAGATCCCCGCTGGGCTGGAGGCCATGCTGTAGCTCAGATTTGGTAGACTCTGGGGAAGGAGAGAGGCTCAGATAGGAGGAAGCCTCAGCCTCAGGCTTCAAGGATGGATACCAGCCAGTACCCTTCCATCCAGGCAGTAAGGCCTCTTATAGGCCTCAAGTGTGAACCTCCCCTCTCCCCCCCACCCCCAACTAAAGGCCTGAGGCTTGGAAAAGGTCTTTCTTCCTCTCCTTTCCTCCTTACTTCATTCCCTCCTCCCATGCCCTCCCTCTCTCTCTCCTTTTCTTTTTAAGGCAGTATCTCACAATGTACCCAAAGCCAGCCATGAGTCTACAATGTAGTGGGGGGTACCCTCTTGCCTCAGCTTGCCAACTGCTGGGATTACATGCATGTGCCACCACATTTAGCTTTAGAAAAAGATTTTTTTAGGCTGCCCACAGGGACCCATATCTATAATCCCAGCTACTTGGGAGGTAGAGATAGGAAGATTGTGGTTTGAGGCTAACCTGGACAAAAACATCAGTGAGACCCTGTTTCAAAAATCAGCAAGGCCTGCTGGTGTGTACCTGTGGTCCCACCCAGGAGGGATAGAGAGGAGTAGATAAGAAAAGTTCAGCCTAGGGCTGGCCCCTGGGCAAAAAGTTAAGACACTACCAAAAAGCTAGATAAAAGGGAAGGGATTGTGAAGGTGGCTTAAGTGATAAATTACTTGCAAAACCCACCACCACCACCACCACCACCAAAAAAAAGTACTTTCTAGGGGCCTATCATTTGCAAGGGACAAGCTGAGTTTCCTAGCCAAGCACACAGGCTTGCTGGCAGTCCTGCATTTCAGGGACTGTGCTAGGCTGGGCTCTGTGCTGACTGTGACCTCTTTGCCACACAGCTTCCACACAGTATCAGGGGAAGAGCAGCTGCCCTGGGGGCCTTGGGACCAGAGCCAGGTAAGCCCCAAGACTAGCCAGTGTCTTTCAGCGGTCAGGCCAGTGGAAGAGGTGGCCAGCTTGTCTATTCAAACCAGCAGCACAGTGTCTGCCCTTACAGAAGCAGCCAGGGGCTCCAGGCCCTGGGCTCAGGGGGCTCAGGACCACACAAGCCCCTGCACCTCCCATGAGGGCTGGGGGAAACTGTGCCTCTCAAGACCTCACTGTGGTCTGCTATGATACCTGGGCTACTGCCTGGCTCTCTGAGAAGAGACCATCCTCTTGACAGGGAGTCACTTAGCCTATGGCCTTCTGGGAAGGCCAAGAAAGAGACCACAGGGAAGGCTGATCTGAGAAGCCCAGCTCTGCCCAGCCCCAACACAGCAACCTGCAGGTGCGCCCTGTGGCTTCATCTAAGTCTCCTACCTTCTCACTAGTTTCACCAGTCCCTAGGAGGGGGTGAATACATGTTCTGGGAAGTAAATGGGTCCAACATAGCCACAAGCCCCTTTGGAACGTTCTGTGCGGCTAACTATATAACTCACTACAGGGGAGGGGCCCACAGAGGCAGAGGCGGTTGCTTGGGAGGGGGAATCAAGGTTGGATCCGGCACCCTCCCCTCTCTGGGCTGGCCCCAGTGCCAGGTTCGCTGGCTTCCTTGGTCCCACATACCTGTGCAGCCCTGAGGAGAGGCCTCTGGGAGAAGCGGCGGTTGTTGCTCAGCACAGGCAAGACAAGAGCCTCTCTCTGTTCTCCCAACAAGGGTGAAGTGTTAGTGCCTGGTGCCCTCAGCACAGGGCTTCTGGTGGCGGCGGCGGTGGCAGCAGCAGCAAGGGTGCCGGCTGATGTCACTCGGATCCAGCAGAGCTTACGATGCAGTGGGGGGATCTCTGTTCCTTGGGAGACACCATCTCCCCCTGGGGAGTAGAATGGATTAGACAACAGCCCTACAAGAGCCTGGAGACCCCTGGGGGTTGTTAAGTTGTGTGTGAGTGTGTGGGTCAGGGTGTGTGCTGTCCATCCATGTGCTTCAGTGTGTCTCTGGTGTATTATTGTGGCCCTGTATTTCAAGTATTTGAGTCTATGTGTGTGTGTGTGTATCATTGTGGTTGTATGGAAAGATGTACCACTGTGTGGTGTGCATGTGGAATGTTAGGGTACATCTCCGTGCAGTGTGTCAATATGTATTTTTATGTGAGTGTTCTATGTGCTTGCTATTAGTATGTGATTGTGTAACCACACATATGTGTACATGTACATGATTGTGTGCCCACATTGGGGTATACCAGTAGGCTTCTGTGTGAACATACACACATACACGTACACATGCGTAGGGGACTTGTCTGAAAGAAAATAGCATCCCAGGGGCCTACCTGGGCCCTGGGGAGACTCTCTGGGCTGGAGAAGAGGCCCACAGACCTGGACCATTGCTTCTGAGATTAGATTGTCCCACTTTCCACCAACCCATAGAGGCTCCAGAGAAGCAAGGCCTGGGGCTCTGTCCCCTTGGGACTTCCCTTCAAGAGCTTGGGCCCACTCTTCCTGGCACAGGCCTGGTGGGCTCACAGCTCTCCTTGGTTATGAGCCAAGGAGGGTCCCACAAATACCCTGGCTCATGAAGGCCGTGCTGTCTGGTATGAAATTAGATTCTCACTGGGTTCTTTCCTGTCTCCAGGGGCTCTGGAGAATGAAGTTGTTGATGGACCCAATAGAGTGCTTGCCCTTCTGGAACTTTCTGTATCACTCTACAACTCACTACAGAGGAGGGGTCCACAGGGTTGTGGCTGAGGAAGTTGATTAGGGAGGGAACTAAGCTCAGTGGCTTGGGGGGTCCTGTGAATGCGGGGGGGGGGGGCGTTGTGCTGAAAAGCTCAAGTAAACAGCCTCAAAGGCCTATGTCTTTCCACAAAATAAAAAAGTTGAATCAGTACACAGATCTGCTGGGTGTTGTGTTGACACAACAGAAGCCAAGCACAAGGGTGCTGCTTTTGAACAACAAGGCCTTGAACAACAATTTTATCCTGTTCTCCTGGGGGTTCCTCTGGCTCACCGGCTGCTCCTTCCCCACTTCTATTTGATTCTCTTTCCTCCTTTTGTCTTTCAGCCTGGCTCAGCCCTTGGATTTCTAGCTACACTTATTTCCTAGTTGATCAAAACCAGTCTAATGGCTTAACCAGCTATAGTCAATGGTCTCCGATTTGTCTCCCTAATTCTTATTTTTCTGATTTCCTGATCTCTAAACTTGCATTTCTAACTGTTTCCTCAAACCTTCACTAATTACATGTCCAGAGATCTCAGTCATAACATGTCCAAAACAAAGATCTGGTCTTCCAGTCCTTCACTTTTCCCAGACTGCTCTTCCAGCTCAATAATGGTTCTATTACCTACACCTGCTCAAGACAGCAACATGGAATTCCTTTTAGAAACACCACACCCTTACCCACCTCCACATCATCATGAAATCCTCTTCAAAATAGATCCAGAAAATAAAACCAACATGTCCAAGACACTTGTATAGTATTCATTAGTTTAGTGTAGCCCTCTCGATAATAGCTAAGATATGGAATCAAACAAAGTGTCTATCTGAGCATTGATGGGTAAAGAAACTGTGGTATGCATACATAGTGAAATAATATTCACCCATAAAAGGGTGAAATCCTGTGATTTGTAGCAACATGGGTGAAGCTGGAGGACCTCATGTGAAGTGAAATAAGACAGGCCACAAAAGACAAATACCCCATGATATAATTCACTGGAGATAGAGAGTAGAAGAGTGGTGGTACCAGAGGTTGGGGTGGGGAAGGGGGTGGAGAGAGAGAGAAAGATTAAAAGGTTCAAAATTATAGGTAGATAGAAGAAGTAAATTCTAGTGTCCTGTTGGACGGTACAGTGACACTAGTTCACAATACTGCATTATATATTTCCATATTACCAGGAGAGAGAAGATTTTGAATTCTTACCTCTAGAGAACAAAGAAATGCTTGAGGTGAGAGACATACAAAATATTCGGATTTGATCATTATATAACGTACCCATGCACTAAGATATCACACTCTGCTCTACAAATACGTACCGTTATTATGGGTCCACTAACGAGAAAATCTAATCTGTATGGGTATGGATGTATTCAAGCCCCAAACCCCAGTGCCATGACACCTGCCCAAGCGTCGGTTTCACTTGCATGTATCATTGCCATACCTTCTCTACTTGATTCCTGATTCTCTCTTTACTCCTGTACTCCCCCACCTTTCTCCACCAAAAAGTCAGGGTGAGTTTTCTAAAATGCAGATCAGATCATGTGCTTTTTCTTTTTCTTTCTTTCTTTCTTTCTTTCTTTCTTTCTTTCTTTCTTTCTTTCTTTCTTTCTTTCTTTCGTTCTTTTTTTTGTGTGGATCATGGGGCTTGAACTCAAGGCCTGGGTGCTGTCCCTGGGCTTTTCCTCTCAAGGCTAGCCCTGTACCACTTTGAGCCACAGCACCACTTCTGGGGATTTTTTTTCTTCTTCTGGTGGCTAATTGGAGATATGAGTCTCGTGGACTTTCCTGCTTGGACTGGCTTAGAACCATGATCCTCAGATCTCAGCTTCCTGAGTAGCTAGGATGACAGGTGTGAGCCACCAGTGCACAGCTAGATTACGTGTCTTCATTGATCTAAAACTTCAGCATCTTTCACAACCCTCTAGAATCAAAGCCCTGAGCCTCCCATGGTCTATGAATGTTCACCTGGTTCCCAGCTTCCAGCTCCACCCTATCTATGCCTCCTCATCACTGGCCCTTGGGCATCCATCTTCCCCAATGATCCATTCCTCCCCCTTCCCCCCAACCTCTCTCGATTTCTCTCCATGTCCTTCAAGCATATCAAGTGACCTCTGGCCCCCAGCCCCTTGTGCTTTGTCTTTGTCTATGAAAGCTCTTCCCTGGATAGATATCCACATGGCTGTTTTTTGGGGTTTTGTTTGTTTGTTTGTTTGTTTTTACCAGCACAGCAGAAGTCTGTGCTTGCCTGTTACCTCTTGCAGAGGCCTGTGCTGATTACAGATGTCAGCTTGTCCTGAGCTGTCTGGGATTTGGGGCTATCAGTGCTAACCTGGTTCAATCCTGGGAAAAATAAGATAGGTAGTCCCACTATAATAACTACTTGATTCATCACTCAGCACTTGCAGTGCTTCAGATTTTACTTTCCAGCACTTCTCACTCTCTGACTGTCATCATGCCACTATTTAAATGTTTGTATTTTCTTGCTCAAACTACAACATCAGAGCTGGGTGCTAGTGGCTCACACCAGTAATCCTACCTACTCAGGAGGCTGAGATCTGAGGACCGTTGTTCAAATTCAGCCTGGGCAAGAAAGTCTGTGAGACTCTTCTCTCCAATTAATCACAGAAAAAGCCAGAAGTGGAGCTGTGACTCAACAAGTGGTAGAACACTAATCTTGAGCAAAAAAGCTCAGGGACAGCACCAAAACCCTGAGTTCAAACCCCAGGCTTGGCACACAACAAAATAAAACCAACAAAAACAAACTAGCAAACAAACAAACAAATAAAAACAGAACATCAGCTTCACAAGAGCAAAGACTTTTCTTGCTCATGATTGAACTCTCAGCACCTCCAATGGACCTAGGACACAGTAAGTGCACAGAACAAATTTGACTAATGAAATTGAGGGATGATAAATTATGTTACATATATAAAACAGAAGCTTTCACAACCCCAAACTCTACCTATATGTACCTACATCAATCAAGACAGGACCTAGGTATTCAGGAGGCTAAGGTATGAGGACCAAGGTTCAAAGCTGGCTGGAACAAACAAATCCAAGACACTTTTTATTTGTTAGTCCTGAGTCTTGAACTCTGGGCCTGGGCATTATCCCTAAGCTCCTTTGCTTAAGACCTAGCACTCTACCACTTGAGCTACAGCACCACTGCTGGCTTGTTCTATGATTAATTGGAGATAAGAGTCTCCCAGACTGTCTGTGTGGGCTGGCTTCAAACCACGATTCTCAGATCTCAGCCTCCTGAGCAGCTAGGATTACAGATGTGAGCCACCAGTGCCTGGCCCCAAAAGACTCTCATCTTCAATTAACCATCAAAATGCTAGAAGTGGAAATGGTATCTTAGCTAGTGGAGCCTTGAGCAAAAAATCTAAGCAAGAGTAAAGAGCCCTGAGTTCAAATCCCAGAACTGGCGCATACATACAAAAAAAAATAAGCAGAAGTGTATATCTGATGCAAGATCAAGCAAAAAAGCAAGTTTCAAGGTGCTAAGTATACCAGGAATACCAATTTTGCAAAAGTGAGAGGGAGTCAAGTGCAGACATACACATGTGTGTTTTTAGCCACACACAAAAAAGCAGATGGCCAGGACAGAAGAACCTGAGGTTATGTTTATGTTTCATCTGTTGTGTACAATTTCTCACAGTGCTGCAGTTTCCATAACATTTAATTTCAGAGCCCCAGGGGGGCTTTGATATACCCTTTCCTCACCCTCCCCACTCCCTTTACTGTGGACCTCCATTTCCTCAGGCTTCTTTCTCTTGAGAATCAATGTCATGTGTTTGGTTTTTTCCAGCCAGAGGCCAAGCATCAATTTTTCCTGACTCCGTAACCCACAGCTGCCCTGTGAAGTCACGGGAGTCACCTGAGGCTCTCCCCATGAGCTCCCCTCTCATTTGCCACAGCCCAGACTTGACTTCCCTCTGCCTATCACTTAGGGACCTGCTCCCCGACCCCACCACCCCCACATCTGTAAACTGGGGTCACCACTTGCTGGAGCCTCGCATGGGCCCTCATTTGCCTTCCCCAGAAGCCTGCCGGATGTTTCCATTTTTGTGTCTATTTCTGGGCTTCACTCTACTGTATTAACCTGCCCAGGGCCTCATAGATGCCAGGCAAGTGCTCTACCTCTGGGCTACACCTCCAGCCTCTTTATGATGGCTTTAAGAAAATGGAAACTGAGGCATAAGAGGAAAAGTGGCTTGGCCAGTCCACAGTGTCAAGAAATGATGTAACTAGGGTTTGAAACCAGGCCGTGTCTGGGAATTTCCAGAGGAGGCTGGGAAAGTAGAGAAAAGGAGGAATGAAAGCAGGGGATGTAAGTTGGTTCATTGGGGAATAAGAACCTGGGCAGAAGAGAGGGAAATTGGGTAACTCAGAAGAAAATAAGACAGTGAGTTAAACAAGGAGAAAACAAAGGAAGGAGACAGAGTGGAAAGAAGTTAGGAAAGAACAAGAGCCAGGTGTGGTGGCACTTGTCTATAACCCCGGCACTCAGGAGGCTGAGGCAGGAAGATCGCCCGTCAAAAGCTGAGTACATCATAAATTCCAGGCCAGCCTGGACTACACAGTGAGCTCATGTTACAAAAAAAAAAAAAAAAAGTAAAAGAAAAAGGACTATACTGTGACGTCCTGTTACAAAAAAAAAAAAAAAAACCAACAACAAAACAAAAACAAAACTAAATAAAGAGAAAATAAAAGAAAAAGGAAAAGAGGAACTGGAGGTGTGGCTCAAGCCATAGAATTAAAAAGCCAAGTGAGAGCACAAAGCACTAAGTTCAAGACCTGAATTCAAGCCCCAGTACTAGGACACACACACACACACTCACATGCACACACACACACACATCACAAATGGTACCCACTAGATACTTCGTTGAGAATGAACTATACAATTTGTGGGTGTACATGGGAGGGAAAAAAAACTGGGAAAGAATGAGGGAAGGGGTGACATTGTCCAGAAAGAAAGTTACTCTTTACCTGACTTATGTAACTGTAAGCCCTCTGTACATCACCTTTAGAATAGAGATAAGAACGTTTTTTAAAGAAGAGAAGAAAGAAAGAGGGAAGGAAAGGGGGAGAGAGGGACAAAGGGACAGAGGAAGAAGGAAAAAGCAAGCACAAAGTTAGGAAGGAGAAAAGGAAAGGCATGAGGAAGGAAGGAACGTGAATAGGAAGTTAGGTAACTCGTTAGTTCCCAAGACTGGCAAGCCCGCAGCCAGATGCCTTGCTCCCAGGTGAGCCCCTCACCTGGCGTCCCTGGGTCCCACGGCAGGTCCTGCAGTGCTTTGCCCTCTCTCTCTGCATGGCCCTTCTGACCTGAAACCCAATCCTGACTCACCGGGCAACCTTCCTGGCCAGGAACAACCTGTCACCCACTCGCCTGGCTCTCAAACCACCTCAAGTTCAGCCTCCTAGCTCTCTGCCAGCTGGGAGCTGGCTTTTGGGGCGCTCCAGTTACTAATTAACCACTGGACTGCATGACCACGTTAGCTATGCCCGCTGGCTTCTGCACAGTCCTGCTCCGGAGCCCCTGTGAAGAGTTAAAAGCTACTACAGAACTTCAGCTATGTGACCTTGGGCGAGTGATTTCCGCTACTGAGCCTTCGGTGAACTGGTGAAGGCATGTGCTGAGCCTTGAGGAATGTCTCCCAAGTCTCTTTCCTTTTTTAAATTTTTAATTGTTATTATCAAGGCGATGTACAGAGGGGTTACCTTTGCATAAGTCAGGTAAAGAGTACATTTCCCTCAGTTTCTCCCAGTCCAAGTTCCTTTCAACACTCATGGGTTTGTTCTCTGAAATTGCCCCCCACTGAGGTTCAGCATAAATGCCCACTCTTCCCCGTAGCTCTCTCTGATTCTGTCAGTTGGGCCGTTCTCCTCTTCTTTTTGAGCTGGAGAATTAATAATGGGTACCTCATCCATTTCTCTCTTCCACTAGCCTCTGTGATTAGTCCTGTAGACACTTCCAGAGAAGGGCAACTCACTGCCTTCTGGGCCAGCCTCAGTGCTGGACACCTCTGGAATCCTGTGCTTAACCAATGTCTGCCATTCAGGGTGTACCTGCTCCGGCACCCTCCTGGAAGGAGAATTAGAGCGGAGCTGAGATCTGTACCTTGCTCTGCCCTTTGGAGATACCAGGCTCAGGGTTCCAGGTCCCTGCTACCAGCTCACATAGAAGGAAAGCTTTTTTGAGATCCACCCAACATTGCCCAAGCCAAGGGTTCTAACCTAGGCCATGCGGGGCCTTGCCCACTGGATAGCAGAGAAAAGCTCTGGCAGTGACCTCTCAGCAGTAGGCACTGTGAAAGTCAGAGTGACTTTCATTCTGCTTCCTTACTGCCATTTCATCAAGATGTCAACAATGTCATGGCCAGGTCTAGCGCTTTAAGAACTGACTGCTCTGATGTGGTTCAGAGGAGCTCTACAGGGCTTCACTCCCGCCTCCCCCAGTGTCAGGTCAGCATGTGTCTGGCCCAGACCCAGAGAAGGGAAGTGGCTGGCCCCAGACCCAGAGAAGGGAGGTGGCTAGCCCTGTGCATAGAGCGAATCAAGACAGCAGCCCGGGAGCCTGTCCCTTTGGCCCCTGCTATGTTGCTGCTCTACCAGAGTCCTCCTGCCCCAACTCCTAGAGCTACGTTTTAAAATTCTCACAATGGTATTGTTTGAACACCCTGTCTCCAAGAATTTCAACACTCAGAAGTATGACATATAAAAAGCGAAAGCTTCCTCCAACCCCATCTCCAATCTCATTTCCAGAAATGAGTGCTGTTCACTAAGGAGTGACAATTCTTCCAGACTTTGATCTATGCCTGGAAGGGCAGATTGTCATGTATTCCTCCAGAGAACATACTGCTCATATGTCACTTCCTTTGCTCCCATGTATCTCTTTCCATGACAACATGGAAAGGCTGAATTTGTTTTGACAGCTGTTAAAATCTCACTGCCAGGGTGAGATTATTTTACAATGCAAGCTCCCTCTGCCTTTGCTGCTGGGCATTGAACCTGTTACAGTCTTTAAAAAATCAAGCTGGCGGGGCTGGGGATATGGCCTAGTGGCAAGAGTGCTTGCCTCATATACATGAGGCCCTGGGTTCAATTCCCCAGCACCACATATATAGAAAATGGCCAGAAGTGGCGCTGTGGCTCAAGTGGCAGAGTGCTAGCCTTGAGCAAAAAGAAGCCAGGGACGGTGCTCAGGCCCTGAGTCCAAGCCCCAGGACTAGCAAAAAAAAAAAAAAAAAAAAAAATCAAGCTGGCCACTGGTGGCTCACACCTACAATCCTAGCAACCCAAGAGGATGAGATCTGAGGATGACAGTTTGAAGCCAGCCAGGGAAGGGAGTTTCATGAGCCTCCAATTAATCACCAAAAAAGCTGGAAGTAGAGCTGTGGCTCAAGAGGTAGAGTGAACAAGCTTAGAGGACAGTGCCCAGGCCATGAATTCAAGCCCTACTATTGGCACACACAAACAGTTTTGGAGTGGTCTAGGAATGTAGCTTAGCGGTAGAGTGTTTGCCTAGCATGCATGAAGCCCTGGGTTCGATTCCTCAGTACCACATAAACAGAAAAAGGCGGAAGTAGCACTGTGGTTCAAGGGATAGAGTGCTAACCTTAAGCACAGAGAGACTCAGGGACAGTGCTCAGGCCCCAAGTTCAGGTCCTGGGACCGGCAATAAACAAACAAACAAACAAATAAATATATTGGAGTAAATCTCCAGAAATATCATTGCATTTGTATTCTGTGGCATTGTGCTAATACTTATGTCTGACAGAAACTCCTACAAGTGGGAGCACTAGGTGATTTCTGATTTATCTACCAAGTTACTATAAAAAGCTGTGTCAACTGACTTTGGTAGGGATGGGTGTAGTGGTATATGCTGTAATTCCAGTATTTGAGAGGAAGAGGTAGGAGGACTGGGAATTCAGAATTAGTCTGAGGTACATAATGAACTACTGTCTCAAACAACAACAACAAGAGCCAATTGAAGAGCCTACTAGCAATGTTTGAACTTGCCCTTTCTCCATTGATTGATTGGTTGGTTTTTGAGGGGGGTTCTTAAACTCATGGCCTCAAGAACTCATGTGGATTTTTCACTCACAGCAGATATTCTACCACAGTTACTGCTTCTTGTTGGTTAGTTGTAGTTTCCAGCATTTGTCTGCTTAGTCTTCTAGGCAGACTTGGCTTCTGAGTAGTTAGGCCCTTCCTTCTTAATGATATGCAGATAATGATCAAGGCCACTGGTACAGTGAAATACTCTTCCTTCCCTTCCCTTCCATTTTCATTGTCCTGCCACACTCCCTGGATGTACTCTTGATTGGGTACAATGGTCAAAGATGCTTTCTCAGGATAGAAGATGGAACCAGTGGGACTCACTGTTTTGGGCTGGGGGCATTCCTCAGAAGGGTGAGTGTTGGAGGCTTGGTCCCAGGTTGGTGGATCCAATCACTGAGAGGTGTTAGAACAGGAAGTCTCTGACCTAATCAGTGATTAGGTCAATCCACTGCTAGATTCATCATTTGTTTTTGTTTTTGTTGCCAGTCCTGTGTGTGTGTGTGTGTGTGTGTGTGTGTTTGTGTGTAAATACGTGTGTTTGTGTGTAAATACTGGGCTAAAGTTGCTCTTCTTTCAGTCATGTAAACCTTCCAAGGGCTTTTTTCTTACTCCACAGCATTGGAGATTTAGACTTTGTCCACTCAACACACACACACTTCTTTTCCCGAGGACTTCCAATTGCTTCACCAGATGGCTTTGAGAAACTGCATATGTATATTAAGATATATTCACATATATATATATATTCTGTATGTATGTATACAGTCATGTGCTGCTCAACAATGGGCATATGTACTGAGGAATCCCTTCTTAGATTTTGTCCTGGGTCCGCTGTCACTGGGTGATTTAATCTTAAAAGGCTCAGTGTCTGACTGCATATTTGATATTTTTACAGAGATTGATACACTATTTTCTGGAACTCTGACAGTGTACAGAATATCCTCTTAAACATGATTGTATCTATTTTGGTTTGAGTTTTTCCTCCATCCTTTCTGCTAGTAGGCAGAAAAGCATCCTTTTACCCCCTCAGTCTGACCTAGACAGCTGTCTGTTGTCAGCCCAGCCTTTCCTTCCCCATCACTTTGGAAATTGCATGCCTCCTTCTGTGTGGGTGCTCTACTTTCTGGATCATATATTTTCCTCTTTTTAAAAAATTACCTTTTTGTGGAAAATATATGTAACATAAAACTTACAATTTTAGGTATTTGAGGTGTGTCATTCAGTGGCATGAAACACATCCGTGATGTTATACAATCATTTTTTTTAGTGCTGGAATTTGAACTCAGGACCTCACATTTGCTAGGCGAGTCCTCTCTGAGTCATTCTTCACCCAGCCCTGCTTTTCCTTTCAGTTATTTCTCAGGTAAGGTCTTGCTTTTTGCCTATGCCAGCCTCAGACCTTGATCCTGTCACCTGAGATTGCAGTCATAGAACCACCGTATCTGGCTTATTAATTGAGATGGGGTCTTGGCAACCTTTGCCTGGGATGACCTTACGCAATGATCTTTCCAATTTCTGTCTCTTTGATGGGAGCCACTGGGCCTATCACCATTCATGTCTTTTTGTTGTGTGTCAGTTGTGGGGCTTGTACTCCGGGCCTGGGGGTTGTCCCTGAGTTTTTCTGCTCAAGGTTAGTGATCTACCTCTTTGAGCCACAGCTCCACTTCTGGTTTTCTAGTGGTTAATTGGAAACGGGAGTCTCAAAGACTTTCCTGCCTGGGTTGGCTTTGAACAGATCTCAGATTCCTGAATAGCTAGGATTACAGGTATGACCCACTAGAGCCCAGCCATAGATGTCTTATAAAAATATTTCTCCTTCTGGGTACCAGTGGCTCACACTTGTAATTCTAGCTACTCAGGAGGCTGATATCTGAGGATTGCAGTTTGAAGACAGCCCAGGCAGAAGAGTCCCTGTGAGACTCAAAAAGCCCGAAGTGGCCTGTGGCTCAAGTGGTAGAGGACTACTAGCCTTGAGCACAAAGAGGCTCAGGAACGCAGGCCCTGAGTTCAATCCTCAGGCCCCAGTGTCTCCAGTCAGGTTAAGGGGAGAAAACAGGCTCTTGGACAGCTCCCTGCCTGGCATTCTGCTAGTCAATTGACCTGGAAGAGCCACAGAGCAAAAGAACTAAGGATACTGACATGACTGAGCATGAAATTTCATCCACATTCCTACCTGATGACAGACCTTAAATTCTAACCACTCAGGTTGACATTTGCCCACCTGAAAGTCTGATGGTACTTGAAAACATCGAAGGCTCTAGTGGATTTTCACTGACCATTTACAGGATGTTGGAGATCAGGCCTTTTCCACATTGCTGTATGGGGACTCTCATTGTGATGCTTCACTGTAGGCAGCTATACTATTATCCTTTGTTTCCTGTCTCCCCCTCCCTCCTCATCCTGCGGTTTGAACATAGAGCCTTGTGCTCTTGCTTGACTTTCTTGCTCACAGCTGGTGCTCTACCACTTGAGCCATTCCTCCAGTTCATCTTCTATTTTGCTGATTAATTGGAAATGGAGTCTCACACACTTTTCTGTCCAGGCTGCCTTCGAACCATAATCTTTAGATCCCAGCCTCTTGACTAGCTAAGATTATAAGCACAGCTACTGGCACTTGACTTCTTTCCTATCTTTTCAATGGTATGAAATAGATCATCAGGACTCTACCCAACAGCAAGGTGACACTTGGGTCCCTTTCACGAATGGCAGCTCAGGTGTTCACTCCATGTTTTCTGTGTGTTTTACCTGGAAAAGAGAAACAGACTCTGGCTGTGTGTATCATCCAGTTGTCTGAATTTATTTATGTTGTTTCAATACACTGACAAATCACTCCACATTTTGCTTGTAGCTTTTTCTCCCTCAAGAGTCACTTCAGTTTAAACCAGAGAATTCTCTTAAAGATCACAAGTGTGTGTGTGTACACACACACACACACACACACACACACACACACACACTACAAGGCAAATACAAAATAGGCAACCCACCAAAGTGCATGTGAAGGAAAGTGCAAACAGGTTTCATTTTCAAACTCTGGGACCATTCTCTCTGCCTTAGATGTTAAACTGAAGTCAGTCCTGACCGAGGCCAGGGCTGGGCAGGGGCTGGGTGCAACTGCGGGCCAAAGTGTAAGTGGCTACTGGCCCTGGAGAGCAGGGCACAGGGCATGAGCAACTGCCGCCCACTCCCTCCCCTCCCGCGCTCCCAGGACAAGGTGCAACGATGCTATTTGGGGACAGAGCAGAGGTGAATGGGCCGTGGGATGGACAGAGGCAGATTTCTTTCCACATTTTTTTTAAATGATTCCGTTTCTTTCCAAAGAGTTTGATGGTAGTGCGGAAAGTGGGGAGGCCTCAAAGTCCAGATGCCTGGAGGCCCTATCTCCAAGGCCTTTGGTCCATCTGACCTTTCCCATAGGTAAGCATCACTCACCGATTCACAGGTAAGGCCACCCTGGTCCCTCTCCCTAGAAGCAGCTATGTGGTCCCATGCGCTGCCTCTGAGTTCTTGCTGCTCCCTCATCCCACAGCCAGGGAGCAGCTCAGAAACAGGCTAAGACCAAAGAGCCACTGAGTTCCACGATTTCCATTGCAACGAGGCAGCTAAGGGAAGGGAGTGCAGACTTGCTCCTCCCTGCTCTCAGCCAAGGGGCAGTGATGTCACCTCTGGAAACCCAGCCTTCCTTGTGTCTTCCCAGCAAGGCTGTGCTCAGGGTCATCCCTAAAGTCTGAAAGCAAAACCATATGCTGAGGTTCTTCGGAGGCCTGCTGGGGGCTGAATGGCTGACCCAGAGAAGCTGCTGGTCCTTGGGGGGAGAATCCCCTCGAGGGCTGTGGCAGGAAACCTATAGAGCTGCAGCTTTGCTACTTCCAAGGGAAAAGAAAATAAAGCTTTGTATTTTCACAATAGCCCTTGACAGACACAACACCGAGCCTCACATCTGCACCCTGTCCAACATGCCTGAGAGTGTTGTGTATACACACATCCACATCCACACACACATACAGACAGACACACACAGGTCACATGACTGCGAAGGGGCCTCAGGAAGGCCCCCTGGGCTCCACAGCCTGCAGGCCACCTCAGCACCTGAGGGCACAGGGGCTTTGCACTGGCTCCAGCCTTCACACGGGGCTGACTCCGCCTCGGCGCTGGCCCTCTCCACCTAGGCTGGGAGGCAGGCTTGGCAGTGGCTCAGTGGAGGTTGGGTCTACGCTTGGTTAGAGAGGCCCAAGTCCGAGAGCCCCAACAGGGACACAGCTGGCAGTGTAAGACAGATGGAGGGGCAGAAGGGCTTCAGGGACCTGGACAGTTCAGACAGAAGAGTTTGCCTTCTAGACTCCCAACTTTAAATGGTTTTTGTAAGACTCCTCAAGAGTAGTAAACATTTAAGGGCCAGATGGAATGTGACATGGCGGGGGGTTGGGGGGCTGTGCTGTGTGCTAGACAGAGTGCTACATTCTCCTGGCAAGAGGCCTGGCAGGCGGAGGGCCCTCGCCCATGGGTAACACCTTCACTGAATCCACAGCTCAGAAAGGATGCTCTCTCAGCACTTGAAATACTGGGCTGCTGGAGCTGCCCTGCTGGCCAAAGACCCCAGGTTGCCTGATATCCCCTGGGCTGCTATATGGCCTGGCCTCCTCACCAAGCATGACTTCCTCTTCTCTAGCCACAATGATGAAAAGGTATGGCACACCTCACCCTCTTGCCAGTTGTAAAACAGACTCCAGCCATCTGCTCATTCTGTTGGAACTAGGCCCTGGCACTGGCCACTTCAATGCCAAGGAGTCCTGAGCTGGGAATATTCAAGAAGCATCTTGGCTCTGAATCTCCTCCACTGATGGGCAAAAGGGAGAAAGACAGCCAGAGATGACCGCCTCCCCCCCCCCGCCCCCCAGTGGGTTCCTGATGGCACACTTCCAAGGCATATGGGAAAACCATAGCATCTGGCTGAACCACAGCTGGAGCACTGAGCAGGATGCAGGTAGCAGAGAACGGGTATAAAACCACAGGCAGAGCGGTAAATGTGTAATGTGTGTGGCTGGGGCACTTCTTGGTAGAAAGAAAGGAGAGGAGAGAAGAGTATGTAGAGATGTCAGAGGAAACAGAACCTCAGGTTACAGAACTCCTACCAGGCTTAGCCTCACTGCTAAGAAAAACAGCCTTTGGTGCCAACTGAGTCAGCTGGAGATGTGGGGTGCCTGTAATCCACCCCAGTGGTCACCCCCAGCCCAGTCTCACCCTCACTGTGCAACGGAAACAAATGAGCTCCAGGACTGACAGGAGCAAGGAGCCAGACTCCCCCCTTTCCCAGGCTCCTCTGCTCCCACACACCTTCTGGAAATGCTTAGCCCTGGTCAGATAAAGAAGGTGAGGTGTGCAGGTGGAGGAATGAGGAACTCAGGTTGGGAAGGAAGCATCAGCTGAAGAGGGAGGCCCAACAAGGAATGGAAGGAGGCCCAGCCCCAGGCCAGTCACTTTAAGGTGTCATCAGCATTTTTGAACATGAGAATGGCGTTATAGATCTTCAAGGCTGGGCCCAGCTTGACGCTCATGATCTTCACAATGTCCGCCTGTGTCAGCAAAAGGAAGGCCTCGCCGTCAATCATCTGAGGGGTTGGGAGAGGTGGGTGGAGGGCGGGGGGGGGGGGGGAAGGTGGCGAGGGTTGTGGGGACGGAGTAAAGGAAAGGCAAGAGGTGTATGGGGAGTCGGGAGGGGAGAAAGAAAATGGGAATAAAGAATGTGTTATGGTGAGGAGAAGGGAAGGAGGAGGGAGGAGAGAGGAAGAAGGGCCCGGAGAAAGGAGAAGGGAAGGAGAGAGGAGAAAAGGAAGACAGCCATGGGGATAGAGAAGGAAAGAAAAGACAGCCACTGGTTCAACTATGTTATGTGCATGCATGCTTTCTCTCTCTCTCTTCCTGCTGACCAGTCTGAGTTTCAGCATTTTTTTCTGCAATATCTGAAACCTGTTGCTGCTGCTGCCTCATTGTGGGACCCAGTACAAAATGCAAATGCAAATGCATCACCAATTTCAAGATAGGATAGCTGAGCATGAAGCCGAGTGCAGAACTCTTGTAAGTGTAGGGTCTAGGGGAATGTAGGGGCTACAGGCCCCTTTAAAGCCAGGCTTGCCCAGATTCTAAGCTGTTTCATCTACCTCACAGGTTTCCCAGAACTCACTATATTTGTGTAATGACCTCTGAGTCAGTAAGTGTGATTAACATCTTTGAAACAAAGCAGAAACAAAACAAATGAACATAAAACAACAACAAAATCCTGCTACTGTGGTTCTCACAACATGGCCAATGAAACCTTTGGTCCTTCGTGCTGCTAATAGAAGGATTGGCATACGCTGTGTGTACTCCAAGGTGGTGCAGTACAAGGTTACCCACCACCCATCAGAAAGAGAGAAAGAGACAGAGAGAGAGAGAGAGGTGCAGAGAGAGAGAGAGGTGCAGAGAGAGAAAGAGAGGTGCAGAGAGAGAGAGAGAGGTACAGAGACAAAGACACAGAGACAGAGAGAGACAGAGTCAAAGAGACAGAGAAAGATCAGAACCTGAATCTAAGCGAGGCTTTAGTCCAAGCTTCTATTTTACAGGAAATATAGACAATTAGAAATGTAAGGTCAATGACATCACATGGAACCAAGACAAATTCAGAAGTGTACATTCTGTGAGACTTTTTAAAATGTCACACACACACACACACACACACACACACACAAACATAGACACAAATGAGAGGGGCTATGCTAGAATAGAAGCTATCTAAGTCAGGTGCCAATGCCTCATGCCTGTAATCCTAGCTACTCAGGAGGCTGTGATCTGAGAGACTCTTATCTCCAATTATCCAGCAAAAAGCCAGAAGCGGAGGTGTGGTTCAAGTGGTAGAGTGCCAGCCTTAAGTGAAAAAGCTAAGCAAGAATGCAAAGCCCTGAGTTCAAGCCCCAGTACTTTGACATGCACACAAAAAAGCAAGTATTTTAGGAGATATAGCAACCAAAATCAGTTATGGGGGCCTTATTTGCATCCTGGAAAAAAATCTGCCCCCCCCCCCCAAAATGGTGTGGCAACTGGGAAATTTAAATAAACCTGGGTATGGTATGATAGCCAGGAGCTACTTTTGGTGTGTCAATGGGAGAGAGATATTGTGGTTATATGGAGAAAACCTTTGGTTTCAGAGATGCAAACTAGGGTACTCAGGGGTGCAATATCTTGATGGCTGTAATTTACTTTAAATTGCTTCATCCTAAACCAGCAACTATGGTGAAGCAGCTATGTGAAATGCTGCTAATCATTTAGGGCTTACACCCTAGAGTAGAGGCAGGGATGGAAGAAGCTAGTTGTAGAGATAGAAAGAGTGGGAGGGGGAGGCTGAGCAGGCTACAGACGTGGGGAAAGGAGAATATTCACATGTCCATGAACAGGAACACTGTGCGTATTCATAATTTGGCTAAATCTTAGTAATTACAAACTACAAATACAGATTGAAACACATAAAGATCTCAAAAACATTACATTGAGCAAAAGGCATATGCAGTCTGACTTCATATATATGACTTCAGAAACAGGCAGAGCTAATCTGTAGTGCTAAAATGACAACAGTAGTTGCCCTTTGGGGTCGGGGCTGATGAAGAGAGCCTGAAAAAGATCTTTCTGGGGCCAGGAGTTTGGCCTAGTGGCAGAGTGCTTGCCTAACGTGCATGAAGCCCTGGGTTTGATTCCTCCACACCACATACACAGAAAAAGCCGGAAGTAGCACTGTGGCTCAAGTGGAGGAGTGCTAGTCTTGAGCAAAAAGAACTCAAGGACAGTGCCCAGGCCCTGAGTTCAAGCCCCAGGACTAGCAAAAAAATCTTTCTTGTATGATGGAAATAAGTGTGGGGCTCAAGTGCACATTGGATAAAATATATGGGGGTAGGTAGACTTTAAGATAAGTGCATCACACTTTGCATTTCATCTCAATGAAAAACTAGGTTGGGTTAGAAATGTGGCTCAGTGGTAGAGTGATGGCCTAGAGTACATAAAGCCCTGGGTTCAATTCCTCAGTACCACATAACCAGAAAAACCAGAAGTGGTGCTGTGGCTCAAGTGGTAGAGTGCTAGCCTGGAACAAAAGAAGCTCAAGGACAATGCCCAGGCCCTGAGTTCAAGCCCCAGGACTGGCAAACAACAACAACAATAACAAAACATCTAGGCAGAAGGAGTGACACTGATCAAGATGCATTGTTTACAAACTGATTGGCTGAATTGAAATCCTTTTGTACCACTATTTAAAGACAACCTTAAAAAAAACAACATCTGGGGGTAGAAGGTAGACTCAGTTGGTAAAGCATGGGCTCAGCACGCATGAGGTCCTGAATTTAACCTCTTTGAGGTTAAACACAACAACCAAAGAAAACATAAAACCTAAAACAACCTGTGCAGGCCAGAAGCTATTCAATGTGCTCCATGTTGGTCAGAACTCACTGGAAAGAGGAGAGTAGCTGGGGGGCACATGCATGAAGATAGGATTGGCAGGACAGGGCCAAGGGGAGCCCCCTAAAATGGGGAAGAATCAGGCTGTGCTAGTCCTGGAGGAAGAGGAGCTGTCCACTGCAGGCTGGATGGCTTGGGCAGCAAAGCACACATTCCTTGGGAGGAAGGATGCATATATTCTTTTTTGGGGGAAAAACTCCCTTAAAAAGAACCTCAAAGATCTTTCCTAGCCTCGGACTACAAATTAAGAGAGTTCTGAGAAAGCTCTTTATTTATAAGAGTGAACTATGCACCAAAAGTCACAACCAACACTTACAGAGCCTCTCCCTCCCCGACTCAGGCTTTCTGCTATAGTAACAGGATTGGTGTATGACTAAATAATATTGCTGTATATGTACACACACACCAGTGACATGGCATCTAATTATACTATATGTCCTGGCAGAATGACTCCTTCCTCATTTCCAGCACTCACTGTGGCCTTGCCCTGTGGAAACTTCACTCTGTCTCTGTTATACAGAGATGCAGGCTCAGAGGTAAATCGAGAGAGCTGGGACTCTCCTATAGACTGTCTCCAGGGCTGCCATTCTTTTACCTACAGCTCACTGCTTCTCCATCTCTGCTAATCTCTTGGATCTTGATTTTAGTATGTGTGATGACCCTTGCAGTAAACACTAATACCGGTGCCATTCAAAAAGAGTCTTTGTTTTGAGGAGTGTAGTTCAATGGGAATACACCCAATTAACCTGTGTAGAGCTTCGGGTTCCATCCCCAACACCCCAAATCCTCAAATCCTTCAACTCACTGCCAGTGGTGAAGTTACATTTGAAAACAAGACTGGGCAGAGAGCAGAGAGTGAATGGAATCTTCTTGTCCCTGGGCAGTTTTCCCTCCTGAAGATGATCTGAACACAGGGTGACACACCCCCCCCCAACTGGGCCACCATCCATACCAGGTTCTTCCCAGACATGTGGGTCCCTATGACTAGTCTTGGCCGTGTGGGTAACAGAGACTCCTTAGCATGCATGAAGCCCTGGGTTCCATTTTCTGGCCAGAGGAGTGCTGATGAGGGCACCTACTTCCTGCTGCCTCAAGGACACAGTGACCTTGTCTCTGTCCCCCGTCTGCACTTGCACCTTACCTCATCCTTGAAGAGGCGTGCTTGGTCCTCACAACCTGTCAGGGTCTGAACGAAGCCAAAGACCTTGGAAAGCAGAGAAGCTGTGTTGACAGGGGAATGGACTAGGACTGCAGGGGAGGGCTGGCCTTGGTAGACCTGGGGCTTCGCAGCTGGGTCCGTGTTGCTTGTTCTCATCAGCCCCAGAGGATTCCTCGCGTCTCCATGCTGGTGTGTGTGTGTGTGTGTGTGTGTATGGCGGGGGGTGGGGTGGGGAAGGCCCCTTACTCCTGAGGTCTGGGGCTAAAGCCCAAATCTTCTACTGGATCGCTAGCCAGGGTGGCAGCATGGTCCCTGGCCATCTACCGTGTGTGGCCGTGTGGGACAGCAGCTCTGTTGGCCACACTGGGTAGCTAGAGGGAGGGATGGTGGAAAGGATGGATGCCGACAGGAGTGGCATGAGGCTCCACCCAGGACTTGCCTCACCAAACGTAGTGAGGAAGAGAGGAAGAGGCTGAGGCGGGGGTGTCTCACCTCCTCGATGGTCCACTTGGAGACAGTGGAGGCCGAGATGCCCGCCACTCCCGGCAGGAGTTTGCAGTGCTGCTCCCAGCACAAAGAGAGTGAGCGGTCAGGGTGGGTGGACAAGGCCGACATGAAGAAGGACTGGTGTACCACATCAGGAGGGAGGGCTGTGAAGCAAAGGAGGGGGCTGGAGGGGCCGATGTCAAAGACCACTCACATCCAGGCCACCTGAGAGGCTGACGGGCTCAGATGACGGGCCCTGGGCCCCTCTGGAGGGCCTGCAGAGCCAAGAGACTGACCAGCATCACTTGCTCCGGTCAAGGGAGCTGCTCACTTACAGATGCTCTGACTGGCTGGGTGATTCTCAGCTCATCCGTCTGGGATGCAGCCTCCCTGCCTCTAGCCCTGAAGAGGGTGTCACTGAAGATACTGCTCTCGATGCCTGCCATCAGCTTGGTCCCTGCCTTCCCTCCCTCAAACACCCTTGGCTGTCATAGGTGTGTTCCATTGGCTCTTTTTTCCTAAGTCCTTTGGGTCCTGATCGGCTTTCTCAGAGCTGGCCCCAGAGCCCTGGCTGGCTCCCCAGACCCACTTCCTGCTCTGCTCGGGAATCCTGGCCCTGCAGATCTGGTGCTGCTCTGCCTGGCCTTTTTCTTTGGCAGGCCTAGCACTCACCCCCTAGGGCTCAACTCACCCTGGCTGTTCTAGCCTCAGGCCATCCTGGGGTTTGAACTCAGATCCTTGCACTTGCTAGGCAGGCTCATTACCACCTGAGCCACATCTCCAGCCCTGAAAGCTGCTTTCTTACTGGCTTCATGCTAATTCCTGATGTTCGTGCATGCAGTACCTCTGTGGCCCCCTCTCCTCTGTGGCCTCTGCTGCTCATCTCACTGTGCCACCCTCTCCCTAAGCCTCTCACCGGACTCTTGTTCCTTTGCCCCAAGCCCCACCAACAGGCTTCTGGGGCCCTCTTCCCTGCTGCCCTCTGCTGGCCAACGCAAACTCAAGCACTACCCCCAGCCCCTAGCTTCCTAATCATTATTAACCAGTTGCTGCTTCCCCTAACTATCCCACCCCCCTCTCCTGACCCAATGGGGCATATCCAGATTTCCCCCAAGATCCACTAGCGTGTCATCCACCTGGCTATGGTCTGGCTCTTGCACACTGAGTTTGGACCTCTTTGCGCCTTGGAGAAGGTCAGGATGACCACAGTCAGTTCACTGAAAGCTTCCCTGATCTTTCTTCTCAGAGCATAGCCAGGCTTTCACAGGCAGTCATGGTGCCTTAAAACAGCTCCAATAACTCAAGCAACCAACCCTCTGTGAGGTCTTAACCACGGGCAGCCAAGTCCTCTGCCATCAGGGGCCCACCTCATGGGACAGTCACACCTCAAGCCTGCACAGAGGAGTTGAATGAGGCATCTCCTCCAGAAGGGTGGATGGTAACCAATATCCCTTCTGGGCCAAGGGGAAACTCTGCAGAGGTCACTCTGTCCTTGAAGTGTAGCTGTGCCTTCGTGAGTGCTTCCTCCTTTGAACACAGTCTCAGATGCTTTCTAGAAAGATGGAGTTCCTAAGAACTCTACACAGTTGGTTAGAGGGCGCCCTCTGGAGGTCAGATTTCAGTTCTGCAATGGGAGCTGACTAGGTATACAATGGTGAGCAGAAGTGGGGTCCACTAGCATCTGATTCGAGGCCAGCCAAGACCTCATCACGCAGGTCTGAGGCTGCAGGAAGAGCCCCTGTCTCCACCAAGAAAAAACAGTATGAAGCAGCAGCAGCAGCAGCACCAGCAGCAGCAGCAGCAGCAGGAGGGAGTCAGGTGAGAGACTCAGCAGTAATTCTACCTATAGGTGGTGTGCTGGACACCTAGACCATCCCATTCAGACCTCCCACCACACTGCGAGATAAGAACTATCATCATCTGCATCTGACGAGTGAAGGGTGCTGAGGCTCAGGAAGACTGAATATATCTAAGACAGACTGTATAAGCCCACAGCCACTAGGCAGCCTCGGCAAGCCAACGAGCGAGGTATACAAACACCAATCCTGTGTGCTCTGTGCCCACTTGTGGGGGGGAAAAGAGGACCTACACTTACTCTGGAAATCTTCCTGGGGAATCTTGCGGTACTTTGGAGGCCGTCCGATCCTACAGAGAAAGGAACCAGGCCCACAGCAGGGACTCAGTGGCTGGTGGGCGAGGACGGGAGGCCCCGCACCCAGAAAGCCCAGGCCCTGATTCCCTGGCCTCCGCACCGGCCATGATGGCGAGGCTTCTTCCTAGGGGACAAGCTTGGGAGGTTCCTCTTCCGGGCCGAGGCCTCTGAGTCAGACAGATCCGCTTTCAGCCTGCTCTGGTTCCTCTCGGCCAGCGGGCAGCCCGAGAGGCAATGGTGAGCTGTGAACTTGCCCGTGACGTGACCAGAGCCATCACAGCCAGGAGTCGGACACTTCCTGGGGAAGAAAGTCGAGTGCACCGTATGAACTCAGCTCTAGAGGGGGCATCACCACTCACCACCCTGAGGGCCCAGGTGGGCTCCATTTGTTCCCACGGAGCCCTCCCCAGCTCTGGCCCTTGTGAGAAGGTCTTAGTGAACTGTGGGGGTCATCCCTGAACCATGCCTGAGGGTCTCTGCACTCACCGCTGGTGGAAGTTGTACTTGGAGGTCCTGGGGTGTGGCGGGCTCCTGTAGCTGAGGGGGGAGCAGTCCCCAGGGGAAGCAGAGTTGGGATCTCTGGGTCCTGGAGGGGTAGGGAGAGGCGTTGGCACAGGGTCCTAGAGGCCGGGACATGACCTCTGGAAGGTAGGAGGTCAGCTCTAGTAGGAACTAGTTCTCAGAGACAGGGATCTGAGCCAGGCTGGGCCACCATTTGCCATAGGACATCTGTTTGACTTGGGGAAAGAAAACTGTGACCTGCAGCTATGCCCCTCAGTCTCTGGGCCTAATTCTTGCTTAGTGTAGCAGGTAGTCCTGGACAGGGAAATCCGGATCGTGGAGCTACAAGAAGGGAGGGTTGTCAGGGGTTGGTGGGAGGGGAGAAGACGGAGTCCTGGGGGTACCCACGGAGAGGAGGCTCTAGAGGATGTCCTGTCTTGGAGCACCAGCCTGCGGGGTGGATGTCTGGATGGTCAGCATCGATCCAGAAGTCATAGTTGTGATTCCAGCCATCAAAGTGGAGCTGAAGAAGAAAGGTGCTCGAAGGTCAGACATTTCTCTGGCAGCCCAGCTCAGCTGGGAGGCCCTCTAGGCTGCAGGAGCCTCTCCCCTTCCTTGGGACTTGTGAAAATCCCAAAGGCCAATTCCACTATCAATGGTGTTGGCCCACTTTTCCAAGAACTTCAGTTTATAAATTATAGTAGCAACTCTAATTAATCTCTGGATAGGATTAAGACTTATTAGGCCCATCTTACAGATAAGAAGAATAAGTCTCAGAGAGGCCCACAAAGATCACTGATGAGGAGAGAATGGCTCATGCCATGCACTTTTACCAGTCGATAGAATGTCTGCTCCCCTACCCTGGGGTCCCAGAACCACCTTTATCCGATGGTCCTCCACATCTTCCACACTGGCCACTCGAATCAGGGATGGGTTTCTGCGGTCTACTGCCTCCAGCTTCATGTTCACCAGGAAGTTGTGAGGGGGTCGCTGCAAGGGGACAGTTGCTTTCATGCCAAGGCCCAGCTCAGGAGAGCTGAGAAGGGAGTCCTGTTACTAGGCCCTCTAGGCTGCCAGAGAAATCCGTAGCCCAACCACTGGGGGTGGGGGGGGTGGGGGGGCAAGAACCCCATCCTGGTGGCTGAGAGTTCCATTGCTTTCTGAGCTCAGCTCCAAGGCGTGCATCACACTCACCACTTTGAAGGCCCAGTGGGCACAGCAGAAGTCCCAGTTTCTTCTAGATACTTCTCCCAGCAGAAGCTATCAGGGTCTGGGTAGTCTGGAGAAGAAGGTGAGAGCTGTGGCCAACCACCCAGGTGACCAGGGAAATTCTTTGCCCCTAGGCAGGAATATGAACATGGAAGGGGCAGAGACTCCCCTACTGAGGGATTGGGTCCTGGTGAGAATCAAAGCATGCAGTGCCCTAAGAGCTCACAGGTCTGTCTGGGAACCACAGCTCCTGTCACCTGTGCCCTTCCGCTCCCTTTCAGTCCCATCTCAACCGCTATTGCACTGGGGCTAAAGACCCTCCAGGGAGCTTCACTTACTTTGCTTTAGCCCCTATGTCTGCTGAGGTAGGTCACCTAAGTTTCTCCCCTTAAGTCTAACCATGGTCAGGGGTTGACAGGATAGTCCAAAAATAAAAATAAATCAAAGGGTGGGGTGCAGGTGGCTCAAACCTATAGCCCTAGCTACTAAGGAGGCTGAGCTCTGAGGATCAGGGTTCAAAGTCAGTCTCGGTAGGGCATGTGGCTCTTATTTCCAATTTAACTTCCAAAGAGCAGGAAGTGGCACTGTGGCTAAAGTGGTGGCCTTGAGCAAAAAATAAAACAAAACAAGAAAACCATGAAGGACAGCACCCAGGCCCTGAGTTCAAGTCTAAGGATCATCTCTCTCTGTCTCTGTCTGTCTGTCTGTCTCTCACACACACACACACACACACACACACACACACACACAGATTCTCAACAACTTGGCCAAGAACCTGAGGCTCCAGGCCCTATTTATCCCTTCATTCTGACCCTAAAGAGGCTCTTAACAAGGTGCTGGAGAAGGGCAGGGGGGTGGGGAGGTGGGCTGCAGGGTCACCTTGTGGAGGGGTGAGGGGCTTCCCTTGCTTCTGGCACCAGCCCACTGGGTGGATGTAGGGACTAGTGGGATCACACCTGAAACCCAAGAACGCATCACTGGTCACTGTCCAAGAGAAACACAGAGGGCTCGTCAGCCACACCGTGTTGTTTCAGGCAGCCGACAAGGGTCAGAGAACTGCCACATTATCCCTAATATCGAAGGGACAGTTGTGGTGAACATGTAATGCTGAGCTGTGTGGCTTATGAACACAGCTCAAATCCCCAGGACAGGTCGTAAACCCCAGCCAGAGTCTGAATGTCATGAGTGGACTGACTGGGGCCCGCTGGTACCTGAGCTATGAGAGGGGTTGTGCCCCTGCCCCCCCCCCCCCCCGCCGATCAAGTCTTGATCCCCCACTACCAGTAGTCATAAGTATCGTCCCAGTTGTCAAAGTGCACCAGGAAGCGGCTGTCCACCACGTCGGTCACACTGGCCACGCAGACGAGGGATGGATTCATGCGGTCAACAGCCTCCAGCTTCATGCCCACCTGGAAGCCCAGAGGTGGGGGACTCTAGGGGTAAGAAGAGGGCTGCCATAGCCAGGCCATGTCTAGCCCAGAGCCAGCCCAGAGCTGAACATGGGAGCATGTTATATAGGAGGCCTGCCTGGGGAAGGCAGGAGCCTTGAAAAAAGAGCAAGAAAGGAAGAAGTAGGCTGCGAATAAGGGTTCTTCCAGGGCAGAATCACCAGCCAAGTCTAGGCCCAGCAGGGACTTCTGGTGCTTTTACCCAAGGAATCTGGCAGGCTGAGGACAAGTCTCCTACTGGAACAAGCCTGGCCTGGCTTGGCCTAAGACAGGCAGTTGGGAAGGGAGCACTAATGAGTTCTTTCCTTAAAGGGAGCAGGGAGTAGAGAGGGAACAAGTAGTAAGTGGGCATCTGCCATATTCCAGGCAGAAGACCTCCGCCATATTCCAACAGACATTACCTCTTGACATGTTTACCATGATTCGACAGGATAAATAGTATTATTCTCATTTTACAAGTTAAATAGTTTGACTCAGAACACAATGCTAGTTAGTGGCAGGGTGAGGATTTAAACCCTGTCCAGGCACAGGTGGCTCACACCTGTAAGCCTTGCTACTCAGGAAGCTAAGATCTGAGGATCACAGTTTGAAGTCACTCTGGGAAGAAAAATCCCTAAGAGTCCAACCAACCAGCAAAAAGATGGAGAGACAGAGCTGTGGCTCTAGTGATGGAAGTCTAGCCTTGAGGGAAAAAACTAAGGGGCATTGTTCAGGCCCTGAGTTCAAGCCCTAGTACCAGCTCCCACCACCACCACCCCCCCCCCCCAAAAAAAGAGAGGTAAATAGTTCAACTTAAAAGTCTGTGCTGCCTGTCACAGAAACAGGAGGGACCTTGCCAGTCACCTGTGAATTTGCAAGAACGGGCTCTGGGGTTGGACTAGGGTAGAGGAATAACACTGTCTGAACAGCATGATGGCGCAAGGGGACCTTGAACCTTCATTATGTTAAGTGTGTGTGTGTGTGAGAGAGAGAGAGGGAGAGAGTGCACATGCATGTGTTTGTGGTGCTGGGGATTCAACACAGAGCCTCATGCATGTTGAGCAGACAACTCTATCAGCTCCCATAGGGATATTTTCAATAAGAACTCCTATATCTTTTGTATCCTTTGCTTGGGATTGCATGTGAGACACTTTGACTGTTAAAGCTGCCAGCTGCCTTTGAAGGGATTAAAAGGCTGTTAGGAATAAACGGGAGCCTCAATGTCAGCAGAAAAGAAGTTTGTGGAATAGATTTGGACCTTAAACAAAAGGACTGAAGAAGGCAAAGAAGAAATGAGTGATATGTGAGTGCCCAGGCCGAGGCCTCTGGGCTTGGAGGGAGAATCCTGCAGTCGGGAAGGGCTTATGGTTTGAGCGTGTTCTCCAACAGCTCCTGGGCTGGAGGCGGGATACTCAGTGAGATGGTGTTGAGAAGCAGTGTCTAGCAGGAGAGAATTAGGTTGGGGTGGGAGTGGGAATCACACCTTGGAAGATATTAATGTAGTTCTTGAAGAACCTTGGTTAGTTCCATTGAGAGAGAATCTTCATTTGAAAAATTCACCAGTAATCCCAGAATCCCTCTGACTTCCAAACTCACCCTTCAGATCTCTGATCTCTTCTGTGGGCATTCCCACCTCTGAGGTACCATTGGCCTCTAGAACCATGAGCTATACACAAACCTCCTTCATTGACACGTGATCTAGTCTTGAGTAATTTGTTATAGCAACAGAAAATGAGGCAGGACAGGGTGGGTAGAGGGAACTGGGACAAACTAGCCCCAAACCTTCCCTCTCGGGGAGCTGACCCTTGGCCCTGTCCAGCTGCTCCACTAGTACGTGACAGACCAGTAAGCTGACAGCACCAGAAGATGAGCTCTCTTCTGATGAGTCAGATCCCCTGGGCTGGCTGCGGTGACTCTGGCCCAGGGGGCTGGGGGGTGACGTCCACTCTCGCTCAGGGTCACTCACATGGCTCTGGCTCACAAACAGGTGCTTGGGGGCGGCCTGAGCTCTTGTGCTGCGTAGGTACTGGCTCCAGCTGAACTCTTCCTCCTTGTAACCTAGGCCCCTCGGGGGGGAATGACAGAGCGCTGTGAAGAGGCTAGGCTGTTTTGAGGGGACCCCCACAGTGAAGCAGCAGAACTGGGCAGGCCTGAGGATCCCCACAACCCTTAGGGATCCCCTTGCCAGAGCAGGGAAGAAGCAGAGTGAGCACTTAAAGGGCTTCTGCCTTGGCTCCAGGGTAGGGTAGTCCTATGAGCATATGATGGAGAGGCTGGCAGGGTTGGCGATCATGGGAGCTGACAGGGATGGAGAGAGGATTTGAGGAACTCACTGCCCCCAGGACCAACTTAGGCAGGCCTTACCTTTGGGAGGTTGCAGCTTGTGCCCAGTCTTCTCAAACCAGCCAGCAGGATGAATGTCGGGGGAGTTGGCATTGACCCAGAAGTCATGGCACTCAGAATACCCATCGAAGTGTAGTCGGAGGCGGTAGCCACAGACCTAGCCCCATGAAGGAATCACAGTGACCCCAGTGCCAGTGGGTGACTGGGCCCCTGACCCTCACCACTCCTGGCCTAGCCTGTGGGCTTGGGGCTTCGATGCTGACAAGATCCCAGCCCTACCTCCCTTCTCCTTCCCCTTCCCTCTGCTTACCTTTTTTCCTGCCCACTCTCCTTCTATCCACTCTCCTCTCCTCCCCCTGCCATCTTGGACTCTATCCCAAGCTTCTCACTCATCTTACAGCCAGGCCAGTTCATGTCCTCATGAGCCCCGAGTGCTGGCGGCAGAACAGATTGACTCTTGGGCCTCCTGCCCTCCTGTGCCCCGGATGGGACTTGGAAGGGGTCACAGGCTCGAGACTGCTCAAGGGTCTTGGTGGCCTTTCCTTCTGCTACCTCCTCCACTGCTCCCCACTCAGACACTCCACTCTGGGTCCCCTCAGCATGGTGGGGGCTGGCTCCAGATGAGTTCCACTGCTCAGTTCAGTTCAGCTCTCTAGTGTTGATTTATGACTAAATCCACAACCTTTGCCCACTTTGTGGCTTACTGCTTCTCTCTCTCTCTCTCTCTCTCTCTCTCTCTCTCTCTCTCTCTCTCTCTCTCTCTCTCTCTCTCTCTCTCTCTCTCTCTCTCTCTCTCTTCTCTCTCTCTCTTTTGGCCGGTCTCAGGGCTTGAACTCAGGGCCTGTGCCCTGCCTCTGAGCTTCTTTTGCTCAAGGCTAGCATGCTACCTCTTGAGCCACAGCACCACTTCTGGCTTTTTCTGTTCACATGGTACTGAGGAATGGAACCCAGGGATTCCTGCATGGTAGGCAAGCATTCTACTGCTAAGCCACACCCCCAGCCCTGCTGCTTCTCTTCTTAACAGTAGTGGCCATTGGACGCAGGTTCTGGCACTTGACATTCATGTGTTACGCTCCAGTCCTGGCGGTGCCTGAGGCTCCTGTGCATTCACAGCTCCCTTCGGGGCTGCCTTCCTTCCTCTGCTCTGTGCTGCTGCTGCCTCCTTGGGTCGAATGAAGCACTTCTCTCAGCCACGCCTTGGCATGTCACTACCATGGAACCAGTTTGACTCCCCCTAGGGAATCTGTCCACAAGTTCCTCAAGAATGGACTGTAATATTTCATCTGTAGCACACCCTGTAGTATTTCATCTGGTTTAAACTCTTTCCTCTGCATGACAACTTCATCCCCTGAAAGACTGGGTTCCCCATGCCCCCCCCCCTGCCCACCCTTGTGCTACACCGAGGCCCTGCTCACCTCGGCCACTGTGAGGATGAAGTACATGGATGGGTGCTGAGGGTCAATGCCTTCCAGCTTCATGCCCAGCTTGAAGCCGTTCTTGTTGTGAGTGACCGCCTGGGACTGTCAACGCACAGAGTGGAGAGCACCCAGCTTCCATCCAGCCTTATCCTTGCCTGGCAAGCTTGGGGTGAAGGAGCTGCCTTTAGGCCCCACCCGCCTGGCATTCCTGAATGAGGCATCTTGTCTGTGGAATCGGCCATGCAGGGATCCAGAAAGGAACAGAAGAGCGGAGGGGCAGGACTGGACTTAAAAGCACGCTCTGGCACAGCACACAGAAAGCTTAGCAATGTGGCTGAGTAGAGGCACCAGAATAAAAAACCTGCATGCCCAGCAACTGGGTGAGTGTGGGTGTCATTTCCCTGTTTCTTTTCATCCTGGCAGCCCCTGATGGTGTCCCAGGCACCTAACAGCCTCTCCCCTGTCCATTCTGCCCATCAGACAGAGAACACCAGAAGGCCTGAGTCTGGAGGTGGTCCTTGGGCCAGGAGGACAGGCTCTCCCTCCATGGGAATTGCTCAACTCACGTCCTGGAAGAGGTTGACGGGGGCAGTGACGGCCTTCTGCTCCTCCAAGTAGGACTCCCATGACCAGCCCTCCTTCTTCTCACCTGACACTGAGGAGACAGAGGAGAGACACACAGGATGACTCCGGGGCTGCCCCTGCCCAGGCTGGCTTTGAACAGTGGTCCTCAGATCTCAGCCTCCTTGGGAGCTAGGACTATAGGCCTCTGCCATTAGTGCTTGGATCTTCATTTTTTTTCCCCTAATAACTTTCCTATCACTTTTACCATGGTTAGGACACATTAAAAAAATGAATAGTAAGAAGATGAATAACTCAATTATGTTTTTCGAAGGTAACTTTGAGAGAATGGGGGTGTGGCTCAGGGGTAGAGCATGTGCCTAGCATGTGTGAGGCGATGGGTTTGTCCCAGCACTGTGAAAAATGAAGAATAATATATAAAAATCACTGTCAGGAAGCAGAACAGGAATCTCTGAAGCCGAAAAGGCTGTGACAAGAGATACGTTGATCCTAGGGAATGCCACTACAGACATTCGATCTAGATGTGGACAGAGACACCACGTGACAACGGTGCATGACATCTACCTGTTGAGATGATTAGAACAGCTATTAATAACTAAATAAGTTGTAAAGAGTTTTTGATAGCATGTCAGAAAATGATTTTTCACCCAAAAGGGTAGCTGAAAAGATGAAGGAGCTATTTGAGAGAGAAGGCCTGAATTATACATGAGCTACACATTACTAAGTCTTAAACAAACCATTAGAACACTCCAGTGATTCTAGATGTGTCAGATAAACATCTTCAGACACAATATAAATTTCTACCTACTAACATAGTTTGCTTCCAGAAAGAAAAAAAGAGAGGAAAAAAGAAAGGAAGGAAGAGAAAAAGAAAGGAAGAAAAGGGATAGAGGGGGAAACACTGAGAAACCAGTGTCACACTAATGTTCATAGTTGAGATAGTGAGCAGTATAATTTTGGGCTGACAGTGTAGCTTAGTAGTAGAGTGTTTGCCTGGCATATATGAAGTCCTGGGTTCAATTCCTAGTACTAAAAGAAAACCAGGGGCTGGGAATATGGCCTAGTGGCAAGAGTGCTTACCTTGTACACATGAAGCCCTGGGTTCGATTCCTCAGCACCGCATATATAGGAAACAACCAGAAGTGGCTCTATAGCTCAAGTGGTAGAGTGCTAGCCTTGAGCAAAGAGAAGCCAGGGACAGTGCTCAGGTCCTGAGTCCAAGGACCAGGACTGGCAATAAATAAATAAATAAATAAATAAATAAAACAAACCAAAACACTGTACAAGCTAACACAGCAAAGCTATAATAACATTGATTTATACATTTGTTTTTGGAAATTAAGATAGAGTAGTTGGGCCACAGTAGAAAGACAAATCTCTTTTCTCACTGTGTAAGTCTGTGAGGCTATAAACCAAAGAGAGATATTAGGGCTAAGTATTAAGACTCTAGAGGAACTATTTGGGTGAGACAGATATACAAATTTTATTTGGAGCCAGGCGCCAGTAGCTTATGCCTGCATCCTAGCTACTTGGGAAGCTGAGATCTGAGAATCATGGTTTGAAACCAGCTTGGGCAGGAAAGACTTTTATCTCTGATGATTTAACCACCAAAAAGCTAGAAGTAGAGTTATAGCTCAACTGGCAGAGTGCTAGCCTTGAGCAAAACAACTCAGGGACAGTGCCCAGGCCCTGAGTTCAAACCCCAAGACCGACACACACAGATGACATAATTTATTTGGCTCTGGTGGGCAGAGGTTGAAGGGAAAGTAGAACCTTGGACACAGCCCCGCTCCTCTGGCCATGACTGATCCACTGAGGCAGGATGATGATCTAAGTACTGACCTAAATTTTCTGGTTCTTTCTGAGATGGGAAAGATGACTCATGCAACTGAACTGAAGTCCAAGAGTAATTGTCAGCATACAAATCATCTATTCATCTACTTGAACAAACATTAATTGAGAACCTACTCCAAACCAAGCTCTAGGCTAAGCAGCTGGGATGCAGTGATTAATAAAACCAACTCAGTCCCTGTGTTGATGGAGTCTAAGGTCTTGAGGGAGAAAGACATTAACCAAATTGTTTTACAAGTGTGATCAATGCTACTTAGCTCTACTTGACAGTTGTTGCCTGGGAGCACTGAGGTAGTAAGATAAAAGGCCTAAGGGATGGAGCTGGCCATGAAGGTGATCTTTTTGTAGTGTTCTTAGAATCAAAAGGTCAGAATAAAGCTGGGCACTGGTGGCTCATCCTTGTAATCCTAGCTCCTCAGGAGGCTGAAGTCTGAGAATTGTGGTTCAAAGCCAGCTGGGCAGGAAAGTCCATGAGACTCTTATCTCCAATTAACCACCAGAAAATTGGAAGTGGCACTGTGGCTAAAAGTGGTAGAATACTGGCCTGGAGTGAAAAAGCTCAGAGACAGCACTCAGGCCCTGAGTTCAAGCCCCACAACTGACAAACAACAAACAAAAGGCCAGAATAGGGACCAAAATAGGAAGGTCAAATCAATGACCAGCGTGGGCTTGCCTAGACCATCACAGAAAAACAATGCCATGTGGTGCCAAAGATGCTGCTCAAGTCTTCAGATACTGAAGCCAAGACTAGGCTGGCAATAAGGCCTACTCACAATTAAATAACAAAGAATAAAGAAACACATGATATAACTGCCAAGAACATACATATACAATCCAGCAATGCTCTTACTGTCTCCTGTTCACATATCCTAACTAGTGAGCATCTATGTATGTATCAAATTTTAGCACATCCATGACCTCTCCTCCAAACTCCCACCACACACACACACACACACACACACACACACACACACACACACACCCATCATACCAGGCTGGCTGCTGCTCCATTCCTCGCTCTCTGGGGTGGTAGTAGTGGTGGCTTGTCTCTCTACCTCCTTTCCTTCTTGCTTCTCCTGTAGAAGATAAGCCTATTCTCAGCATCCTGTCCTCAGCACTTGCAGTGGAGGCCCAGCCTCTGATTCTACCCTTTCCCAGGCTCTTGGATATATGGTGATCTGCCCTAAACAGGTAGAATTCCTTCTAGGCCACCCAGTAGTAATAGCACCGGTGGGTAACTTGGGACCACAGCACAGGTTCCTATGAGCACCAACCCCCAACCTCCCAGTCACACACCCTGACAAACTCATTCCCAGGCAGGGAAACTGAGTATACAAACATCTGCTTTGTGCTGATTTTGCCTGCCTAATAGATGCTTTGTGCTGTCTATTCCCACTTCTGCAGCAAGAGGTCTATGTTTCCGAGCCTCTTGACTGTGTTCTGGGCTTCAGGAACAGAGTTTTCCACCTTTCACACACACCCACTTTGGGGCCAGTAATAGGAATGTGCCTTAACTCTGACACTAGGCTGACGTGGAAACTCCAGAAAATCAAAGATCAATTTATTTATTTCTCTTCAGTCAAGTATAGGACTTGGCCCAAGATGGAATCTAAAACCAGGATGAGTCATAATGTCTTGGACTCACCAGGTAATGGGAGCTGAGGAATGGGCTATAGCCTCCCCCTTCCCTCTCCAGGGAGGCCTTCTTCCTACCATGGAAGACTCTGACTCCTCTGATGGGCTCTGGTATTCCCTGTGCCTCCTCTTCTTCATGGGTTTGAGGAGATCAGATACATGGGTGCAGTTTGAGTTCTCCACGATGACTGACCTGAGGGAGGAGCAGCCTCAGCGAAAGCAGCACCTATCTTCCCAGCTACTCAAGAGGCAGAGATCTGAGAATCACGGCTGGTAAACCAGCCTGGGTTGGAAAGTCCATGCATCACCCTGCCTCCCTTCTAAGCCTGAGCAGGAATGGGGCTTTGAGGGCTGAAAACAGAGCAAGTAAAGCTGGCACCCCCTGCCCCTTACCGCTCCTGGAACAACTGAGGGCAGCCGTTGTTGGAAGAGCCAAGATCTGGACCGGTATCCTGAGGCTCGCACG
The DNA here is from genome assembly GCF_023159225.1 of Perognathus longimembris pacificus. NCBI lineage: Eukaryota > Metazoa > Chordata > Mammalia > Rodentia > Heteromyidae > Perognathus > Perognathus longimembris. The sequence goes on along the minus strand of NC_063166.1, from coordinate 75,341,829 downwards.
CCTGGCACCGGCAGGTGCTGTGATCCTCTGTGGAATCCCGAGGGGGCTCTTCTGGAAGGTCCTGAGGGGGGTCCCCTGTGGAGGGGGCCAACTGGGCCTCAGGGTTTCCACCACTTTGCAGCCTCACCATGGTCTCTTCTTGGTGCTGGACAGACCCTCACCCCCATCCCCAGCCTTCTCCATCAGGACCATCGGGACCACACCCCAGCCCAGGGTCCTCAGGGAAACCGAGGCCTTGCCCACCCTGCTCGGTGCCCCAGCTCAGGGCCCGAGGACCCGGCTCCTACCCGGATGCTGGGTGCCCGGGTCGCCACCCCTCGCAGAGGCCCCGCCATCTTCACGTTCGGTCAAGCCCTCTCGCCGCCGCTCGGGGTTCAGGGGTTGCTCCACTCCCACCATTTTCAGCGGCGTGTACTCACTTATCCGGAACTGGGGCGTGGGAGAGTCTGAGGATGGTGACCCCTGGACCAGCCCTCCAGCCATCTGGGAGCCGTACGGTCTCCAGATCCCTCATGCTACCTCATGTTCCTGCAAACCTGACCTCGTCCCTCCAAGCTCCGCCCCCAAGCACCTTCACACCCAGTCCCAAGGCGCCTCACTCTAAGGTCCGCCCCCAGGGCCTCAGTGTGTTTCAACCTAAGCCACGCCCCTAAAGCCCTGCACTCTCAGCACCAACCAACCCCAGGATTGTGCATCTCTTCCAGCTTGAGTTTTTCCAGCCTAGGCCCCGCCCCTCAGGCGTGCCTAGCCAATCCCTGTGGGCACTGACCCGTAGGCCACTCCCAGGGGGCGGGGCTGAAGCCTCAGTCCATTCCAACAGCCGTAATGTGCTGGCACTGGAGTTGGGCCCTGGTCCAGCATTCATCTGTGGCAGAACGGTGGCTGTCACTGGTTCGCTGCCAGACCCTCGTTCCAGGGCGCCCACCTGGATTGGCTCCCTGGAGAAGCAGGACACGTCCAGGGTCCTACTGGGCAGGCCAAGTGTGGCTGAGGTGGCTGAGTGGATATACACAGAGAGACATGGCACTTGGTGAGCCCCGTGGCCCTGCCTCAATCCTGCTACGCATGTGTAAGCAGATGAAAAGGCAGGTGTAGGGAAGTTACAAGTGTTAATCCCCCCTCCCCCCACCACTTGAGCAGGTACGGAAATGCTATTCCTTGAGATACCTTAATTGACCTACCTGGAAGGATGAAGGCAGTTGGGGGTAGGTGAGGACCAGAACCTGAGCTGTCTCTAGCCACCAGGTGCACACTAACCTCCCCTGTGGAAGGGCCCTTCAGTGTCCTCAGCATCTCCATTTCTGCATGTCCCTCCATCCTGATGGGTTACAAGCCAAATGCAGGCAGCCTTAGTGCAATCAGGAAGGGACCACTGCTACAAAAGCAATGGAAATGGGAAGGGAGGTAGAGCTGGCCACCCTCAAGCCAGCAATCTGCAGAGAAAGGCCTCAGCCCTGAAGAGATCAGGGTATCCTAAGACCAGCACAGGGTTTAGTTCCTGGTTCTACCCAAGTCACTGTAAGAACTTAACCAGGACAGGCACCTCCACGCTGTCTCTGTGAGGATGGTCAGCCTAGCCTGGGTGAGGGACTTGGCAGGCAATGTGTGCTGAATCTGGAAGCATAGTTCAGACTAATATTTTTCTGGCTAATATCCTCATGAATGGTCCACATAAATTAACCTCAGACAGGGTCTAGCTATACAGCCCAGGGCAACCTTGAACTCTACATTCTCAGTGTTGGTAGTATAGGCATTCACTGCCACGTCTGACTCTAAATTCGCCTTACTCACCGCCCCCCCCCCGCCCAGAGTTACCCAAATCGGAACCCAGGGCCTTGTGCTTATTTTGTTTGCTTGCTTGCTCAGCTGGTACCCTATCACTTGAGCTGTGCCTTCAGCCCTGACTTTTTTACTTGTTATTTTGGAGATGGAATGTCATGGACTTTTCTGCCTGGGTAGGCTTTGAACCACAATCCTCCAGAACTCAACTTCCCAAATACTTGGGTTTTAGGCATGAGCTACCAGTGCCTAGACACATTCACTGACTTTTTTTTTTAGCCAGTTCTGGGGCTTGAATTCAAGGTATGGGTGCTGTCCCTTGGCTTTTTCAAGGCATTCCTGTCCAGGCTGGCTTTGAACCACAATCCCCAGCCTCTTGAGTAGCTAGGATTACAGAGTGAACCACTGCTTCCCAGCTTCATCTCATTCTTGTCCCCGCCCCCGCCCCCCCACTTGCCCCATTCCATTCCCAGTAGTAGCACTCTTTCTTTTTTCTGGGGACTCAGAACCTTTGAACACTTGGCTCTCCTTCATCCACGTTCATCCCAAAGGGAAATGGCACAGGGGGAAAGCACTGAGAGATACATGTCACACTAGTGTTCATAGCGGAGACAGTGGCCTGGTCCCCATCACGTTCTTTCACGCCCTGTGCCCACCACTCTCCCCAGCCTCAAGCACAAAGTAGAGCCTGACACACCTGTTGCGTGCATTTGTGTGTCTAAAGATGGGGCAGGGTGAGAACAACATTTATTCAACACCTAAAATGTGCTGTGCACTGTTCCAGGTGCCTTACCAGCACTGCCGGGATTTTTGGTGATGATGGAAATGTCCTTCCTATACCTATGCTGTCCATTATTGTAGCCACTAAACACATGCAGCTACTCAGTACTTGGAATGTGGCTCCTGAGACTAACTGAATTCAATTGGTCATTTTATATAAATTTATTTTTTTGAGACAGGGTCTTGCTACAGTTCTGGCTGGCCTTGAACTCATAATCCTCCTGCTTCTACCTCCTGAGTTGTGGGATTGCAGGTGTGTATCAAGGCACCTTGTTTTAAGTCTGAATAGCAACAGTAGCGATGACCAATATTTGGACAGCACAGCTTTATAGACTCATTACAATTGGCTTATCAGTGCATCTTTCAAAACCCATCTCAATGTGTGGCCACTTCATGTGTGACCATGCCAGTCCTAACCACAGTCAGCCTTCCACTTCCGGTTTTCTGGTGGTTAACCGGAGATAAGAGTCTCGTGGACTTTCCTGCCCTGGCTGGCTTTGAATTGCGATCCTCAGCTCTCAGCCTCTAGAGGAGCTGCGATTACAGGGCCTGAGCCATCAGCGCCCGAACAATTCTCTCCACGGCCCTTAGTATGGAATCGAAGTCCGTCCTCCCCCCTCACCTCATCCCCCACCAGTCTTCCCTTGTCCTCTGCACTTGGAGGAGACTTTGGTCCCCCTCTGTGTTGCCACCATCCCAGAAAGCTTATTTTCTAGAGTTTAATGGGTGAAATTGAGCTGGGGATGTAAATTTGGAAGTCATCCAGTACAGACAACACTTGGAACACAGGCATACAGAGAGAAGAGTGGGACCTTGCTGGAGAGACCCTCACAGGGTGAAGAAGGGAAGGAGAAAATGTGGTGGACTGAGATGCACCTGCCATGAGCTGGGTCCTGGGGATACCGGCGAGGAGGGGCCAGGTGAGCGGCCTCACCCAGCTACTCTCGTTCAGATGCAGCGCTGACCAGGGGCTATGGAGGGAGGAATGCCCCTATGCCCTTGTCCTCACGCAGGGCACCTCTGCAGCGCTCTCCCTTCACGACACGGGCATGTCCATTTCTCTGCCTCATTTCCGAGGTCTTCACAAGGCCACCCCCACATTCCCATTTCTCTCAGAGTCTGGTTTCCAGGGAATCCGACTTAGAAGACCCGCGCCTCTCTCCCCAGTCCGGGGCAGTGCCTACCGTGCACGCTCGACGATCACAGAACCGACGTGTCCACGGAGTCTCGCTGCCTGCCCGTTCCCCCCCACGCCCTTTCCCTTCTAGGCCTCGTGTTACCAATGAAGGTCCGAGGGCGCGGAGTGGGGTGGGGTGGGGGTGGGTGGAGAGCTTCGCCCCCGAGGCCCACAGCACGCACCCCACACCGTCAGCGCCTGGGGCCGCCGCGGCTGGGGCGCGCGGGGCCCGGGGCGGAGCTGGGGCGTCCGCACCCGCCGCCACCTGCCGCCCCGGGCCCGGGCCCTGGAGCGCGGCAGGCGGGAGGGAGGGCGGGGCGCTCGCCGGCCGAGCCCTGGGCTCCGCGCACAACAGTTACTTTTTTAAACGTCAAAATGGCGGAATTCTTTTTTTAAAAAAAATTATTATTATTTTCCTTTATCTCCCCGCCTCCCCCCCAAAACACCCCATTAAATTAGAAATCCCATTTTCCATTAAAAAATATGGAGAATCAATGGCAAGAAGAAGAAAGTTTGCCAGATGGCCCATTTCCCAGGCAAACCCCCAGCGCGACCCTCCCCAGCCCGTCCTCCACCCATGCGAAACTCTTCACTGATGACATTTCTGGGGAGAGGGAGCCGCCGCCGCTCCCGCCCCGGCCGCGGCGGGGGTGGGGGGGTGGGGCGGGGAGAACGCGGGACCGGCTCGCCCGGGAGCCCCGCCGCCGCCCAGCCCACGGACGCCCGGGTCCGCCGAGCACCGCCCCGGCCCGCGCCCCGCTGCGGGCGCGGGGAGCAGCGAGGACCAGGGGTGTCTGGGTGGCCGTGCGGGCCGCGGCGTGCCAGGGTGGCCGGGGCCCCAGCCCGCCCGCCGGCGCGACGCTTACCTGCAAGGCCGGCGGTGGCTGCCCCGCGCCGAGCTGCGGCGGAGCCCGGGCCGCGCGCCTGCGCGCACAGGGGGGCGGGCCCGTCCCCGCGGGACCCGCGCCCGCCGGCCCGCCGCGCCCGCGCTTCCCCCGGCTGGCCTGCCCGCGAGGCCCCGGCGGCTTCGTGGCGCAGGCCTGGCGGCACCTCCCTCTCCCCAGGATCCGTGTGCTGCGCAGACGGGGCGGGGAGAGATTCTGCCTGCAGCGCTGGCAACGGCACGCAGCCGTGGTGAGGACCCCGGTCCAGAGAGCCAGCGGAGGGGCTCCAAGCTGGCCAGTGGGTGACAAGGCTGCACCCCCAACTGCACAGCCCCCCCCCCACGCGGAGAAACAGAAGTCCAGAACACTGGACCCCCTAAAGGGTGGGGGACGGGTACCGCCAGAGGAAACGAAGGGCGCCCTTAGCTGTGCCAGCCCTGGGCGAGCCCACTGCCACTGGCTGTTGGTGTGACCTGGGAGCATCACTTTGTCCTTCCGGCCCTCCATTTTCAACACTCTAAAGACCCCCCTAAGTAAACTAAGATTATATAGTTCTTCAGTACTAGTGTCTGTTGTGGTGTTGACTTGGGCAAGTCATAGCGCTTCCTCAACTTCCTTGATTGATCTTTCTGGCTCCAGTTGACCACTCGTTTGTTGTTGTCTTTTTCCATACCAGGGATTTGAACACAGGGCCTCAGGTTTCCTAGGTTAGCTCAGCATTACTGAGCCATGCCTCTGGTGCAAAAATGCCATTGGTTCTTGTATAACTAAACACCGATTCAAGCAATTCAAGAGTTTAAAAGATAGCAGGCTACAAGAGGGAAACAGGCCGTGTATCTCTAGTACTTAGCACAAAGGGTGCTCCATAAATACTAGTGATTAACTGATGTACCTCAAGAATTCCAGAGGCCCCCACTCTCACCCATGGGCTGGGAATGTGGCCTAGTGGTAGAGTGCTTGCCTTGTATACATGGAGCCCTGGGTTCAATTCCTCAGCACCACATATATAGAAAAAGCCAGAAGTAGTGCTGTGGCTCAAGTGGCAGTGTGCTAGCCTTGAGCAAAAAGAAGTCAGGGACAGTGCTCAGGCCCTGAGTTCAAGCCCCAGGAGTGGAAAAAAAAAAATCCAGAGCCCCAACCCCCCTTCACAACTGATTTTTGGTCTACTTATCTACAGAAAAGGTCATGACTCCCAGTCCGACCTCTAGGCTTCTCAATCAAGATGAAAACAAGTTTGAAATTGTGGACAAATGCCCCCAATTGCTGGGATCAGCAGGCCTAAGTGTTTGCAGAATCGAACTCTTGGGGTTGCCATGTCAATGTGTTACACAGCAATGCCAGTATTCAGCCACACTCCCTATTATTACGAACAGGATTACACTGCTTAAGGGTACCGGTTGTCATAACAATGGAAGACTCTTTATTCAAACCAACATGCACAACATCACCAGCACCATATTGCTTCTCTCTCCCCAGATTTTGCTTGTTCTGGATTCCAAAAGGCTTATTTTAGGTATCAGATTATTTATTTATTTGGCCAGTCCTGGGGCTTGGACTCAGGGCCTGAGCACTGTCCCTGGCTTCTTTTTGCTCAAGGCCAGCACTCTGCCGCTTGAGCCACAGAGCCACTTCTGGCCATTTTCCATATATGTGGTGCTGGGGAATTGAACCCAGGGCCTCATGTACACAAGGCAAGAACTCTTGCCACTAGGCCATATCCTCAGCCCAGTATCAGATTATTTAAAAGAAAATGGTGACCCTACACAAACACATGGCTTCCCTACTGCAAAGATTTTAGATCATGACTGAGGTTAAGTAGAATCTGAACTGGGACCCAGGAAAAGTTAACATGGAGTTGAATTAATGAGATTTCTTCCCCCCCCCCCCCCCGCCGTTAATACACATGAACAGTATATGCTGGTTAAAATACCTGGCTCACTTGCTTCAACACTTCCCAAGCTGGTGTGATTTGTGGGAGGTTCTACCTCCTTTGTAAAGCCAGTTTGCCCAGTTAGTCCCAGTCTGCCTTCAGGAACTACTGAGCAAGTTCAAATGACAGCTCCCAGTCTTCCTCATGTTAATGCCATACACCAAGGTGAACCTAGTATTTAATACAAGTGTTTTCCTCATGTTAATGCCAGACACCAGGGTGAACCTAGTATTTAATACAACTCTACAGAATTGAATTCACCAGTGTGCCAGTCCATGGAATTTAGGAAAACACCTTGCGTGTGCTAACACACGTCAGATCGTGCTATCAGGGAGCACTTTCAGACACAGTCAACAACCCCACAGAACCTATTACAAGAAAGCAGGAGGCACACAAGAAAAGTAAAATCGCTGGGCACTGGTGGCTTAGGCTTGTAATCCTAGCTACTCAGGAGGCTGAGATTTGAGCATCAAGGTTTGAAGTCGGCTTGGGCAGCAAAGTCTGTGAGGCTCTTAACTCCAATTAGCTTCCCAAAAAAGCTGGAAATGGGGCTGACTCAAGTGGTAGAATGCTAGCCTTGAGCAAAAAAAAATTTCAGTGTGCCCAAGCCCTGAGTTCAAGTCCCAGAATGTATGCATGCATATGCATGTGGGCACACACACCGACAGTAAACTCATTTCTGAGCTTGCAAGAATACCTCCTCAGGACTGAAAACTGAAAAAGCACAAGAGGGTGGCTGGGATTTACTGGGTAGATAGAAGCCCATTGCTGGATGGCCAGATGGGACTTTGAGCACATGTTGTATTGGGACTTGGAATTCAAACTCCCAGTACAGACTGGAAACTCCCCTTCAAAGAGTCCTTTTGAAATAGTCTTGTTCCTCTGAAGGACACACAGCACTGTCCTGACCAAGTCCACTTTGCTTCTTCAGTGTATCTCAAGTTCCAGGAAGTGAACCTGACAGGCAGACTCATTTTCAATGAGAATTGAACACCTCTCAGTGAAGACTCCCAGAGGGGGCGAATTCCACTTAACAAGGGCAGTTTGACCAAGACTGATTGACACGCATACTTCTTGCAAAATGGGATTTGTAAAAATCCTTCCTCAATGTAATTCAGCTCTCGTCAGTATCAAGAAAGGACTTCAGTGGCTTGCGCCTCTGTACTCCCCAGTGTGGCCAAACTAAATCAAGTCCTCCTTTACCAACAGTTGTCTCCATTGGAATCTCAATGCTCAGCTCTGGGGATCTTTAGGGAAAGAACCCCCAAGGTAGGCATTTAGCCTAGGACTCTGGCAACATAAAGGTTTTTGGTGAGAACAGTTGTAGAAAAGCTCAGTACATCGGCCCAGTGGGGAAGCTCAGAAAGCAGCTTTGTCCCCTGGGGTACTCCCAGCCTAAGGTAGGGAAGGGTAAGTTAACCATGGAAATCGAATCCCTATGTGGCCCGAGATTCTAAATTTGTCCTACACTCTTGATATAGACACCATCGTGAGGGAAGCCATGCAAAAATTGGTCCTTAGGAGGCCAGGCATGATGATGTACACCTGTAGTTTCAGATACTCAGGAAGTAGAAATGAGAGCAAAGGTCCAAGTCAGGCAAAAAAGAATCTTTTCAATAAACCAGGTAGGGTGGGGTATGACTGTAATCCCAGATTCTTAGGGCACATACAGTGGTTCTGGGCAAAAAGCACAAGACCCTATTCAAGGAAAAAACAAAACTAGAGGGGGCTACTGGTTCAAGGGGGAAGAAAGTCTGTCTGACAATCACAAGATTCTGGGTTCAATTCCCCGAACGAACGGCAGAAACAACCAGAAGACTTTGACTACAGAATTGCTCAAAAGATGTTGCTACAATTCAGGTCAAATGAAATGTGCACAATGGAAAAATAGCTGGGAGAGGTGGTTCATGCTTGTAATTCCAGCACTAGAGAGGCAGAATACTGAGTTAAAGGCCAGGCAGGTGACAAGAGTGAAACTTGTCTTAAAAATAGACTGCTCTAGCTCTACAAATTTACAGGGAATCCAGGGAATGGAACATGTTTAATCGTACCATGGGACTGCAATTAGTATACACCAGACAAGCTTCTACCAACTGAACTAGACCTCTTTTGCTACATTATTTTAGTAAGTAAAACTAAATTTAAATTAAATGTTCATACTAGATTCCACCACTATGTATCTGAACTGGAAACAACCACAAAAAGTAAAGTTCTCTAAAACCAAGAGTAGGTAATGAAAATGGGGTGGTACTGAAGTATTAACTAACTTTAGAGTGCCCCAAAGTTCAAGATTAGGAAAATTTGGCTAAAGACTTACTCATTCATCTGAAACTGTACTATAAAGGTATTTGGATTACTACACAATAAAAAAGAAGAGCAAACAATTAATAAAATGACAGATACACAAAACCCTCCATGTTTTATTATACTGTACTTCACGGCCCATGTCGGGTCTCTATTTCAGAGATGAGAATGAAGCCTAAGGTTTAATGACGTGCCCAAAATAAACCATCCCAAGTTCATTTCTAAAATAAGTGAAACAAGATCATTTCCTGATGTATGGCAGGTTAGCTAATGCCAACCCCCAAGGCAAATAAATAACCACTTGCCAGGAATTTGCTGCAAAGTGGAAATACCCAATAAATTCAAAACAAGCCTTGCCCTCAGTAAGCATTTTATTGAGATAAAGCGTAAAATAGGTTAACACAAAGTGGAAAAAGTATCCAAGATGAAAGGCAGTAACACAGGAGTGGGAACATAAATGCTGAAGGAGTGGGTAGGACTCAAACTGGCCATAAAGGCACTGTGGTATAATCCAGAACACTATCAAGTACAGGATGGGGACGTGGGACGTTCCTTACTTCGCTTGTGCTATCAGCCACTGACCTGTGTGGCATGTTGCTGATTCTCCAAAATCTGCTCACTAATTAGAGCAAGGAACTAGGTATTTCAAATCGGTCAACTCCACGTTGTCAAGTAGGCCAACGTTTAAGTACGGTGGTTTGTACATCCAATGACTTAGGTCTACACATGGGGAAATTGGCCCTTGCCATTACTAAAAAAATGTACCACCCATACTGGGGTGGCTAACAATGTAGTCAAATGTCTCTTGCCATGTAATGTCACATTAACAGAAAGCCCAGCTGAAGATGTTGCATACTTTTAGATAGCCAAATTTCACTGTAATATTGCCCTCTCCCCCTTAAAAGGCTGTGGCTCAGTTTTTCCGTTCTTTCCCTGAAAATAAAAGAAGTTTGTCAAAGCCAATTCTTAAGAGCCATCATTTCTGTTCTTTGGACAGGCAAAATAGTGAAATACAATTAGACAGTTTTCTTCTCTTAAACTCACTTAAGTTATCCAAGGAAAGATAATTAGGAGCAGCAGCAACCTATGGTACAGTAATATTCCTAACCTTTAAGGTTTTGGGTTTTTTTTCTCTTTCTTGCAGGTGGCTGAGGGACTTCTTATAAGGCTTTGTCATTACCAAGTACTCTTACTTTGTGACTGGCATCTACCTAGATACCTCAGTTTTTCCACTTGGCCTCATTCCACTACATGCCCTTTGGTTATAATTCTACAAACCAATCCTATATTATCACCATGCCTTATCACAATTCAACTCTTGGTACATTGGCAGTTCCTAGGAAGGTATTAAGCTGAGCCAATTTATCTACATCTTGAGTTCAGATTAATAAATTGTTTTTTGGTGTGCAGGTAATATTGGGACTTGAACTCAGGGCCTCATGTTCTTACTTGGCTTTTTTGCTCAGCACTGGTGCTCTACCACATGGGAGTCACACCTCCACTTCCAACAATTACTTTTTTAGATGAAGTTCTAAGCATCTGAACAAAAGGATATCATGTAACTCACTTCTTGAACTCTGTCTCTACTATTTAGGCTTATGGATGTATGGACTAATTGCTAACCTCTCATTCCTACAAATCTGCCATGTAATTTGGTTAACATAATATTAACTTAATTCATACAGTACAAAAAGTCTGTTGTACTCCTTTCAGTGTTTTAACCACACAAAAGTATAAAATTTACAAGGATGATCCAATCATCCATCACAAAGCCCCACTAACCACAAAGAAGACAGAATATTAGGAAGATTTTGACTTTACCAGCAAAGGACTACACCAAATGATCTCTTAAGTGCCTGGTAAGCATGACCTTTCAGGATGTGCTTTTCTACTTTAACAACAATAAGTTTCTAATCAAAGGCTACTTCCATTTTATCTAAGGACCATCAAACTATACTGAGAACTATATTGAGAGTTCTAACCACTTCCAGGACATGGAATAACTAGCTAAACAAAACCCCAAGCACTAGCTTTTAAGTTATATTTAGGCAAAAACTGTGTAACAAAGAGACTACAAAATACCTTTTATTTTTTAACTCAACTTGTTAAAGGGGCAGATTAAAGACTTTGGCAAATTTGATTAACAGCACAATGTTATCCAAACTGAGTAATTTATTGCTGGTCTGAGGCTTGCCTTGCTTTACACTGAAGTAGAATTTATACTTGTCTCCACAAATAACAGATGTTAATGTGTAAAGGGATTTAACAGTGAACCTATTCAATAAGGCAACCATCTTGGTAGCAAACTTTTATTTAAATCTTACATAACTCAAGCTTTATAAAAAGCCAACATAATTGAAAATTGGGTTCTCCCTCTAAAGCCTGAAGTATCCAAAGCTTGAAACAGTTAATTTAAAAAAAAAAGCAAAACAAATAAACAAAAACTCCTGCAGCAGATCCTGCTGAAATACTTAAAAAAAAATCTAAATGAGCTTAATCTTTACAAAAGTTATTTTAGCTCAAAAGCTATAAAATCAAAGTTATCTTAATTCTACAAAGGGAGAGGGTCTGTGACTTCATGCCATCTTTTTAGTACCTCATCTTTTTCATCAAATTTGGCCACAAATCAAATTCTGTGCCCCTGTTTTCAGGAGATCCTCTTGCAGAAGAGGCCAAGTATAAACATGGAAGAATAACTGCCTAAGCAAGTAGGAAAGTGTTCCATAATAGTGTGCAAAGAACTTAAGTTCTAGGTTAATCTCTGGAACTTGATCTGGACCTCGATCTTGAACGAGATCTAGAACGGGATCTTGAAGCTCTTTTTGGAGGAGGGGACACAGAACGGGCTTTTGAGGGTGCAACAGGTAGGGGTGAATGGGAACGAGATTGGCTCCTTGATCTGGACTTTGACTTAATATCACCTTTTCCATTTTCTTTGGGGGACCGAGATCGAGAGCGAGATCTGCTTCGGGATTTCTCATACTCATCCTTAGATCTGCTTCGAGAGTGTGAGTGAGAGCCCCGATCAGATTTGGGCTTGGATTTGCTCTTTGATCTCGATTTCCTGCCTTTTGATCGAGACCGTGATCGACCTTTGCTCCGAGACCTGGATCTGGACAAGAAAAGCCAGATTTCTTTTAGTATTTGGTCAGTACATACATGTACTCCATGAACAAGTACAACTGTATTCAGGAGAAAGAAAAAAAAACAGTCCCACCACATTATTTACCGGGAGCGACTTTTTGAGACACTCCGAGATCTACTGCGGCTGCTCCTTCGACTCCTACTTCGTGACCTTCTTCTAGACCGTGACCTATACAAGAAATACAATGAAACCTTAATCTTCAGAACGTGTTCATGCTATTTACCAAAACCACATAAGCCAAGAATATATGTGTACTATCAAGCCCACTAATTCAAACAGAACCAAATGGAAGCCCAGGCAGGAAAGTCCTTAAGAATGTATCGCCAATTAACCACCAAAAAACTGGAAGTGGTGCTGTGGCTCAAAATGGCAGAGTGCTAACCTTGAGCTGAAGAGCTCAAGGATAGTGCCCAAGCTAAGGTAGAGTTCAAGCCCAATGACCCAGCCACCCCTGCCCCCCCCCAAACAATCAAAGGGGCCCATTAAAAAAAAAAAAAACACAGATTGGTAGGGCTCTCCTGGCTCATGCCTATAATCCTAGCTACTCAGGAGGCTGAGATCTGAGGATCATGGTAATCAATCATGGCTTGAAGCCAGCTCCCAGAAAAAATCCATACGACTTTTTTTTTTGGCTAGTCCTGGGCCTTGGACTCAGAGCTTGAACACTGACTCTGGATGCTTTTTGCTCAAGGGTAGGACTCTGCCACTTGAGCCACAGCACCACTTCTGGCCGTTTTCTATATATCTGGTGCTGGGGAATCGAACCCAGGGCTTCATGTACACAAGGGCAAACACTCTTGCTCTTTAGGCCATGTTCCCAGCCCCCCCCCCCCACAACTCTTATCTCCCTCCTTTGGTCAATACTTTAACTTACCTAGATCTACTTCCAGAGTAAGATCGCCTATGGCTTGTTCGTGGCTTATCTTCAATAAGCCTAATATTTCTGCCATTTATTTCTGTACCATCCAGTTTATCCAATGCTCGCTTCATGTCAGAGTAGGAGCGAAATTCAATTACACCCTCATTTGTGCGCTCTTTGTGAGCATCTGCATATGTTACTTCCCCTGCTTGCCGCATGAAATCCTAAAACATTAAGACCGGTCAGATTCAGAATCTATCTCACCCTTTAAACATTAGCCACACTATTTTAAACCCAAATCTCAGTACATACCTTTAAATCTTGCCAACTACAACGACTAGAAAGATTTTCTACAATAAGTCTGTATTCTGTACGAACAGGTGGTCCATATTTGTCTCTGCCAGAGGTTCTCCGACTGCTGTATCCACCTCCACCACCTTTATCACACGAAGGTAACAATCAGATGCTTTGTAATGACAGGAACGAGTGTTTGAAAGTTAGTACAAACATATCAACTTTTATTTACTGGAGTAGGACTTTGCTATTATACTGCTAAACCTTTGATACAATTGTGATTTGCCACAAATTAAATTAAGGGCAAGTCAAATAGACTAAATGCAACTAGACCTCTCCTACAATCTGTTAGAGAGTGACTGCTCCTTTATTCAATTTACCTCGCTAAGTTTTATTTTACAGAACATTGTAAAATATAAAACTTAACTGATTACATGCATTTCTACATTTTACAAAAATGTTTACTAGTTACACTAAGTACTTACATCACAGTGTGAGGTTTTTGGTGGTGGTTTGGCCACAAAACACGCAAGGTAACAGTCACCTAGTTCAGATTAACCAGTTTTGTCTAACCCTTGGAATCCTCACCATCACCCTGCGTCTAATGGCAAAAGGCTGCTGTCGTCATGGCTTCCGGTAAGGTCAGCCAAAGGGTCATAGGGCAAGGGTCACACAATGTATGGAAAAGCCAAGGCCAATCAGGAAAGGCAGTCATCTTAGCCTCAGTGGACACAGCCTCAGCCCCATTGGTCACTTTCAAATTGAAACATCAAGGACTTGTTAAAAAGTTTGAATTCAACATGCAACAATTTCAACATCAAACATTTAACATAACCAATATCCCCCCAACCTCCTCCCCACAACATGCCCCAACTAGTTCCAATACAGCATGAAGCTTATTTAGATTTACTCTGTGGTGCGGGAACCACATTATTTTAAAATAGCACTTTTCTTCCTTTTCCCCCAGCCCAGTAACTCCTAAGACCTGCACTCAAAACCCCGCCTCTAACCCCGCCCCTTCCCCCACCTCCTCCCTATCCTGCCCCCCAGCTTCCACATTCCTAGCTACTGCACTGACAGGTAAGCAAGGAGGAACACCACGAGTACCAAAGCCATCACTTGCTTCCCACATGGGCAGAACCCACGGCAGTGCCAACCTGGGCCTCGCAGGAGCCACCCCCTCCCAACTTCAGCCCAAATCAAACAACCACCACACCCAATCCCCCGCGCTCCGGTGTCCCAAGGCTGTCCCGGGCAGACGTGAAGGCGGCGGGGCCCGGACACACCGGGTCAAATGATCCCCGGCCCCCGCACCTGCCCGGGCTGGGAGGCCCCACCCCGCCCGCCCTCGAGCCTGCGCCCGCCCCCCAGGTCCCACAGACGCGGAGCGCGCGGGGCTGGGACTCACTGCGGCTTCCGTAGCTGTAGCCGTCGCGATCCCGGCGAGGGCCCCGGGCGTGCTCCACGATCACGCGCTCCCCGCAGAGCTCCTTGCCGTTCAGCTCGTAAACGGCATCGTCGGCGTCGCGGGAGTCCTCGAACTCCACGAAGCCGTACCTGGGGGCAGAGCGCGGCCGGGCACCGACGAGGACGTTGTTAGCCGGCGCCGCGCGCGTGCGCGCCCCCTCCACCCCCGCGCGCTCCCGCGGCGCCGCGCCGCCCGCCATCTTGGAGGCCCTGCCACGCGGCGCCGCGGCCTTGTCCGCCTTTCCTCTCCGGCAGCCTCCTCCGCCGCCAGGCCGAGGACGCTGGGCGCTGACGTCCCGGCCCGACTCACCCATTTTTGAGGTCTACTTCGAGGAGGCGGCCGTAGCCGCTGAAAAAGCGCTGGATGTCCTTCTCCCGGACGTTGTAGCTCAGGCGTCCTATGTAGACGCGCGGCATATCCGTGGTGGGCGAGGTCCCGAAGGCTAGCTGTCGGACGGCAGACCGCAAGGCAGTATACAGCCGCGGTGCGAGTGCGGGGACTGAGAGCCCGAACACGCGCCGCACACCGCACGGGCGGCCGAGTCCAGCCACACAATGGTGCGCGCGCGCGCCAAGGCTACGCTATAAGCGCGACCGGGGGGCGGGGCCGTGCGCGTGACGCAAGCGCGCGGCACGTACTCTCCCGCGTCGCCGCCGAGTTGGGGAGCGACTTTTCTAGTTGCCTGCGCGGAGTGCCGGTGCAGTGTGGTTTATTTTTTGCTCCCAGGGTTGTTTATTTATTTTTTGGTATCCCTCCACATCTACCTTTGTAAACATATCATCTCGTCTAGCAGTCTAGGTGTTCTCTGATGTGTGTGTGTGTGTATGCGTGTTAACTCTAGTCTCCCGGGCTGGAGGGTGGTAGAGAATTCTCGTTTTTCATTGGTTCTTGACCATGTCCCAATTGGCCACCGTAGTCTCTGATAGGTCCGTCAAAACGAGGCTGCCCAATCTCTCTTCTGATTGGTTCACGTTCCCTTAGGGGAACGTACTCTCGGACCCAGTGATTAGTGAGTTTCCGGGAATCCAAGGGTTCTAGTACCCAGCTGCTGCAGTGGTGGTGGTCCAGCCGGGTACGTGTTGAGTGAGCCGAGCTCAGCTTGCTCCAGGCCCCGGGGTCTCCATCCCAGCCTCCGTGTAGGCTCCACTCCCCTCCCCTCTGCTGTGGCAGTTTGTAGGTTGGAGGTGTGTACTTGGCAATCCCGCGATCGCCAAGTTTGCTCACCAAGGGAGAATGAATTCCCATGGCCTGCAACCCCGGAGGCAGGTGTCCGAGGAGGAGGAGTAAGACCTCACATTCCTCCTTAGAGCGATGAACTATTTTCATCTTCTAGAACCCTTCGTACTAAATACAAGAAGAAGAAAAAGAAAACAATCCCACACACACAAGGAGTGAATTTTCATGGATAGCAGTAGTAGGGGAGCCAAGAACAGTGCCCAAAAGGAGCCAGGATAGTGACTGGAGACAGAAGAGATCTGGCAGGGAGTGTGTCACGGCAGCTGAAAGAAAGGCTATCGCTGAGCGAATGCAATGCTGACATCTACTGGATGGAGGTCAGCTTTAAAGTTAGACTTTAGAAGTAGACTTAAAAGTTATTAAAAAAAAATGTTCATTCAGGGGCTGACACCGATGGCTCAGGCCTATAATCCTGGCCATTCAGGAGGCTGAGATCCAAGGATCGCTGTTTGAAGCCAGCCCCATCAGGAAAGTGAGACTTATCTCCTATTAACCAGTCAGCAAAAAATCAGAAGTGGAGCTGTGGCTCAAGTAGTAAAATAGCAACCCTGATCGAAAAAGCTGAGGGACAGCACTCAGGTCCCGAGTTTAAGTCCCAGTAACAGCACCAAGAAAGAAAAATAGTCATGGGATGTGGTTAGGGGGAAAGGAGTACTCAGTGATGTTTTTCACTCATTAAATTGCCAGTGTTTCAAATTTTATTAAAACTCTATTTGCAAGAAGTGAACCAGAAGTAGCTCTGGTATAGTATTGGTCTGAGCGTTCCTTTCCCGAAGGAAACGGACAGTACTTATTAAAAGGTACTTGTGGGAAGTGAGATGTTGCTTCTTTTCTCCTAGTTATTATTTGCCCCAAAGACAAAGATGCAGAGGCAGTAGTTTCACAAAACACCAAAACACTGCTGCAACAGAAAGCAGTATCAAATATTACTACTGCAATGTGTAGGGGGTGGACCATTCATATTCTGTGGAATCTCACTGATTATTTAAGTTGAGTACTTTGAAAGAACCACAAACACAAATAGTGGAGCAGAATCTCCTTCCCTTCCTCACCCACCCTTCTCTGTCCCTCCTGCCCCTCCCTTCTTCCTCCCTTCCTCCCTATGGGGACTGAATGAAGATCTGTTGATGTGCTGTCATCTGCCTCAACTGATTAGGCAGGCATCCACCAGTTGAAGGTTTGCATAGAACAACAATAAAGCAGAAAAATGGTGAATTTACTGTTTTCCTTGGAGCCGGGGATACTATCTTTTCCTGCCCTTGGACATCAGGAGTCTTGTTTCTGTGGTCTCTGTACTCTAGGACTTTTACCAGTAGTTCTCCTCAGGTTCTTAAGCCCTTGGCCTCAGACTGAGAGTTTCACCATCAAGTTTCTTCTTGTTGTTGTTTTAGTTTAGTGGGTATAAGAGTCTCCTTGACTTTCCTGCCTGGACTGGCTTCAAACTGTGATCCTCAGATTCCAGCCTCCTGAGTAGCTTGGATTACAGGTGTGAGCCCCCAGTGCCTGGCAATTTCCCGTTTTTTTTTTTTTTTTTAAGACCTTCAGACTTAGATTTAGCCACTGTACTGACCTCTTTTTGTCTAGATTCCAAACAGCCTATCATGGGACTTCTTGGCCTCCATAATGATGTGCACCAGTTCCCCTGGGGAATCCATCTGTCCATCCATCTGTTCATCTATCCATCCATCTGCTATTGATTCCCATCTCTCTGGAGGACTCCTAAGTACTATAGCAACTCAGGTGTATGTTTGTGGAATGGAGTGATTATAGCAGAAGTTGCTGCAGAAACAATGGAGAATTGGAAACTGCCCATGTCAGATGAATTATCACAAATCAGAATCAAAAGAACCTCTGAAAGCCAGGCACCAGTGGCTCACACCTGTAATCCTAATTATTGATGATCACAGTTCAAAGTCAGCCAAAGCAGGAAAATCTAGGAGACTTCCAGTTAAAAGCTGGAAGTGGGGCTGGGGATATGGCCTAGTGGCAAGAGTGCCTGCCTCATATACATGAGGCCCTGGGTTCGATTCCCCAGCACCACATATACAGAAAACGGCCAGAAGTGGCGCTGTGGCTCAAGTGGCAGGGTGCTAGCCTTGAGCAAAAGGAAGCCAGGGACAGTGCTCAGGTCCTGAGTCCAAGCCGCAGGACTGGCCAAAAAAAAAAAAAAAAAGCTGGAAGTGGAGCTGTGGCTCAAGTGATAGAGCACCAATGTTGAGTGAAAAAGCTAAGGGATAGCACCCAGGCCTTGAGTTCAAGCTCTAGTGCTAACAAAATTTTTACAAATTTTTTTTTTTTTTTTTGCCAGTCCTGGGCCTTGGACTCAGGGCCTGAGCACTGTCCCTGGCTTCTCTTTGCTCAAGGCTAGCACTCTCCCACTTGAGTCACAGCGCCACTTCGGCCATTTTCTGTATATGTGGTGCTGGGGAATCGAGCCCAGGGCTTCAAGTATACAAGGCAAGCGCTCTTGCCACTAGGCCATATCCCCAGCCCTACAAATATTTCTTGACTGCGACTGTGTGCCCACGATTGCTTTCGGGAGCTCAAAACTGAAGGCACGTGAACCAGCAAACTAGCCCCAAACAAATATGGTCCTCCATTTGTTTTGTGAATAAAATTTTATTTGAGCCAAGCACCAGTGGCTCATACCTGTAATCCTAGGTATTCAGGAGACTGAGATGAGGATTGGAGTTCAAAGACAACTCTGGGCAGGAAAATCTGTGAGACTCATTTCTTTTTTTTTTTTTTTTTGGCCAGTCCTGGGCCTTGGACTCCGGGCCTGAGCACTGTCCCTGGCTTCTTCCTGCTCAAGGCTAGCACTCCGCCACTTGAGCCACAGCGCCGCTTCTGGCCGTTTTCTGTATATGTGGTGCTGGGGAATCGAACCTAGGGCCTGGTGTATCCGAGGCAGGCACTCTTGCCACTAGGCTATATCCCCAGCCCTGTGAGACTCATTTCTAATTAACCACCAGAAAGCTGGAAGTGGCACCGTGGCTCAAAGTGATAGAGCATTATCATTGAGTGAAAAAGCTCAGGGACAGTGCCTAGGCACTGAGTTCAAGCCCTGTGACTGACCAAAAAAAATTTTTTTTTGGAATTCAAGTGTAGACAGGAGTTTTGCATAGTGGTAGAATGCTTGGCCTAGCATGCATGACACCCTGGGTTCAATTCCTCGGTACCACTTATATAGAAAAAGCTGGAAGTGGCACTGTGGCTCAAGTAGTAAAGTGCTAGCCTTGAGCAAAAAAAGATTAAGGACAGTGCCCAGGCCCTGAGTTCCAGATCCATGACTGAGGAAAAAATAAAATTAAGTGTAGCCACAGTCATTCATTCGCATGTTATGTTTGGCTTTTTTTTCAATCTATAATAATACTGAGTTACTGTGTGTTGAGTATTTGGGGGTAAAGTCTCTCTTGAAAAGCCTAAAGAACTTTTTTAAATAATTAAAGATTTTTTTTTTTCCAGTCAGGCACTGGTGGCTCATGCCTGTAATCCCAGCTACTCAGGAGGCTGAGATCTGAGGATCATGGTTTGAAGCCAGCCGAGACAGGAACGTCTGTGAGACTCTTTTATTTCCAATTAACCACCAAAAAAACAGGAAGCAGAGCTGTGGCTCAAGTGGTAGAGGACTAACCTTGAATAAAAAGTTCAAGGACAGTGTCCAGGCCTGAGTACAAGCCCCAGGACCTGCACCACAAAAATATTTAAAAAATATATGTATGAAATGATGATGATGATGATGATAATGATGATGATGATGATGATGATGATGATGATGATGTTGATGATAATGGGGCTTGAACTTTGGGCCTGGTCACTGTCCCTGAGCTCTAATCATAGTTGGTCATGTGTATTGGGCTGGATTTGTGGTTGCTTCTTTTTCTCCACCACCCCCTTCCCCCAACCCTCAGTGCTGGAGACTGAGCTTGAACTCAAGGCCTCTTGCATAGTAGGTAAGCACTCCACCACCGAAGTCACTCCTAGCTGCTGGCTGTTTCTTTTTTCTTTTTTTTTTTTTGGCCAGTCCTGGGGCTTGGACTCAGGGCCTGAGCACTGTCCCTGGCTTCTTTTTGCTCAAGGCTAGCACTCTGCCACTTGAGCCACAGCGCCACTTCTGGCCGTTTTCTGTATATGTGGTGCTGGGGAATCGAACCCAGGGCCTCATGTATATGAGGCAGGCACTCTTGCCACTAGGCCATATCCCCAGCCCCTGGCTGTTTCTTTTAACAGTGGGTTGGGGAGGGGCGGGGGAGGGGCGGAGATCCTGGTTAGGCATGTGCCACTGCTTCACCACCTTCCTCCCCCCTCTTCCCACCCGCTTTTTCCATGTATGTGCTAAACATGTAGTCACCTCAGAGCCTTTTCACAAAACAGGTCCCTGTTTCTAAAACTTTTCCTTTGGCTTATGGTCACTTTCTCCTTATTTCTGCTCCAAGTTCTCAAATGGCCTCTCCTGACCATCCGTTTAAAAACAGCACCTATGCACACTGTCCTCCATAACCTCTTGCCCTGTTTTGTTTTTCCTTGTGGTACTTTTCATCCCGGGACACATTTATTTACTGTGTCTCCTCCCCCCGGAATGTGAGCTTCTCCAGAGCAGGCACAGGAGTTTGTTTTCTTCCTTCTCCCTCCCTAGCACTGAGAAGAGTGGCAGGTGCCAGGCCCCAGGTCGCACCTTCTCTTCCCCTCAAGGTCCAGGATGGAAGCACAAGTCCAGCCCATGAGGATGACGCAGTGGGTGGGCAGGATGGGGAGCAAGACCCCCCCCTCCCCACCAAGGCCCCCCTCCCACCTGCTGGCACCTCTTCAGCAGTCCCCCCTGCCGTCTCCGAAGCCCAGGGGACGCTGCCCTCCGTGCCCCTAGAGCAGTCACTCCTGTGTGGAGTCGTGCAGGCCCTGCGAGGCCGTCTCTTACCCAGCCTCTGACCCCCCGGGGCCAGCCTGGACCCCACCTGGACCGCACACTGCAGTCCTGGCCCCCGAGGATGAGGACGATGTGCTGCTGATGCCCCTGGCTGAGGCAGAGGTGTGGGGGGCTGAGGCTGAGGACGAGCCACTGCTTGCTTGAGGGCGCCTGACTCCAGACACAGGGCCCAAGTCTGTAAGGCGGCTTGGCTGGGCTTCCCCATTCACCCGTGCAGCGGCTGGAAAGCTAGGTGTCCCCACCGTCAGCCCCCCCCAGCCCTTCCCTCCTGCCCTCCCCATGTCCCGTCACCATCCAGTGGCCATTTTCTAAAAGTAAAGCTTGTAAAGGATTCTAGGTCTGGACACTTCATCCCTGCTAAACCCCCACCCAACAGTGACCTTAAGCACCAGAATGCTAGTTGTCAAAGAATACAACAAGGGCTTTTGTCCCATGGCGGGCTGGGGATATGGCCTAGTGGCTAGAGTGCCTGCCTCGTATTCATGAGGCCCTGGGTTCAATTCCCCAGCACCACATATACAGGAAATGGCCAGAAGTGGCACTGTGCTAGCCTTGAGCAAAAAGAAGCCAGGGACAGTGCTCAGGCCCTGAGTCTGGCCCCAGGACTGGCCAAAAAAAAAAAAAAAAAAAGTATTTGTCCCATGGCTTGCTCATTGTCCAGGAAAAAATAAAAGAACCAGGCTTGGGAGTGTGGCTCGTTGGTGGACTGCGCACTTCTAGCATGTATGAGGCCCTGAGCTTGACCACGTCACCACAGAAATATAAAATAAAGCAGTGGTAAGTTTTAACATTTGGCAAATTCGCTATGCCAAAAAAAAAAAAAAAAGTGTCAGGTGCTCAATGAGAATTGGGCTGGAGCAGAGCCATTCTGGACTTCCTCCTAGTATAGGCCGCGGGCACCTCCATTCAGCAGGTGTTCACAGGCTCCTGGTTTCATTGGAATGAAATCTCGGATGTTCCTAGAAATGCCCACCTTAGTGCTGCTGAGACGGGAGGCCCTCTCCTTCACTTCCCCTCCACCAAGCTTTATGCAGCCAGGGAGCCACTGGAATGCTCAGACACTGTAACCGGGAGTGTGAATTGTTAAATCACTTTGGGAAACTACACCAGAGTGGCTACGATCTTGTCTAATATAGATAGGTAAAAGCTGGCCGCTGCTTGTGCCAGTGATCCCAAAGTTTAATCATATCCAATAGAAATGTGTTCATAAGCCTACGGTACTAAAAACACCATTATGGTACTAAAAGCACCATTGTGGGTGCTATGTCCCCAACCTAGAAACGGTGCAGATGACACATCAGAAGAGAAAATGGATTGTGTATTCACACCAGACATTGCAGTAAAGCATCCAGGGTGTGACCAGGTTAAGCACATGATATTCAGAGGAGACAAAGGAATGCTGGTGGGTGGGCTGGAAGGCAGACCCCTCCTCACCTTTGTGGGGAAGTGGCTAGAAGAGACTTGAGGTTTCTGGATCCTGGTCGAATTTCCTTTCCTGAGCTAGGTGCTGGAAATAGGTGTGTATGTTTGTGAAAATTCAATGATTGATGTAGTGATGATTTGTTTACTTTGCAGCATGTATGTTGTTCACTGGAAAATTGAAACAAAAAGGGGTAATAAAACTCGCAGGAAAAAAATTACAAGTCTTTTCTTGTCTGGGAACCTGCTAGGTGGTGCTGACGATTAAAGCTCCACTACATACTCGATTTGTAGTCTTTGCTGGTGAGTGTTCATTTGTTTGAAACTACTATCTGCCATCTATCTTCCTATCCATCTATCTACCTACCTACCTACCTGTCTGTCATCGATTAGGTTGGTTATTGGTTTTGTATTCCAATTAAGATCTGCATCATGGTGCTGAAGATGTATCTTTGTCTCCACTTGGTGGACATTTGTGTAATTACAGTGGAAGGTCCTTGAAGGTTCTAGAAGGTCTCTGAATCCATTTGGTTTCTTTGAGATACACACACACACACACACACACACACACACACACACACACACTATATGTATATGTATATATATATGTAAAATAATAAGAGAGTTTATTAGGAAAGAAATACACTTTCATAGACTGAATGTGGATTGTCTCTAGGGTGAGAATGCAGAATCCTAATCTAGTTGACAAGTTTTCTGACTCTTACTTGAAAACCAGAAGCCTGGGCTGTGCCTCAGGCACCTTTTGATGAAGAACATTGTGTACATGTGTATCTGGAGCTAGATGGTGTGGCTGTAGTACCATCATTTGTTAGCTGTGTGATCTTGGACAAAGTTTTAACTTTCATGGACCTCAGTTTCCTTGTGTATAAGACAGAGAAAGTAATAACATCAATTTCAAGTTATGTGACTGTTAACAGAATTTCTTGTTGTATTTCCAACAGCAGCTAGCACATAAGCAGTGTGCAAAAAGTGTTGGCTTTTCTTATTTAACTAATGCACACTTCATCCCTATTAACCCCTCCCCCAGTTTGCCAAGGAGACAGTTTTTTAAATTATTAATTTATTGTCAAAGTGATGTACAGAGGGGTTACAGTTTCAGGCATAAGGCAGTGAGTACATTTCTTACCCAACTTGTTACCTCCTCCTTCATTTCCCCCCCTCCTCATTTCCCTCCCCCCCTGAGTTGTACAGTTGGTTTACAGCATATAGTTTTGTAAGTATTGCTGATGCATTGGTTCATCTTTTATCCTTTGTTTCTCCTTTTTGATGTTCTCTTTCCTTCCCTAAGGAGACAGTTTTTGTGGATATGTAACAAACTAAGAACAAAGAACTTACTTAGCGCTTTCTCCCTCTCTCTCTCTCTCTCTCTCTCTCTCTCTCTCTCTCTCTCTCTCTCTCTCTCTCTCTCTCTCTTTTCTTTTGACTGGTCCTGGGGCTTGAACTCAGGGTCTGAGTGCTGTCTATGAGCTCCTTTTGCTCAAGGCTAGTGCTCTACCACTCGAGGCACAGTGCCAATTCCAGCCTTTTCTGAGTGGTTTATTAGAGATAAGAGTCTCATAGGCTTTCTTGCCAGTGCTGGCTTTGAACTGCAATCCTCAGTTCTCAGCCTCCTGAGTAGCTAGGATTCCAGGCATGAGCCACCAGCACCAGTGCTGTATCTTTTATGACAGGTGGGTGCTGGGAGCAGCCCAGGGTCTCAATCTAGCTGCCTGTGGGAGGGAGGATTCTTGGGGATGACGGTGACATGGGAAGCAGAAGCTTGACCTGGAGCAGAATAAACGGTCCCATCACACCTCTGCTGTTATTTCCCGAGGCCATCCTCCAAATACACTACCTGGAGGGAAGGAAATGGTCTTTTCTCCAGTCACGAGGAAGGAAGCTGCCCAGCTGCCATTGGCTGCGGACCGCTTCCAGGAGCACTCACTCTCGGATGCTTGCAGCTTGTCCCAGGGGCTGAATGTTCTTGCCCAGACACAAATCAAGCCAAAAGAGGCAGGTGCTCCCAGCAAGCTGATGCTGGCTGTGGAGGAGATGGAACCGTGCAGACGGCATCTTCCACAAGCGTGTCAGCTGCCTCCCCTCGCAAGGCATTTCATGGCACCTGCCGCAGACAAAAATGCAATCGTGTAACTTCTTGTGAGTTGGCTTGGACCACTTCAGTCAAGAAAGACACTCCAGCTGGTCCCTGCTGTCATCTTACCTGGCTTTGCCAGATTCTCCTTGGCAGGCCAACCTGCATGGCTGCCACCGTCCTTCCCACAGAGGTTTAATAACCAAACCAGCAGAAGCTAATTACATTAGCTTCAAATTTGGGATCAGCACACTAAGGTCTGTTTGCTACATTACAAGTCTTTTTTTTTTTTTTTAATGCCAATCCTGGTGCTCGAACTCAGTGGACGCTGTCGTGGAGCTTTTTTTTTTTTTTTGCTTAAGATGAGTGCTCTACCACTTGAACCACAGCTCCACTCCCAGCTTTTTGGTGGTTAATTGGAGATGAGAGTGTCACAGATGTTCCTGCCCAGGCTGGCTTCAAACTTTGATCCTCAGCCCTCGGCCTCCTGAGTAGCTAGGATTACAGGTGTGCACCAGCAGCTGCATTACAGTTCTTACCATGCCTGTGGGAGAGGGCCATGCAGTCAGGCCTGGGGCCAGGCCTGCTTCTGCTCTAAGACTGACTTGGCAGAAGTCTGATGGTGAGAGAGCAGCCGGAGGGCCATGGTCCACTCACCTGGTCTTGTCTCCCCCACAGGTCCATTGTGATTAAAGGCTCGATGCCCAGGGAGGGGCCGTTGGGAGGTGATGGAATCTTTGGGAAGTGGAATCTAGGGGGGAGCCCTTTGTGTCACAAGGGGGCAGGGACTATGAAATAGTCACCTTGTGATCCCTTGTGTTCTGGAGAGAGAATTCTTTGCAAATTCTCCTAAAACCTGGTCCAGCCCAGCCCCTTTCTCTGATCCTGGCTTGAGATGTGACCACTTCTTTCCACTCCTGCTCCCACCACGGCGTCCTGCCATCCCCGGATCTCACCAGAGACCAAACCACATGGTACTCACACACATGTCTGAATTTGCTTTAGGCCCAGGGCCCTTGTCTGTGCTGGGTCAGTGCTCGACCATTGAGCAACACCCTCAACTCCAATGTTTTTTCAAAGCTGTAAACCATTAAACCTTTTCTCTTTATAAAGTGAGTTGCCTTGGGTGTTCTGTGGTAGTGACACAGAGTGAATCTACCCTCCCTGCTAGTGACCAGGGGGGAACTGGCAGTGGCCAGCGGCCCATCCAGACTTTCAAGAGTGAATACCCGGGCTGGGAATATGGCCTAGTGGCAAAAGTGCTTGCCTCATATACATGAAGCCCTGGGTTCAATTCCCCAGCACCACATATATAGAAAATGGTCAGAAGTGGCGCTGTGGCTCAAGTGTCAGAATGCTAGCCTTGAGCAAAAAGAAGCCAAGGACAGTGCTCAGGCTCTGAGTCTAAGGCCCAGGACTGGCAAAAAAAAAAGTGAATATCCATGTCTTAAAACATGGGTTACCACTGTTCTCTGCATGGCTTGGAGCGGCAGAGGAGCACCTTAAAGAAAGAGAATGCGAGCCTTTGGAACTACCTGGCTCCAGACTTCTGCAGCAGCAAGGGGACAAGGCATTTCATGGCTCGGAGCCTCAGCCCTGTTTGTAAAACGGACAGGTTACAGACACCTCAGTGGAGCTCACGCAGCAGAGCTGAAAATAGCTAAGATTGTGTATCATCAGTGTGTGGCTTGGGATGGGT
The DNA here is from genome assembly GCF_023159225.1 of Perognathus longimembris pacificus. NCBI lineage: Eukaryota > Metazoa > Chordata > Mammalia > Rodentia > Heteromyidae > Perognathus > Perognathus longimembris. Next base: position 75,315,839 of record NC_063166.1, on the reverse strand, counting down.
AAACCAGCAATTGGAAAATGTCATCTTTTTGTTGTTGTTGTTGTTAGCATCTATTATGTGAACAATTTTTTTGTGTGTGTGTCAGTCCTGGGGCTTGAACTCAGTCAGGTCCTGGGTGCTATTGAGTTTTTTGTTCAGGCTAACACTCTACCATCTTGAGCCACAGCACCATTTCTGGTGGTTAATTAGAGATAAGAGTCTCATGGACTTTCCTTCCCCTGGCTGGCTTTGAACCACGATCCTCAGATCTCAGCCTCCTGAGTGGCTAGGATTACAGGTGTGAACCACTGTCACCCAGCTGTGTAAGATTGTTTCTTACTTATCCTGGTGTCCTCCTTTGAGCCAGCCACATTAGTAGGTGCTCAGGACACGTTTGCTGAAGGAATAACACCAACATAAAACTGTCAGGTCCACCCCCAGGAGGGTTCCATGCAGATCCCCGACCACCCCCCCCCCCCAACTGTTTAAGTCTGGGCTCAGTACCTGAGTTACCTAGGTAACTGGCACGCCTGGAGGCAGTTTCCTCCTCCTCTGAGTTCACATCCAATCCACCTGGCCATACCTCCTACTTTTTCCTATACAATCCAGCTTACCACAGTCTCCGTTCTCGCTCCTTTCTCTCTTTTTCTCTTCTTCCTTCCCCTCTGTCTTCCCACCCCTCCATCTTGTGTGGACTGGCAGTTAGCTTTTCCCCAATAAACTCCTTTCTGCCTGAACCATGTGGAGGGTTTCCTTTCTGGTGAACCTTACAACAGCATAGGGAAGAGAATGGCTTTTGGAGGCCAAGTCCACTTATTCTCTGTGTGTCCTAGGCTAAGACCTTCCTTTCCTCAAACTTGTTTATTATGTGATGTAATCATAACACTGTGGCACAAGGCTGGTGCAAGCAATAATGAAGATCCGGGATAAAAAAAAAAACAATGATGGGTGTAAAGAAAGCATTTTCTAAGAAGAAAACATGAAAAAGGGCTCTGCCATCCATGATTTTTAATCCTTGGCATTGTTGTTCTGGATTGAGGGCTATTTCTAGTCTCCTCTAAAACGAAGAGCTTCCTCTGGCATTAGTGGGGCTCTGGGAAGAGGCGTGTGTGTGTGTGTGTGTGTGTGTGTGTGTGTGTGTGTGTGTGAGAAAAGGGTGAGGGGAGAGCCAGGCTCCTGCTCTGAATTTGGGGCCAGGCCGGCCATAACTGCAGTAACTGCGGACAATCAGCTTTTGCCCCAAGCACTCAATGTTGGCCATCTAGAATGAATGGCCAGGAAAGGTGTCTGCCCATTATTTTTGTGCACTCAAGGTGCAGAGATTACAGAAACTCTGCAGAACTAGCCTCTCAGCTCTTGGCCTCCAAGTGCTAGCTATCCGTCACCTCCTGCAGACATCCTGTCCCAGAGAGGTATGGGAGCCAGGGGTCGCTCTCCATTGAGGGTTTGCTGGGACTTCCAAGTGTGTGCTGCAGAATGCCCAGTGTTTCCACAGGGAAGAGGGTAAAGAGAAGGAGGACAAATGCGTGTCTTGGTTTGGGTGTGTGTGGTCCTTGAGAAAAGGACTCAGGTACATGATGGCCAGGGGCCCCCTAAAACACTACTAGGAGTGATGGGAAGAGATAGGAATGCAGGTCTATTATCAAACCAGTTGCATTGTGGGTGATGGGAGCCTAATCCCCCCCTGGGGACTCTGTGAAATAAGTCTTGAAATTGCATCTCAAGATGATCCCAATCAAGGGATGAGGGAGCTGGGGTATGTATCTCCCCGACTCCTGTGGGACATCAGTTAAGGGCTGCTCTGAGGGCGCTAATGAACCCAACCAACTTCACCCAGTGGACAAGAAAGCCCTCGGGCAGGAAATGCAGAAACCTAGAGCTGGGGTGTCCTGAAATGACAAAGCTCGAGGGATAAGCCAGGTACCCACAGAATATGCTACAACACAGATTAAAGGTCCACTTAGGTTGAGGTACTGAGCACCTGCAGTCTCAATCCCTGTGTACGTGTGGGACTGAGTCTTGGTTGCCTTTCTTCAGACCTTCTCAGGGCTGGAACTAAGTGAGGTGAATGAAGCCCTTACCGCAGGTGCAAAATGTAAGGGGCCTCCCCAAAACCGCAGTAATCAAATTATGTTTCAGTGCAACCTTAAAAAGGAAAAAGAACCTCTCCGTACATCACTTTGACAATAAATGAGAAAAAAATAATAAAGAAAAAAATTAATAAAAGATACTGCAAAAAAAAAGAAAGGAAAAAGAAATGTAAATCCAGGATGAACAAACTCTCTGAATGTTCAACCCACACAGGATCAGTAACCTTGCTGAGCCATGCCATATTGAAGGCTGAGGCAAAAATCAATAGTTACTGGTTCTCCTCATTTTTTTGGGCCTTAATTTTGACTAAAAAAGAAGGCTATTGCATCAGAACATTATCTTGATTATTCACTTATTTCTTGCACACCCTTGTCTTCAGTGTCTTAGTCTGCTTTCTGTAACTATCATGGGATGCCACAGAGAGGGTAAACTAGAAAGAATACAAGATTGTCCATGTCATAGTTTGCAGCCTTGAAAACCCAAGAGGGTGGCACTGGTATCTTGGTGAAGCCTTTCCTGTTTTTTTTTTTTTTTGGCCAGTCCTGGGCCTTGGACTCAGGGCCTGAGCACTGTCCCTGGCTTCTTCCCGCTCAAGGCTAGCACTCTGCCACTTGAGCCACAGCGCCGCTTCTGGCCATTTTCTGTATATGTGGTGCTGGGGAATCGAACCTAGGGCCTCGTGTATCCGAGGCAGGCACTCTTGCCACTAGGCTATATCCCCAGCCCAAGCCTTTCCTGTTGGTAGTGAGTCTTATCTGGAGAGCCCTGAGGTGACAGGGTGTCATAAGGCCAGGAAAGAGAGAGAGAAAGAGAAGCAGGCAGGGAGGGAGAGAGAGACAGAGACAGAGAGAGAGAGGGAGAGGGAGAGAAGGAGAAAGGGAACTAAACTGGCTTTTATAAAAGATGCTTGGTAAATTCTTAGTAAGTCACTCATGTTTTCTGTTGGCAGGCAGAAATAGGCTGTTACTTCTTTTTTCCTGTGTGTGTAACCACTACTAGACCTGGAATTCAGGGCCTGAGTGCTGTCCTTTAGGTTTTTTGCCCAAGGCTGGTTTTCTACCACTTAAGTCACACCTCCAGTTCTTGCTTTTTGCTATTTATCTGGAGATAAGAATCTCACGGATTTTTCTGCCTGGGTTGGCTTCAAACCATGATTCTTAGATCTCAGCCTCCCAAGTAGCTCAAGTACAGGTGTGAGCCACAGGCTTGGGTTTTCCTGCAAACTCAGCTGAGTCCATGTCAGAACATCCAGTAGACGTGTTGGTGGTAGCTGTTTCTGCCCCATTTTTAACCTGTTTTCACCATTGCCCACATCCATGGGCCTCCTCCTTCCAATATGAAATCTCTTATTCCTGTCATGTTTTGTAGACACACTCCCCCACCCTTCTCTCTAGATTCAAACCCTGATACCCCACGTGTTAGAGTAAATCAGGCTTTGCTAGAAAACCATGCGGACATCCAGGTACAAAGAACAAAGAAAAGGTTTATTGCCAGCAAAGGGACTGGCAAGACCCCTTCTCACAAGAGAGAAGTGCCAGCTACTGTCTGAAGTGACCTATATAACTTACAGAGGCTAGGAGGGGCTAGGAGGCGGAGACCCTGGTGTGGATGTGTGCACCAGGGGCTTCATCGTGGTGGGCTAGGATTTATGGCTGCTGCCCAAGTAGTAGGTAAGGAGTCTTGCAGCTGTCCCGGCCTGAAGGTCATTCTAAGTGGATCTTGTTGCCTTATATGGTTGTAGCTGCCCCAAAGGAGTGCCGTCTCAAGGCAAAGGGGGTGGAGGCTGATTATTCAGTGTCTTTACTAAATGAGCCTAGTGTTGCCCAGGAAAGGAGCATGCTAAGCTATGAGAGAGGAAGCTACTGGGCTAACATTCCCCACTCTTTGGTAATAATTGAACGAGGACACTGGGTTGGGAGCATGGACAAAGGCTGCTTCTTCTGGAGCTGCTTCCTGCTGAGAAGGGGGTGAAGTAATCAGTGGGGGACACTGGACTCTTAGGAACATTTGGTTGATAGACAGATTGGTGAAAAGTCTCATCTTTCCCACATGGATGTTCTGCATGCACCTGAATATGCAAGGCACAGTTAATATGGGGCAAAAAAATTGCTGTTAACGGACCCAAGATAGGCATGAGCCAGGGAGTAAGCCACCCCAATAGGTCCTGTCCCCTTTTATTTTGATGGATACTTTCCGCAAGTTTTCTGAGATGTTTTACTTGCTCCTTGATGGTATAGCTGAAGTGGTACCGTGGCTCAAGTGCTGGAGTGCTAGCCTTGAGCCAAAGAAGCTCAGGACAGCACCCAGGCCATGAGTTTCAAGCCCCAGAAGTCACCCCCCCCCCCACAGAGTTAAATGGGCCCCCAACTTTCCAATACTTTTACATAACTCCTGGGAACTTGCTATTTCTGGAGGATTGGGCAAGTTTAGCATTTCTTCTCTACTATGGTTTTCCCTCTCAGTGGAAAATGGGGGGAAGGGATAGTATCTCCTATATGGAGGGATTAAGTGAGGTAATGCCTGTGCAGTAAAGCTTCACAAAATAGCTGGCCCAGGCTGAGTACTGCTTTCTGTCTTTTTCTGTAGCCTGGCCTGAGACTCCTAGAATTCTGGCTTCCCTGAGTGGAGCTCTTAGGGCAGTCAATCTGGCCCTCAAACTGCCAACCCATCTGATGTTCGGTTAGGCATAAGTGGACAGCTGCTAACCAGAGCACTAATTATTACAGTGACTTCTCAGCACAGAGCCAGGCATGTTGATACCCCCGTGCTGTGGTTGACATTGGAGTGGAGGATTTTCCTAGTAATCATTTCATTATTGGATCATCATTCTTGTCGCACACATGTATGCACACATATGCATATTTGGGTCTTGGCATCTGGGAATATTGGGCTAGTAGAGGCTATTGGGTAAGGGAGGTATGAAGAGTTAGGGGAAGGTCTAGAAGCCCACCTGGGTACTTATAGCCTCGCCTCACTTTGCGTCATGCCCACTCTGACTCACTGTGTATCTTGAGTGGTGAGACTTAGTCCTGCAGCCCAGTGTGGCAGGCCCTTGCAGCCCTCCGCTGTGCTGAGCTGCTCCTGCATCTGCCCACTGTGCTCCTGTACAATGGCCTCCCTTTGATGGCCAGAACATTCCAACTTCTTGTTCCTCATCGCTTCTCTGCTTGTCCAGCTGGTCTCTGCTCAGCATAGATCCATTTTCCGGATCTTCCTAGGTGGGCTATGCATTCCTCAGGTCTTACCTTCTATGTTCTCTCCCCAGAGAAGTCTTTCTTTGCCCTACCTTTCTACCTACAAAGGATCCCCTGAAATGTTTATTATAACACCTCACTTACTGCCTTCATGACATCATTGTGGCCTGTTACTATTTTAACCCCATGGATTTGCTGTTCCATCTACCCCGCTGGAGGCTGCATAAGAACAAGAATCATTTTCGTTATGCTCCTTACTCTGTCCCCAACACTTGGAAAAGTGTTGGCACATAGCACATGCTTACTAAATATTTGTAGAATAGGCGATCTTCACTCTTCCCTTCCATTTTCTTGTTTTAAATGAGATTCACAGACTGAGTGTCCATTGGGCCATCTGGTCGACCCCCTTTGGGAACAGTTTCTGGGGCCCTGTCTCCTCACTCTTTAGAAGCAGCTGGGTATGGAAGTTCCATAATGAAATGCCTGAGCCTCCATGAAAGGAATCCTGGCCTCAGCGTTGCCAAGGATAAGCCGAGCAGCTGCTTTCTTTCTGCTAAGTGAGTCTCCCATCTGCTGAGGGAAAGTCAGGGATAGGAACTCTCTTCATGCGGAACTTACTACAGAAAGCTGCATGAATTTGGACAAAATCCTATGGGCTGCAGTTTTTCCGTGTCAAAACAGAGAGTCATAGTAACAGGATTTTTTCCTCCCAATTTCAGTACTTGGATTTTTTTTTTTTTTTATGGTGGTGGTTCTGGGGTTTGAACTCAGGGCCTCATACCTGTAGGCAGATGCACTACTTTGTGAGCTACATCCACCCCAAGATTGACATTTTTTGGCCTGGATAATTTTGTGTTGGGTGGTATATGTTCTGTGTACTGGAAGGGTGCTTAGCAGCATCTACCCACTAGATGCCAGTAGCAAACCCAGTTATGACAACCAAGTATGTCTTCAGACTTTGCGTGTTCCAAAGTCACGAAGCTACAGCCTTTCCCCTTATCTACTCCGCTGAGGACAACTCCAGTAGTATCTGCTTTATGGGATTGGTGGTAGTTTAAATGAGGTAGGCACTTATGATTATGACTGCAGCACAGTAATATTTCTTTGTTCATTTATTTGTAGGGTTGCACTGAAAACAGCAGGAGTTTCAGGGAAGAGCAGTGCATCTGGGAGATGGGCAGCCTAGGAAAACCCACCTCTGGTGCCAATGGCGTGTTAGAGTCATCCTGTCTGTGCTTCCAGGAACAGATTGCTAAATTGTCAGGAAGTTTACAAACCAGTTGTGAAGCATGACCATCCTTAAATGTGGCAATAGGTGTATATTTACACTAGGGGAATTTCTAGGAGCCAGCTGGTTACTGCAATGCTTGATTTGTTTGTTTCTTTAAAAAAAATTTTTTTTTTTGCCATTCCTGGGGCTTGGACCCACTGCCTGAGCACTGTCCCTGGCTTCTTTTTGCTCAAGGCTAGCACTCTACCACTTGAGCCACAGCGCCACTTCTGGCTGTTTTCTATATACATGGTGCTGGGGAATCGAACCCAGGGCTTCATGTATACAAGGCAAGCACTCTTGCCACTAGGCCATATTCCCAGCCCCTTTTAATTTTTTTTTTAAATTTTGAGACAGAGTCTCATTCTATAGCCCTAATTTTTGGTCTTCCTGCTTTAGAGTCCTGAGTGCTGGGATTGCAGGCCTGCGTCACCACACTTCAATCTACAGTGCATCTATGTTAACACATGAAAGGACAAGACAAGATGCTGTGGTCTACCTATTAACTATTGCATAAGACACCATCCTATAGTGATGAGCACACGTGGTATTTTCAGATGTCAGTGCTGTTACAGAATATCAAATTCTGTGATTTTCACTGGAATGTTGCTCATATTCACATACATTGTTTGTTTTTTTTTTTTTTTGGCCAGTCCTGGGCCTTGGACTTAGGGCCTGAGCACTGTCCCTGGCTTCTTCCCACTCAAGGCTAGCACTCTGCTACTTGAGCCACAGCGCCGCTTCTGGCCGTTTTCTGTATATGTGGTGCTGGGGAATCGAACCTAGGGTCTCGTGTATCCGAGGCAGGCACTCTTGCCACTAGGCTATATCCCCAGCCCCAACATATTCACATACATTGGAAATGCTACATCTCAATTAGGAAAAAATAGCAATGTTATTTTTTTCCATTCATGTATGTCTCTGAGCTTTATTTATTTATTTATTTATTGATCCTGGAGCTTGAACTCGGGCCTGGGCACTGTCCCTAAGTTCTTTTTGCTCAAGGCTAGCACTCTACCCCTTTGAACCACACCTCCATTGCCAGTTTTTGAGTGGTTCATTGGAGATAAGAGTGTCACAGGGACTGTTCTTCCCAGGGAGGCTTTCAACCATGGTCCTCAGATCTCAGCCTCCTGAGTAGCTAGGATGACAGGCATGAGCCACAAGCACCTGGCTTTCTCTGAATTTTACCCAGGGACCTCAGTGAAGAACTCCTGCTCTGATGACCCATTTAGTAATAAAGGGTAAATGAACCCCAAGTCAGCCAGTGACATAGGTGCGTGAGTCTTAGTTTCCTCAACTAAGATGAGACGCTCTACATGTTGTTGTGGAAATTAAATAAAAGAATGAGCTGGGTGGGTACTGTGGCTTACACCTGTAATCCTAGCTACTCAGGAGGTTGAGATCTTGAGGACTGCAGTTTGAGACCAATTCATGAAGGAAAGTCCCTGAGGCTCTGATCTCCAATTAATCACTGAAACCCAAAAGTGGAGCTGTGGCTCAGGTGGCAGAGTGCTGGCCTTGAGCAAAAAAGGTTAGCGAGCAACACCCAGACCCTGGGTACTTTTGTGTACACATATATAAAAGAATGTGTTTCAGTTGTCTTAAGAGGGGCCTGGCGCACTGTGTGTGTGTGTGTGTGTGTGTGTGTGTGTGTGTGTACTGGGGGAGGTGTCACTTTATAATCCACTGCCCCCTCCCTCCCAAGCGTCTGCAGAGAGCTCTGGATTTGAGCGGCTGAGATCACACCCAGATGGCGCTCCTGGCTCATCTTCATCTTATAGTTTTTCCGTCTTGATGAAATATTTGCCATGTGTACACTGGGCAGAACAAATAGAATTATGACTCACTTTTCACAAATCGTGTAGTGGATTTCGTGTACTTTCATGCTTGATTTTCTAATATGTTTTAAAGTCTAGCAAAATGTTTCCATCCCCTTCCTTTGTGACACCAAGTCCGGTGTCCCCATTGGGGGGGGGAAGAAAGGGGGGCCATCCTGTCCCCCTTCCTTGTCTTCCTTCCCCAGGGCACAGAAAGCAAGGAACCACATTCTCTGCCTTCCTCAGCCTGGAAGCTTCATTATTCCCTGGCACAGAACATTTTTTTTTCCATCTCATTAGAATCTGGAGCTAAGATAAAGGAGGGCAGAGCCATTAGGTAGCAATTTATATGTAAATGCAGAAGTTGCCAAAGAAAGAGATTTGATTCTTGTTCTTTAGGAAACAGTCAAGTTGGGACCTTCTAGAAAGCTGGCCTCAGCAGGCATCCGGAGCTACAGTGGGGCTCTATAAATGCATGGTCCCTCTGCCAGGCTCAAGGTAATGATTCCTGGTCTTCCTCTAAGGGAGACTGAGGTATAAGGTTGTGTAGTGTAATGTGCAAGCCAAGACTTAAAGCCCACAGGTGATCCAGGCAGCGCTCAGCCGCTTTGTGGGGTGCCTCAAAGGGAGGAGAAATTCTGATCCATCCACAGCTGCATGCTGTCCTTTCTCCTTTCTTCAGACTCTCCACCCTATTCGAGTTGACAGAGACTTCAGCGGGGCCCCTCTGAGCCCTCGGTTGACCTTGGGCTGGCTTCCTCTGTCCCTGTAGGATCCAGTCTGAACAAGAATCTGGCTAAGTCAGTTTAGAGAAATCCCTCAGCTCCTGATATCTTATTACCGCGGTCTGTTTTCTGCAAGCATTTTCCCTTGTGTTCACTAACAAGAGACCCCTTTCTCTGCCCCTGAATTTTCCTTCTACTCACCTCTCACCTGCTTCTTGCCTGCACACCTGCACGGTGTCTTTTTTGGGGTCAGACTGGAATCCAGTCTCCCCCTACCCAGCGGTGGCACTGCCTCTGTCCCTACACCTGTCACCACGGCCCATTCTGGAATGAAGTTTGTCTTAATCAACTCTCAGGAATAATTTCTCTTCCTGAAGACTCACTTGGCTGGGGAGCTTGGAGTTGGTGTGGAGCAGGGAGTTCACTCTATTAGTAAAGATTAGACCAAACCATTTGTATGCCCACTGTGTGTGTTGATGAATGGAAGTCAGTAGAAGCAGAGGAACCCTCAGGGTTTGGTCCCAAGCTCCCAAGATGTCAGGAATTCAATGGAGGACAGCTTTCTCTCACCCACAGGCTTCTCTTGTCCGTGCTAGTACCTTCTAGCCAGCTCTTCGCTGCAACTTCTTGAGAGTAACAGAGAGGGAGTGATGGAGCCAGCTGTCGCCCCAGAGGGAGCAGCCTCAGCTCTCATCTGCCACCCGGAAGGTCAGTTTCCAAGGAGGCAAAGACATATCCTCATCCATACATATCCTAGCTGAGTGCCTTTGAACTTGGCCCACAGCAGTGCCGTCCCTCTTTAGACATAGGGTAGAGTCACAGGCCAGGGGCTGGAGGTGAGGGGTGTGTGTGTGTGTGTGTGTGTGTGTGTGTGTGTGTGTGTGTGTGTGTCCTGTGAAAGCACTTGGCTTGGTGAATGAAGTAATATGGTACATATGCTGTTTAGTCTCTTCACCTACACATCATTTTTGTTTTTGTTTTTGTGCAAGTCCTGGGGCTTTGACTCAGGGCCTGGGCACTGTCCCTGGCTTCCTTTTCCTCAAGGTTAACACTCTGCCACTTGAGCCACAGCACCACTTGCTGCTTTTTCTGTTTATGTGGTGCTGAGGAATTGAACCCAGGGCTTCATGCATGCAAGGCAAGCACTCTACCACTAATCCACATTCCCAGTCCCTGTATCATTTTTTAATTTTGTTTGCTATTTGAAGTATGAGGTGGTTTTACTCCTAGCCTTGGGTATGCTATGTAAGCAGTCTACCAATTGGCCTGTGCTTCCGGTCTTTCATCCCACCCCAAGTCCTGCTTTATTATTATTATTATTATTACTATTACTATTATTATTATTATTATTAGATAAAGTGTCACTAGGTAGGCCAGACTAATTTGGAACTGCCTGTGTAGCCCTACTTGCCTAGGCAGGTAGTTAGGTAGATAAGAGAAGGACCAAGGGGTGCTACGGAATTCCATTCTGAAACCCCAGATGTCTGCACCCTGGCCAATGATGAAGACACATGATATCCTCATGGAGCTCATGCCCCATAGTAAGTTTAAACTATAAGGGCACAGATCAATGTACAGGCTTATGCCTTCCACACCCCAAGAAGCTACTCAAACCATTTGGGGAGGGACCACAAGGGGAGAGCCTCAGTTTCTCAGCTTAGTAACCCTATTTGTTAAATTCTGACAGTTTCCATGAAGTCAATCCTTATGTGAACTGTGTACTATACTCTTTGGGTGGACTAATCCATTTCATTTTGGGGGTTAACATTTTCTTACATTTCCTCCCTCCCTCCCTCCCTCCCCTCCCTCTCTCTCTTTTTTCCTTTCTTTTTGACAGTCCTGGGGCTTGAGCTCAGGGCCTGGGCATTGTCTTTGAGCTTCTTTTGCTCAAGGCTAGCTCTCTACCACTTCGAGCCACAGTGCCACTTCTGGATTTTTCTGTTTCTACTACTAAGTTACATTCCCAGCCTACATTCCTCCTCCTCCTCCTCCTCCTCCTCCTCCTCCTCCTCCTCCTCCTCCTCCTCCTCCTCCTCCTCCTCCTCCTCCTCCTCCTCCTCCCCCTCCCCCTCCCCCTCCCCCTCCCCCTCCCCCTCCCCCTCCCCCTCCCCCTCCCCCTCCCCCTCCTCCTCCCCCTCCCCCTCCTCCTCCTCCTCCTCCTTCTCTTTCTACTACTAAGTTACATTCCCAGCCTACATTCCTCCTCCTCCTCCTCCTCCTCCTCCTCCTCCTCCTCCTCCTCCTCCTCCTCCTCCTCCTCCTCCTCCTCCTCCTCCTCCTCGATTTTTCTCTTTCTACTACTAAGTTACATTCCCAGCCTACATTCCTCCTCCTCCTCCTCCCCCTCCCCCTCCCCCTCCTCCTCCTCCCACCCCCCTCCCCCTCCCCCTCCCCCTCCCCCTCCCTCCTCCTCTTTTTGCTCAAGGTTAACACTCTGCCACTTGAGCCACAGCACCACTTCCTGCTTTTTCTGTTTATATGGTGCTGAGGAATTGAACCCAGGGCTTTACGCATGCTAGACAAGCACTCTACCACTAGGCCACATTCTCATCCCCTACATTTTCTTTTAGAAGATTTTTTTTTTTGGTTGTTTTTGTCCGTTTTGGGGCTTGAATACAGGGCCTGGGTGCTGTCCCTAATATCTTTTGATGAAGGCTAGCACTCTACTGCTTTGAACCACAGTGCCACTTCCAATTTTCTGGTGGTTCATTGGAGATTAGAGTCTCATGGACCTTCCTGCCCAGGCTGGCTTTGAATGGCAATCCTCAGATCTCAGACTCTTGAGTAGCCAGGATTACTGGCATGAGCCACCAATACCCGGCTTAGTTTTTTCTTTTCCTACATTTTGTTTTGTAGTTTTAGCTTTTATGTTTGGGCCCATGATCCCTCCTGAGTTTTGGGTGTAGTGGGGGTTGAGGATCACCATTTTTAATTTTTTCTTACGGGATCTCTGTTCCAGAACCATTTCTTGAAAACATTTCCTTCCTTTATTGAATTGCTTTTTTGTCTCTGTCCCAAATCCAATTTCTCTATGAGTGAGGATCCATGGTGTTCTTTTTTCTCTTCTATCAATGTCCGTTCTTTCCTTATGCCAATACCACAGTGCCTCGACACTGCTGCCTCATACAACGTTTTCAAATCAGATTGTGCTAGTCCTCCAAAATTCATCCTTTTTTTCAGGATTACTTTGGATATTTTTAGATCTTTCACATTTTTAATATACATTTTAGAAGCAATATGTCAAATTCTACAAAATGGTTGGGTTGAATTACGGTTGTGACAGCCTTAAATGTATGGATCAATTTTGGGACGGTTGATATCTTAAAAACATTGACTATTCCAATCGATAACTTTGGTACATCTCTCCATTTATTTAGATCTTCCTTAGTTCCTCTCAGTAATATTTTGTGGTTTTTAATGTAGATGTAATGTCATTTGTTATATCCGCCCCCCAACCTCCTCCCCCAAGTATCTCATGCTTTTTGACAATGTAGTAAATGGAATTGTTTTTCTAATTTTACTTTCCAATTTCTTCCTGCTGGAATATAAAATACCACTTGATTTGGATGTGGTGTCTTTGTAATCCATATGTTTGCTAGTTTATTATTCAGTCCAATTAGGGGTAAACTTCTATGTCAATACACCTTCAAAGTGTTCTTTATTTTTAGGTAAAACTTTATGACACAGGTAGAGCATGCCCAGAGGCTTTCTCCATTTTAAAATTTACTTATTGATTTGTTTGTTTGTTTATACCAGTCCTGGAGCTTGAACTCAGGTTCTAGGCATTCTTCTTGAGTTTCTTTTGCTCAAGGCTAGTGTTCTACCACTTGAGCCACAGCACCACTTCTGGCTTTTTCTGTTTATGTGGTACTGAGGAATTGAACCTGGGGCTTCATGCATGCTAGGCAAGCACTCTACCACTAAGCCACACTCCCAGCCCCATTTTTTAACCTTGAAAACTTGTGTTCTGTGAACCTGAGCTTAGCGTGCCCCACATCTGCTATGGCCAGTGGTTGAGACAGAGTCTTGTAAACTTCTATGTCAGGGCTAGCCTTGAACCATGATCCCCAACCTCTGCTCTCAAGTAGCTAGGATTAAAGGCTTGAGTCACCATGCCCAGTTTTTCTCCTCTCCCCTCCTTTCCCTTCCCCTCCTCTTCTCCTCATCTTTCCTTCCAATCTCCTCTCTTCTCCTCTTCTTTTCTTCTGTTAATGTGGTTGATGATGTTATCTGGCTTTGTGTCATCTGGACCTGCCTTGAATTCTTAGGGGTGATACATTTTGGTCATGATGAATATTTCTTCTTCTTTTTTTTTCTCCTGGTCCCTGGGCTTAAACTCAGGGTCTAGACACTGTCCCTGAGCTTCTTTTTGCTCAAAGTTTAGTGCTCTACTACTTGAGCCACAGAACCACTTCTGCCTTTTTCTGAGTGGTTTACTGGAGATAAGAGTCTCACAGGGGCTGGGAATATGGCCCAGTGGTAAAGTGCTTGCCTCATATACATGAAGCCCTAAGGTTCAATTCCTCAGCACCACATATGTAGAAAAAGCTGGAAATGACGCTGTAGCTCAGGTGGTAGAGTGCTAGCCTTGAGCAAAAAGAAGCCAGGGACAGTGCTCAGGCCCTGAGTCCAAGCCCCAGGACTGGCAAAAAAAAAAAAAAAAAAAAAAAAAAAAGAGTCTCACAGACTTTCCTACCCAGGCTGGCTTCAAATTGTGACCCTCAGATGTTAGCCACCTGAGTAGCTAGGATTACAGGCGTGAGCCACCTGTACCTGGCACACATCACTTTTTATATATTGCTGATTTCTGTCTGTTGACATTCAGTGAAGGATTATTTTTTTTTGTCAATGTTCATGAAAAATATTGGTCTAGAATTTTATTTCTACACTTTTGTTGTCAGGTTTGTCATAAGGATTATGTCAAGGCTCATAAAACAAATCGGGAAGTGTTCTTTCCATTTTGTAGGTTTGTATGTTAATTCTCCCTTAGTGGAAAATCACTGGTGAAACCACACAGAGTTTTCTTTGTGGGAAGTCTTTCTGTGTAGGCATTCAGAAGGTGTTAAATTATGAATTTAATGTCTTATTAGATATATGCCTATTTAGAGCTTACTACTTTGTATCAGTTTTGTCAAGTTGTATTTTCCAAGGAAAATGTCTATTTTAATGGAAGTTGTCGAAACACCTTGTAGCATAAAATTATTTAAAATATTCTGTTATTTTATTTTTTAATGACTAGGGTTTTCAAGGGAGCCTAGAAAGACAGCTTTTTATCACTATAACAAAATGCCTGAGACCTACCTACTTAAGAAGAAAAGAGGCTTATGCAAAATAAAAGCTATGAGCAAATCATAGCTTTGGAGGCTGAAGATATAAATGGCTTAGGGTGGGCTCTTTACTTCATGGTGGCCTCCATGGGAGGTGCATATGTAGCTGATTTCATCTCCATTCAGGAAGAAGAGAGAGCTGAGAGGGGCTAGGCTTGTTGTCTTGTTGTTGTTGCTGGTTGTGGGTTTGAATTCAGTGCACTCTACCACTTGAGCCACAGCTCTATTTCCATGGTTTCTTTTTGTTTTGTTTTATCTATCTATCTATCTATCTATCTATCTATCTATCTATCTATCTATCTATCTATCTATCTACCTATTTATGATCTTGAGGTTTGAACTCGGCCTGGATGCTCAGGAATAGTGCTCTACCACTTGAGCCACAGCCCCACTTCTGGTTTACTGGTGGTTTAGTTGGAGATAAAAATCTCGCAGACTTTTCTGCCTAGGTTGGTGTTGAACTGCAATCTTCAGATCTCAGCCTCCTGAGGAGCTCAGACTACAGGTGTGAGCCACCAGCAATAGGGCTATTGCTTCTTAAACAATTCTCTCTCTCTCTCTCTCTCTCTCTCTCTCTCTCTCTCTCTCTCTCTCTCTCTCTCTCTAACTCAGTTGCCCAGTGATCTAAGGACCTCCCATTAGGCCCCACCTCTTAATGATTCCACAACCTCCTTGTGGACAAAGCTTCTAAGGATATCAGTTGTGGAGGCAGGAGAGGAATGACACAAACATACAAATCACTACAGGTTCTCCTCGCCATTCCTCATGTTTTCTTTCCCTTCTTGGCTAGTTGAGCTAAGGTTTTATTAATTTGATTTATTTTTTCAAAGAGCCAACTTTTGGCTTTATTTTCCTTTATTGTTTATTTTCCCTTTTGTTGACTTCTGCCCCTTTCTTAATAATCTTTATTTCTTATATACATATTTATTGTTATTATGAAGGTGATATACAAAGGTGTTACAGTTACATAAATCAGGTAATTAGTATATTTCTTTTTGGACAGTATCACTCCTTCCCTTGCTCTCTTCCAGTTTTTCCTTTCTTCTATTTCTCTAAACTTTAGATTTGCTTTACTCTTCTTCTAGCCTCTCAGGCAATTTATTTCACACCTATTTTACTATTTATTTATTTATTTATTTTTGGCCAGTCCTGGGGCTTGGGCTCAGGGCCTGAGCACTGTCCCTGGCTTCTTTTTGCTCAAGGCTAGCACTCTGCCACTTGAGCCAAAGCGCCACTTCTGGCCATTTTCTGTATATGTGGTGCTGGGGAATTGAACCCAGGGCCTCATGTATAGGAGGCAAGCACTCTTGCCACTAGGCCATATCCCCAGCCCCCCTATTTTACTTTTTAGTATAAATATTTCAATCTTGACATTCTCTCTAAATACTGCTTTAATTGCATCCCACAAATTTTATTATGCTATATCTCTACTGTTCATATAAAATGTGATTTTTTTCCATCAATTATATTCCAATTTTTTTTTTTTTGTCTGTCTTAACTCTGGGCCTGGGTGCTGTCCCTGAGCTCTTCAGCTCAAGGCTTGCGCTCTACCACTTTGAGCCACAGTGCCACTTGCAGTTTTCTGGTGGTTAACTGGAGGTAAGAGTCTCATGGACTTTCCTGCCCGGGCTGGCTTTGAACCTTGATCCTCAGATCTCAGCCTCCTGAGTAGCTAGGATTACAGGTGTAAGCCATCTGTGCCTGGCCCATGATTTTTTTTTAATATATTTTTATTATCAAACTGAATTACAGAGAGGTTACAGTTTCAAGCATTAGGCATTGGATACATTTCTTGTACTATTACCTCGTCCCTCATTCCCCCCCTCTCCCCTCCCTCCTTCCCTTCCCCCTCCCCCCATGATTTTTTTTTTTTAAATCTACACTAGTCAGATTTTTTTGTTGATGTGAACATGCCTGAGAGAAAACAATATAAAGGAGTAAGAATTTGTTTTGGCTCACATTTTTAAGGGTTCAGTCCATGGCTGTCTCCAGTTTCTGTGCTTTGGTAGGCAGAGCTTCACAGGGAAAGGAGTAGAGTTGCTCACTTCATAGCAGCCAGGAAGCACCAAGATTGAGATACAGGAAGGAGCCAAGGGAGATATGGTCCCAAGGATGCCCCAAGCACCAGTGATCCACTTCCTCTAGTCAGGCACCACCTTCTAAAGTTTCTAGCACTTCCCCAAATAGTACCACTAGCGGGGGACCATCAGCTTATGAAACCCATGGGGAATGTTTTGTATTAAAATGATAATAATAGGGCTGGGGATATGGCCTAGTGGCAAGAGTGCTTGCCTCGTATACATGAGGCCCTGGGTTCTATTCCCCAGCACCACATATACAGAAAATGGCCAGAAGTGGCGCTGTGGCTCAGGTGGCAGAGTGCTAGCCTTGAGGGGGAAGAAGCCAGGGACAGTGCTCAGGCTCTGAGTCCAAGGCCCAGAACTGGCCAAAAAAAAATATAAATAAATAAAATAAAATGATAAAAATATCCAATTATTTTTGCTATAAACTTTTTTTTTATTGTTTTGAAATTTAATTCCATAATGGTCAGTTAACATACTTTTCACTATTTCAACCTCATTTATTGTGATTTCTTATGTGGCCCACAATATGGACACTCTTGATAAGTATACAAAGAACTTTTGAAGAGGATGTGTATTTTTCTGCCCTTTTGTTTATTGCTCCATAAGTATAAATTAGATCTAGGTGGTTTATGGCATTGTTCAAATCTTCTACCTCATTAACAATTTCTGTAAATGAAGTTCTTTTGTCAATGGTGAGAGAGAAGCTGTAGATTCAATCAGCTTTTGTCTCATGAATTTTGAAACTCTATCATTAGGTGTAATTATAATTTTTATATCTTCCTGAGGGAAATGAACCACTTTATATCGTGAAATGTTCCTCTTTACCTCTTACTTAGTTTTTTCTTTCTTTTTTAGTAAGAACAGAGTTTGAACTCAGGGCCTTTCCTTTGCTAGGCAAGTGTTCTACCTCAGATGATATGCCTCCAGACTCTTTTTCCTTTTCTTTTGACACAGGGATGCACTATACAGTCCAGGGGCTGGTCTCTGATGTGTGATCTGAATTATCGGCAGGGAGCACTACATTTGGCCAAAATGCTCCCTTTACATACTTTTCCTGAAGTCATTTTTATTTAAAATTAACCTAATTCAAGCCTTCTTGTTTGTTTGTTTTTGTGCCAGTCCTGGGCCTTGGACTCAGGGCCTGAGCACTGTCCCTGGCTTCTTTTTGCTCAAAGCTAGCACTCTGCCACTTGAGCCACAGCGCCACTTCTGGCCATTTTCTATATATGTGGTGCTGGGGAATCGAACCCAGGGCTTCATGTATACGAGGCAAGCACTCTTGCCACTAGGCCATATTCCCAGCCCCGATAATTCAAGCCTTCTTGTGGCTCAGTTGCATGTTGTATGATATCTGCAGTGTTAATAATTCTCGGGGCTGGGGATATAGCCTAGTGGCAAGAGTGCCTGCCTCGGATACACGAGGCCCTAGGTTCGATTCCCCAGCACCACATATATGGAAAACGGCCAGAAGGGGCGCTGTGGCTCAGGTGGCAGAGTGCTAGCCTTGAGCGGGAAGAAGCCAGGGACAGTGCTCAGGCCCTGAGTCCAAGGCCCAGGACTGGCCAAAAAATAAAAAAAATAAATAAAAATAATTCTTGTAGTCAGAATATAGATTAAAAACCCCCTCTCCATTCTCTGCCTTTTAGTTGGAGTGTATAGCTAATTAACATACAACATTACTACAGGCAAAACTTGATAAGTCAACCATTTTATTATTAGTTTTTCATAGATATACATATGTACTTATTTATTCCTTCTTTTATGCCTTCTTTTGGGGGTTAGTAAGTAATTTTTAGAATTCTACTTTACTTTATTGGTTTTTTAGTGGTACTTCTTTCCATTTAAAAAAGTGGCTGCTTAATGATTACATGTTCATTCTTGACTTAGAGTCTGTTTTCTACTTTGACTTAAAAACGTAGCATTTTGCAAAACATTTAAGAATGTTGCAGTAGTGACATAGCTCCATTTATTCCCACCTCTACCTTCATGCTTACCATTGTCACAGGTAATTCATCTGCATATGTTATAAATTCCATAATGCAGTGTTATAACTTTACTCTAAAGTATAGACATGTACATTTAGAAATTAAGAATGGAGCAAGGCATCCGTGGTTCATGCCTGCAATCCTAGCTACTCAAGAGGCTGAGATCTGAGGATGTGGTTTGAAGATGATCATGCAAAAAAGCCCCTGAAACTCTTTATTTCCACTTATCTACCCAAAAGCTAGACGTGAAGCTGGGACTGATGTGGTAAAGCACTAGTCCCAACACACACACACACACACACACACACACACACACACACACACACTATCCTGGAGTCTTGGATTTCCCCTCAGTTCAGCTGCCTTGTGAATAAACTTTCTTTTGAGGTACTCATAGCTTCAGTGATTGGCAGAGAGCACAGCAGGTATTAGGTAAAATCTAAAGGGCAGCCAGAAAAAGATAACATCTCAACAGGGGGCTCCCAAAGCTAAGTAGAGCCTTGCACATGTCCACTAAACAGAACTACATCTTGAAGAGA
Source organism: Perognathus longimembris pacificus (assembly GCF_023159225.1). NCBI lineage: Eukaryota > Metazoa > Chordata > Mammalia > Rodentia > Heteromyidae > Perognathus > Perognathus longimembris. The sequence continues at coordinate 75,296,825 of NC_063166.1, read as the reverse complement.
CAAAGTAACACTTGAATTTTCTTTAATAGTTGCAGGCTTTAAGAAGATCCCAATGCATCACGAAAAGAACTTCTGAAGCATAAAACAAGAACATTAAGCTTTAAAAGAAAAAAAAAAGTACATAAATTAAAGGAGAGGATGTCATTGTTGAGGCCCAAATCAGAAACCAGAAAGATCAAGTAGAAGAAATATTTTAAAGCTCAGAGAAGAAAGATAATGAGGTTAAAAGCCATGAGGGAAAAGATAAAAGATTTAGAGGAAAGATCTAGGAATCCCAACATGCAGAGAACAAATGTTCCAGATGGAGACAAAATAAGAGTCGGAAGAGAGGCAATAATTAAACACATGCCAGAAGAAAAATCTCCCTGAACCAACAAAAGACTTGAGCTAGTTCAGCCCATGGAGAAAAAGGCACCTGACTTAAAAAAGATCCACATGATTGGATGGAAGAAAGACATTCATGAATATGCAAAAGCTCAAAGGTGAGCCTGTAGATAAGAGATGGCATGGTGAACTACAGATGGCGTGAGCTTGGCCTCTGCCCTCCACAGCGACCACAAGAACCTCCCTCACAGTCCTTTCCTACAAGAAAGAAACTTATGGGCAAAGGCAACTGGCGAAAAGTAGTTCAGCTGAGCCAAGCTCACACGTTTCAAAGCCACTCTACCAGCTAAGGGTAAAAGAAGAGAATGGTTATTTTTTAGCCCCATTTTCTCTGTGCGGCTTCCAGTCAGAGATGGAGCAATGGAGCAACACAAAAGCTTAGCCATTTCCACCCAAGGATGAGGGATTCCCCTACTGGGCAGTTGTCATTCCAGGTCGCCCTCTACTGGCTAATAGAAGCATTAGAGATCCTCGCCTGTCCTGCTCCCTTCCTCCCATTCCACAATACATCATTGGTGCTTCTAATTTTATCTCAGCATCTGCAGCATAAAGTAAGTTTCAAAGTAGATACAGAAACGATGCTCAAAGATTCAAAAGAAAAGATGCTTCAAAACAGGGAGCAAATAGGAAATGCCAGCAGATAAATAAAATATACAGAAAAGAGCCAAATAGATATTCTGACCTTAAAGAAAATATTGAAATTTGTATCTTGTTAAGTTCATAGGGTTGGCAAGAGACTAAGGATAGTCAAATAATCAATAAACTTAAAGGATACATCAATAGGTTCAAGAGGCAGAGTATCTCTAGCAGGTGTGAGACCCTGAGTTCAAACCCCAGTACCACCAAAAATAAGGATATAGTAATAGAAATTATCCAATATTAATTTCTGTCCTTCCAATGTTAATTTCCTTCCTTCCTTCCTTCCTTCCTTCCTTCCTTCCTTCCTTCCTTCCTTCCTTTCTTCCTTCCTTCCTTCCTTCCTTCCCTCCCTCCCTCCCTTCCGTCCTGGGGTTTGAACTCAGAGAGCCTAGGCACTGTCCCTGAGTTTTCTTTCTCAAGGCTAACACTCTACCATGTAAGCCACACCTCTACTTCTGGAATTTTTGGTGATTAATTGGAGATAAGAGTCTCATAGACTTTCCTGCCCATGTTGGCTTTGAACCACAATCCTCAGATCTCAGTCTCCTAAGTAGCTGGGATTACAGGCATGAACCAAGGTGTCTGGTTCCAACCTGGTACCAGTTCAAGGATAGGTTTTAGTTGTACTCAGCAGAGGGGGGTGGGGAGGGATGAAGAAGCTCCACAGCCTGAGGGTGGAGGTGGGGGTGGGCCCGGGGGAGATGATGATTTGCGCATGCCTAATCAAGCCTTGCTGCTCTTCCTAGGACTGTGTTCTGAAATGTTAAGTCTTAGTTTTCTCCCACTGGTGTTAGAAGTTACCCATTAGACCTTTGTGCAAGTTCAGTTTGAGGTAAACAAGGCTGCCTCCAAACTCAGCCATTATTACCAAGGTGAGCCATCATCACCATCAATACCAGAGCTGTTAAATCTATAGCAAACGGTTACTTGTTTAGCTATGGTAAGTAATGAAAGCCAGCAATGAGACTAGAGCCAGGAGAGGGGGTTTTGGGCTTTTCCTCTGCTTCAAGATCTGGCTGGTGAGTTTCCTTTAAATGGGCAGAGACAAAAGGTCTCTGGCCCCAGCATCTGGCTGTGAGCTCCCTTTTTTCAGTTCCTCTGTCTCTGGACACTCATAGCCTTGCTGGTGAGCAATCCAGCGCGTGTCAGCGCTTCTTGGCTTCTAAAGGTCGGGAAGGCCCAGCAGTCTCACGCAGGTCTGTGGATCCTGGAAGTCCAGCTTTTTGCTGGGATGGCCAAATTCACTGCTGCCTCTGCAAGGCTCACTGGCTAATTGTACAGGAAGCAGGGCCTCCCGCAGCTGCTGATTCCTGAGGACCCAGCTCTCACTCAACGTCCCCGTCCCTCCAAGAGTTCACCACTCAGAGACAGTCTCAAGCAAAAAGATGGGTTTATTGGGGAAGCAGAAAGCAAACTGGCCAGCCAGGGAGGCAGCACAGACTTGGGAGCTGCCACTGTGACAGTGAAAAGTGGGCTGACTGGCCAGGGACACAGTGCAGACTCGGGCACTAACACCGTGACCCTGAGCAGTCCTCAAATTGGGGTTTATAAAGGTAAAAGCGCAGGGGGTAGAGCAAGTAATAACCAAGTTAAGCAAGCTATTTACAGAAGCAGAATTTTGGGGTCAGGTTGACCTAATCTACTCCCCCCCAACATTTCCTACCATGTTTCCCTAGTGAAGATGTACTCCTTACAACAGCACTTGGAACTGGGCTGCTGAGGACAGGGAGGCCAAAAACCCACAGTCAGAGTATGGAAGCGCCTTGTCAAAGTACAAACTCCGAAGGCTTAAAGGCCCACAGAGTGAGTGCAGGTCAAATGTTCAGCCAACCCCCATCAGTGAAAAAAGCCAACAAGAAAGCACAGAGTTCAAAAAAGAACAGGGGACTTAAAGCAGGAGAATGGAGAAGTTGACACAGCCTGGGCTTCACAGCAAAATCCTGTGAGGAAAGGGAGAGGGAGAGGGAGAGAGAGAGGGGGGCGGTATAGGAGAGTGAGAAATATTTATGGCCACTTAAAATATGTTGGCTGGGGTTGGGGAAATGGCCTAGTGGCAAGAGTGCTTGCCTCATATACCTGAGGCCCTGGGTTCTATTCCCCAGCACCACATATACAGAAAATGGCCAGAAGGGGTGCTGTGGCTCAAGTGGCAGAGTGCTAGCCTTGAGCAAAAAAGAAGCCAGGGACAGTGCTCAGGCCCTGAGTCCAAGCCCCAGGACAGGCAAAAAAAAAAAAAAAAAATGTTGGAATAGTATTGTCAAGATTTATGTACAAGAAATGTGCATGCTTTGTGTTCTCATCTTTTCATTTGCATCTCTCCAGGTTGAAGTTCACTGGCCACTATTGGCTTTCTACCATTCAACAGTTAGGGCTTCCAGGGGTGAAGTAACCTAATTGACAAGTCAAGCCAGGGTGAGCCATTCAAATACAACTGTGCCTCACACAGTGACATATGCAATCACTCGTTTTGTTTAGTTCAACCTAATGTACTCAGAATAGTCTCATTTATATGTGTGTTGCAAGTTGAATTGTCCACCCCCAAAAGGTATGCTGAGACCTCAGTCCCCAGGCCCCACGGCTGTGACCTTATTTAGAAATAGGGTTGTTGCAGATGTAATCGGTTGAGACAAGGCCATAGGGAAGTGGGGTATGGTCCAGTAGGGCCGGCGATCTTCTAAGAGGGCAGGAAGTCATGTGACAGCACAGCATGTGATGGCACAGGAAGGACCTTGTGTGATGACAGAGGTGCAGAAAGAGCCCAGGGACGGTGCAGCTGACAGCTAAAGAGCTGCAAGGATGAATGGTTGCCTCTGAAAGCCAGGAATAAGCAAGCAAGAGCACACCCCCTACAGGTTGTGGGGTGGCATAGCCCTATGGAGGACATTTAGCCTTCAGAATTTTAAAATGTTTATTATTTATTTATTTATTGTGCTGGTCCTGGGCTTGAACTCAGGCCCAGACATTATCCTAGAGTTGTTTTTTTTTTCCTTCTCAAGGCTGGTGTTCTACCACTTGAGCTATAGCTCCACTTCTGGATTTTTGGTGGTTAATTGGACATGAGCCTTACAAACTTCCCCACCTAGGCTGGCTCTGAATTGCAATTCTCAGATCTCATTCTTCTGAGTAGCTAGGATTATAGGTGTGAGCCACAGAGCCTGGCTAGCCTCCAGATTTTTTTTTTTTTTTTTGCCAGTCCTGGGCCTTGGACTCAGGGCCTGAGCACTGTCCCTGGCTTCTTTTTGCTTAAGGCTAGCACTCTACCACTTGAGCCACAGTGCCACTTCTGGCTCTTTCTATATATGTGGTACTGAGGAATCAAACTCAGGGCTTCATGTATACGAGGCAAGCACTCTACCACTAGACCATATTCCCAGCCCTTCCAGAATTTTTTTTTTTTTTTTTTTTTGCCAGTCCTGGGGCTTGGACTCAGGGCCTGAGCACTGTCCCTGGCTTCTTTTTGCTCAAGGCTAGTACTCTGCCACTTGAGCCACAGCACCACTTCTGGCTATTTTCTGTATATGTGGTGCTGGGGAATTGAACCCAGGGCCTCATGTATATGAGGCAGGCACTCTTGCCACTAGGCCATATCCCCAGCCCCCTTCCAGAATTTTTGTTTTGGCCAGTCCTGGAACTTGAACTCAGGGTCTGAGCACTGCCACTGGCTTCTTTTTGCTCGAGGCCAGCACTCTACCTCTTGAGCCACAGCACCACTTCCAGATTTTTCTGTATATGTGGCACTGAGGAATCGAACCCAGAGCTTTGTGCATGCTGGGCAAGCGTTCTTCTACTAGGCTACATTCCCAGCCCCCCTCCAGAATTTTGAGACAAGAAATTTTTGTTGCTTTTAGCTTAGTATGTGGTACTTTTTTCCTTTTACTTTAATATATAACACATAAAGGAGAAATACTACTAATGAGATATCTGTTTTTGTTTTTGTTTTTTCTTTGGCCAGTCCTAGGCCGTGAACTCAGGGCCTGAGCACTGTCCCTGGCTTCTTCTTGCTCAAGGCTAGCACTCTGCCACTTGAGCCACAGCGCCACTTCTGGCCATTTTCTGTATATGTGGTGTTGGGGAATCGAACCCAGGGCTTCATGTATATGAGGCAAGCACTCTTGCCACTAGGCCATATTCCCAGCCCCTAATGAGATATCTGAAAATTTCTAAATCTGTGAAATCTAATATATATGTTATAATTACATCTTGGAGTAGTCACCTTTTTTTTTTTTTTAAGCTTCATTGCTGGGAATCAAATCCAGGACCTGGGGCATGCTAAGAACATGCTCTACCATTGAGCTACAGTGCTAGCCCTTGGCATAGTTATGTTGTAAATGGTTAATATCAGCCCATTGCTAGCAGCTACTGTGTTTGATAGTGTGGTTCTTGCCAAATCAGATCTAGGGGCCCCCAGGTAGTGGTGAACCTGCCTGGTAACACTAGCACACTCACAGTAATTTCTTTGCCACGTCTGTGTGTGCATGCACGTGTGTGTATGCGAGCGCGCATGTGCGCATGTGCCAGTCCTGTGGCTTGAACTCAACTGGAGTGTTGGATGGTTGTCCCTGAGCTTTTTTTTTCTTCACTCAAGGTTATTGCTCTACCATTTGATCCACAGCTTTGCTTCTGACTTTTTTGGTGGTTAAAGAGTCTCATGGACTTTCCTGCCTGGGCTGGCTTTGAGTCATGATCTTCAGATCTCAGCCTCCTGAAGAGCTGGGATTGTAGGCATGAGCCATCGGTGCCTGTGGAATCTTTGCCACATGTTTAAGGGTTGGCTGGTGCTCATTCATGTTACCCTCAGTCCACGACAGCCGTGGAACTGAAGCAAAACTAGTGGAGAGACCAATAAAGAGGCGATGGACTGAGAAAGGGCTCTAGATGAACGCAGATGTCTGAGGTTTGGAGGAAGCGGGCCAGAGGCTTCATTCACCTACAGGTTATGTTTGTTTCAATGTGCAAAGTGGGCCTGGCTGGGTGGATGAAGTACAGAAAACACACATGTCCAGCCATCTATGCGTGGGTGCAGAACCTGCAAAAGCAAACATGGGTTGGATTTCTGCTCCTGCTGGTACCTGGATGCCGGTGCCCTTGTGCAGGGCACCAGCCGCACATCCGCACTGGCAGACGCCACTCGGAATAGCAGCCGGCCTCAGGGGGAGAGTGATGGGACCTTCTCCACTCCGGCCAGAAGCGGGGTGCCAGTGAGTGGTTGGGCATGGAGCGGGACAGATGTCATTGTTTTCAATATGATGGAGAGGGGACTGGGGGTGAGGGGTCAGAGATTGGGTGGGAGAGATGTGTCTGAACCAGTTGCCATTGAGAAGGCAAAGGATGGACAGACTTCCATAGCAGTGGGGCGTGTGTGCCAGTCAGCCACTGCAGTTTCTCAAAACCGTGAGTCAGGTCGGACCTTGCACCTTCATTTCCTGTGGCACACTGCTTCTCACATGATCCCCACCGGAAATCGGAGTCTGCAAGGAGATGATGTCATGGAAGGAGCCAGCGGGTTGTGCTGGCTTCGACAAGCACACTGCTAAAACCCGACCGGTCCAGGGTGGGGATGGGGGCGGGGGGGGGGCGGGAAGTGAGCATGTGCCTTGGTTTCCCCAAAGCCAATCACAGAGCGGATCAACTTCTGCCAACTTGAGCCCAAGGGAATGACCAGAACCAGGTGCAGCTGGTAGCAGGCAGGCTGGGGACCCCAAAAGGAGGAATCTTTACAAGGTTTTGCTCAACCTCTCAAGGTTGCAGTTTGTCCCAGAGTACGATCTGATCTGATTCAGCCACAGTCTGGTCTCCACCTTTAAATGTTGGGAACTGCATAAATCAGCACATTTCCCCCAAAGCAGAGGCTATATACAGAATGCCATGCTGCTCACCAGAAGTAGGCCTCCAGCAAGGATTGTTCGTGCTCCTTATGTTTTAACATCATCACCTCCCAGAGGAAGGGGAGGGGGTGTGGCCAGTGTCTGAGGCAAGGGTACCCAGGGAGCCTCTGGCCTGTGTTCCTTTCTTCCTGGTCCCCAGTCTCAGAGTTGTCTGCATCACTAGGGGTCTGCCTCTGTGACAAGTCCCCTTGTCCTGCATTTCCAACTCCTCCTGCCTCCTTGCTTCCCCTGTGTACATAACCTCTTTTGGTTCTTTGAGGCTGGGGATTCATACATTGGGATAGTACACCTCTAGGAGCAAGGACACAAAGGAAGACTAGTAGTATCCCACATACAAGCTCGGGACCATTTTAGCAGAGAGTTCTAGGGCTCTAGTGAGCCAGAGCCTGGTATAGGAGGGTGATACGTGGCCATGTGCTCTTGGTCCCTTAGCTTTCTTGCTCCATAGGCAGGCGATCGGTTATAGGAAGGCCAGAGAAGAGCCGTCTGAAGTAGGTGCACTAGGCGGGGTTGCTCAAGTCTAAGGGTGTTTCTCTGTGTGTGTCGAAAGCGGCATGGAGAGGGGCGAGGATTTGGAAATCTGTCTCTGTCCTGCGGCCAGCAGGGCTGGGCCTTCTAGGTTCTAGGCATCTCTTGGATGGAGCCAGGTGTGTTTGGGATTCTGGAAGCAGCGCCCATCACCCATCACCCTTCGTGTTTGCCCAGGCCTTTTTGGGTATGAAAGCTTCCCGCAGCCTGTGTCTGGCTGGCTCTTTCTGCAGACCTGTGGGTTGCAGGGGGACAGGGTCCTAGCCCTCCCTGACCACATGAGGAAGCTGAGGCTCCATAGGCTATCCACACATCCGTGGTGGAGCAAGGCCTGGGCCCCAGTTGTGGGCTTCCTGGGTGTGGCTATTGCCGCTGAAGCTGGGCTTTCGGATATATCTTCATCATAACCATCTATCGACCCCTGGCACCTATGGTGTTTGAACAGTCTCTCACTGATGGAAATGGGGTGCTTCCAGGTCTCGTGGCTCTCCATGGGGTGGTGAGAATACTTACACTGGAGATCCAGCACTCCACATCTGAGGCCAAATCTTCCCCTCTATTGCCAGCAACATGATGAAACCTTGCCGAGCTCCCATCTCCCCTTTTATATAATAGAGATAATAATACCACCTGTGCGCGATAGTGAGCAAATGAACAGCTGCTGCTGGCTGATGGTGATGATGGCGATAATGATAATGACATCGTCTACCTGACAATTATGGTCCTGGTTGGGATTCTAGTTCAGGCACCAGGCTGCAGAGAGCCTTGTTGGTCTGAGGCATTGTCCCTGCACCTAATGGGTGTGGGGACCTTGACTCCATATAGCTATGTTCTACTCAGGTGAGCTCACCTAGGTCCCATAGCATTCTTGGTCTGCACTTGCCCTCCAGTTGATAAGCTTTAAATATCACTGGCATTCCCATGACTCCCAAAGTTATATCACCAACGGCCTTTACACTAGCTTTCTGATGCCTTCTCATCCTGTTTACGGTGTCTCTCCGACATATCCCAAATCTGCCTACATGTCTCCATCTCCATTGCTTGAAGCTGTCCTCTTCCTCTTTCTCTCTTTCAACTTTTTTTTTTTTTTTTTTTTGCCACTCCTGGCCTTGGACTCAGGGCCTTAGCACTGTCCCTGGCTTCGCTCAAGGCTAGCACTCTGCCACTTGAGCCACAGCGCCACTTCTGGCCATTTTTTATATATGTGGTGCTGGGGAATCGAACCCAGGGCTTCATGTATACGAGGCAAGCACTCTTGCCACTAGGCCATATCCCCAGCCCCTCTTTCAACTTCTTTAATGAACACTTTGGTTGTTTTCTATGTCGTGGTAGTTTTAGGGGCTTGAACTCCAGGCCTGGCACTGTCCCTAAGCTTTTGTGCTCAAAGCTAGAACTCTACCACTTGAGCCATAGCACCACTTCTGGCTTTTTTCCCCCTCTGTGTTTAATTACAGGTAGGACTTCCCTTCCCCTGCTGGCTTTGAGCCTCAATCCTCAGATCTCAGCACCATGAGTAGCTAGAATTACCAGTGTATCACTGGTACTTGGTGATAAATATTTTTTTTTCTTTTTTGTTGGTCATGGGACTTGAACTCAGGGTCTGGGTGCCATCCCTGAGCTTTTTCGCTCAAGGCTAGTACTCTACCACTTTGAGCCACAGCTCTACTTTTGGTTTTCTGATGATTAATTGGAGATAAGAGTCTCAGAGATTTTCCCAGCTGGCTCTGAACTGTGATCCTCAGATCTCAGCCTCCTGAGTAGCTAGGATTACAAGTGTGAGTCACCAGCAGCTGGCTAAATACTTTTTCAATGATACATATCCCCCAGGTTTTGTTTTAGCTCATCCTCCCATAGAATACTTGCTCAGTTCATGTTTCTTATTAATCTGTAGGTTACTGATTAATATGTGATTCAGTTCCCAGGGGAACTGAAGAGATTCTGTCATTATCTTTCATTCTGTTTTGTTTCTGTACCTGTGTGGGGGCTTGAACTCAGAGCCTAGGTAATATCCTTTAGCTTTTATACTTAAGGCTGGCACTCTACCACTCAAACCACAGTTTCCCTTCTGGCTTTTTGCTGGTCAATTGGAGATAAGGAGTCTTATGGACCTTCCTGGCTGGACAGGCTTCAGACCATGATTCTCAGATCTCAGACTCCTGAGTAGCTAGGATTACAGGTGTGAACCTGTAATCTGGCACCCAATTTATTTTCATTTATTTTAATGTTTATTTATTTTTCTTGGCAATGCTGGGGTTTGAACTCAGAGCCTTACCCTGGCTAGGTAAACACTCCACCACTTGAGCTGTGCCCCAGCAAAATAAACAAGCCTATAAAAGAGATCAAAAGCTGGATGCTGGTGGCTCATTTCCATAATCCTATCTACTGGCAGCGGCAGGGGGTGGGGGTGTTGAAATCTGAGGATCATAGTTCAAAGCCAGCCAGGGCAAGAAAGTTCATGAGACTCATCTCCAATTAATCACTAGAAAAGGGGAAGTGGAGATGTATGTAGCTCAAAGTAGTAGAGCAGTAGCATTGAGGGGAAAAGCTCAGGGACAGTGCCCAGGCCCAGAGTCCAAATCCCATGATCTTCCCCCCGCCCCCCAAAAAGAGAGATATCAATAGACATTACCAATCTGAAGAACAGAAAGGAGAACTTGTTTTGTTCTCAGTAATATCTTCTGAGCAAAGCTTGACACCTAGGTGGTGACTCATTAATTGGAAAAGTTAATAAATTTGTTGAGACAAATAGATCTTAGACCAGCAGTGTCCAACAGAAATAGAATGTAATCTGCATACATAATTCAAAATTCCCCAATAGACACATTCAAAAAGCAAAAAGAACAGGCAAAATTAATTCTATATAGTTCATTAACCCAATATATTAAAATATTATTCCAGCATACTAACAATATAAAAATGATTGATGAGACACTTTAATTACTTTTTTATATCAAGTCATTGAGATCTGAAATGCATTTTATATTTACGGCCTGTGTGGAGTTGGGGCGAGTCTCTGCAGGTGTTCAGCGCTGTGTGCGGGTGGCATCCCCTCACTGCTTGGTTACCTGAGCTCTAGAGAGAGTTGAGGAAGGTACCAGGGCTAACTCTGGGAAAAGACTTGCTCCTAGGGGCCATCTTCGTTGTGGGAAGTGGTTCTGAACCAATAATGAATCTCCGATTTAAAAGCAACCACTAATGATGCAAGTGGAACATCACCATTCTTTAATCTCCAGTGAACGAGTGGCTGTAAGCCCTTGTGAGGGCAGAGGCTGTGATGTCACTTGCCTCCTGATAGGACACAAATCCTCTCATGTAGAGCGAGAGGAGACCAAATGTGACAAAACTAGAATTTGAGCTCAGTGCTGGTGGCTCATAATCCTAGCTTACTCAGAAGGCCAAGATCAGAAGATCACAGTTCAAAGCCAGCTCAGGCTGGCCGTGAGATTCTTATCTCTTATTAACCAGTGAAAAACTGGAAGTAAAGGCATGGCTCAAAAGAGCACCAGCTGTATAAGAGCTTGAGGCCTTGAGTTAAGCTTTAGTAAGAGAACAAATAACAAAAATAGCAACAACAACAACACAACCAGGTTCTTTCAGCAAAAATAAATAGTGGGGTTGGGGAAGAGGTGGAAAGGAAGAGAAACTTCATTTGACAAAAAAGACTCAAGTCAGGCCTTGATGGCTCATGCCTATAATCCTAATTACTCAGGAGGCTGAAATCTGAGAATCATGGTTTGAAGCCAGCCCAGGCAGGAAAGTGTGTGAGACTCATCTCTATTAAACTACATTGGGAGACAGAGAGAAGCTTGCTTTCTTGATGCAATCCTTTGGAACCGCCCCCCGCCTCCCTATAATGGTAGGAGCGAGGACTCCAGACTATGGCTTGAGGGGAGACTGGATGCTTCCCCTTTGATGCTCCACCTGGCACTTTGCAGGAATGTTTTGTCGATTAGGCAACACAAAAATGGGACAGGGAGGTGCTATCCTTTCCTAAGGGCCACTGCAGAATGTCTGGGAGGAAATCCATGTCCCTCCCAGAACGAAGCTGCCAACCAGCGCTGCCAAGAACACGAGTAGCTTCATGGATCCCAAATGAAAGTCTGCATCCCGAGTGTTCCTCCCCAGTGTTGGGGTGCATTGGGAATTAGGTGCCAAGATTCTTAGAGCTTCCCACATCCCTCCTTCTTGAGCAGAACGTTTCTCTAGCCGCAAATAGAAACTTGGTGAGAATTTAATTAAGAACAGTATACATAAAACTCACTGTTCCTTGGTAAACAAATATAAAGCAGGATAATTTCGTTCCATGGGCTCTTCAGAGAGGGAAGTAGGGACAGGAGGGGTGGGAAGGAAAATGTCGAGGGAGAGAAAGAAAGGAGTTAGACCAAGCAGAAAATGATCTCCAGGCCCAGGAGGGAGGAAAAGCAAAAGGCAGATATCTTTATCACAAAAGGAAGTGAGGAGGAGAGGCAGATAGAAGGTTCTAGAGTCTTGTTTAAGCTCAGGGCTCAGGATGGCTCCCTCTGCTTCCATACTTTCTTACATAGTTTTTCTTTGGTTCTGATGACTGTTAGTTTGCTCTAGTTACACCCGGGCTTCTCTGGGCTTCACAGCCGGTCCTGCAGAGGACCCATCCCGTGCTGGGTACCACTGTTCCTATGTGTGCCATGGTACTTGTCCTGCTGGCCCCCATCACTCTCTACTCCAGGCTTGCTTGGCAGGCTGGAAAGCAGGTGGTAGCAGGTGGCAGGTCAACTCTTCCCATCCATTCCCTTCAAACTCTGGAGCTAGTTCAGACGTTGGGGCTTTCGCGCACACAGTGGCAACTGGTCCGATGATCTGCTATTGAACAGGTGCCATCCTTTCTGTCTTTCTCTTCTCTCTCCCATGGATGCTTCTGGAGCTCAGCTTCCAAACGGACGGCTCACATTCCAACCCTTAGCTTCCAAACGGAGGGCTCACATTCCAGTCCTTATTTCATTCCTGAGGGAAACCAATGTGCAAGCAAAGCTTTGTATATTAAAATTTTATTTTTTATTACTTTAAAAATTATTATAGAGGTGATATTCAGAGGAGATACAGTTCTATAAGTCAGATAAAGAGTACATTTCTTTTGTTTAAAATTTTTTCAATTCTGGCTGGGGATATAGCCTAGTGGCAAGAGTGCCTGCCTCGGATACACGAGGCCCTAGGTTCGATTCCCCAGCACCACATATACAGAAAACGGCCAGAAGCGGCGCTGTGGCTCAAGTGGCAGAGTGCTAGCCTTGAGCGGGAAGAAGCCAGGGACAGTGCTCAGGCCCTGAGTCCAAGGCCCAGGACTGGACAAAAAAAAAAAAAAAAAAAAAAAATTTTTTCCAATTGTTATTATAAAGTTGATGTACAAGAGAGGTGTTACAGTTACCTAAGTCAGGTAAAAAGAGTGCATTTCTTTTTGGGCAGTGTCACCCCTTCCTGCACTGTCTCCCGGTTTTTCCCTCCCATCCCTACCTGCAAATTGTATAGTTCATCCTCAACATAATGTCTGCTTTTTTTTTTTTTTTTTGCCAGTCCTGGGGCTTGAACTCAGGGCCTGAGCACTGTCCTTGGCTTCTTTTTGTTCAAGGCTAGCACTCTAGCACTTGAACCACAGCACCATTTCCAGCTTTTTCTACATACATGGTGCCGAGGAATCGAACCCAGGGCTTCATGTATAGGAGGCAAGCACTTTCACCATATTCCTAGCCCTGCTTTTTTTTTAAATTAAATTTTGAGGCTCTCATTTGCCCTTTCCACATCAGAATTACATCAAGGCCATTTGCAATGCTGACAGGACTAGTATAATTTTATCATCAAGGTTTTATACTGATGGATTCTTACTGTGCTGTGGGTACATGCACACACACATGTGCACATGTATGTTGCTGGTGATGGAACCCAGGGCCTTCCACATTCTGAGCAAGTGCTCTACCCTTGAATTATACTCCCAGCCCAGCTCTTACTGCACTTTAAAGGTTCATTGTCTCTGAAGAATTTCTTTTTTTTTATTGTCAAAGTGAAGTACAGAGGGGTTACAGTCTCATATGTAAGGCAGTGAGTACATTTCTTATCAAGCTTGTTACCTCCTCCCTCATTTCTCCCCTCTTCCCTAAAAGTAGTGCTCACTTGGGAGGTTGGAGCAGGAACATTATTTGAGTTCAGGAGTTCAAGGCTTGAGCAACATAGTAAGACTGAGTCAAGGGAAAAAATGTTCCTCAGGGTCCTTAGAGCTAATGAAGAGTTTACTAGAAAAGATCTGATTTTCCATTTCTAAATTCTACAATTGACCTGACCTCTAGGTCACCTGGAAAGACAGTCCATAGAAATAAGGTTGGAAGCCAGGTACTGGTGGCTCACACCTGTAATCCTAGCTACTCAGGAGGTTGAAATCTAAAGATCACAGTTCAAAGCCAGCTCAGGCAGAAAAGTCCTCATGAGATTCTTAACAACTCAAAAACTGGAAGTGGCACTGTGGCTCAAAGTGGTAGAATGCTGGTCTTGAGCAAAAGAGCTCAGGGACAGGGCCCAGGCTCTGAGTTCAATCCACATAACTGACAAAAAAAGAAAGGAAGGAAATAAAGGAGGGAGGAAGAGAGAAAGAAAGGAAGGAAGGAAGGAAGGGATGGAGGAAGGGAGAGAGCAAGAGAGAAAGGAAGGAAGGAAAGAAGGAAAGAAGGGAGGGAGAGAAAAAGAAAGGACAGGAAAGAAGGAAGGAAGGAAGGAAAGAAGAAAAGAAGGAAGGAAGGAAGGAAGGAAGGAAGGAAGGAAGGAAGGAAGATGGAAATGTTCAGTGATCGCACCACTTGCTTGTTTTCCTTTGTGAGATATGTTGCTATTAAGAAAGCCCAGTGAAGTTGCTACCTTGGGCAGCCTGACCATGGATTCTGCTGAGCTTTCAGTTGACTTGGTTATTCATTCGACACTGAGAGCCTTCGTGTAACATGCTGGGCAGTCGGTGAAGCACCGGCAGCCTTAGTTTGGCTAGAAACCTGGAAGCCAGAAGGTGGAGATGGGCATGTAAATGAAGGTGTCCTGTACAGCCACCTGCAGTCCGTGGGGCCTGAGGGAGCTACGAGTTGATTCTATCTTCGCAGGTAGAGGGTAGAGGGTCTTGGAGAAGGTGACGGTAAGCAGAGGGTGGAGTGTTACCTGGAGTACCAAGGATGGAGGCAGATGTGTGGCAGAGGACCAGGCCCGCATCTGCCTGTTGTGTCCAGGGTGAAGAGTGTTTGCTTCGGATCTGAGACATTCTTGGAAGCAGGCAGGGTTGTACAGTTTTAGGCACAATTCACAGAGTGAAAATCCCATTTCTTCTACTTGCTCATGTTATGTGCTTTTTCATTTAATTAATTAGCTCTGATGATGATGATGATGATTTTTTGGTCAGTTGTAGGACTTGAATCAACTCAGGGACCTGGGCACTGTTTTTGAGCTTTTTTGCTCAGGACTAGTGCTCTTCCACTTGAGCCACTGCTCCACTTCCAACTTTTGGTGGTTAATTGGAGGTAAGTCTCATAGACTTTCTTGCCTGAGCTGGCTTTGAACCATGATCTTCAGATCTCAGCCTTCTGAGTAGCTAGGTTTTCAGGCGTGAGCCAATGGTTCTCAGCTCAGCTTCCAAGCCATTTTCAGTTAGTCTCTCTCTCTCTCTCTCTCTGTCTCTTTATATATATATATATATATATATATGTATATATATATATACATATATATATATATATATAAAATCTTACACTTTTTTGTCTGGAATGGCTTGGACTCTGTCATCTTCCTATTTATGCTTCCCACATAGCTTGGATGAAAATCTGTTCTCTGACACCCAACTTTTCTATTGGTTGGAGACTCTTATGTAATTCATGTCTAGGATGACCTTGAACTGTGATCCTCCTGATCTCAGCCTCCTGCGTAGCTAGAATAACAGGCATGCGCTATCGCACCTGGCTGATTCTGGGCTTTTTGGGCAAGCAAGCAGGCTACTGCACACATCTGTTTTTGCATCAGAATTACACTGGAGAAAGACTATTTCTTGCATAGGGTCATTGTGAGGATTACATGAGCGAAGTCCAGTATAGCTCTGATGTCATAGCTAGTGCTCAATCAGAGACAATGATTTGTTAGCAGCTTACAGCAGGACATCCTGGATGGACTGAAGAGGGTTTGGGGCCACAGAACTGAGATTCCCTCACTAGCACAAATGTGTATTTATCGACTTGGGGGCTGAGGAATGTCTTTGTAAAAGGGACTTGACCGTGCCCTGGGAAAGGAGAATCAGAAAATGGACTAAAACAAGGCAAAAGATGGTGTTAAAGATGGTCCTGTGCATCCATACAGAATAGAGAGTGGAAGCATTTCACTGCCTCCATTACTGGACAGCTTCCTGGAATTCATCCTTTGACACTGGGGTGAGGAGGGGGCGCTGTAGGGGAGGGCATCTTGTTGGATGAAGATCTACATGGGGGGGGGGCGCTGGGGGAGTGCCTGTCTGTTGACAGGACCAAGTGGCAAGGCTCCAAGTTTCTCACTTGCCTCCAGGCCCACGTCTCACCCTTTTCAGAAGCATCTGCAGTGATGTTCTCAGAGAAGTTGGAAACCTCCCAACTGCCTGCCCATCCTGCTGGCGCGCCGCAAACAGGACCCGCAGATGGGCAGTGAGCCCTGCACTGCCCCCGCCTTGCAGCGGCCAGGGAAGACCGCCCTGCTGTGACAACTCCACCATCCCAATTCCACCAAGCTCCTCAGACTTGGGACATGGGAGGGAGCACAGAAACGAAGACCTTGGACAGATCTGTATTGGTGTAGGTGGAGAAACAGGGTCAGAGAGGAAAAGGGAATGTCAGAGTCATACAGCAGCCAGTTTCTAGGCACACTCTGGTCTCCTGGGTCATTCCTCTTCCTTAATTTTATATTCAAGGAGCTACAATGCTCTCATTGATTATCTGTCAATCCATCCATCCATTGATCCACCCATCCATTGATCCATCCATCCATCCATCCATCCACCCAAAAAGCATTGATGCTGTTTCTACTCCATCTCCTTTCTGTTGTTGTGGATATAGAGGTGAGTCAGAGTGAGTGAATTTGTTCTCATTGATTCAGAAAGGATCTTGAGTAATAGCTGTTCTAATAAATATTTTCCTATTTTCTCCAAACTGCATTTCTTTGTTAATCAGTTTCTGTATGTTAGTAACTTTCAACCCCTTTGGCTTTAAATACTTGCCTTTCCTCTTTTTCATGTAGAATTTTACTATTTTTTCAAGATATTGTTTCTAGGTGTGATGGGGAGATTCCAAAAAAATAACCCTTGGGACTATGTGATAATCTTTTTTTTCCTTGCCAGTACTGGGGCTTTGAACTCAGGGCCTCATGCTCTCACTCAAGTTCTCTTCTTCTTTTTTCCTATGGCTGACACTCTATAATTTGAACAATGCCTCTATGTCCAGCTTTTTTGCTTGACAACTGGAGATTAGAATCTCTTGAACTTTTCTGTCTGAGCTGGCTTTGAACCATGATCCTCAGGTCTTAGCCTCCTGAGTAGCTAGGATTATAGGCATAAGCCATGATACCTTGTTGGAGATATTTTTCTCATTGTCCCGAATGGCGTTGGTATGATGCCATGCTATTGGGTAGGTTAGCTAAACATACTAAAATGTTCCGGATGGTCACAACAAAGAATTTGCCAACCCAAAGTGTCAGGAGTGGCAAAATTGAGAAGCCATGGTTTACAATAAAGTTTTGTTCTACTTGTCATTTGTAGTTGTGCTACTGTCTGTGGGCAAGTCACTTCACTCTTCTGAACTCCATCTCCACATAGAATCAGTTCTGAGGAAGTTCACAGTTTCATCATTAAACAACTTGGGCCAGAATTCATTCATTAAGTGCCAGTTATCTGTAAGCCATGGTAGCATTTTCATGCAAAGCATTTCTCTTTACATGGGATTGTACACTTGGCAAACACATTGAAAGTGTGGTTAGGTTTTCCATCGTAATGTGTGATGATTGCTTTTATGATTCTCTGTTTTCTTGCTTGTCTTGTGGAATTTAGAAGAATGATGGCATAGCTTTCTCATTTCTGTTTATGTGTCATGAATGCCTGCACTAATGAGGGCTTTTGGGGCAGGAGCTCGCTAATTGGTGATGGTAACCATGGGTCTGTTGTGCAAACCACCATAATCAAATTTTCACACTTGGGTAATTGAAGCCAACCTTTTGTTCAAGAATTAATAAAATATGTATTGCAATTAGTTCTGGTCAATAATTAGGCAGATATTGTTAATTAACAGTATCTAATTGAGATGGAAAGTGCAGAAGAACCTGCCGGGATGGAGCAGGCAGGCGCCTTCTCCTTCCTGGGTAAATATTTGGCTGGTGTCCTTGGTTTCCAAGCAGCTCCCAGTGGAAAAAATATGACATGTCACCTAGTGTGAGTACTTGGGATTGCCACTGTGTTTAACATGTTCCACATCACAGGAAACCCCCTCTTTGTTGTTCACCCCAGGGGAGACCAGACAGTCACCAATAATCAGCAAGAGAAACATATTCTCAAAGGAGACCAAATGAAGATAGAAAGGGAAGAGTGCTCCTGGCTGGTATTTTCTGACCTGCTTGCTTTCTTGTATGGCGGAATGGGCATGCAGTTGGAAGAATCACTGGGAAAAGAGGGATGGTGGGGGAGGGGACTGTCATATTAATATGTCACCAGTGAAGACCTCATGTTGATCAAAACATACCTATAACAACCTTATTTCCAAAGGAGGTCATATTCTGGACAGTAGGACTTTGACGTGTCTTTTGGGGGAACACAATTCAACCCATAACAGTTGGCTCGAGACATAAATTCTTTGCCACATGGAAGATCCATCAGATATCTCCCAGCATGGCAAACCACATTCTTTCAGAGTAAGTAAGGAAGAAAGTACACCCAAGAGAAAGTCAGAAAAATGGATGTCTTCCCAGTCTCCTTTGTAACTTAATCTCAGAAGAGACAGCCTGCCATTCTTCCTTGATTCTGTTTATTAGAATGGAGTCACTTTCCCCAGTTCACCCTCAAGGGAAATAGGTCATCCATGTGTCCCCAAACAAGCGGAAGGGGATATGGGGAACCATCCTAGAGGCGGATTATCCCATTCACCATGGGTAGGGTTCTGATGTTCCCACCATATGCCCTTAGCACTGGTTCGGAGCTGGTCTTAGAACCTTTCCTTGTTTTAGTACAGAGTTCCACTTCTTGGGAAACCATTCAGTCTCAGGAGAGCCAGGCTGGACTGTCACCTTAGCCCAAAGCCCACTACACCAGCACCATGGAGTCAAGAAGAAACGACACATGGGGCTGGGGATATAGCCTAGTGGCAAGAGTGCCTGCCTCGGATACACGAGGCCCTAGGTTCAATTCCCCAGCACCACATATACAGAAAACGGCCAGAAGCGGCGCTGTGGCTCAAGTGGCAGAGTGCTAGCCTTGAGCGGGAAGAAGCCAGGGACAGTGCTCAGGCCCTGAGTCCAAGGCCCAGGACTGGCCAAAAAAAAAAAAAAAAAAAAGAAGAAGAAACGACACGCCAATGTCTCATGAGACATGAGAGTGGATACCTACAGCTTGGAGGCAGGAGGGGAGAGGAGGCATCATGACCCCGCTAGGGGAGAATAAACCCAGCGCTCTGTCGGTGCCACCTGTGTGACGTGGCTGTCCGCAGAGCGACAGCAGTGGATCCCAGGAGGCATTTGTGAGGCATCACTCAGGGTATCGAACTCACCACAGTGGGTGGAAGCCAAGCACCTTGGGTGCACACTTGTCAGGAACTGGGAAGACTTTGCATTGATTTAAGAGGATAAAACATGATCAGATAAAACCAAGTCTTTGAGCATTATGGAAGAAAAAAAAAAGGCAAAGAGATGGTTCTAGTCATCTCAGGCAGGCAAAGGGACAAAGGGCACGAGATTCTCCACCTGATCTTAGCCAAAAGGCTGACAAGTGTTGTGAGAGTGGGATTTTCCAGAAAAGCTTCCCAGTTGACTAAGGAAAGATGTTCTTGTGGTAAACATGAGACCTTTGGAGCATCTGTGTTGCCATGGTGATGGAGGCAATCTGCTGGGGGGGATTGAGCTCCTTTCAGCAGGCATCTACTCAAAGTTCTGCCCAAGCCACAGGGGGACACAGGCCTTTATGCTTTGCTTTTTCATTCTGGTGTCACTTTCTCTGGATGCCACTGCTTTGGGTAGTCGATCTCACATTTGAGCACGCATCAGAATCTTCTGAAAGGCTGTTGGAACACAGATGACTGGGGTCTACCTCCAGAGTTCTGGGGTGGGGATCAAGAATCTGCATTACTATCAAGTTCCCAGGTCATGTTGATGCTACCGAACCAGGCACTTAAAAAAAAAAATGTTGGTCTAGGGTGAGAAGGTCCAAAGCTACTCTATTGCTATATCAAAGCAACTCGATGTTTAGCTGATCAACTCACATTCATAAGTTTCTTCTGATACTTTGTGTTGTGTGTGTGTGCGCGCATGCGCATGCGTGCATGTCACTCCTGGGGCTTGAGCTCAGGGTCTAGGTGCTGTCTCTAATCTTTCTTGCTCAAGATCCGTGTTCTACCACTTGAGCCACAGTTCAAATGGGAAGACAGTAGAAAGCAGACTTAGAACTCCTCATACACAGACTTGGATCTTGGCACCACAGCTACCTGCTCTTCACCTCTCCGAACCGCAGTCTCTTCAGCCACTGAATCTGAAATCGCCTCTTCTTCTACAGAGTTCGGAAAGGAACAGTCAGTCTGTGCTTGACCACAGCAGACAAATAGTACATGCTTGCGTGCAGGATGCCAAACAGCTGGCATGGTGTGAACTCAATTATGTAATTATCACAGCGCGGCACAGCCATATGTCAGTAGCAGGGTTTCTCAGTCCCAGCCTTATTGACATTTGGGCTGCACAATGCTTTGTAGTGGGCAGAGGAAGCATGGTGTATGCTTTGCAGCATCCCAAACCTCTACCACGAAATGCCAGTTCCTTCTAATCTTGACTACAGAATCTTCGTGCAGACATCGCCCGGGGGAGCAGAACTGTTTTTAGTGGAGAACTCAGAAGGGGGGGGGGGGGCGGGTTTAGAAGCATGCTTCCCCAAAGTGATCAGTTTTGTCTCTGGGTGGCAAGATTCAAGAGCATTTAAAAAAAATTGCTTGTGCTGCAGTGTGTGTGTGTGTGTGTGTGTGTGTGTGTGTGTGTGTGTGTGTGTGTGAACTCAAGGCCTTGTGTTCTTGCTTGGCTTTTTTTTGGCCAGTCCTGGGCCTTGGACTCAGGGCCTGAGCACTGTCCCTGGCTTCTTTTTGCTCAAGGCTAGCACTCTACCACTTGAGGCACAGCGCCACTTCTGGCCATTTTCTGTGTATGTGGTGCTGGGGAATTGAACCCAGGGCCTCATGTATATGAGGCAAGCACTCTTGCCACTAGGCCATATCCCCAGCCCCTTGCTTGGCCTTTTTGCTCATGACTGTGCTATGTCACTTGAGCCACACCTTCACTGCTGGCCTTTTGCTAGTTAATTGGAGATAAAGACTCTCACAGACTTTTCTGTGCAGGCTGGCTTTGCGTCTTGATCCTCAGATCTCAGCCTCCTGAGTGGCTAGGAGTATGGGCATGAGCCATTAGTTCTGCATTTTTGAAGACGGAACCTACAAAGTGCACACATGAAGGGAATGGATACAACACAGGTGTCCAGTGTTTCATTTCTATTTATTCTGAGCCACCAGAGGCTGAACAGAATCCACTCTGTTTGCTACTCTGGCTCCTGAATGGTGAGGACTTAATCAAACCTTTGTGCCTGGCCACAGTGGGGACCCTGTACGAACTCAACAATGAGCGCTGGCTCTCCCTCCTTTGCCTCCTTCCTCTAGGAGAAAGCGAGATGATCAGTCTGACGTCTCTCCCAGGGGGAGCAGGATGAGGGGCTCTTGGCACAAAGATGTTATCAACTTCAGGACTTTATTTCAAAAGAGCAGACAAGCAGCATGTTGACAGGATTCTACAGAAGGCAAGCCATTAGCCCACATCCACCTGAGCCATCATCCTGGTAGCAGCCATCTCAAAGACCCCAGAAGTGTCACAGCATCCTGTTTATACCACGGCTCTGAAAAACGAACACGAAATGCGCTATTGAGTCTGATTTCACCATTATCTCGTTGCATGGGGATTTTTCTTGAAGGGATCAAAATCCCATTTTTTTCCTAAAGAAAAGGGAGCGCAGATTCGCAGATTTCATTACCAACTTAAAACAAATTGAGCAAAAAAAAAAGTGAGAGGGGAATGTGTTTTTCATACCCAGAGAGGCCTCCTTTTAAAAGCAGCAAACATCTGTGCACTTAAGTACCTTCTGTTGAGGTCTAAGGAAGTCGGTTTCTGGAGTACGTGTGGGTTCATTGACTCTGCCTCACTTTCAGAGCCTGAATAAGAAATGAAGACATCATTCTTTATGGTGTTTTAAAAAAGCGTTAGAAACAATGATGCATCTGTCAGGAAAGTGTGGACAGGCATTGAGATCTTATCAGAAACAGATGTGGGACTCAGCATCGGGCTGGAACTGGGCCAACCACTGTGGTAGCATTTGGATTTCCTCTTTGAAGAAAATAAATGAAAAAAATTTGAGTCCCATGGTACTGGGGATGGAGCCAAGGGCCCCGTGCCCTACCTCTAGAGCCGCACACCAACCACACACCAATCCTTTTGTCTTCAGTTTGTTTTTTAGGTAAGGGCTGGCACTCCACCTACCTCTGTTTCCGAATGAATTAGATTACAGGCCTGCACCTCCACGTCTGGCTAAAACCTCTTGAGTTTTTAATTTAAAAGTCACATTGCAGCCGGGCTGTGGTGACTCACATCTGTCATCCTAGCTATTCGGGAGGCTGAGAGCTGAGGATCGCATGTCAAAGCCAGTCCTGGCAGGAAATTATGGGACAGTCTTATCACTAATCAACCACCAAAAAGTCAGAAGTGGAACAGAGTGTTTCAAGCGATAGAGTGCTAGCCGTGAGCAAAAAAGGCTTAGGGACAGTGCCCAGGCCCTGAGTACAAGCCCCAGGACTGGCACCCCCCACCGCCCCCCCCCCCCCCCCCAGCTACCACAAATACTGTGTCCTCTCCTTTTTTTTTTTTTTTTTTTTTTTTTTATCTTTTTTTTTTTGGCCAGTCCTGGGCCTTGGACTCAGGGCCTGAGCACTGTCCCTGGCTTCTTCCCGCTCAAGGCTAGCACTCTGCCACTTGAGCCACAGCGCCGCTTCTGGCCATTTTCTGTATATGTGGTGCTGGGGAATCGAACCTAGGGCCTCGTGTATCCGAGGCAGGCACTCTTGCCACTAGGCTATATCCCCAGCCCCCTCCTTTTTTATCCTTTTCTCTTCTTATCCCTTTTCACTTCTCCCGCTCTTTCCTCCCTTCCCTCTTTTTTCTTTCCCCTTCCCCCTTCCCAGTCTCCCTGCTTTGTGTGTGTGTGTGTGTGTGTGTGTGTGTGTGTGTGTGTGTGTGTGTGTGTGTATCTGGGTTTAAACTCAGGGCCTTGTACTTGCTTGGCTCACTTGCTTGGCTGGTGTTGGCCACGTGAGCCACACCTCCAGCTCTGCTCTTTGCTGGTTATTTGGGGATGGAGTCTTTCAGGCTTTTCTGCCTTTGACTCGCTTTGAACTGAGACCTGTTGGATCTCAGCTTGCTGAGTAGCTAGGATTATAGGCATGGGCCACTAGGACCTGGTTCTAAGTATCATTCTAGAAGAGTTTCTGTCAAATTCAGTAGCCACTGGATTCATGAGACTTTATTCCTATAGACTGATATCTTAGTGAATAAAAAGTTTCAGAACCTCAGCCCATCTCAAGTCACATTTCGAGTATCAACAGTCATGTGTGGCTTGTGGCTATTTCTTGTCATGTTGGACAGTACTGGGCTAGAGGATCAAGGAAATAGACCCTGGCGCAAAGAAGCCATGGTGGTGATCTCATCCCTGCCCTCCTCCCCCTAGAACTGCAGCTGTTGACATGGATCTAGGTTTGTGAGCCCCAAAGAGCTGGTTCAAATCCCAGGCTTGTCAATTACCTGATGGGTGGCCTTGGGCCATTGATTTGGCCTGCAGGTCAATTTCCTCCTCTGCAGGGTTACTGAGGGGATTAAGTGAAATTTGTGGGGGGGGGGGGGAGAAGGGACTGGGATTGTCAAGTGTGAAGCACACGTGTGAGACACAAGGAGGTACAAATGGCCTGAGGTTCTTGAGCAGGGGATGGGAAATGTGCGTGATGATCTGGATTGGAAATGTCACCCCGCACAGCGCACAGCCTTCGCGTGGGATATTTCCAAGTTTACTCCCAAGGCTGAGTCACCAAGAATCAGCTGTGAAGACTAGGGCTGTGTTGGGGCTACTCCCAGCACCCCACAGATGGGCTTGGAGGGGGAGGGTGGGCGTGGCAGCTGCAGGAGACATCCTGCCCAACTGGCAATTGTATTTTCACACAGGGTTCCCTTGGGATGAAGAGGCGGGACCCAGGCAGTGACTGTAGGGCCTTCATCCGGGAGCTGGGCTCTTTCCTTGCCTGACCTTCTTTTAACCTTCCCCACATTCATGGGGAAAGCTGAGGCCCAGTGGGTGAACGAACTGGCTTCAAAACACATGACCTATACTTGACACCCTTACGGTGGGGGCTGTGCTTGATTTCCCTCATGTCTTCCTGACACCCTTCAGGGACAGATAGGGATAATCACCAGAATCATTTGGGGTCCTAGGCTTCTTCGAGGAGCCCATGATGGGGACCCAATGGCCCACGGATGGCCTAAGTGGGGGTGGATGACTAGATCACAGAGCCTTCTCCTTTGCTTTTGCTCTAACTGGAGTACAAAGCAGCACTCCCCCGCCCCTGTCCCACCCCCCCCCCCCCCGCCCTGCCCCAGCCTGCCTTGCTGTGTAAATAAATGCAGGCCTTGCTTATCAGAGCAGGACATGCTACTGGATGTTTCCTTTGGGTTTCACAGGCTACAGTCGGGCCAGATGTTGTTTCGGGCAGACCCTGAAGGAGCTATGTTTATCATTCCAAAGGCAGCGCATTTCTGAGTAACCTAATAGGTACACAGAAGGTGCGCTGAAGGATTGGGCAAGTCCCCACCCTTTGGGACATTTATGGACTCCTTGGGGAAGCATGATGGCCGGTGCACTAGACAGATTGGCTCATCTCTCACTAGACAGATTGGCTCATCTTCCGCAGCAGGGCTGGTGACTCTGGGCTTTGTGTTTTGTCCATGAATGCACAGACCACACATGCTTCCCATGCTGCCTCTCTCCTGGCCAGCTTGAGGATGACTCCGCCTTCTGATCTGGAAGGCCCAAAGATGGAGCAGAGGGGCTGAGCACGGAATGGTTTTGAGGGCAGCATAGAACATGGTTTGCCTTCAGTGCCCTGTGCTTGCCTAGGGCTGGAGAGGTTCAGTGGGAGTTAAACCTCTTCTGCATGTAGGGGATGAAGGTATTCTTGGGGTGAATGCTCACCTCAAACCCACCAGAAATAGCCACACAGTGTGACTGGACTCATAGTCCATACCTGTGGAAGGCTCTTCACCATGCCCTGCTGAGGTTCTGATGAATTATTGAACCAGGTGAGAATTCCCTTCCACCCCCGTAAAGTGGACTTGGAGAGGTGCTCAGTGCATTAAACCCAAGGTCAACTCCATCAGGGCGGAAACCCAAGGTCATCTCTATCAGGGCAGAGGGAGACAGTGTGATTTTAGCCTGCGATGGATGCATTCTTATGAGACTCTCTCAAGGATGGAGCCTTTCCCACACTCATGCTCAGCCCAGTTGATGAATTATTGAAATCCCAGAAACACCATACGGTCAGTCACGTCCACTTTGGGGGCCCCAGAGGCCGGTTCCTTAGAATAACCTCTTTATTTTTTCAAAAAGTTAAAAGAAAAAAAAAAAAGAAAGTAATAAAGTTGACATGCCTAAGGAGGGGATGGCAACTAAGAATGGCTCCTTGTACTTATTTCAATTATACGTTTAATAAACTTGGTAAAGACATAACAGATAATGTTGATGAGCCCTTGATTGACACCCTCAATTGACAGCTTTCACCCCTTTCTGGAATCAGCACTATCATGATTTTCATGAGCTGGGCCTCTGTGTGTGTGTGTGTGTGTGTGTGTGTGTGTGTGTGTGTGTGCGCACATGCATGTGTGCACGCGCATTAGTACTGGGGCTTGAAATCAGGGTCTCACACTGTTGCTTAGATTTTTCACTCAGGGTTAGCATTCTACCACTTGGGCCACACCTTCACTCCTGGCACTTTTTGCTGGTTAATTGGAATTAACAATCTCCTGGATTTGTCTGCCCAGGCTGGCTTTGAACCATGATCCTTAGCTCTCAGCCTCCAGAGTAACTAAGATGACAGATGTAAGTCACTGGTGCTGGATGAACTGTGCCTTTTAAAATAATTTTTAGGGAAACCTATTTTTATACATATCTTTTTGTCTGAGGATGTCTTCCAATGTGACTGGCGGCTGACTCAGATCCCTTTACACCTGGCTCTTTTGCATAAGATCGCTTTTGACTTCTATTCTTGTTGATACATTTAGCTCTACTCCATCTATTCTGTCTGCTGGAAGGTATTTCGTCAGGGAATAGATGATGCTTTGGTTCTCATTTCCATCTTGTTGCATATTTAGATTGTTTCTGGTTTTTCACCGTAACAAACAATTCTGCAGTGCTCACCCTTGTCTTGGATCTCTGTGGGCACTGCAGAATTGTTTGTTATGGGCATTTTCTGTGGGGCATCTCACTGAGAGTGAAATCATTATGTTCTCTAGTATGCACACTGCCAATTTTTCTAGTATTTCCAGTTGTTCCCCCAAATGCTTATCGTGATTTACGTTCCCACCAGCACTATCGAACTGTACAATTTTCTCACTTTCTCTCTCTTGCTTGATGGTGTCAGAATTTTTTTTTTATTGTTGCCAGCTCCCCCAGAGAAAAATAGCATACTTCTGTGGTTTTAATTTACTAGGGCTTTCTTTTGGTCGGAAGAGGTCTCGGCAGGGTTGGATGAGGTCAGTTGACTTAAAGCCTTATCCAATTCTGCTGTCAACTTGAATGAGAGATTGGACCAGCCTCTTGCCTTCTCTGGTCTTCTACTGGCTGCTTGGGTCAAATGAGTTCTGAGGGCTACATGGTAGAATGGGCAGGATACTTCTGACCTGTGGCGTTCAGTCTGCAATGACAAAACCTACAGGTCCTTCAGCTTAGCACCTGTGCTAGGGGGTTGAGGGTTCCCTACTGGCAAGGGCTTCTTGAATGAATGCAGAGGCTCTGCATTCAGGAGTCAGGTATGGGTTTTTAGTCCCTGTGGTATGGTTGTGGATGGATGAGTGGGTTGGGTTCCAGCATGAACCCACCTCAAGGGCTAGGAGGTCCACAGCAGAGGAGTAGTGTATGAAGGAGGTTGTTTTCACAAGAGAGACCACCACTGGGCTAGCTGTGAGACTTGGATTTTAAGTGCAACTCAGGCAAAATGTATTTCCCAAGGCCGACTCTTTGTTTCAGCCAGTATAGCTTTTGTCTGTGAGGCAGAGAATGTATCTTTGGCTGAGATGGATGCTCACCTGGCTGTCTTACTGTTGGTTCAAGCCCCCCCGCCCCATGGTTGGATTGCTAGAGGTAGTGAATAGAAATGATTTCTTGGTAAAATATGATCCATTATCTATGCAAACTTGAAATTTAACTAAACATCCGGTGTTTTATTTGGCAGCCCTAGGTAAGAGGTGAGAATCACTTGCTATAAGAAATAACTGAAGCTCTGGGTGCTGGTGGCTTTTGCCTGTAATCCTAGCTACTCAGGAGGCTAAGTTCTGAGGATCATGGTTCCAAGTCAAGCTGGGATGAAAAGTCTATGAGACTCTTACCTCCAATTAACCACCCCAAAAAGCCAGAAGGGGAGTTGTGGGTCAAGTGGTAGAGTGCTAGCCTTGAACAAAAAACAAAAAACAAAAAACAACTCAGGGACAGTGCCCAGCCTGTGTTGAAGCCCTAGGACTGGCACAAAAAACAAAAGCACAACCAAAAAATCAATCCCCTCCTCAAAGATTGATTAGTATACTAACCAATCAGCTTGATAAGCAGTAAGCATCTTGTCCACTGAAGTATACAAGTGGAAGTTAAACAAATAAGGAGTAGAGAATGTACCCTCCCCCGCCTCCAGTCATAGGGCTTGTACTCAAGACCTGGACACTGTTCCTAAACTCTTTTGCTCAAGGCTAGTGCTATACTACTTTGAGCCACAGCACCACTTAATTGGAGCTGAAAGTCTCACAGACTTTCCTGCTTGGGCTTTCTTTGAACCATGATCCTCTGATCTCAGCTTCCTGAGTAGCTAGGATTACAGGCATGAGCCATCAATGCCTGGCTGAATAGCTTTGGAGAAAAGGCAGATGATTGCTTGTCCAGGCCTTCCATGCTTCTGTGTCCACGTCTGGGAGCCAATCCCGTGGCCATGAATGTCTTTTAAGGGTTATCTTCAGTGACACGGTGCTACTATAGGTCCCAAAATGTGATTCTTGGTCAGCAACATCAGCATCACTGGAATGTGTTAGAAGTGCACACTTTCAGATCCTTCCCATATCATACAATTGGCAACTGAGAGAGAAGGGTGGGGGTGAGGGGCTAAGCGATGTGTCTTTCTTCATAAGGTTGTCTGAGGACTTTGGTTCGCAATCATGTCTGACAACCACAGCCACCAAGGACTGAACTAGGAAGCTAGCCTGAAATCCAGGTACCATTCCCCCGATTCCTGTTTCTCTGGGCATAATGAAAGCTGTGATCTGCCTTTGGGGTGAGGGTATGGGCATGGAGAGATGGCTGATGCACTGGGAGCTCTGTTTATCACAGACATTAGAGGGACGTGGAATGTAGTCTATGTTATTAAGTATTGCAGAATTTATTATTTGGCTGTGCTAGGATTTGAACTCAGGGCCTTGTGCTTACTAGTCTGGCCCCACTTGGGAAATGCTACTAGCAAAGATTGAAAAATTTTTTTTTAAACAAAAAGGATTTTTTCTGGCTGGGTACCAGGGCTCTCTCTTAGCCAGGAGGCCAAGATCTGAGGATCATGGTTTGAGGCCAGCCCAGGCAGGATAGTCTGTAAGACTCTTATCTCCAATAAACTACTCAGAAAAAAAGCTGGGAGGGGAGCTGTGGCTCACGATGTAGAGCACTAGCCTTGAGCAAAAGAAGCTAAATGGCAGTGCCCAGGCCCAGAGTCCACACCCCAGGACAGGCTAAAAAAAGGATGGTGGTAGTGGATTTTTTTTTCCTATTTGAGTCAGACATTGAGGAGAAAATCCAGTGTGTAGGTTTTCACGGCACTAATAGTTAAGCAGGGATGACCGTGACAAGATGGGCAGAAGCACAGACAGAAAGCTAGCTGCTCATGCTGTAGAAAAGGGACAGGAGCATCAACATTGGGGCAGAGTTTGACTGGGGGCCATGGACAGTGGTAAGCAGCAGCGGCTTCATTGAAGATAGTCTGTGAAAGACATTCAGACAGTGACCCAAGTGAGAAGACACAGGCAGCAGGCAGGGCTCTATTAGCCCTGCTCAGCTGTTTTCCCCACAGGAGTGGTCTAAGTTGAGCAGAGGTGACCGTCCCATCCTTGAGGGCAAGTAGAAGCAGTGAGGCTCTTCTAGTCCCATAGAAGGATGACCTGCGTGACCTTCCAGGAGGAACTGGGGCTGTTCAGCTGCCCCCAGGGTCTTCTATGGGTCACGTGGGGTCTCTTTGTGGCAGCCTCTTCGCACCCCAGATGAGTAACAGTCTAGACATTTCTCATGACTGGGAAGGAAAGAGATTTTAGGAGTATGTATTAAATAAGTGAAAGAGAAGGGGAACTATGGAAGCATCTAGTCCAAACCCTTTGTGCCCATTAAATGAGAAGAACAACATCATGCTCTGTTCTCAGCCTTTACTGGGGAGGTTCATGAGTTTTCCAGAACACCTTGTTCTTGGCCCATGGGTCTCAGTGTACATCTCTGTGCATTCTCTTGGTGTGAATGTTCTTCACATTCTCTACCAAGAGGCCCTGAGTTGCCTGGCCCTGGGGCAGGACTAGGGGCTTTCCAGAGGGCTGCAAATATCAATGCCATTTTTTCTGAAATGGTGTGATTGTCTCAGTGCAACCATGAGCTGAGACACTTCTCAAATAGCTGTCTATTTGGCATCAGGAAACAGGATCATACCATTTGGCTCTTTTCACGGGCTCCACTTTGGTGACATAACGTTGGCACTGCTGAATCTGGCAGCAGTATTTTGGCCAGGTTGTTAAAAAACACATAAACACCTACCTTCCTTTTGCTCCCTCATATTTCTGTTCTCTTGTTGTGACTAAACACATTAAATCTTCACTGTCATCACAGCCAGCTCCAGTAGTATTTGTACTGTACTCACAGCTTACAAAGTACAACTGACCCTCTGTATCCATGGGGCATTAGTTCTAGAACCTTCCAAGGATATCAAGATTCTTGGCTGTTTAAGTCTTTTGTGTCAAATGGTATCACCTTTGGATATTATCTATGCAGTCCTTCTTATGCTTCAAATCATAGATTACTTGGAACGCCAAACAGTGTGAATACTACATGAATCCTTGCCCTACTACATTATTTAGGCATAATAATGAAGGGTAAAAGGTCTGCACATGCTCACTTATGATTAAAAACCAATTAATCCAAGGTTGGTTGAATCCTGGGATCTGGAAGCTTGGATATAGAAGATTCATGTACTTGCACGTATACCAGAAACATCAGAAGGCATTAGCTTTCTTTCTTGTAAAGGAAGTAATTATGGCAACCACCTACCACACACAGTGACCAACACCACTTGTAGTGAGAATTGGATGAGCAAATTCATATAGAGTTCTGAAACGGGTATCTGGCACGTGGCTCACATTCAGTAAATATGAACTGTTTTCACGTTTTTGAGTGGGAATGCTTTCTCTTGATGAATGGAAAAGGTCAGACATTATGAATAGGATGCCGTCATCTATCTAAATGTGTAGACTCAGAGACTTGTGATCATTGTAGAAGGAAGTTTCTAAGGAATCAGAATTATTCAAGTTTGTTTTGGTCTCTTTTCTGGTTTCTAAGTAAGCCCTGTGGCTCTACATATTCTTATGTAAACAGTTTATCCAGTACCAGCAATCATAACATGACCATTAAATAGTGCAGAAGTTGAATATGAAACACTTGAATTCTATCTGATAATTTGAAGTTTTCATATGTGCTTAAAATTTATATGGATTTTTTTTCAGTGCCAAACCCAGTTTCTTGTGGTTCTTAGGGGAGGGCTCGATCAATAAACCACACCCCAAGCCCTATTATTATGTGCTAAAAATTCCAAACAGAGAAATGGAATGTGGATTGGGAGCTAGAATATTTTTGTATGGTAAAATGCAAATTGTAGCTCCTAAAGTCAATGTTTTACCGAACCTGAATAATATATTTGACATAAAAATTTCTGCTTTATAACTGCAAACTGTTAAGACTAGAAGCATGGATCAGAAAAGGAATGATTATCACTGATTTATTTCATGATTGTTTTGGAAATAATTTTGCCGTGTAGCAGATGGGGTGAGAAACTAGCCCTTCTTTGGTAGATGTGCTGACTGTTGACCTTGATGGGCTTTTTAATGCAAATTTGACACACAGGCTAGCCCAAAGAGGCCGGGAGGGCTTACTATTTCTAGTTCATGTTTTTGATTATCTAATTCTGCTAATGAGACAGAACTCTAAGTACTGTTTATATGTACACTCAAATTTACTCCCATTTTATTTCTTCCTCATAAAATGTTTTACAATGGATGTTATCTGGAGGCTCTCCACTGTATGAGAGAGAAGCTCTGCACATCCTACCTGTGATGAAACCCTCTGGCTTCGGCCCCTTTTGGGCCTCTTGCTGGCAATAAAGTCCCCATGGGGTCGCCTCTATTATTCAGAGGTTCCCAGCTAACCTTTCTGTGGGTGGAGAAGGGTGCAGTCGGTCTTCCATCCCTGTGCCAGACTGCTGTTAGTGACCCAGCTCTGGGGGCAGCTGTGCACGTCTGTGCTGATGACCTCTTGTGCCCTTCTTCATTGGCCCCCTTGATTGGGTGGACTCCATCCAAGAGCAACTCGGGCTACCTCAGCGCCACTGAGGAACTACTGGCTGGACTCTGTAGGACCGTGCCAGCTCAGCCCCTGGCAGCTGGCACTTTTGGGCCTCCATATGGTTTGGGATCCCAGCCACATGCTATCTCTGGCACTTTGGGGAGGAGAAGTCCTTTGGTCATCCTGTCCAAGACCCTTTACTTTCTGCCTTAGGATCATGGTGGAGACACTCATGCCCCGAAGGCCACTGAGGTTTGGTCTTAGCTCCAAAACTGGGACAGAAATCATGATGGCAGACAAGTAGTTCTCCAAACTCGGGCTGGTTTGGTTCACCCCTATTCCCCAGCCCCCTAAGTACTAGGTATTAAACTCAGGGCTGAGTATATGTGAAGAAAGCACTCTACCAATTGAGCCACATCCCAGCCCTGGGTTGGTCTTAAATATATCACACATGAGACGCCAAGCTTTGTAGGTTATTCAGTCCAGCAGGCTTGGTCTCTCCCATTCAGCTTCTTGCTGTCTCCCTGAGGTTCTGACCTGCTTCTTACAGACTCTCCAGGTCTCCTCTCCCTCCTGGCTCAGGGCGGGAGGTGAAGGCCACACATGATCCATATTCTCTTCAGAAACTTGAATGTTCCCTGGGAGCACACCCCAGTAGAGACTCATGCCACCATGATGGCTTTGTTTTGGCTGTTCTTCCACCTTAGGTCCTGCACACTCTCACAGGACATGAGTTTGGAGACTTGGTGGCTTGAGTTGGAGTCGGTGGAGAAAGTAGAGATAGCCAAGAGGTGCTACAGAGAGGAAAAGGAAGGTGTCACATACTGGATGAGCATCCTTTATCTGGAATGCCCGGGACCAGGGGCGCGCCAGGGTTTCTAGGTACTGGAGTTTCTTGGATTTGGGGATCTTTACATGGACTTCTTTCACTGAGCATTCCTAATCAAAAAATCCCCACATCCTAAATGCTCCAAAATCGGAGAGCTTTTGAGAATCATGTTGGCATTCAGATATTTCAGAGTTTGGATTTTTAGATCAAAAATGCTTAAAGTATAATATTTCAGAAACACTATCTTATGTGAAGATTCTGATAATACTTTCTACCCTGATATATATATATATATATATATATATATATATATATATATATATATATATATATATATCCCTCCCTCCCTCCCTTCCCTCACTGTCTTTTTGGTGGTACTGGACCTTGTGCTTGTTAGGCAGGTACTCTGCTACTTGAACCACACTGTCAAGCTCTTTTTGCTTTCATTGTTTTTCTACTAGAGTCTTGTGTTTATTCCCAGACCAGCCTGGAGTAAGATCCTCCTCTTCATGCTTCCTGTGTAGCTGGGATGTCAGATGTATATCACCACGCTCAGCCTTCTGTTGTTGTTGGAGCTTGAAACAATGCCTGGGTGCCGTCCCTGAGCTCTTCTATTGAAGTGTTCACTCTCTCACTTTGAGCCACAGCTCCACTTCTGGTTTTCTGGTGTTTAATTGGAGATAAGAGTCTCAATGGACTTCTCTGCCTGGGATGGCTTTGAACTGTGATTCCCCAGATCTCAGCCTCCCAAGTAGCTAGAATTATAGGCATGAGCCACTAGAACCCAGCCCCATGCTCAGCTATTATTGGCTGAGATAAGGCTGGGCTGCTCTCATGAGCTTTTTGCCAGCGTTGCTTTTAGGCAGCAGTCTTGATGGCTGCCTCTCAGTAGCCAGAGTTACAGGCACGAGCCACTGTGCTTGGCTTCCTAATCTCAAAATTTTAAATTAAGTTTGCAGAATATATTCTTCTTATTGATGCTGAAACAAATAGCCTCTAATAAATCATATGGCGTTGTACTGCAAACACAGGCGCCTCTCTGCTTGAGGTCGTCTATGGCAGTAGGACTTAGCCTTTCGCATATGTTTGGCCTGTGGAAATACTTGGGGTTTGCTGACTCTCGGAGTAACCCTTAATCAAGAAGGGGGATGTTTTATTGTCCTGTGGCTGTCAAAACAAGTTGCCACAAGTAGGGTGATTTTAAAATGTTTTATCTTACTGGGCACTGGTGGCTCCCTCCTGAAACCCTAGCTCCCTCGGAGGCTGAGATCTGAGGATCGTGGTTCAAAGTCAGCCCAGGCATAAAAGTTGTGAGACTCTTATCTCCAATGAATCACCAGAAAAAAATAGAGCTGTGGCTCAAAGTGGTAGAGCATGAGCCTTGAGAAAAAAGAACTCAGGGATAGCTTCCAGGTCCTGAGTTCAAGCCCCATGATCTACCAAAAAAAAAAAAAGGCTCTCACAGTTCTCAAGGCCAGAAGTCTAACCTCAAAGGCCACACTTTTCGTAGGGCTCTACGGAAGGAGAATCTTTTCTTGCTTCATTTGGATCCTGGTTGCTATGGACATTCCTGGCTTATGACTGCACAGCTCTAGCCTTTGTCCTTGAACTTCTCAAGTTCCTCTTTTCTCTATGTATCTCTCCTAAGGACACTTGACACTGGATTTAATCCACAATGATCTTATTTCAAGTTCTGTAGTTACACAGACATAGGCCCTTTTCCCCAAATATAGGTAAATACTGGGCTTTAGGGCACAGACGTGTCTTTTTAAGGACCACCATTCTGTTTGTATGGCAAACATACTCCTGGATTTTTGGCCCTTGGGGATATTTTTAGGTGTGCTCCGTACAGTCTCCCAAAGTGCCCCAGTGGTTGAGCCTGGCTGGGCCACAGTGACCAATGCCATTAATGTACCCTGTATTGGCCGTCTCCACTCCCCTGCCCTCCTTCTACTCCTTCACTGTGCTTCACGGGGTTGCCTTGTCTTTAGATCCTCTTTTCACAAAGCCCAAATGGAGATATACCTCCTGCGGCGAAGGCCCTTGCAGGTAGCTAGAGTCACACCTCAAGGGCCACCGGTATGCTGTTGCATTCCTGCTGATCTTTTTCTCAGATACTCCCTGGCCAGTCCTCTGGTCTCCATGGCCCGTGCCACCTCTCTGTCATATTGCCCTTGTGATTTCACAACCTCGTCCCTCTCTCTTGCAGACCCCAGGCGACATGCAGCCTCAGCAGAGGGGAAGTAATTGCAAAGGCACCTGCTACCTCAGATAGTGGAGAAAGTATCACAGTCAGCATGTGGCTTAATTGAATTAAAGGGAAAAAGCTCTGCTTCTATCTCCACGGTAACTCATTGCCCTTGACGGGCTGTAGACAGAGCTCATCCCAGAAGCAAGAGTCTAGGCCAAGAGGAAGATGGGCTGAAGGATTGACTTTGGGGAGCTCCTGGTCCTGGTCTAGAGCAGATGAAAGTCACTGCTCAGACCTCAGAAGCCTAAGCAGGTCTTGGGCCTGGGTGTGGAGAAAGAAGGATGTTGGCAGTGAGGAGACAATTGCTTTGAGTGTATCACCCAGGATCCTAGAGGGTAATCTGTGCCCAGGGCCTGCGGGTAGAGAGCTGGAGAAGA
Organism: Perognathus longimembris pacificus; assembly: GCF_023159225.1. Taxonomy (NCBI): domain Eukaryota; kingdom Metazoa; phylum Chordata; class Mammalia; order Rodentia; family Heteromyidae; genus Perognathus; species Perognathus longimembris. The sequence continues at coordinate 75,261,769 of NC_063166.1, read as the reverse complement.
ATGGCTGGAGGTGATGGAGGTTTCTTTCCCTCCTTCTGGGTGTTCTACTCCCTCTGACCATCTGAGTGTTCACAGTCTAGGATGATGACTGGGTCCTATGGGCCTGTGAGCTAGGCCGTGGGGCCGGGCCATTTCATCCGGCTCTTCCCTCCCTGAGGTGAGCACGTGCTCTCATGCCAGCACCTCTCACTCGTTGATGCACTCCCCTAGGAATTTTTAGGAGAGGGAGAGTTTCCATACATTGTACATCCCTACTCCGACCTCTAGGCTTGAGTCCTTCAAGGTCTGTGCTGTGTAGCTCCAGCGAGGGGCCCAGCTCATCCCAGCAGAATGGGGTGTTTGTGGTCTGGTTACTCTTCTGTGATTCAGGGTCCTTCAGGCATCCTGCAGGCAGATGGCAGCCAGGCATTCCAGGTATCAAATGAGGAGCATCAGTATCCCCACTTCCATCTTTAATGTGAAGGTGACCTTGAGGCTCCTTCTCCACTGGAAGGTTGGGAGGTGCAGGGGCAGCTGAGTAGGTGAAGGTAATAGGTCTGTTTGGCTGGAAGGGGCTCCAGGGTTACTGCAGTCCCAGAAGACAGTCAAGGCATGACTTGGGAAATAAATTTACCAAAGATATCCTATGTATCCTGATCGTTTAAGGTCCTGGTGGTACAGTAAGGCAAAGTAGCTACAGTTTGGTCCAATTGGAGTTTTTTTTTCCTTTCCTTTAGTACTTGGTGTGAATACACTGTCAGTTGTGAAAGGGCTTTGAATCTGTACTTCCCAGGTGGTTTTCCCTTTGTCTCTGCAAGAATCTGCAAGAAGCCCTTCCTCTGTCACATACCTGAAGGCTCCTGGGCCATTATTACATTTTTCTCTCCATGGGGTTGGAGAGGTGAGAAGACTGAGCAGAAACTTGACCTCCAGAGCCTGGAAGTTCAGAGCTTTGGGCTTTGTTTCGTGTCAGCACAGTCATGTCTTACTTGCTTCTAATAGGGGCTCAGTAGGTGCTTGCTTTCTGGTAAGAAAAGAAAGAGGAAAGGAAAGGAGAAGGAAGGGAAAGGGAAGAAGGAAGGGTAAAAAGAAAGGAAGGAAAGACAGGAGAATAACAAAGGAAGAAAGATGGATACAGAGATGGGGGCCTCCACAGTGACTTCCGGCTTCTCAGTGTGGAGGCAGCAGATAACAAGCCAGTGGCGGCAGATGTGGGTGATGGTGGTATCCGGACTAAGGCCCGTAGGAGCAAGGAGGTGTTCTAGCCTTCGGAGCCTGAGATGGAGATGATTAAGAAGCATTGGAATGCTTGGGAATATGGCCTAGTGGCAAGAGTGCTCACCTCATATACATGAAGCCCTGGGTTCAATTCCCCAGCACCACATATACAGAAAACGGCCAGAAGTGGCGCTGTGGCTCAAGTGGCAGAGTACTAACCTTGAGTAAAAAAGAAGCCAGGGACAGTGCTCAGGCCCTGAGTCCAAGGCCCAGGACTGGCAAAAAAAAGAAGAAGAAGCATTGGAATATGGCCTAGTGGCAATAGGGCTTGCCTTGCATACATGAAGCCCTGGGTTCGATTCCTCAGCACCACATACAGAGAAAAGGCCAGAGTGGTGCTGTGGCTCAAGTTGGCAGAGTGCTAGCCTTGAGCAAAAAGAAGCCAGGGACAGTGCTCAGACCCTGAGTTCAAGCCCCAGGACTGGAAAAAATAAAAACAGAAAGAAAAAAAAAAAAAAAGAAGCACTGTGGAGCTTGGGAAGAGAGCTACCTGGGCAGATTACACCTCTTGCCTGGCCTCTGTTTGATTTCTAACAAGCTGTGATGATCCTGGGATCCTGAGAGAAAAAACAATGTCTGCTCTTTTGAGTTTATTTAGAAGACAGAGCTGCGTGGAGGTGAGGCTCCCTCCTTCTGGGCCACCCCATGGCCAGATGGATGCTGGCGCGTGTAATTACTTTTGGGGTCAAAGCCACGCAATCAGCTCTTTTGTCGGCAGCTTTCATTGAGTAGGTTTATTGAGCGCCTGTGGGTGATTTGTTCCGGTGCTGGAGTAATTGTCCAATCAACCGTGGCTCCCTTGAGGGAAGGTGGTTTCAAGGAAGCATCTTGAATGTTTGTGATTAAGACTGGACAGCCTCCTTAATTAACTCAACAAACGTTCATTGAGCACCTACTGTGTGTTGGGCTTGGGGCCAGACCTCATGGGAGGTGGCTGTGAAGGACTTCCAGATTGTTCTCCAGAATTCTACAGATTTACCCTGCCTCTCCTCATCCCTAGATCTCCCAGGCTGCCTTGCAACAGATGCGGCTTTCAAGGAGGGACTGGAGAGATGGTGAGCAGGAGAGAGGGTGGGTGTGTGGCCTTGGCAAAGGTTGCTTCTTCAAAAATTAAAATGAAAGTGGAAAAGTGGCCTACACAACTGCAGAGGAAATAGCATGAGAAGGGACTGTGAGAGGAAGACAGCAGACAAACATAGACTCATGATTGATTTATGTAGAGTTGGGGGCTAGACCTCAGCGCCACAGAAAGCCCATGGAAGATGGAGGAGTGGTAGAATCCCGAAGTACCTAGCAGAGTGGAAAGTCACTCATACTAGTTGGTGCTGTCATTACCTGCAGTTCAAAGGCCCAGTTCCTCTGGCTGTGGCCTGGGGGGCCAAGGTGGATATGGGACAGCAAGGAGGAAACTGCTGCAATGGTCCAAGCCAGAGATGGAGCTGGTCTTGCTTGGCTCAGAAGGAATGGGGATGAAGAGAAGTGATTGATTCTAGGAGAGATGAAGGAGGATTTAGTGAGTGACAAGAAGTGGTCAGGAAGATGGGAGAAGAAAGGCAAAAGCAGGGAAGATGTCCAGTATCTGGACTTGGGGTGATGAGCTGTGCCTGGTGTTAGAGACAGGGGTATGGGGGCTGACAAGGAGATAGTTTCTCCTGTGAATTAAAAAAAAAAACAAGATGGATGGTCAGTGTGGAGATCTGGAGGGCGGGCTCAGGGATTGGGAGCTATTTTCATTTCCTTCCTTCCTTTCTTCCTCCCTCCCTTCCTCTTTCCCTCCTTCCCTCTTTCCTTCCTTTCCTCCCTCCCACCCTCCCTCCCTCCCACCCTCCCTCCCTCCCTCCCTCCCTCCCTCCCTCCCTCCCTCCCTCCCTTCCTCCTTCCTCCTTCCTTTCCTTCCTTGTCCTAAGGTTTGTACCCAAGACCTTACACTTTCTCAGTTTGCTTGCTCAGCTGGCACTCTACTACTTGACCCATGCCTCCAGCCCTTCTCTTTGTTGGTTATTTTGTTTTGTTTTGTTTTTTGAACTCAGGGCCTGAGCACTGTCCCTGGCTTCTTTTTGCTCAAGGCTAGCACTCTACCACTTGAGCCACAGCGCCACTTCTGGCCTTTTTATATGTATGTGGTGCTTCAGGAATCGAGCCCAGGGCTTCATGTATACGAGACGAGCACTTTACCACTAGGCCATATTCCCAGCCCCTGGTTATTTTGGAGATGCAGTCTCTCTCATTTTTCTGTCTGTGTTAGCCTCGAACCAGCATCTCTGGATCTCAGCCTCCTGGGAATCCAGGAATACTGTGTAGACATGAGCCACCAGCTCCCAGCCATAAATTTCTTCACACATTTAGTGAGCATGGATTTGGGAAACTGACAGAAAACTGAAGGTGGTTAGAGTTTGGAGCTGGTGTTGCATCCTAACAAAGAACCATTAATCTGTAGGGAAGTGATAGGACAAAGGGAAAGGAGTTTGAGCTTCTAGGGGTTGGAAATTGTGGGGAGGTTTTACTTATGGGATAACGGATGGTAGATACGGGCTGGCTAGCAAGGTCTATGTGCACTCTTTCCTGGTGCCTCCTCATTTCTTGGGCTAAAGTTGATGTCTCCTTCCTCACCCAGGAATGAGGATGTTTCCATGGTGGCGGGGGGGGGGGGGCGGGGGGTTGTGCCCTTCTTTAAGGCAACTGGATTGGGGTGGGGGTGGCAAAGAGCTCATCCGATGTCTAGTTTTTATCCAAGGCTCTCAGTTCAAAAAGGATCCTTACGCCAGAGCGGAGTATTTTGGAATGGCATATTCTGAATCCCTTCACAGCCACACAAATCTGGAAGTGTGAGAAGGATGGAGAGGAGCCAGCAAAGTGTGTCACTGAGCCAGCAGCCATGATGGCTTAGTCCTCTGGGGAATGGGAGGGGAGAGAAGGCCACATGTGCCACAGATGAGCCCACCCAAGAGGTGAGGGAGCTGCCTATGTATTTGTTTAGTCACTGGATGAGGGAGCTCCCAGCAGTCCTCTTGTCCCGCCTGGCCATGCACTGGCAAGGTGGCTCTCCACTGTCCTTGGCAGAAAAGTCCCTAGGTGCAGACACAGGTGCAGGAAGGGTGCAGATCACTGGAACACGGTGAGGCACCCCAGGGTATAAATGGGACATTGAAAGAGTCGGCAACAAAGTAGTCAATATACTTAACTTAAGCTACCTAGAAACCCCACTGTAAGGTCCATCCCTGGGAGGGCTCCATACAGATGCCCCTGCCAGTCTAAAGTCTCTGCCCAATGCCTGCATTATTTAGGTAACTGGCATACCTAGAGGCAGCCACCTCCCCTCACCTGGCTGCACCTCCAGGCCCCTGCCCTAGATAAGGCACGGGCAGACAGTGGGTCACCCCTTCTCTCTGGTCATGTGTCATCTCGGCCACAAGCCAACAGTTTGGGAATAAACTTTTCTCTCCTGCCTGAATACCGCATGCTATTCTCCTTTATTGGCTACCCACTTTAATAAACCTTACACACACTTCTCCTTAGTCTTATGTTATATTAGCGGAGTTAACTATAAGTTCCAAATAAAATGACTCCAGATTAGAGAAAATAATGTTCATGGTCCAGGAGGGTGGTATGTGTTAAGAGTGCAGCTGTGACCAATCTATGAGAAGCCTTCCTTCTTTCCTTCCTTCCTTCCTTCCTTCCTTCCTTCCTTCCTTCCTTCCTTCCTTCCTTCCTTCCTTCCTCCCTCTTTCTTTTTTTAAGGATAGGATCTCACTATGAAACCTGAGCTGGCCTTCGACCTCTGCTTCCTGAGCTCTGGGATTACAGGTGTGTACCACTATGCCTATCTAGAAATGAACATTTATTGCTTATGTGTTGCCTCACGCTGGGTCATTGGCACATATGATCTCTTTTGGTGTTTGTAACAAAAATTATGACATAGCTATAGTTTAAGCCAATTTGATGCATGTGAAGAACTTAGGGGTTTGTTTGCTCTTGTTAAAACTGTTTACAATGGACTGAGCCAAGGTTCGACCCATTTTCTTTCCTCCATCTTTTGCTGCCTCCTGGCAGGTAGGAATCCTAAGAGCAATTTGAGCTCAGACTTTGGCATATATTTGCATTCAATATTTATTGAAATGCCTAGGCCCATCCAGTACTTACTGTCAGAGCTTAATAAGTTCTAAATAATAATGATTTTTTCCCCTGGATGAGTATAGATGCTTCTGTCAGCAGAGGCTGATTTCTACCTAATTTGCTGGGAATTTGTGCTGCACAGCGATGAGCTAAATATTTATGCAGGAAGGATGTATGTACAAATCACATTTCCATAAGAAACACAAGGCAGATGCAAGTTCTCCACAAAAAAGTTTATTGATGGAAAAAGATGCTTTAGAGAATGAAACATTAGCCAGGATTAACCAGCATTATCTGAGAGTTAGCCATATTTAGGCAATTTAGCTTTGATGCCAGAGGAATGTCTCTAAAAAGAGTTGTCAAAGATTACTGGAGAAGTTGTTTTTGGTCCTCTCTGTGTTTAGGGAAACACTTGGGAATATGGAAGAACTCTGTCTCTCAATCAATGACCAAGTCATCTTGTGGATGACCCTGAACAACTTGTTGCCTCAGTTTCCCCAACTCTGTGGTCTACTAGATAAGATTGGATATTCTATGAGGCCACTCTGTCTGCAAGTCTCCCCCCATACCCGTGTGTGTGTGTGTGTGTGTCTTTGTGTGTGTGTGTGTGTGTCTTTGTGTGTGTGTGTGTGTGTGTGTATGTGTGTGTGTGTTTATTGGTGCTGGGGTGAAATTTGAGCCTGGGAGCTGTCCTTTAGCTTTTTTGCTCAAGACTGATGCTCTACCTCTTGAGCCACACCTCTACTTCTAGGTTTTTGATAAAGACTCTCATGGACTTTCCTGCCCAGGATGGCTTCAAACCTTGGTCCTCAGATCTCAGTCTCCTGAGTACCCAGCATTACAGGCATGAGACAGTGTGTCTGGTTCTCTATCTTTTTATTTGCATTGAGAAGCAAGCTGTTGATCTTGGACTGTCAGCCCTGTTACTGAAGGAAAAGAAATAATGCTTAGATGACCTACTATTACCTACTATGAAAGCACCTACTAGCTGCTTTATGTAAACCAAGTCAATACTCATAGCAGCTGTAAAAATGGAAATAAGGTTTTATTTCCTTTTTTTGCCAGGCCTGGGGCTTGGACTCAAGACCTGAGCATTGTCCCTGGCTTCTTTTTGCTCAAGGTTAGCACATTTGGTGCTGAGGAATTGAGCCCAGGGCTTCATGCATGCTAGGCAAACCTCAACTGCTAAGCCACATTCCCAGTCCCTTTATTTCCATTTCAAGCTAAAAACAAATAGGTTGTAAACTTAAGAGCAATGGTACTTTGAGGGCTATGTTTCATTTCTTCTCACTCTACCTTATTAGTTAAACACAAAGATTTTGTGTATGCTTTTATTTATTTTTCTTTTAAACATTGTTATTATAAAGGTAATGTATAGAGCAGTTACAGTTACATAAGTCAGGTAATGGGTACATTTCTTTTTGGACAATGTCACTCTTTTCCTCGCTCTCCCAGTTTTCCCCTCTTGTCCCTACCCACAAGTTGTATAGCTCATTTTTAAGATAGTGTCTAGTGAGTAGCACTGCTGCATTTGTTCACCCTTTGTCCCTCCATTTCTGTGTCCCCCCTTACCCTCCCAAAGTCAGATAAACGAATGAATAAGACAAAAAGAAAGGAGAACAAGAACAAAAGCATAAAAAAACCCTCTTGTTCCCATTCCCTGAAATTCTTTTTGATGAATATTGTTATGTAGGATTCAAGGCACATAGGCATTGCACCTTTCACACAAAGATTTTTAAAGGTGTTTTTGTTCTGAGTTGTCTTCTAGATGAGTAGCAAGAGGCAAAGAGCATAGGACTTAGCATTGGATAGGCCTGAGTTTGAATTCTGACCAGAACGTACCAGCTGTTTCTGAGTGGATCATGACACCTCTCCAGTCGTGTTTTCTTGTTGCACACTTACTGATGATCTTCCAGGAGCAGGGCAAGTGTGTGGATCTATGAGAGACTGTTTAGTTCTTTGGTCACAATTTGAATGGTTGGTCATCCTAGGCTTCCATGGCTGAGACGGCCATGCTCACCGGCTCTCTGGTAGAAGAAGGAGCTCTAGGTGAAGCCCTAGCTTCCTCTCTTCCCTAGCTCCCTTGAACCTCTCAGTCCAATCCTCACCAAGGATATCCAGGCCCTGCCTGACATAGCTCAAGAGGTTGGGCACCTACTTTTCAGCCATAGCAGTTTCTACTTGTGTGACTTTAGGTTGAGCATTCAGATTAGACAATTTGATTAGATTACTGGAGGCAAAGTCTCCGGGCACAGCTTGTGGAGGGCATAGAACCAGCCAGGCAATTGTTCTGGGATGCGGAGCCAGGCCTGGTGTTGTTCCTCCACAAGTGAGGCTGAAGAAAGGAGACTGCGTCTAAGGGAAAGACCTTCATAATAGAGGACATTCTCTGGCTTACAAATGTGTTTTGTGTGGGTAAGTTCCAGAAAAGTCTTACTCTCCTTACATGATTGGTTCTTGATTTCCCTTGATTGGGTCCACATTTGATTTATTTGGCTTATATTTAACATCTCTGTTAGATTTGAGTGTTCACTGGTTTTTGATTTACTTTGATTGTATTCACATCTGATTTGCCTTCTGCTTTGTTAAGGTTAGTCCCTTGCATCTCGTGTGGTTTTGGGGCTCTGGAAGCAGAGTGTTAGTTGTATTTGGTGCAGTAGGGCTTTGTGACAGGAGTCCCCTGCCATCCCCTAGCACTCCAAAAAGACTCCACATTCAGCTTTTTAGGTGGTGGCTTCTCTGTTCTCCTGGCTGGATCTACCATACAACAAGGCCAGGTCCAATCTGGCCTTGGAATTCAGCTTTGCCATCACCAGACTATAGCTGGAGTCTGGTGCTCCTTTCTTTTGAGGCTATGATATAGATTTGAAGAGGTATTTCAGGAGAGTTGGAAAGTTTACAGGTATGGCTTCCTGAGGGAATCCATCTCAGAGAAACCCTGTATTTCTTAGTCACTCCTCACTCCATGCATCCCTGACAACCACTGATTTACTGTTTGTTGCTATAAATTTGCCTGTTGTGAACATTTCATCTGAATGGAATCATGGAATATGTGGCCTATGTGCTCAGCTTCTCTCAGTATGTTTTCAAGCATCATCCTTTTATGGAAGAGTCCATTGTATGGAGATATTACATTTTAGCGGATGGACATTCAGGTCCTTTCTACTCTTTTGACTGTTAAAAATACTGTTGTCCCAGGGGCTGGAGTATGGCCTAGTGGCAAGAGTGCTTGCCTCCTACACATGAAGCTCTCAGTTCGATTCCCCAGAACCACATATATGGAAAACGGCCAGAGGGGGCGCTGTGGCTCAAGTGGCAGAGTGCTAGCCTTGAGCAAGAAGAAGCCAGGGACAGTGCTCAGGCCCTGAGTCCAAGGCCTAGGACTGGCCAAAAAAAAAAAGGGGGGGGGGCTGGGGATATGGCCTAGTGGCAAGAGAGCTTGCCTCCCATACATGAAGCCCTAGGTTCGATTCCCCAGCACCACGTATACAGAAAACGGCCAGAAGGGGCGCTGTGGCTCAAGTGGCAGAGTGCTAGCCTTGAGCAAAAAGAAGCCAGGGACAGTGCTCAGGCCCTGAGTCCAAGCCCCAGGACTGGCCAAAAAAAAAAAAAAAATACTGTTGTCCTGACCTTTCATATACAAGTTTTTGCGTGGGCATTGTGTGAGTTCTCAGTAATCTTGGGTATAGACCTAGGAGTAAAGCTGCTGGGTCACATGACCACTCTATGTTTAATTCCCTCCCCTCCCCTTCCTCCTATTCAATCCTGAGGCTTGAACTCAGGGCCTGGACATTGTCCTTGAGCTTTTTTGTTCAAGGCTAGCACTCTACCACTTTGAACCACCCGGAGCCTCTTCCAGTTTTCTGGTGTTTAATTGGAGATAAGAGTCTCGAAGACTTTCCTGCCTGGGGTGGCTTTGAATGCCAATTCTCAGATCTCAGCCTCCTGAGTAGCTAGGATTACAGGCATGTGCCACCAGCACCCATCTTATGTTTACGCTTTGGACTAACTGTCATACTGTTTTCCAAAGTGACCAGGCTATTTCATAATACTACCTTCAAATTCTCTATTTTTGTTGGTTGAAATTGCAGATGCTTACAATTTATTTGAGTTTTTAGCCCAGTTTACTCACAAGTCTCAGAGGAGCAATGTTTGACTGATAGGATTGGCTGGACATTGTCAGGAAAGGCCTTCTAATGTTGTGTCTACTGTGCTGCACCCTAAATATTTTGCAAGCAAGTCAGATCTGTGGTCTAGCACAGAGGAACAATTCAGATGTGTGCCTATCTTACCCAGAATTCCCCTGGAAGAGATCCCTGAGATAAAGATTCGAGTTTAAGTAATTTCACTGGGACATGATTCCAGGAAACACCAGTCATGGTGTGGAGAAAGTAAGGCAGAGAAGGGAAGGAAGAGGGTAAAGGGTGTTTTAAGAGAGTCCTTACCACCGGCAGCTGGAACTCTGTCATATTGAGGAGTGTAGGACCCAGTGGACAACTTACCTTGGACATGTGTTCTAACTTAGACATAAGGAATCTAGGGCATTTATATAACCATCTTTTTGAGCTGCTTCTGGGGAGGTGAACTCACCAGGATTTCTGGGACAACCCTGAATTCATAGCTATGGGGAGAGAGCTGCAATGCCTGCCCAGAGTAGTCTTAAGCATGTGGAGGCCATGGGCAGATAGAACCACATTGGCTGCAGGAAAATGATGCTCATGTCTAGTCTACCTACACCAAAAAGTTTGGGTCCAAGCCAGGCACTGGTGGCTCATGCCTGTACTTTGAGCTACCGGGGAGGCTGTGATCTGAGGATGGTGGTTCAAAGCCAGCCCACGCAGAAAAGTTCGTGGGATTCTTAACTCCAGTTAACCACCAAAAAGCTGGAAGTAGAGAGGTGGCTCAAATGGTAGGGCACCAGCCTTGAGCAGAAAAAGCTAAGCAAGAATATAAGGCCTTTAGTTTAAACCCCAGTATCCACATTCAAAAGAAGTTCTTATCAAAAGGTGCCACAAAGCTGTGCTTGTTGACTTAAAGCAATGAAAATATGAAAAACATGACAAATAAAATATTTTTCCTCCATCCTTCCCCAAGGTAGAAAGCACAAAGTCTCCCAAACATGAGATGTAGTGCGCGTGCACGCATGCACGCACACACACACACACACACACACACACATCTTTTTTTTCCCCAAAAGATTGAAGTTTGAGGCATTTCTTTATGAAAAGTAAGAATGGGGCAATTGAAAGGCACTTGCTGAAGTAATCAGAGTTGAGAGGCAGGAATAGAAATGGAAATGAGAATTTGCCTTGAGACAAACTTAAGACGATAATCAAGGGCTAGGAACGGTGCCAGTTCCCCATAGACCTAACCGTTGGGTTCCGCACATGTTTAATCTTAGGCCCAATAGAAGAGAGGCCTGTGGAGCAGCAGCTTCCAGATGCCACTGGAGGCTAGAGTCACCCAGAGCACACGACAAAAACAGCCATCTGGGGTCTTGCCCCAGCATCTTGGGGGATATGGGAGCAGGAAAGGTAGATTTTAATAAAGACTCCAAGTGATTATAAAACAGAGCTGGGAAGCAAGACTATTGCAGATGAAATTCCAGACATTGTTTTGGAAAGAGACAGAAACCTACTTAATTGCTAGATTTCATTGGCTCCTCTCTTCCTCCCTCCCTCCCTCCTTCCCTCCCTCCCTCCCTCCCTCCCTCCCTCCCTTCCTTCCTTCCTTCCTTTCTTGGCAGCTCCTTAGAAATCATAGGAGGTCAGACCCAGCCTGGCTTTCTCTGTGAGGTCCCACCTCAAATAATCAAGAGAAGAAATAATCACAGACAGAGAGAGTCTACTCAGTTTCGAACACATTACAGGGGAAATGCTAATGAAAATATCACCATGCTTGAATTATACCCCTCACCCCAAACTTATATGTTGAAGTCCTAACTTGTAGTCCCTCTGAATGGTACCTTATTTAGAGAGAGGGTCTTCACAGAGACTGTAGAGTTCAAATGAGGTCTTTGGGATGGATTCTAAGACAGTAGGGGAAATCTGGAAGCCAATACTGTTTGTAAACAATGCCATGGGGAGGGGAAGATGGCAGTCTGCAGGCCAAGGACAGAGCCCTTAGAAGGAACCATGTCTACTGACACCTCGATTTCTGACTTACCAGGACTATGAGGGGAAGTTCCCTAGTTGTAGTATACTAGGCTGTGGTGCTCTGCTACACAGCTGCCTAATGTGTCATTATAGTTAGCTTCTTCTCCAGAGGGGCCAACTCCTTGAGTTTCTCTCCACCCATGTCGATCTCTCCACCCCCATAACCTTCATTGTGCTCCAAATCTCCACCATCTTCTGAGACTCCAGTCGTGATTCCCAATTTTCTTTCTGCCCTCACCATTGCCCACTGTCTCTTGTAGACCCACGTCCGGTACCTCTCTAGCAGACAGGTCTACTGTCCAGAGAACCCAACACTCTTGGGCAGCATCTCTATCAGGGACTCTGTTCCCTACCTCCATCCCCACTACTCCCTCCTCCCTGGATGTCAAGGTGGGCCAGCACAGCCCAGGCTGCTCGAGTGTGGGTCACAAAACAGCTGAACATGTTTCAAGGAAAAATAAGGAACCAATTCCATCCCCCTGCCCCTGCCTCATCCCACCAGAGCCTTGTTGGGGGAGTTACTGCAAACATGGCTCCATCTCCAGATTGGAGCAGCTCATGCTGGCAAGGAAGCCCCAGTTGTTTCCCTAGCAGTTTTTAAAAATATATATAATTTTATTGTTATTATTAAGGTGTTACACATAGGGGTTTCATTTTCCACGTAGTATCTATGGAGTATCAGGACTGCATTTGTTCACCTTTCCTTTCTCCATTTCTGTGACCCTTTTCCCTACTTCAAAGGACAGAAAGTAGCAACAACAATAACAATAACAACAAAACCCCTAAAACAAGCAACACCTCCACCACTACCATTAAAACCAACCAATCAACCAACCAACCAACAAAAACCCCTCATGTTTCCATTTCCCAGAATTCGTTTCCTAGCAGGTTCCTTTAACATTGTGGAATAGTTCTTCTCTGGAGGCCTCTAGCATCTTCTCTGGCCCTATCCCGCTGTCACAGGGCTGCTGGGTTCAATCAGGGATAGGGGGAGGGCTCAGAATTAGTAACTCCTCAGGCGCAATGCCAACAAGAAAAACTGGGAAGGAAAGTGCAAATGGGAAAATGGGAAGATTTACTCTATATTAAAATGCTCACTGTGGTGTAACAAAGACAGGTAGGGGAATTGAGTAGAATTCCTTTGGGCTTCAGTGAGATTGCTGTAGTCGGATCAGAAAGATCTAGCACACTCTCCTTTGGTTTTTGTTGCTGTTTTCCCTCCTGCCCCTTGCCAACGATGTATCTTTTTGTCTGTGGCAGGAGCAGAGACCTGCCCTCCAACACAAAAAAGGAGCAAATACCTTCTTTGCACTTGTTCCCAGGCCCCATCTGTTCTTTGCTCCCGGCTCCCAAGAGATCTCACCTCTCCTATGCCTCCATTTCTTCATCTGTAAGATGGGCCAGCATTGGTACCTTTCCCTCCTGGGACTGTTGTGAGGCCCATGACACTGAGTAAGCACGTAGTATGTGTTGGGATTATGGTTAATTGTCCTGATCACAAATGTATAGAGGTAGAGGGGGAAGACATGCCAAGGATCTGTATCTAGAGGAAGAGCGCCAGGAGGAGATGTCTGTTGAGCAGTATGCCGCACTGTGATGTTTTGGTGAGCGTGGAATGCAGACAGAAGAGTGCTCTTGAAAGATGACATGCCCAGTGAAGTCTTAGTTTAGGTAAGCACTCTTTAAGATGTTCCCACGAGGAAATCTCCTAAGGGCACCCTTCTCAAGATGTATACCTATGGTTAGGGATACGCGACTGCATGGGGCATTTCATCTGATTGTGGAGCCTAGCAGGTGTGAAATCCACAGGGCACGCCGAGTCCTGGAACCCCCTGGGCTGAAGTGGAAGCTGCCATCTTGAATAGAAGTCCTTGTTCCTCGGGGAAATCTTACCTTTGCTCTTACTGTTTTGTGACTGATTAGAAGTGGGTCACCTACACTATGGAGGGACATCTCCCTCATTCAAAGTCAACTGACGGTGACAGCTGGCTGTCTCCTAAAAACGTGCCCTCACAGAAACTATCAGATTAGTGCAAGGTTGAGGCAGGAGGATCACAAGTTTAAGGCCAAGCTAGCTTGGCTATAGGAGACCCTGGGTCCAAAACCAAAACCAACTGACCAACCAGAAAACACTGAAATTTGAATTTCATATAATTTTCACATGTGGTGAACTAAGTTGCTTCTTCTTGTTTTTAAAGCAGGGTTTAAAAATATAAACATTTTAAAACATAACTTGGATATTATAAGAACAAATAAATGGTGGGCAGGGTTCAGCCAGTACATAGGGCTTCACTAACCTCTGTTTTAGATGATAGTTTAACAAAGTGGCAATGGCCAGTAAGCCAATTTGACCTTCTAGGATAGATTTGTCAGCCTGAATCCTTTTTGTACATGTTAACAACACAGACATGAGATAAAACGAGGCAGAACCCCAAGCCGATAGCACATGTCTATTAAAAAAGAGTCAAACAACAAGATATGATACAAAACAATACCAAAGGAAATGTGCCAAGTGAGCGAGGAGTGGAGGGCTGGGGAGTGGCAGGTGCTGGCTTTGCCAGCTTGGGGTCACAGCCTTTATTTAGGTTTGGGCCCGGCTGCAAAGACTGACTTGTGACACCCAGTTCAAGCCTGGCATTGGCCACTGAAGGACAAGCCAGATGGCGGAGTGTTGGACGCCAGGCTGTGCAGGCTCCTCTTCCCTCCCTTTATACCCTCCTGACTCTTGGAAAGAAGTAGAACAATGGCTGCTGGCCACTATTTAGTGCTGGCTGATGTGAGAAAGGAGAAAGCTTAGCAAGAAACCTGGACAACTGCCTGCTGGGTGTCCAGCAGTGTCCACTCTGATGCCCTGTGTTCCTTCTGACTTCCTTGGCCTGCTTCCTTACATGACAGCAAACACCACTCCGGCCGTATCGATTTCAGACCCTTTCCAAGTTCTAATAATTAGTTTCTTGGCCATTAAGCTGGGTTGAAGCAGGAATACTTTAATGTGCTTATTTATATCTCATTGAGTGCATATATTCCTATGTAAATAAGGCCAATGGTCCCTGGAAGTGTCAGTGTGGAGACTTTAATTGACCCATGAATTTCTCAGCTTGTCCTCCTGAAGGTCAGCCTCAAGGCTGATTGCCTTGATCTGTGTCACCACCTGGCTCCTGGCCCTTTCACCATTGTGCTTTGGAGGATGAGGATTTTAGGCTGCCAGAGTGACAGTGTTGCAGTCCATTTGTAAGAGCTTGTAGGTGCATAGAGAGTCCTCCCATGTTGGGGGTTCTCTGCCTTCTGGCTCCTGTGGGGAACTGTAACCATGATGGGGTGGGGGGCACTGAGTGCCAGTCACGGGAGATGACACGAGCAGGTTTCACTGGAGGAAGATCGCTTTCTCTGCATGCTGCAGGTTGGTGGGAGGAAGCAGGGAGAGCCGTGATCATGCTGGCATCCACAAACCAGCTATGGCCAGCATCATCATCACAGAGCCTAGGGCAGTGATGGGTGAAATGGGGAGCATCTCATTAAAAGATGACGTGCAGTGGTATAGCATTCAGCACGATAAAAGAAGAAAAGGATCATTGGATGCTATAGATTGAGTCCCATGGGTGGCCCTCACCTACTATGACTGGAGTCTTTGCAATGGTTGAGAGTAGGACACAGTGTGTGTGTTATCAGGAGAGATCCCGTGCAGACAGAAAAGAGGGGCCATCAGAAGCCAAGGAGAGGAAGCTCCGAAGAAAACAAACTCTCCCATCTCATTGATCTTGGACTTCCAATCTCAGAAGTGTGAGAAAATACACTTCAGTAGCTGAAGTCACCTGGTCTGTGGTATCCCTGTCTCATCCAATACTGGGTCTTTGTCTCTGGCATTGCCAGGTGTCTGTGCTTCCCTGGACCCCAGTGTCCCAGCAGGCAAGAATATAGATGGTGACTCCTGGATGAAGAAAAACATAAAAAGAAACCATGGTTAAGTTCCTAGCAGGTTGCCTACTGGGTAACCACCAGGCTGGGGTTCTGCCAGCAGTTTTATTTACCCAGAAAGTTGGGTCCTAAATTCAGTGTTGTTGTTTATTGATTCCCTCAGTTCCTGTGGAGTCATTGCCCCTGGGGTGCATGGTGGCTCTTAGTTCCAGTAGAAGAACAGTGGATTTACTAAGGCCACTCGAAGGGACAGTCATAGGCCACTCCGCCCTACTCCAGCAGTGCTTCTAGATGGTTGGGATGCAGTATGACATGGTGGGTTTCTCTGTCAGCAGCTGTGTGGCCATTTGGAGTCTTAAGTGCCTTCATGGGGATCAATACTGTCATGATGCGGGGAGTTTGAAGCTCACAATGAGCCGGGTGCCCTGAGCTGTGCTAAAAGCAGAACGAAGTCCATTCCTTTCTCTGGGTTCAGCCCAGATGATGTGTCAAGACTGGAATTGATTATAGGTGTTTGAGAAAGGCCAGTGGAGGAAGATAACCCAGTCCTCTGATTGGCTGGCTGGGTAAGTAGGAGCAAGGAAGACAGATGGAAGGGAGGCAGGGGTCTAGGAGGGAGGGTCCCAAGATGGACCCATATCACTGACAGCTAGCTTCTTTCCAGGTTCTTTTCTCTAGGCCCAAATTAGTTGTCTTGGTTACAAGAGCCCATTTTCTTATAAGAGCAGAGGGCAGACATGTTAATATATATCCATGTCAAATGCAGGGGATCAGAAGGAAAGTGAAGGATTCTAACTGCTGGAGGTAGGGACTTTTGACTCAGCAGCAGAGTGGGTCCCAGTGTAATTAGGGAATTGGGTTTGATCTTCCTAGGAATGTATATTAGAATAAAAGACACAGCTGCTCGAATGCAACAACCTGGTTTATAAAATAAACAAGTTGTTTAGGTCAGCAGCTAGCTCTGCTTCACACAGTTATTCAGGGGTCCAGGTTGGGGGTGACTACCGTCTTCACCAAATTCTGAGGTTCCTTTGATCATCGAATCAGCCAGTAGAATGGGGAAAGTGTGCAAACCCAGGGCCATAAGGGCTTTTGTTTTTGTGCCTCACCTCAGGGTCTGGGTGCTTATCCCCAAGCTTTTTTACCCTAGCACTCTACCATTTGAGCCACCGCTCCATGTCTGGCTTTTTGGGTGGTTAAAGATAAGGGTCTCCCAGACTTTCCTGCCCAAGTTGGCTTTGAACTACAGTCCTCAGATCTCAGCCTTCTGAGCAGCTAGGATGACAGGCGTGAACCACTGAGGTCTTAGGAGCTTTTTTTTTTTTTTTTTTTTGGTTAACAAGTGAGGCAGAAATGTCCAGGCCATAGCCATACCATATCACCAGAGCCTGGGGCACATGAATGTCTCAAATTTCAAGAGAAGTGGGGAATAATTTAGGCTCTCTCAGGTCAGCCATGTGCCAATCAAAATTACCAAGGAATACTAGTTTCTAGCACTAGCAATGGTCATAGCAATGCTAACAGTAACCATAACAGTAGCATTAGTAGCGAAGGAGAGTCATGGTGGTGGTAGTGGTGGTAGTAGTGGTAGTAGCAGTAGTAATGAGGGGACTTGGGTGGGAAGCTCACAGGCTCAATAAGAAGCAACTTGATGCAGATGTGGAGACACAGAACTGGGTGTCAGAGGATCTTCGAGTCTTGGCTTCTCTCTTCCTAGTTGATCTCTGAGCACTTTTGCGCTCAGAGCTTCCCCATTCTCCACCTGTGCAATCACAACCCTGGCTCTGAAAGCTTCCTCGAGCTGTTTTGAATTTGAAATGAGGTGACATGACATGCGCACTCTTCAAGTGTTGGTGTGTATAGGGTCGGTTGATGTTTCTGGCCCCTTCAAGTCTGAACCATCTGTGCCCTTGTCTGCCTCCATGTCCTGGTTTCCTGGGAGGCTGGCTTCACAGTGCTGGCTGTTTGCTAGGAACAGAGAGAAATAGGGGGCTGCGGGGTGAGGGGGGGTGGCGGGGGTAATGTCAAGTGCTCAGTAGCTACTCATCTGTTGCCAGAAGATCGAGCACCTCCATCTACAGCACTTTCCCCTACCGGTGAGAAAATGGAAAGGATTCGGAAAAGAAGAGTTGGAAGAAGAGCTGGACAGATGAGAATCACAGCTGGGATTTTTTAAGCTTGGGTTTCCAGACATTTGGAACAGTTTATGTGTAGACAGGGTAAAAGTACCTGGAGAGTTGTTGGGGGAAACACTAGAGCTATCCATTCATCTGGTTGTTCTTTCATTAAATAATAATCTACAGTGACTCCTTGCTAGTTATGCACCAGACACTGGAATGAGCACTGCCTAAAAGGGGATTAGGTACGGACTGTCCCCTTACAGGGACTTTCCAGGTAGATGAAGAGTGATCTTTTTGCGGGATAGGTCTGCCAGGGCTTCATGAATCAGACTAAGGTTTCGGTCACGTGGTGCTTTGCATTATTTCCAGTCCATCCAACATGAGTCATCTGTGCCTTGGCAAAGCTGCTCATGTGGTTAATTGCCCATATCCCATGGCACGCCGCTCCCCAAAGCTGCAAATCAAGGTTTTTGTGACATCTCTTCTCCAACAGTGACTTGTGATTAGGTTGTTGTTCCTAAAGAAAAAAAAAAAAAGACCCATCCCTCATCATCTTTGCAATTTCCCCTTGATTTTCTTGTTTGGTAAATTGCAGTTCTCAAGATAAAGACTACTTTGGAGTCTACTCACTTTCTCCCTTTCATTACTGAGCCAGAAAACACCTAAGATTCCTGTTGCGGAAGGGACCTCAGAGACAATGTGGTCCAGTGACTTCACTCAAGAGATGGGGAAACTGATGTCTGGGAAGGAGAAATTACTTGCTCAAAGTCACATGGTAAAACAAACCTGTCACCAGACTGTGACTAGTCCAGGCCAGTGCTGAACTCTAATAGCTCACTGCCTGGAAGGAGGCAGCTTCCTTAGAAGGAGCTATTTTCTTCTATGAGAAGAGAATCAGGTTCCGAATGACCTGAGGCTATTGGAAGTGACCGCACAGTGGTAAGCACCAGTCAGAATTCCAGCTCCTTCTCTGATTGCTGTGGACCTATAAATGTGTACGCCTGCTTCTCAGAGTACCAATTTCCACTTCTTCAAAGTGGGAATGATAACCACAATAACTGTGTCACATCAGTTGGCTCTGGTGACAAAGGACAAATACATCCTTGTCATAGTCCCAAGGTTTGACTTCTGTGGCCACGCTGGGGCCTCCTCTCACTCCAAGCGGTCCCTTGGTCTTTCTGACATTTTCTTAGTCCTTCATGCTCTGGTTTTCCTGCCAGGACCTTTGTCTGCCCTGACTCCTCTACCATCAGTGTCCTTCTCATTACCTTATGTGTCATTGCTCATCTGCATAATGCTTGCTCTTTCTTCAGATGGTAATGTAAGAGTGAGCTTTTGTTTTGTTTTTGTTTTGTGCCAGTCCTGGGACTGGAACTCAGGTCCCTGAGCTGCTTTTGCTTAAGGCTAGTGCTCCACCAGTCATGCCACAGTGCCACTTCTGGCTTTTTCTGGGTAGTTTATTGGAGATAAGACTCTCATGGACTTTCCTGTTCAGGTTGGCTTTGAGCCAGGATCCTCAGATCTCAAACTCCTGAATAGCTAGCATTACAGGCATGAGCCAGCAGGGTTCGGTTAGAGTGAGCTCTTTTGTTAAACCTTCCCAGACTCCTTAATGTGATCAGCTTCCCAGACTCCTTAATGTGTAGAGCTTGTGTCTCAGCATTCCAAGCTGTGTACAGCAGAGCCTCACTTAACAAGATCAGATGGTTCACTTAACAAGATCATGATGGTTAAGCTTGACTGGAAGCATGGCCACACTGAGAGATAGATACCTAGGAGATCAGTACAGCATGCTTCTGGGTGTGTGTCAGGACCTTTCTAGAGAGGGGTAGATCATGAAGGCTCTGACCTGATCAATGGTTGAATCCATTGGTAGATTCAAAACTGGAATAGACGGTTAGGAGGTAGTAGAATTGTGGAATGTGCAGGTCTGTTTGGAGGAGCTGAGTCTTTGGGGTGTGTCTTTGCTTGGCCTTTGCCTGTCCCTCTTTTTAGTTTCTTGGCCTCTATGAGGTGAGAGGCCTCTGACACTCTTTCCCACCTCTGTATTCGGCTTTGCCTCAGGCCTAAAGCATTGGATCCAATTAACTATGGACTGAAACCTCTGAAATGATGAGCCAAAAGAAACCTTTCTCATTCAAACTGTTTCTCTCAGGTTATTTGTCATAGCCATGAAAAGTCTGATCAACACAGAGATGTAAATGTTTGTGGCCTAACAGCATCAAGTTTGTGCTTGCTTGTAAGAAAACTAAGTCCCAGAGAGGAGAAGTGACATGCTCAAAGTCCTATGGAGTTAGGGTCAGAGCTGTGATTCTGCTTCTATTGGGCTCATGGAGTGGTGAGGACAGAGGTCTACTGAAAACTACAAAAAGTGCTGTGTAAAAGATGAGTTTTCCAAGTATTGTTTGAGAGGTTTTGTGTATTGGCTCACACAGAGATAGTGTTATGCCTAGATTTTCGGTCCCCAAAGACCACCAAGGAGCCGATACCAATGCAAATGCACGAGAGTGTTTATTGCAGGCTGGAGCCTGGACTCCCAACCATCACCGATGCAGCGGATCTGGATTAAGAACCCCAACCCTCAGACAGGCAGGGTTTTTATTGTGATTACAACAGGGGCAGGGTATTTCCAACTTGGCAGATACTTGATTGGATGACATTTAGCAAGCAAGTCTTGTCCCATTTCTATTGGCTATCTACCCTTTCAGTTATCTATTTTGGCTTTGATATCAGGAACTGGCCTCGATATCAGGAATTGACAACAGGTGGTCACGTAGCACTGATGCAGGGGGTTAGTGCAGGGGGTAGAGCAAGTCACAAATGGGTTAAGCAAGCTGTTTACAGAAGCAGAATATTGCGGTCAGGCTGACCTAGTACCAACTTTATTTTAACAATTGCGACCACGTTTCCCCATTACCACTAAGCAAGCTTGAGTGGGCTAAAACAATCCAGTACACAATCATAAGTAAACCAACCCAACAATCACCATGGCATTTCTACTACTATTATGGTTATTTCTATAGTCTATGACTATGATAATTTTTTACTGGCCGTTACCATGGTTGTTACCCAGGTATAGAGGTGAACAAGTGCTCCCTACATTTTTAAATGTCAAACTATAAGAAACTAGTCTCATGGGTGGGGGTGCAGCCCTCTATCATGGAGTCACCACCAGGGTTTAGAAGCTTTTATAGTTTTAACACTAAAACTTATATTTAGTTACTCCAGTTTTCAGGTCAGCCCTAACAGTAGGAGTAAATCTGTGGAGATGCCACCATGAACTGCTGGTCTAGAGACTTCTACCTTCGCCCCTCAGGTCATTGCCTCATAGGGATTGCTGGGTAGCAACTGGTGGTTGTGGGCAGTGGCTGCCAATTAGAGCACACATTGGCCTCTTTCCCCTCCACGGAACTCTTTTCATCCTGGATGTTACAGAATCTGAAATTTAAAGCTAGCAAGTTATTTGCTGACCATCCTATCTCCTAGGCCACACGCCAGGCCAGTGGTCATCCAGTTCATATGTGAACACTTGACTAGAGGTGAGTCACCCTATTAAAAAGAGAGCTTTGATTTCCTGCTCACTCAGAACAGAGGTCAGTCCAACCAGAAAGCTTCTCAAAAGAAGTCCAGTGTATCCAGGCAGAAGAAACAGCTAGAACAAAAGCAGGGAGATGTTAGAGGGCTTGAGGTAGCAGGGACATTAATTATGAATGAGTGTTTTTATGTCTTCCCTGATTCTATGGGGGAAGAAATGGGCCCAGCATAGATGGCTTCTGGGCTTATGTTTGTTCTGTAGAAATAACTCAGGTAATGCATGAGATAGAGAAAGAGCACTAGAGATGTCAGAAAGTTAAACCTATCCATCTAATGAAGAGCTAGTATGGCAGCCTATTGAGGGTGAGAATAGAAAAGCTTCAGGGCCTGGGGATTGAGAAAGGGTAAAGGAGACAGTCTGAGACAAATGTTATGTGGGAGATATTGAAAACCAGGATGATAAGATCTTAAAGATGTTTGTGGTTGGGTATGAAGAAAGCACTTCTTTGAGAGAGTGAGTAAATATTTAAGCAGAGATGCTTCTGGATTTAGGATGAGGTTACAATCTGATAAGCTCATCATTAAGTTGAAAATACCAAGAATCAAAAACACATTTATACCTAACCTGTTTAACTTCATAGCTCAACAAACCTAGTAACTATAGCATTTGGGTTATTCCCTTCGTGATTGCATGGCTGCTTTAGAGTTAAGTCTCATGGCCCCTGCCACGCTCCCCAACCCCCATTAGGAAAGAGAACTAAATTGAATATGGTTTACCCAGGAAAACACAAGAACTCAAAATCTAGGGTTTCTACTGAACATGTGTCACTTTTATAACACCAGAAAAAACACAAAGCTGTATGTCAAACCATTGGAAGTCAAGGACTGTCTGTATTTGAGTTCCTTTTTGGTTTCTTTCAACATAACATTTTATGGAGACTGGTTGACATCTGTATCAGGATGACACCATATGTGGTGTTGGATCATTAGGGTGATTGGGATGAGGACTATCAATAGGTGAGGGTGGAAAGGAGGATTTGAGCACCCCATCTATTCACATTGTCTAGTTCACTCAGCCCCCCGGGACTCTGTGCGTTTCTTGTGAGCATGGGTGGGGTGTTAGTTATTGCTCCTACTTATCCCACTTACAATGTGCCTGGTGGATTCCTTAGAGCTCTACCTCAATAATCCTCATGTCTGTGAAGGAGGTAGCACTCAGAATTGGTAGACTCTGCATTGGAATCTAAGTAGGCTGAGCCTTAATAATCATCCCAAGGATCAAAGCAATTATTTGTTTTGTGTTTTTAAAGGGAGGAATGACTTTGGAAATCTTTGCCTGAAATTTCTTATCTCTTTCCCCCTTTTTCTTCCTTCCTTAGTCTCTTTTGTGAGGGATTTACCCTAGCATTATGTGAATTTACTGGATTTATAATATGGGTTACAGAGGCAACAGTTTCAGTTAAAGAAAATTGCTTTCCTTTTCAAAATGTCATGTATCTCATTTTCTCTTAGTATCTTGGGCTTTTTCAAGCCCCTCTCAGTTCCTAAGTCATTCAGAAGCATGCGCCACAATTAGAATGTGAGAAACCCTCACACACCAATTTGAGTTTGGCTGTTTGCTCAAAGGGACACTTAAAATAAACCCAGGAGTTGATTGTAAAAGGAGAGAAATGAGTGTTAAGAGAATTGAAAAGGAAGCCAGAGGAAGGAAGTTGGACATCTCAGCCAAAAAGGGTTCTGATCATTCCTCAATAAGCCATTCACTCCTTTGACCCTCTCATGTATTTGTGCTCATCTGTGCCTCCATCCAGTCATCCAATTGTCCACTTAAATTCTCTAGTTCCCTTCTCTCCTTCGTTATTTCCCTCTATGCCTCTATTGCTCCCTCTCTTCCATTTCTTTATTGATTTGCTGACTTATTTATTGACTGGTTGATTGAGTCATTCTTTTAATAATCATCATTTGAACACACTCTTTGTTCCAGGGACTGGACTAAAGACTGAGGATGCACAAAATGAGTAAGTCATAATTCTTGCCAATAAAGAAAGGGCCTCCCTAGCAGAGAATACAGAACAAAAGTTGACATAGCACAGTAGGATGCACAGGGCTAGAAGGGATGCTAAGAATGAGGGAAAAAATGAAGCTCAAGGAAGGAATGAATGAAAATATGAAACGAAGGTTCCAGCATGGGTCTCAGACCTCAAAGGCATGAGATTATCTATCTATCTATCTATCTATCTATCTATCTATCTATCTATCTATCATTATCTATCTAATCTTTCTCTCTTTCTATCTGTTCTCATGAATCATCCTGGAATGGTTGTTAGTACCATTTAGTAAATATATTCTATTTGCCTATAATTGTCGAGGATTTACAAATGATTTTTATCAGATATTACTAACAACCCCAAAGGAGTGAAATTTATAGGAGTTAAATACCCCCCCCCACATACTAAGAAACAAAACAGGATCAGAGAAAGTGAAAAGAAAGAGAGTTGGTGACTGAAACGCATGTTGCCACTGATAAGGGTTGGGTTCTGAGGGAGCTGATCTCCAGCAGGGACCTGGGCCATTCAGTGATGGGGAGGAAGCCTGGGGGGCCAGAGGCATGTCAGCCTCTGCAGCCTCACAACCACTGTCAACTCTCCCATGGCAATCCCGGTGGACTTTAAACTATGGATCTGGCAGGGCTAAGCTCCTGAATGTGTAGATCTCCTAAGTTCTTCCACTGGGGGCAGAGCCTGGGGGGGAGGGGGCATCTCCTTCCGGTGGTTGTTCTATAAGGACAGAAGTTCAACTCCACAAGCACGTTTCAAGTCTCTTCTTGTGTTGTGTATCTGACCTCCCATGGGACAAAGCACTTCCTGTGTCTGAGCCTGAAGTCAAGACGTGGGAAAAGCACACTCTACCCACCAGGGCGTCAAGTGAGTCAGATGACCCCACCTAACTAACATCAATGGGATCACACTCCTCCCAAGGAGAGGGGTAACAGAGAGTGGACAGTTTTAAACAAGCATCTAAAATGTCACAGGAGTCGTGGCAAATCTTGGGCAACGTGCACACAAAGGCTGAGAATGAAGTGGGACAGAGAACACAGTAGGTGTCGCAGTAGCAGGAGTCTGGTAGCTGCTCTCCCAGGTATCTGGCTTCCAGAAAGGCAGGCCCCACAAGCTGGATCTAGGCCACTAGGTATCTGAGTTCAGGACTTGGCTCTGTTTCATGAAGAACTGGGATCTAGGTGAAAAAAGCCACAGAATCTCCTCAGGGAGCCAGCTGGGGAGTGAGGTAGGACATGAAGAGCCAGCCTTTGTCCTGCTGCCTAGGGCTCAGACCTTGGGAGGAGTTTAGCTCAGTGCCCCAGCTTGATAAGGATCTGACTGGTGCTGCCTGTCATTGCTCATGCTTTTGGCTTGGCTTGGCTTGGGACTGGGACAAGGATAGGCTCCTAAGAGGTGGGGCTGTGACCAGAAGTAGGCTGCACAGACATGCATGCCACAGATATGATTGTGGAGGTTACTGGAGACACAGCTAGAACTAGCAGTGGAGAAGACAGTAGAAGATCCTTGGGAGGGTCTAGACTGCCCCTCTAGAGAACCTGTGTTGTCTTAGGTGGTCCCCGGATGCCCCCTGAGGACCAGAAGCAGGGAAGAGGTGATCAGAGCTGTACTCTAGGGTCTCACCACTCTAAGGGGAGAACATGGAGAATAGTATCTTATTACAAATACAACAGTGCTTCTCACTAGAGACTATGTGGAAAATGAACTGTACATCTTGTGGGTGGGGATGAGAGGGAAAAACTGGGAGAGAGCAAGGGAATGGGAGACATGGTTCAAAAAGAATTGTACTCAGTACCCAATTCATGTAACTGTAACCCCTCTGTGTATCAACTATACAATAACAATAAAATAAAAAGGCATCAGCCTTATCTATTTAAATATATTTCATCCAGGAAAACAGTAGGTGATTCCTTAAGAGATGGAATGTTTATAAGTTTTTATAGGAATATTTAATTGCTAACACTAGTTGTTCTTGTGACTATGGGAGTTAAATTTCATAAATTGTAAAATCTATTACTTGTAGGAAGGTGATGTGTTTAATATTCATTGTTTGCCTTTATATATTGAGTTAAAAATTACAGTCTATATCCAAATTAAAAAAAAAAAAAAGAAATGCAGTGTGTTAGGACTTAGCTGTGCCTTCCCAAGTTACCTACATTTTGATGAGATTTCCAGGTGACTCTTTTTTTTTTTTGGCCAGTCCTAGGCCGTGAACTCAGGGCCTGTGCACTGTCCCTGGCTTCTTTTTTGCTCAAGGCTAGCACTCTGCCACTTGAGCCATAGCGCCACTTCTGGCCATTTTCTGTATATGTGGTGCTGAGGAATCGAACCCAGGGCCTCATGTATATGAGGCAAGCACTCTTGCCACCAGGCCATATTCCCAGCCCCAGGTGACTCTTATGTATATCTGTTAGCCTAACTTCCAGGTGTGTCCAAGACTTGACTTCTGACTGCAGGGAGGTAGGGCCCAACCAGAAAGCCAGAGAGACTACTCTTCCAAGACCACTCTCACTTCTGATACCAAATGCAATTTTAGAGGATTTCTCTACACCACACACACTTTCAAAATCACAAAATGGGGGCTGGGAATGTGGCTTAGTGGCTTGCCTTGCATGCACGAAGCCCTGGGTTCGATTCCTCAGCACCACATAAACAGAAAAAGCCAGAAGTGGTCCTATGGCTCAAGTGGCAGAGTGCTAGCCTTGATCAAAAAGAAGCCAGGGACAATGCCCAGGCCCTGAGTCCAAGCCCCAGGACTGGCAAAAAAAAAAAAAATCACAAAATACTCACTGAAAGCTATTATACTTACAGACAGAGTTTACTCCAGAGAAAGAAAAAAAAACACATTAATTTCAACAATAGGAAGTGTGGCACAAAGCAGAGAACTCTGGGCAAGTTCCAAACGCAAAACTCCCATTGTCGTGAGAATACGTTGACCTTCCTTGGTCTTGAAGCATGTGCATTGCCAGGGTTTTGGTACTCTGGTGTTCAAAGTTCTTATTGGGGCTCCATTGCATTGGCCTGGTTGTCTCATTCTCTGCAAGGCTGAATTCTATCTCCAGTGCTCCTCGCTAGAGTGAGTGGTCCACGGTGGGTCATTTTGTTAACATAAGTGATCGGGAATGGTCAGAGGGGGTGAATACATACATTCTACCACATAGGACATGTCAGGGATTCAGAGGCTACCTTGTAGAATCCAGGAATAAACGCTAGATTTGTCTTTGAGAAATACTGAATTCTTTGCTATATACCAGTAGTGTGAAAGACACTGACTTTATGGAGAGTGGTGGATGCTGGTTATTTTCATCTTCAGAAGAGTAATGCACATGAATACTCTCTTCATCTGGTTATTAACTTTTTTTCCCCCACTTTGTCCTGCTTCTCTCCTTAAAGACTGGATTCTTCACCTTTTTCTTCTGCATGGGTTCTCATGCAGTTATCAGTCTGGTAATACCCATCAAACTCTATTCAGTGTAACATTTAAAATATATATATTTAATGAATACACAGGACTCTGACAGAAACCAATTATGTTAAAAATACAGTTATCTGAACACTAAGAAAATTAATTTGTAATATTGTAGTAAGTGCGCTTCTTTGCTGACATTTTAAATACCAGGCTGGCAGAGGGTTTAATAATCACTGATTTCCAAGTAGTGTTGAATGTAAATACTTAAAAATATATGGCATAGACACTAATGGTTAGGGAAATGAAAATATCCACATGTCTTTTTTTTTTTGGCTAGTCCTGGGCCTTGGACTCAGGGCCTGAGCACTGTCCCTGGCTTCTTCCTGCTCAAGGCTAGCACTCTGCCACTTGAGCCACAGCGCCCCTTCTGGCCGTTTTCTGTATATGTGGTGCTGGGGAATCGAACCTAGGGCCTCGTGTATCCGAGGCAGGCACTCTTGCCACTAGGCTATATCCCCAGCCCCCCACATGTCTTAATGATGAAAACTGTAGATCTGCTGGGCACCGGTGGCTCACGCCTGTCATCCTAGCTACTTAGGAGGCTGAGATCTGAGAATCACAGTTCAAAGCCAGCCCAAACAGGAAAGTCTGTGAGACTCTTATCTCCAAGTAACCACAAGAAAACTGGAAGTGGCACTGTGGCTCAAGTGGTAGAGCACTATCCTTGAGCTGAAGAGCTCAGGGACAGTGCTTAGGCCCAGAGTTCAAACCCCACAACTGACCAAACAACAACAACAACAACAACAACAACACAAAAAGGTTAGATACTGCTACTGTGGTTTATTGTCTATGCTCATAGTGGAGGAAAAGGCTACATTTTAGTCAAGGAAATGAAAACAAAATTTTTTTGTGTCTAAGTGAATGGCTTACTAAGTCTATCCATAGACCTGTAAACCCCAGGTTAAGAACTATTACTTCTAGGACTTACATGACATGTTCTTATTTTTCTAAATTGGATATTGAAAGACAATTTGATTTGTTTCGAGACTTTTTTTTTTAGAAGTTTCAAAGAGCCACTGAGATAATTGGAGGCACCTTGGAATTGCACAGAACTTGAAGTGGGACTTGGTGGGCTGGTGTCTGGTGGGTTTATGGGTAAGTGTGAGCAGGGTTGCGATGTCTCGTAACCCCCCTCCTTTGAAAAACTTGCATTCTGTGACATGGCGCAAAGGTGGGCTTGGCTTTTCCAATTACCAGTAATGGGATTTAAATTTATTCAACCCAAAAGCATTGGCCTCATGACAGGATGACGATGGGAGAAAAATAAATGAAAATTAAGAAAAACTGGAAGAAAAACCAACTGTGCACAACCTTTGGGAAATCCATTTGCAGTCACCAAGAGTCAGCGAGTCCATCTGGATCAAGCCAACATTTCTATACTGTCCAGGACAGGGGATTAAAAAAAAAAAAAGGACAAATCTCAGGAGCAAGACTAATGTTTGAGAAAAAGGCACTTCAGCATGACCCATAAAGACTCTGATTATGTTCATCATTTTTTTGAATAATTCTCACTGGCACTTACGGAAGGATATTCTACTCTGTTTCCTTTTTAAGGGTAAGAAGGCAGATGCTGACGGTTGGGTGTGAGCCAGTGCTGTCAGAGCAGCATTCCCTGGAAAGGCAGGGGCTGGGACCCTTTTCTATTTCTATGTAAACTCCCAGGCAACTTGGAATGGATTTCTTTTAGAGGTCGGGATTAAAGTTTGGTGGGCTTTCTCTGAAGCAATACACACTCTAGAGAGCTAAGGACTCCCAGAGCACACTACTTAATCCCTTGTGATAGGCAGCTGCCCAATGACCACTAGGCTCCACCCCTCAGCGGTTCTACTTCCTAACACTGTCAAATTGAAGACCAATATTCTGGCACACAAACCTTTGGGTAGAATGCTAAACCAGATCCAAACTATAACCCCACCCAACATTAACCTCAAGGAGCATTTAATTGTTGTGGTCACACAGGTCAGTAAAAGGCTACACTTCCTGCTGAAGTCCTCTTTGTGCTCCATCCTCCCCTACTTCCAGGTGGTCTCTCCCTCCTGTTGATGGGTTTTTCCTTTGTTTTGTTTTGTTTTTGTTGCCAGTCCTGGGCCTTGAACTCAGGGCCTGAGCACTGTCCCTGGCTTCTTTTTGCTCAAGGCTAGCACTCTGCCACTTGAGCCACAGCGCCACTTCTGGCTTTTTTCTATATATGTGGTGCTGGGGAATCGAACCCAGGGCTTCATGTATACGAGGCAAGCACTCTATCACTAGGCCATCTTCCCAGCCCTGATGGGTTTTTCCTGTTGGTGTCTAAGTACTGAAATTACTTGTGCTTCTGTTTACAATTTCTCCTCTTTGCATTTGTGAAATTTCAGAATCAACCTAAGCAATATCATGCTGTAAATATTCTTTTTGAAATGTGAACATTATGTTCTCAAAATTGATCCATGCTGATAACTTAGATCAAGTGTATTCCTTTAATCGGTTGTATAGTATTCCAGTCTATCCATGTACCACAATTTGCAACAGTATTTAGGTTGGAAGATTCCCTCCCTCCCTCCCTCTCTCCTTCCCTTCCTTCCTTTTTTGGTTGTAGCATTAGACTTTTATTGGAATTACTGTGTGACAGCAAAGATGATAGGAAGACAAAGACACATTTAAGAGCCAGGTATAGTAGTGTAAACCTGTAATCTTAGCTATTCAGAAGACTGAGATCTAGAGGATTGCTGTTCAAGACCAGCCTGGGCAAAAATTTCAATAGTCTTCATCTCAGCAGAAAAGGCTGGTCATGATGGCTCTAACCGTCATCCTAGCTATGACAAGAATCATGAGAGGAAGATATCTGACTTCTGTTTTAAGGATAGCCTGGCCTTGAATTCACAATCCTCTGACTTCAGCCTCCTGAGTGTTGAGATATACCACCACACCTGGCTTGATGACACACACACACACACACACACATACACACACACGCTGTACTAGTTTAGGTGGAAGGTTCTGGGGTTCAAACTCAGGGCCTTACCCTACTGACACGCTGTGTCTTCTTACCTGTCTCCTTGAGCACACATGAGCTATTTGTGCATCCTCAGTTCTCACCTGAAATTGCTGAATAGCTTTTCAAAGAAGCTGTCTTATACTGTGCTAGGAGAATTCTAGAATTAAGATCCAGAAGATTTCTCTACCTTGGCTTTAACCCCCTCCCCCTTTTATTTTTAAATGGCGAAGGCCTGGCATTTGTCTAAATATACACTTGAGGTATATATATATTTTCTGTCATTCTACAATGAGTCTGTGAAGCAAAGTTTTGCTGAATGTTTAACTTGGAAATTTAATATTATCTGCTAACTAGTTCAGATTTTAAAAATAAAATACTTCACACTGTTAAAACGATATGTGGAAAAAATCCCACCCAATTGCAATGAAAAGAAAATGTTAAAATATTAAAATGAAAATAGAAGTAATATTGCTCCTTCTCCCTCCCCCCCCCCAAAAAAAAAATAAAAAGGATGGAGGCCTGGGATTGGGGAAAGTGGTCCCTACCTGTGATACCAGTTATTTAAGAGGCAGAGACTAAGACGATCTCAGTTTAAGGGGTTGCCAGGGCCCAGAAGTTACCAGTACTCTACCTCATTTAATCCAAGGCTGTCCGAAGTGGCCCTTCTGTGTGTCACACACACGGCTCCCGCTGTGTCCCAGGTCAGTGTCACCAACGCCTCTGCCTGGGTCACAGCCTTGTGCTCTCCTGGGAGGTCTCAATGCACAGGCCGCCGACGATGTCAAGCTCTGCCCCAAACACAGAACGCTGAGCTCCCAAGCCATGATGACAAGGACTGAATGGGACAGGGGAGCTCACAAAGGCCGAACTCGGCAGGCATTTATCCTCCACCCACAGCTAATGAACCAGCAAGGAAACGGCATCAATAAGAAGCAAATTAAACACCATCTCCAGTTAATTCGTTAGCACAGCTGCCAGCCTTCCTGCGCTCAATTTCAGACTCACATTATGAATTGCCTCCCTGGGGAACCGCACCCCTCCCTGGCAGAGAAGGCCTCCAGCCAATAACCCAACTTTTAATGGAGCAGCATCAAAGGACAACAGCTCATCTCTGGTCCTAGCTCGGTGGCGGCACAAACTCTGAGCTGCCCAATCTCACTCAAGGTTAGTAATTAAGGTATAATTGAAACGAAATTAATTGCAATACATGTGTAATTAGCACAGCCATTGATTAAGGACATTCGATATGCAGTTGGTGTGTGAGACATTGATTGCCATGCTTTTTTTTTTTTTTAAATAAATGTAATTGCAATGATATCTTTTGTTAACTCCAAAAGGTCTTTTTGTGGTGGGTTTTTTTTTTTTTTTTTTGGATAATAAATTTCCACAGGAAAGAAGGACTGCCCTTGAAGTCATCTGACTTCCTGAAAATCAGAAATAAAAGGACTATACCAGGCCCCAGTCATGTTGGGTATCCACTCTATTGCCCACATTTTATATAGAATTTATTTCAGGATGGCCCTTCGGCCCATAAAACAAATTATTAGAAAAAGGCATTTCTGAAGCTAAGCATGGCCTGCAATCCTAGACCTCAGAAAGTGGATATAAGAGGATCTTGGGTTCAAAGCCAGCCTGGGCTACACAGTGAGATCCTGACTCAAAGATTAAAAGAAAAGAAAGGAAAAGAAAATTTTAAAAAAAGGAAAAGGTATTCCTTCTGAGAAGATCAAGTCCATGCTAGAATGTACAACGAGGCCAAAGAAGCATGTGTTAGGTTGTAACTCTCATTGTTCCACTCAACTGGAACACTCTGTATAGTGAACAGCTTTTGCAACTATGCATAGTAGACTTGGTATCCTTCTCCATGTAGAAGGAGGTGATAAGAAGGTAAGTCCAGACCCAGTCATCTCAAATCTTCTCACAGGAGTGTGGGTACACACATCTATAGGTTCACAGGTCTATGGGTACCTTGATTGGCTGGATATCATGTTAAAATTGTCACCTACAGTTCTGGGACTTTGGTAGTCGCTGTAAGAAAAGGATGATGGGTTTGAGATGAGAGAGCAGGCCCTAGCACTCCAACTTGATTGTGTTTTTCATCTGGGGACCTCACTAGTGGGTGTACAGGGACTAGGAGAAGGAGCAGCAGAGATCTATGGCATGATCTGGTGTGTGTGTGTGTGTGTGTGTGTGTGTGTGCGCACACCAGTATGTATATGTGGGCAGGATTGCCTCTGTGTGGTTAGAGCTGAGATCTGAAGGAGTAAGTTAAGCAGGAAGATGGGAGGAAAGAGGGATTTCTCTACAGAGGCAATGCCAATACCAGGACCCTGGAGTGGACAGGACATTCCTGTCTGGGGCTTGAGCCAAGTCTCCCAGGCCTGGTCTGAAGACTACTCAGCAAGAGACCCCCTTTGCTGAAGTCCACATGCTTGATGCTCTTTTTGGACCTGGGTATGAGGTGGTGGTAGGGTGAGCTCTCTGCCTTCCCAGGAAGTGTGCTTGATCTCACTTTCCAAGTATAAAACCTACATACTCTGAACTTCCTGCAAGGTCCTTACCTCTCTGAACCTCCTTTCCTTACCTGTAAGTGAGGGGAAGAATTAGGAAACCTGATTCCATGAGATTACTTCAGGTTTAATTCCACACCTCCCCTCTACCCTCTTGGTTTTGGAAATATGCTAGGCCAAGTTTTCTTTGTTTGCTTGTTTGTAATTATAGGTGAGATGTGTAGCATAAATTGTCTATCTTGACCATTTGTAAGCATTCATCTCAGCAGTATGGGATGAACACACAGGACTGTGTGGTAGATCTGCTGGGCTCTTCATCTTGCCAAACAACCTCTATACATACAGAAACACCCCCCACCTTCTCCCCCCTTCCCTCGGCCCACCCTTTCCCCCCCTCACTCCCTACCCTGGCAACCAGACAACCTTTATTTTCTATGTCTTTTGTGTTAGAATGCTCTAGGTAGTACTTCATATAAGTGGAATCACATGCTATTATTAATTTTTTCATGACTGGCTTGTTTCATTTAGCATAATATCTTCTGACTCCATCCATGTGTCAGAATTTCCTTCCTTTTTAAATTTTTTCCTTCTTCAGTACTAAGGATTGAACCCAGGACCTAATGCTTTCTAGGCAGGCACTCTACCAGTTAAACTATGCTTCTAGCCCATTTGTTTTTGAGTTCATGACTCAAAATTTGTGATTCTCATGCCTTTGAGTAGTAGCTGGAATTATAGGCTTGAGCCAGCATAGTGCCCTCCCTCCCTTCCTCCCTTCCCTCCCTCCCCTCCCTCCCCTCCCTCCCTCCCTCCCTCCCTCCCTCCCTCCCTCCTTCCCTCCCTCCCTCCCTCCCTCCCTCCCTCCCTCCCTCCCTCCCTCCCTCCCTCCCTCCCTTCCTTCTTTTTTGGCCAGTCCTGAGGCTTGGACTCAGGGCCTGAGCACTGTCCCTGGCTTCTTCTTGCTCAAGGCTAGCACTCTGCCACTTGAGCCACAGCGCCCCTTCTGGCCATTTTCTGTATATGTGGTGCTGGGGAATCGAACCCAGGGCCTCATGTATATGAGGCAAGCACTCTTGCCACTAGGCCATATCCCCAGCCCTCCTTCCTTCTTTTTTAAGGCAGAGTACTATTTCATTGCATGTTTATAACATGCTTTAATTATCCATCAGTGGACATTTATTTGGGTTGCTTCTACCTCTAATGCTGCTTTGGTCATGGATGTGTAAATATCCCTTTGACATTTTACTTTCAATTCTTTTGGCTATATGGCCAGAAGTGGGGTTACTGGATCATATAGTAGATCTATTTTTTTTTTTTTTTTGTGGGTTGTGGGGCTTGAATCCTGGGTCTGGGCCCTATCCCTCAGTTCTTCAGCATAAAACTAGCACTCTACCACTTGAGCCACAGTGCCACTTCTGCTTTTCTGGTGGTTAACTGGAGATAAGAGTCACACAGACTTTTCCTGCCCAGGTTGGCTTTGAACTGTGATCCTCAGGTCTCAGCCCCTGAGTAGTTAGGATTGCAGGTGTGAGCCACTGACACCCAACTTAAAAAAAAAGTTTTTGAGGAACCACCACATTGTTGGAAAGGATTTGAAAAGTATACATGTCTGAGTTCTGCCCTGGGAGACACAGACTCCATCCATCTGGAGCTGGGGAGGAGCTGAGCACCGGGGTCCATGGAAGCCCCTCTCCTGCTCCCATGGCTCTGCAGAGGAGAGTCTGAATTCCTGAGCTTGGCATATGCAGGCTTTGATGGTTCTCCTCTGATCTACTTCCTGAGCTTCCTCGCCTGCCTCTGCCACCTCTCCACATTTAATCCAGAGAAATGCCCACCAGTGGCCTCCTGGGCATACCAGTCTTTAGATCTCTGCACATGATCTGTCTCCCATCTAAAATCCCGCCCACTTCTCCACTTGGGAAGCCTCAATTTATCTCACAAAATGCAGCCTAGTGACTGCCACCTCCTCTAGGAAAGCCCTTCCATTCCAGGTCTGGGCTCTTCAGGCTCAGTGGGACCCCAGCGGAGTGGAGGACGGAGCAGAGGCATGCTGGGCCTGCCCAGGGCTACAAGAGCCTTTTCTTCATCCTCATCTGCAGATTTAGAACAAAGTTTGAACCTCACACATGCCATGGTTGCCATGGTTACGTTCTAAATGTAGATGATTATATAATCAGCTGGGATGACTCTTTAAAAAAAAAAAAGTTTTGCCCCATCTTTTACCAGGAACAACTCTTTCCCTCCTTAGATGCTTGAAAAAAAAATATTTTCTTCTCTTAAAGGTTTGAAGTCGTGGAACTGATTTCCCAATATTATATTATATATTATGTAGTAATATTAGTAGGTTCTCTCAAGTCTCAAATTAGTGCTTTTCCCCCCCTCCGGTGATGGATGAGTCTTTGACCATGCGTGTGATGAGCGCCCAGGGGGCGACTGTGATACACGTGGATGACAGCACAGAGGGACTTGCTGTCAGAGCATCCCGGGCCTCTACCTAGGACAGAGCTTATAACAGACCCAGAGCGGGAAAGCGACATTTCCTGAATGCCACAGAGAGTTAGAGCCTGAACTAGGACTAACTGCATGTCCACAAGAGTGCTGGGGGAAAGGAGCCCCAAACCTGACATGAGGTAAACTTGAACTTGAACCTTGGCTCTTGATTTTTAAAACTGTGATATAACTTGCATTAGTAAGTGTAAGGAATGCTGGCTGTTGTATCACACAGCTCCACAGTCACCATCATTTTTCAGTACTAAAAGATTTGTTTTTTGTTCCAGACACAGTGCAGCTGAGCATTTTGTTGGCTGGCCTTGCCGTGGGGACTCACGGCCCTGGCTCCTTGCATTTCGTGACTCTGCCCCCTCTAAGGATCTTGAAGCCTTCCAGGGGATTATTAGTATCTGAAGAGAAGATGATGAACAATCTCCTTCTGTTAGGTGGATACAAATGACAAGGTTGGTGGACCAATAGAAGGAAAGAGAGAGAAAAACTGTCCTCGCCTGGCACTGGTGGTTCACACCTGTAATACTAGAAAATCAGGATGCTGAGATCTGAGGACTGTGGTTCAAAGCCAGCCCATGCAGGAAAGTTTTTCTGTGCTTTCCGTTCCCCTCCCCAAATCAGATTTTAAACTTTCATACAAGAAGAAAGGCACATCAAAAAGAGTGACAAAGGGGCTGGGGATATAGCCTAGTGGCAAGAGTGCCTGCCTCGGATACACGAGGCCCTAGGTTCGATTCCCCAGCACCACATATACAGAAAACGGCCAGAAGCGGCGCTGTGGCTCAAGTGGCAGAGTGCTAGCCTTGAGCGGGAAGAAGCCAGGGACAGTGCTCAGGCCCTGAGTCCAAGGCCCAGGACTGGCCAAAAAAAACAAAACAAAACAAAACAAAAAAAGAGTGACAAAAGGGGAAAAACAGAAAAAAAGACTCTAAAGTAGTAAAATAAAAACTCTTGTTTCCATTTCTTGGAAAGCATCATTTTATATGATCATATGCACACATCTATTGAGCCCTTGTGATCCTCTCCTAAGAATATCCTCCTTTGGTCTCACTGTGTGGATGTTTAGAGTCCTGTTGGATTTATCACATCCAAGTATAATTTTTGTCTTTTACTATCCATTGGGTTTACTTGTAGATTTATAGGCACATTCTAATTATTACAAATGCAGCCTATATTTCTTTGGGTCTGGCTTATTTTGCTTAATATAATTTTTCCAAATCTTTCCATTTTCTTAGAAATGGGGCAACATCATTCTTTCTGATGGAAGCATAGAATACCTCATTTTCTTGATCCATTTGTCCACTGAGAGGCATCTGGGTTGATTCCATATCTTGGCTATGGTAAACAATACTGCAATGAACATGGTTGTACTGGTAGCTTTCATGTAGCCTGGTTTGTGGTCAACTGGATAAATTCACAGCCAAACCTGACTTGCTTTAATTAATATAGTGGCTGATGTTTTCTGGAGCATAGCAAAGACTTGGCCCTTATCTTTTGTGTCTGTTAAAGCCTCGATATCCACATAACTCTGTCCCTAGCAGGATGTTGGAATTCATGTGTTAGAGAAGCCATAAAATATAGGGAAATATCAGAAGCCTTGATTATCATATAAGTCTGAATTTTAAATTCCTTTCCATTTCTTATTAGCCGTGGCATCTTGGGCAAAGCATTTACCTTCTTAGAACCTGTGCTTCTTTACTCAAAATAGGAACGATTAATAAAGATGTCAAGATTAGAGGGGACATGTGTGTGGGTGCGTGCATGTGCAGGTATACACGTGTGTTTTGTTTTGTCAGTGTAGGGCTTGAACTCAGGGCCTGGGTGCCATCCCTGGGCCCTTGTTTTGCTCAAGGCTGGCACTCTATCACTTGAGCTACAGTACCACTTCCAGTTTTCTGGGGATTAATAGGAGATAAGTATCTCATGAAAGCCGCTGCTCTGCTCCCAGGCTGCCGCAAGCATTGCGGCCTCGGCCATGACAGAACCACGGCGGCGCTGGTTTCCGCCTGCCCCGGAAGTCCGTGGACCCAACACTTCCGCTCTTCCCCCGGAAACCGCCTCCCGGGATGATGGGTTCCGCCTCGCAGCCGCTTCGCCCTGGGCCCCGCCTGGCCCTGGAACACGCAGGCTCCTGGGGTCGCTGCTGTGGGTCCCTCGCGCCTCCATTTCCCAGCTCTCCCCGCGGAGGGGCCCACCCAGCGCAGCAATCCCTTTCTTCTCCCTCGTCTTCGGTACCAGGATTATTACTTGTCGATCGTTCAGAAGTGAGACGGGTAAAAGATGGAAAGTTTTCTTACAGGAAAGAAAAAGGAGCAGGGTGCCTGTGGCTCACGCCTATAATCCTAGCTGCTCAGGAGGCTGAGATCTGAGGACCCCGGTTCGAAGCCAGCCTAGGCAGAAACATCTCTACTCACCAGAAACAAAAACAAAACCCAAACCGCCGGATGTGGGGCTGTGGCTCAAGTGGTAGAGTGCTGGCCTTGAGCTCGGGGACGGAGCCCACACCCTGAGTCCAAACCTCAGGACACACGGACACACAGGCACGGACGGAGGCACGCAGGTTTTCCTCATATATTTCGAACTGCTTTTGGTTATTTTGATTAAATATATATATCCTCTTTATTATCCCCCTTCCCTGTGTGTGTGTGTGAGAGAGAGAGAGAGAGAGAAAGAGAGAGAGAGAGAGAGACACACACACACACATATACAGAGAGAAATTTCCCTTCATTGAAAGTAATATACCAGCCGGGCCTTGCTCCAGGCCAGGGACTGGAATTGTCAAAGCTTGACAGCTGCAGAGAGATGGGGAAATGAAGGCAGTGTTCATTCTGCAGATGGAAACGTAATAAATAAAGTAGACTGGGTGCCGGTGGCTCACGCTTATCATCCTCGTTACTCAAGAGGCTGAGATTTGAGGATCTCAGTTCCAAGCCAGCCTGGGAAGAAAAGTTCCCACGAGACTCCAATAAACTACTCAAAAGAGCTGGAAGTGGCGCTGTGGCTCAAGTGGTAGAGTGCCCGCCTTGAGCACAAAGAAGCTCAGGGACAGTGCTTAGGCCCTGAGTTCAAGCCCCAGGACTGGCAGGAAAAAAAAAAAAAAGATGAAGAAAGGAAGGATGGCTTGAGACAAGTGTGTAACACTTTGAGCCTCAGCCCACTTCCGGGTTTGAGACTCCTCCAAGCCTCAGCCCAGGACGGACGGGACCGGAAGGATGGACCCTGAGGGTCCGACGCGTCTTGGCCCCAGAAGTGGGCTGGGCTGAGGTGAAGTGGGCTGAGGCTCGACCCCGGAAGTGGGCGGGAGGACGGGCGGACGTTGAAGTGGCAAGACGCAGCTTCATGACCCCGGAAGTGGGCTGAGGCTCGACCCCCCAGAAGTGGGCGGGAGAAAGGAAGGACAGATGGATGGACGTTGAAGTGGTCCGAGGCTCCCAGGCATCTCGACCCCGGAAGTGGGCCGAGGCTCAACCCCAGAACTGGGTGGGCGGACGGACCATCAGACCGACGCTCGGAGACGTCTTGACCCCAGAAGTGGGCGGAGGGACGGACCTGGAAGTGGCCTGAGACTCCGAGGCATCTCGACTCCGGAAGTGCGCTGAGGCTCATTTCCCATAAGTGGGCGGAATGACCGACGGACGGAAGCTCCGAGATATCTCAACCCCGGAAGTGGACGGACATGGAAGTGGCTTGAGGCTCCAAGGTGTTTCGACCCCGGAAATGGGCTGAGGCTCGATCCGGAAGTGGGCGGGCGGATGGTTGGACGGATGTTTGCGATCGACTTCCACGCCTGATCCCTTGGCATGAAGTTTGTGATAACTGCTGCAAGTATGTTGCCTCATTTGCGTGAAGGGGCGGTGCCATGACAGATAAACAGAGTCCATTTGCATGAGGGCCGCTGTGATTGGTGAAACTGTTGGGTCCCTCATTTGAATGTTGGGGAGTGTCATGACTGGTGCAAACTCAAGTCTCTCATTTACATGCGGGCTGTGATGATTGGTCTAAGGATGGTGCATGAAGGCTGATGATCCAGTGTTCTGTCGTAGTCCAGTAGCTCCAACACTAGGGTAAAGAACCTGGAATAATATATTTTTCTTCATAGCAATGGTGCTAGTAAGTATTGCCTTTATCACCTCCCTGGTCTAATGCAAAAATGTTTTCAGGAATTCCTCATTTCCTGTCTCTTTACTTCTTTTAAGGGTTTAAAGAGAAGCTCCATTTCCTTAGATTTTCTGTTTTACTTCTCTAAGCTCTGGATTCATCCTAGGATGCTGCCAGTTTGAACAGGCCAGGGTGAAGAAGGCCTGATGTTCATCTCTCCACACCCACAGGGTTCAATGTTGCAGCTTCATTGGCTGTCGTGGAGGACTTCATTTTATTCTAATCAGGACTAACTAAAGGATGTTACAGCAAGGTGACGATGGACATTTTAGAACAGAAGACCCTATTTCCTGCTCTGCGGAAGAATAGACTATAGAGGTACAGGAATAGAAAGGAATAGAAGCAGGAGGACAGCTTGAGGGACAGGTGGAGTGGAAAGAGTAGAGAGATGTAAGGAATGTCTAGGAAAAGGAATTGGTGAGACTCCATGATGGGGAATTTCTCGGAAGGAGCTGAGAGCATCAGAGGGAGTGGGGAAGAGTAAGGATATATCCTATAGTTTGGCTCTCAAATGTCTCCCAAAGGGCCAGGTGTTGGAGGCTGGGAAGCTGTGGCAACCTGAAGAAGTTGAGCCTAGGGGAAGGGATTTTTTTTCCTTTTTCTCTCTCTTTTACACCCTAATCATGAATTGAGCAATTTTGTTACATGAAATGCTCTTTCCATGACCTAAAAGCAACCGATCTAATTCATCAGGGGATGAAACAAAGTCGAAAGAAACATCTTTTCATAAGCTGATCATCTTGGTTCTTTTTTTTTTTT
The DNA here is from genome assembly GCF_023159225.1 of Perognathus longimembris pacificus. Lineage (NCBI taxonomy): Eukaryota > Metazoa > Chordata > Mammalia > Rodentia > Heteromyidae > Perognathus > Perognathus longimembris. Next base: position 75,222,249 of record NC_063166.1, on the reverse strand, counting down.
TAAATTTTGTGCCTGTCCTGGGGCTTGAACTTAGGGTCAGGGTGCTATCTGGAACTTCTTTTGCTCAAAGCTAGCACTCTATCACTTGATCCACAGCCCCACTTCAAGCTTTTTCTGAGTAGTTTATTGGAGATAGGAGTCTCAAAGAGTTTCCTGCCTGAGCTTTGAACTGTGATCCTCAGATCTCAGCCTCCTGAGTAGCTAGGATTACAGGTGTGAGACACCTATGTACGGCTTCCTCTTGGTTATTTCTTACAGTGACAGCTGACTGACAGAGAGGGAGACTCAAAATCTCAAATATTTCACCTTTTGAGCAAAAGACAAGAATAGCAGCAACATTTAATGGTGGAGTGACAGCAAGGTTAGTTGAGTCAGAAAAAGACTGGAATCTGCAGCTCTGAAGCATTATCAAGTAACTAAGGAAAAGAAACCATCCCCTAGTCACTGCTAGAGAAGATTTTATATTTCAAGGATAAAGAAACAATCTTACAAGTATCTAAAGTCAAACATTCTAAAAAGAAACAAAGGAGGAAAAATCAGACCGACTTGACAGTGAATTTCTCCACAGTATTGAATATAGAAAGAAATAGAACATCAGAGTCAAAGCTTTGAAGGGGAAAGAAATAGCCTCAACATTCTGACTTTGGGGAAGAGGTTATTTATATTAGAAGAGAATTAGAGATGTTTGCATGTATGCATACATGAGGCTATACCACATTATTTAAAAAAACAACAGGAAATGCACCCCACACATCAAGGTATAAGACAAACACTTTAAAAATGGAAAATTGAGCATATTCATGGTTGTCAGTGGGAAAGGAGATTGTTTCCCACATAGCACAAATCAAATATATATTTTTTTGAATGCAAGGAAAATGCCATGAATAATTCTAGGAGGAATAAAATTAGTACTGCTTATGGAACACTGCCTTATGACAAGAATGAAGTGCTTGACCATACTGATTCATTCAATTCTTGTCTCTTGGCGAGGCAAGAATATCTATCTATCTATCTATCTATCTATCTATCTATCTATCTATCTATCTATCTATCTATGGTACTAGTACTAAGGCTTTCACTTAGAGCCTGAGCACTATCCCCTAGCATATTTAAGGCTGGTCCTCTACTGATTGAGTCACAGCTCTGCTTCTGGCTTTTTGGTGGTTAATTGGAGTCTTACGGATTTTCCTGCCTGGGCTGGCTTTGAACCTCAGTCCTCAGATCTCAGCCTCCAGAGTAGCTGGGATGACGGGCATGAGCCACTTGCACCCACCTGGCCTAGAACCTTTAGGACCACTTTTTTTTTTAAATGAAGAAAGTGAGCAGGAAAAGTTAATTTCTGCAAGGTCACACATACATGAATTCAGGAAAGAGATGATCACCCAGTCTTCATGCCTGATTATGTATGCTCCTTCCCACTTAGTGGGAGGGAGTGCTAATAAAAAGGAATATGAGGCAAACTCCGCAATTTGTGCAAATAAAAATTTGCATATGAAGAAGTTCAAGTGGGAATTCAAGCAGGCTACCTCCTTACAACAAATGTACAGACTCTTGAAAAAAAAATAATTGAAGTGGGTTATTTGACCCAGCAATGTTACTTCTATAAATGTATCTAAAGAAACAACCAGAAATACATCCAAAGAAAATATTTGCAGAAGAATATTCATTGCAAGGGTATTTATGAAAGACATGAAAGTAACACTAGTGACCAATATTGCAATATAAATAGACAACACCTTATATTTAATTAAATTGACAATCATTTTTTAGTGGCACTTGGGATTAAACCCAGGGTTTTGTGGTTACTGCTCAGGAGCTCTACTATTTGAGCCACACCTCTGGCCCATTTTTGTGCTTGTTATTTTTGAAGTAGGGTCTTGCTTTCTGTTCAGGTTGACCTGAGCTTTAGTCTTCCTGCAGGCACAGGACTGGCAGGTAGATGTTATTGTGCTAAGCCATTGTGTTTAGCCAATGTGCTATCCTACTATAGCTGGGATTACAGGTGTGCACCACTGTGCCCATCCATTGGTTGAAATGAAGTCTCATAAAGTTTTATGCTCAGACTACCTTTGGATCCTCATCCCCCAAATTCTGCCTCCTAAGTAGCTATAATCACAGTCTTTGGCCAGCAAAATTGAAACATTTTTCAGTGAATATTCATGACACAAGAACATACAGTCATTAAAATTATATTGTAGAGGAAGACCTAGAGTACTAGGATATTATTACTATTATTAGGATGTATTAGGGTATTGCTTCAGTTGTTGTTAAGATATCTCAAATCAGCTAAGTGCCAGTGGCTTATGCTTATAATCCTAATTATTCAGGAGGATGAGATCTGGAGGGTTTCAGCTAAAGGCCAGCCTTGGCAGAGAGCCCCCCCTAGATTCCATCTCCAAAATAACCAGCCCAAAGTAGAGCTGTAAATGTGGCTCAAGTGGCAGAGTACCAGCTAAGCAAGCAACCATGCCTAGCTACTATGAACCTCTGAGCCCAAATCTCAGTAAAAAAAAAAAAAAGACTGAAAGTAACAATGAATTAAATAAGATGGAAGTTTCTTCTATCTTTCTATCTTGTTGCTCTACTTTGTGTCTTGTTACCAGTCTATTTATCTTGTTATATCAGCTTTCTGTCTCATGAGAGTCTGCCTTGTTTTTGTGTATGTGGCTATTTGCTTAGTCTCCTTCTGTATTGTTCTCATGTGTTATTCTCATGGTCCAGGATGGTACATGCATTCTCATTTCTGTTAGCTGGAAGTAACAGAAGAGGACAGTCGAGGGAAGGCTCCCTCCCTCCCTCTCTCCCCCTCTCTCTCCTTCCCTCCCTCTCTCTCTTCCTCCCTCCCTCCTTTCCTCCTGCCATCCTTGTCTATTTCCCTCTTTCTTTCCAAAATCTGGAAGTAGTAAACCCCTCATTCTACTAGAACATGGCCACGTGGTTGCACCTAGCTGCAAAGGAGGCTGGAAGTATAATGGTGAAAATTTATAGGCAATAATACAAAGCCTTCATGGATGCTGCTACTAAGGGAGAATGAAAGAATCCTGCTTTCCACATACCAGAGAAAAATACCAGACTTTAATTCTGCACATTTTTTTTTTGGTACAGCATATTTGATGGGGGAAAAACAAAATGACTTAGGAGTACTTTACATGTGTCTGTGTAGCCATGCATACAGTTCATTTACTTTTCTCTATAAACGGGTCAGAATTTTGGGAGAATGCAATGTGTGTTGATGGGTGCAGCCATCACAAAGGGATGATTGATATTGTCCACCTGTATCTCAGATATGGAAGCTTGGTGGTGGCTGTCAGGGAGTTTATTTGAATGTTATGCAAACAGTTTTATGCAGGAATAAAAGCTAGCTGGAAACATAGCCTACCTCTTCAGGGGGAAATAAGAGCAGGTTTGGGAGTTCTCTCAGGAGGGAGAGTCCCTTGCTCTAACATGGGGTGAGAATGAGGGCCGTTTAACAAAGACTGGGCACCTGGGGACAGAACAGAAGCAGAACCATGAAGCACTTCAAGAGGCTGGGATTCCACATCTTGTTTGTATCCAGGAGCCCTGCTTCTTCTTGGAGTTTATCTCCTCACATGATATTGTCCAGGCTGGGGACACTTCTGCTTCCTCAAGTCTGGAGTGGTCATCAGCTTGGCCTTTAATCGATGAAGGTGTCTCAGAAGAGAGGCAGAACAGGCTCAGAAACAACTAGATGAGTGCTTCTATGTACTAGGTCAGTGTCTTCCATATGCTGAGTGGTACCTTCTGTATACTGGGTGTGCCCCTTGTGTATCAGGCATTGTTCAGACCAATGATGGTCTAAGGTTCAGACCTTCCTTTTGCTTGTTGCAGATGGAGTCCTTACCTGTGCTGTACTTTAGTTTTCTGTCAGCTGTAGGGCAGAGGGGAATGCCATCTCCATTTCTCACGGTATTTAGGGGGTGGTTTGAACTCAGGGACTTGTGCTTGCTAGGCAGATGCTCCACTAGAGTCACTCTACCAGCTCCTCTCTTGTTTTCAAGATGGGTGGGAGAATCATGAAGCTAAGACCTGTGAAATGTCTTGCATGGTGCCTGGTGCAATCTAAAGCACCATGTTCTTTGCTAGGACTGCATAACCATTAACTACAAGCTGGCACCTTTCCTTCTCTTTATTGTATAATTTATTGTACAAGGTACAATAGAATACAAGCTAGCTATATAGCTGGCATTTATTGTCTCCCAGTCCTAAATGCCACAAGTCTGACCAGGGTGTTGGCTATATTTCTTTTGAGGGCAAAGGGGAGTTAAGAGGAGGAACATGTTCTAGTGCAGCCATCTTCTTGCGTCTTCCACATCCTCTCCCCTCCAGATGTGTTGTGTCCATGTCCAGATTTTCCCATCTACAGACACTAGTCTTCTTGGCTTCGAGCCCTTTTTGTTTTGTTTGGCCAGACCTGGGGCTTGAACTCAGGGCTGAGCACTGTCCCTGGCTTCTTTCTGCTTAAGACTAGCACTCTACCACCTGAGCCACAGCACTACTTCCGGCTTTTTCTATATATGTGTCGCTGAGGAATTGAACCCAGGGCTCTTCATATATGCAAAGCAAGCACTCCACCACTAGGCCACATTCCCAACCCCTTCAAACCCTTTTTGATGACAGCACTTTAACTTGGCCACCCCAGTGAAGGTCCTGACTCCAAATGATGTTACATTCTGAGGGACTCTGGGCTAGGACTTCTGGTCCTTATTATGGCCAGGGATTCTGTGAATTTTGACATGGAAGGCTGCTCAAGGCTACTTCGAGTTGCCATGGCACTGATTTCCTAGGAAAGGGACAACACAGCCTTTGTTGTCTGAGCCCCGGTGCTGATATGCCTGTCATTCCTGTCTGTCTCTCAGGGCTTCATCCCAGACAGCAGGACGGGTGTGCTGTCTTTGCATCCCTGGCCACTTTCCCTTCCACAGGTCCTCACTGTTCAAAAATCCATTTGTTAGGCTTGGTAAATTAGCCACCACTTGGCTGTTATGCTTATTTATATGCTAGACATTATTCTTTTTTTAAAATGTAATTTCATTGTTACAATTAAGGGGTTATACAGCGGGGTTTCATAAGCCAGGTCATGAGTACCTTTTTTGTGGGGAGGGGGCAAATATTACCCCTTCCTTCGCATTCCCCCAGTTTTCTCCTTCCATCTCTGCCACAAGTTGCAGAGTTCATTTTTCACATGGTATCTCCTGAGTACCATGTCTACATTTGTTCATCCTTCCTCCTTTTGCCGCCCCACAAGACAGAAAAAAGAACACACAAAACAATACAAAAATGCAAAAACAAACACCATCACCACTACCAACACCAACACCACCAACAGCAACAACAATAACCCACGTTTCCATTTCCTAGAATTCATTTTGATAAATAGTACTACATTAATTAATTATCTTGCTGATCCTAAGGCTTGAACTCAGGGCCTGGGCACTGTCCCTGAGCCTCTTCGTGCTCAATGATAGTGCTTTACCACTTGAGCCACAGTGCTGCTTCTGGCTTTTTCTGAGTAGTTTATTAGAGATAAGGGTCTCATGGACTTTCTTGCCCAAGGTGGCTTTAAACTATGAGCCTCAGGTCTCAGCCTCTTGAGGAACTAGGATTACAGGCATGAGCCACTGGTGCTTAGCGATGAATAGTATGTTAAATGTTCAGAGGCCTTTGGGTTCCTTCACTAAGAGTATCTTCCTTTAATCTTTCTGTTTGTTTGTGAGTACCTAGAGTCCTGTATAACTTATCATACCCCCAGTGTATTTTAGATCTAGCTTCTGCATACAAAAGAAAACATGCGCTGTTTTTCTCTCTGATCTTGCCTTACCTCACTTACCATGATTTGTTCTTTGTCCATCTATTTCTCTGTAAATGACATAATCTTATTCTTTCTAATGGATGAGTAAAATTCCGTTGTGTATAAGTAACATAGTTTTTGGATCCTCTCATCTATTGTAGGGCATCTGGGCATTAGCCATTATTCTAAGCGATTCATAAATATTAACTCATTTCATCCTCCTAATGATCCTGTGAAGCAGATAATTTTATTATCTCTTAGACATAGAAACTAAGGCCCAGAGAAATTAAGACAAGGGGCCTAAGATCTCATGACCAGCAGATGATAGAACCTTGATTTGACCCAGGTGTTTTCTCTGAATAATTGTCTAATGAAGTGAGGAGGAACATTTAAAACTTTGGAGTTTGGATGCTAGTTAATGAGCAGAAATAGAGATATTCATTACTGCTTGTTTACTTCTTTGATGTTTTAGAATGTTTCTGATTTATTAGCTTATATAAATTGTACAAAGTAGTGGGTTTCAGGATACATGCATATAAATTACTTCAATCACATTCATCCCCGCTAAGCTTTCTTCTTTCCCTTTTCTTGTCTGGCTCTGCTCTCTCTCTCCCTCTCTCCCTCTCTCCCTCCCTCCTTTCCTTTCTCTCTCTCTCTCTCTCTCTCTCTCTCTCTCTCTCTCTCTCTCTCTCTCTCTCTCTCCCTTTCTCTCTCCCCTGCCCCTTTGGAAAATTACTTGCACAAGAGTCTTCATCTCAGGGAAAGTTGGAGTCCCACGAAGCAGAGAAAGATGCCTAGACCCAATTGCTGAGCACTTTTAGGTTCTTTAGGATTTGGTCTGGTTTCCCTATGCTTGGATTATGGGTGATATATTTTCCTTACAGTAAAATAAAAATAGCCCAAGTTAGCATGAAGTCTTATCTGTTTCTTGCTGCTAACCAAATTCCAATGACATGATCTTGGTGTGGTTACTAAACCATCGCAATTCCACTCCATCTGAACATAGTGTTCATTATTCTCCTGACTTGCTCTGGCCATGTCCTAAGAGAATGCATGCCGTGTTTTCTTTCCAGCATTGTGTTTAGTGTAGTGCGAGTAGTCTGTTAATGAGCTCAATTTTCCTTCACAATATTTTATCCTATTTTCCTTCTTCTCTTGTTCAAGTCAATTCAGGATGGGGAGACATAAAGAGAAACTGTATCAGAGTGCGGGTGACTTTCAAAGAACATGGAAATAAGGGAGTTCAAAGAGGAGGGAATTTAGAGTCCCAAAGATTCAGGTTCACATCCCCAGCTTATTGTTCCTCCAGTGATAATAAGGTACAAATTACCCGAGAATCTTGTTAACATGCTGACCCTGACTCAGAAGGTCTTGGTGGAGCTGGACTTTCTGCCTTTGTTATAAAGCTCTGGGTGATACTGCTGGTTCACAGAAAAGCAAAATCAGCAGTAAGATGGTGGCATTATTGTTTCAGAATGGCTTTCCCTCTTTAAACATTGTGTATGTGTGTGTGTGTGTGTGTGTGTGTGTGTGTGTGTGTGTGTGTGTGTGTGTGTGTGTGCATGTGGTTCCTGGAGCTTGAACTTGGAGTGTGGGCACTGTCCTTGAGCTTTTTTGCTAGCACCCTACTAGAACCACGGCCCTACTTCTGGCAATTTTTTTTTTTTTTTGCCAGTCGTGGGGCTTGGACTCAGGGCCTGAGCACTGTCCCTGGCTTCTTTTTGCTCAAGGCTAGCACTCTGCCACTTGAGCCGCAGCGCCACTTCTGGCCATTTTCAGTATTTGTGGTGCTGGGGAATCGAACCGAGGGCTTCATGTATACGAGGCAAGTGCTCTTGCCACTAGGCCATATCTCCAGCCCTGACTTCTGGCTTTTTGGTAGTTAATTGGAAATAAGAATCTCATGGACTTGCCTGCCCAGGTTGGCTTTGAACTGTTATTCTTTTTTTTTTTTTTTGGCAAGTCCTGGGGCATGGACTCAGGGCCTGAGCACTGTCCCTGGCTTCTTTTTGCTCAAGGCTAGCACTCTGCCACTTGAGCCACAGCGCCACTTCTGGCCGTTTTCTGTATATGTGGTGCTGGGGAATTGAACCCAGGGCCTCATGTAAACGAGGCAAGCACTCTTGCCACTAGGCCATATCCCCAGCCCCCGAAATGTTATTCTTAAACATTCTAGATGTGTGGTAAGCTCTCCCTTCCCATCCTGCTTGGCACAGTCTCTGAGATGTACTTCCTGTCATTAAGGAGATCTCAGTGGTCAAAGCGATTGGGAAAGCTATCACCGGCCAAGTGTGGTATTTCACAAGTAGACCTAACTGGAGAGGATGGACTCTTGGAGAAGAAGTCAGGAAAGCCTTCTCGGAGGCTCTGTTGGTCTATCATGCTGTTTGGACATCTCATGCTTCCTATCTCTGCTCCTTGAAGCAAAGATCACACATCTTGAACCCCAAGGATGCTGATTGTCTGGCATCTTATCTCTTATTTCCTGATCCAGATGTGCACCCACACCTGAACCCACCATGTCCTGTTGGCTGTGGCCTTCCATCTCCTAGCTCCTGACATATTAGAGATGCTAGCCTGCTTCTCACTGATGGAGAGCTTGTTTTGACATTGCATGATTATAATGAAAGGGACAAATAGTACCAGCTATGAGCAAAAGGTTGGTTTTATTTCCACAACATTTAATAAATTTCATCTCATTAGAATCCTAGCCAAATCCCTACACTCATTCCCCTTTCCAAACCAAGATTGTTTTCCCTTGTTCATTGCTGCCAGCAGCTGGGATAGGCTTCTTCCATCTGCTTGTTTGCTCCTTTGCTATTCTCCATTAAAAAAAAATTAACGTCAATTAGTTGTACAAAGAGGTTTTATTTTTACATGTTTATTTATGTCTACAATGTATCTTGATTGGACTCACCCCTCTGTCATTTCCCACCAGACCAGTCGCAGCAAACTGTGTAGTTCCATTTTCATACATTTTTGACCATCTTTGCCTTTTTTCCCCTCATAGTTGCTTTACCTCCTTCCCACTAGCATCTATATCCCAGCCAGGAAATGTTTCAATTTCCTGATATCCACCTTCATTAAAGTGCATGCTAATTATTAAAAGGGGCTTCACTACAGTGGTCTTGTACATGCATATGATATACTTTAATCAGGTCACACACATATATGATTATGTATACACTTACATACATGTTTATCATTTAGATCTAGCATCTATAAATTTTGTCCTTCTGAACTTCACTTACTTCAATTAATATGGTGGCTTTTATATACAACATGCAAATGGCATAATTTCATTCATCTGTATTTAAAAACAACTCAATAAAAGCCAAGAGAACACAAACAATTCAATGATCCCAATAACAAGCTAAATAAATACCAAGGAAATGCAAATAAACAGCTAAATGAGCTCAAGGAGAATACAGCTAAATATCTAAAAGAGTTGAAAGACATACACACACAAATAAATGAAGAAGTTGATGAGAGATATGAAAAGGATCCCAGTAAGATATGGAAATACTAAAAAAAAGAAATCAAACTCAGGAGGTTGAGTTCAGAGGACCACAGTTTGAGGCCAGTCTGGGCAGAAAAACCTGTGAGACGGTATCTCCAATTACATTTCAGAAAGTTGTGTTGGAGCCATGGTTCAAACAGTAGAGTGCTAGCCATGAATAAGCAAGCTGAACAAGAGTGTGAGGTACAGAATTCAAACCCTAGACCTGTCAAAAAATAAAAAAGGGAGAAAAGAAAAGGAGGGTGAGGAAAAGGCTAAGGAATAAAGAAGATGGAGAAAAAGGTAGTGAAGAATAAAGTCAGCAGGTACATTACATGTAGGCATTTTGTTCAGTTTTAGTGGAGAAAGTTAGGATTTAGTGATTATAAAGGGATAGAATAGTTAAGAATAAGGGGATAAGGAAACTAGAAGGGGCTGGGAATATGACCTAGTGGTAAAGTGCTCACCTCGTATACATGAAGCCCTGGGTTTGATTCCTCAGCACCACATATATAGAAAAAGCCGGAAGTGGCACTGTGGCTCAAGTGGCAGAGTGCTAGCCTTGAGCAAAAAAGAAGCCAGGGACAGTGCTCAGGCCCTGAGTCCAAGCCCCAGGACTGGCAAACAACAAAACAAAACAAAGGAAAAGAGGAGGCACCTTAATCCTCAAATTTCAGCCTCTTGAGTAGCTGTGATTATTCTTTTCTGTTTCACTATATTCTCAGCTGTCTAATTCCTGCCTTGGGGTGCTTTTCTTCAGTTTTGCTTTTCCAAATATAGTCATTCCTTTGCTCCTCAGACTCTTATTCACAAAGTTCAGTGAAAACAAAAACAAGCCTCCACTTCTTCATTTTCCACATCCCTTCTTCCCTTGGGGTTAGAAAGTTGAGGCCTTGTCTCAGAAAGGCCATGGAGACCCTGAGAAGGGGGAAGGAGGTTCCTTGTTCTGTTGGTACCCCTAGAAGTTTTCATTTGCCGCCTATGAGGAATGAGACAAAAGGAAAAGCCCTCGATTAATCCTTTGACTGAAATACTCTGAGAATCTGTAGGTGCCAGGAATTGATGCAGAAAGAGGAATATAATAACATCAGACATGGTTCCTGCACCAATGGTCTAGTGACATCAATTACAATTTTCTTACCAGTGGCAGCAGTTAGTGCATGTGCATGCATGCACATGTACACACACACACACACACACACACACACACACACACACACACACGTTCTCCCATATCATGGCCTTTATCTCCTGAGAGACCTAGTCATACTGTTTTAATGGGAATGGCTTTGGTTCTGGGTCCGATTGATACGGGAGAGTTTAACTCCAGCTGAGAAGAAGAATCTTTATTTCTGTACAATTTTCAGTAGCAGCTTACAGAGAACTTTATGAGCTGATGTCAGCTGGGATGAATCCAGTTGATAAGAGCCTGAAAACATCTCTGCATCACCACCTCTTGTGACTGGCTGGATTCATGTTTTCATGGTGGTCATGGCCATGATTAGAAATCTTATGGAGGCCACTCCTGCCTTTGGATTGTGTTTCTGCTTCACTGGTAATGGATATCACATGAGCTGCTGAGCAGTGAGCACAGGAGGCTTGAGTCACAGGTTGGACTGACAAGGGAGAAATGTACTAGGTGCCAGTGGCTCTGGCTCTTGTACCACAAGGTGACATTAGCCTGAGAACTACAAAAATGTGTCAGTCATCTTTTGAAGCTATCCAGGCCAGGAAGGGAGCTCAGTTCATTTGTGCCTTTCATATGCAAACCTTTCATGGTGAGCTGGTGTAAGAGTTGGTAGGTGACTTTGGGGAGGGAGGGGGATCAAGTGTGGGAGCAGCATTCCAGAGAGAGAGAGAGTGATGCTCCTCTGGGGGCACAGCAAGGGGAAGCATTGCATGTGACAGAGACAGGAGGGGCCAGTGGGAGCCACAGTGTGCAGGTTTGGAAACCAAAGATGTTGGGTTTTCTCGTGTGGTCAGTAGGATGGTGCCATGGGGGATTTTAGGTGTGGACTGAGAACATTTTGATTGATGCTTTGGAAATCATTCTCTGATTTCTGTGTGAAGGATAGGCTGTTGGGGTAAAAGACAAGAAGGGCTGGGGAGAACCAGTGAGCAGGCCATGCAGCACAAAGGCTAGGGTAGTAGAGGTCACAGAGTGAGAGGCAGTTAGAGTTTAGAGCTAATAGGATTTAGTACTGGATTGGGTGCTAGGGGGAGAGGGAATAGAGGGGACTCTGATTTGAACAGCTGGCAGGAAGATGGTCCTTTTTGGGATGCTGGAGAGGGAGAAAGCAATTTTGGGCACATGGATAGATGGTGAAGGTGTCTGCAGACCCACTCCCTTTCCATTCACCTCAGGAATCTTCTGGAATTCCAGGGTGATGGATAACCCAATGGAAAGCCGATTTCCCATTATGTTCAACTCTGCATTTCCCTTAACTAACAAATTCTTCTGACAACTCTAACCACAAGAGACTTGGTGGTAAAAAGCTTTCTGACATTTTAAACATCACATCTAAGTTTGGAAGCTACATCAGTACAAGTGGTGACACAAATTTGACTATTTAATAAAGCAACGTCTATACCTAATCTTAGCTAAAAGGAGGAGAAGCCATTATTATCAGAGCTACTTCTTACTTCTTGACTTCTCCTTGTCTTGAATTCCTAGGCCTTCATTGCCTTTAAAAAATTGCCATATATATATTCAAATTTGAATATAGTTTCTTCTGACTTTTTCCATTCTCAGAGTCATGGAGAGGAAGCTTCTAATATGCCATCCCTTTTTTCTCTTTTTATTAAGTGGAGTGGACATAAGCCACAGGACAGAATCAGCAGACTTTTAAAAACTTGTGTATTTTTTTTTGCCAGTCCTAGGGCTTGAACTCAGGGCCTGGGCACTGTCCCTGAGCTTCTTTTTGCTCAAAGTTAGCACTCCACCACTTGAGCCACAGTGCCACTTCTGGCCTTTTCTGTTTATTTGGTACTGAGGAATTAAGCCCAGGGCTTCATGCATGCTAGGCAAGCACTCTACCACTAAGACACATTCCCAGCCCAAAACTTGTGTATGTTTTATGTTGACTCTTTTTTTTTTTAATGTTGAGGAACCTAGAGTTTGTTTTCTTGTGCTGATAATCAGGACATAATTTTTGCTTAGGAACTAATCTATTTTAGTTGTTGTTGTTGCTATTATTATTATTATTTTGTTGTGAGACCAGGACTTGAACTCAATGCCTGACACTTTGCTTTGAGCCACACCTCCAGCCATTATTATTATTATTATGTGATCTGGGGTACATTTGGAGGGCAAATAGGATGGGGATCAGAGGAAAGGTTTAGTATTGTTTGGGGGAACCAAAATAGAGGGAACTTGCTGTGGAAGCTTCATCTGGAGAGTCTGAAGATTGAGAGAGAGATGGCAATGAAGCCTACCTGGGGCCACATGCTTCAATACGGAGTCCCATGTGCAGTAGAGAGGAGCCATCGCCTGAGAACTGACAGTGAGCAGCAGATGATGCTCTGGTCCTTGAGGAGCATGATTGTGCTCAGCTCCCTAATTCTGTGTTTCTCCATATTTATATATTCAGTTACCCAGTGAATACCTGATGAAGGAATGCAGCTGCCAATGAATACATTCGTTGCTCATCAGATGGCACCATAAAACCAGAGATGATGGGGCTTATTAAAAACCTTCGTTCATCCTGCGAAAGAACCTCCACATGTCCCAGCAAGTCTCAGTATCGGAGCTAATGAGATGGGTAACCAGTACACAAAGAGACATATTCAAGAGCAAATTAACTGCCTCAGGAATATGCATCATAAAGACAGCAGCATGCAAAGTAAATAGACAGTGTATTGGCCAAATTGGTCTTGTGTTTAAGTGTGGATGGGTTGGAAGAATTTGACATGGCTTCTTGATATAAGTAGGTAGCATGGACCCTAGAAGACAGATAAGAACAAGGGCCTTCTAGCTTCTAGAACTAGGAAAGGGATGAGAAGAAATGAACAACCATTTCTTTGTCCAATCCTAAATGCCTGGCCTAAGTAGGCCCCGTGTGTGTGTGTGTGTGTGTGTGTGTGTGTGTGTGTGTGTGTGTGTGTGTGTGTTGCTGTCTGGTCATTAGATCAGCTCAAGACAGCAGGGTCCTATGTTTTTGGCCTCACTTGTCTGTGATAAGGAGCCACTATAGTGAAATTATCCAAGGGGATTTCATCTTCTCTATATTGAAGTAGTAGCTCATGAACTTTGATCACTTTCTTTAAAAAGTGAATCCCTTTTCAGGTTGCCCCAGACATTTCTGAGCTTCCTCAAGGGAGTCCTGGCTCATGATCTCCAAAGTGCTCTTGGCCCCTAAATCGTCCTATCCAGACCCTTGCACCCTGCTACCCACTGCCTGCTTGGCCTCACATCTCCATTTCCCTTCCAGACCAGAGGAAAACAGACACCTACAGGCTAAATGGACATTCTTGCTCTGTGGCTTTAAAGTCCAGTCTGTCTTGCTGTTGTAGCCCTCCTGCCCTCCTCATCCTACACCCCCCCCACACCCCTCCCCCCATACCCGCCAATGAGGAAGAAAAAGTGTGGGTACAAAGCCAACAGAATTTGGACCATATGAACTTGGACATGCCATCTGACTTTTCCGAGTCTCTGTTGCCTCCTTTGGCAGGAGGGAGGTGACACTGTGTCCTTTGGAGGACTTGTCAGAGCACCCTCAGTCCCGACTGTCCCACGACTTTCCCAGGTCTTCCTGGATATGACCAGGAAGGTTACTGCAGTGAAGGCCCGGCTTCTCTGCAAAGAGTCTGGCTCTGCTGATTTCACATGCAGCAAGACCACAAAGAGACGGCAATCAGCAGCCGCAGTCCTGAAACACACCCCCTGAGCTTTCTCAGCATTTTCATTAGCTTGGTTATGATGATTATTTTTAAAGGAAAACTAATGAGTTGTTTGGACTTATCTCCTGACCCATTCTGGGCTAATGGAGAGTAAATTTCCCTATGAACTAAATGGACTCTTAAGGGTTGCAAGGGCTGTGCACCCTCCTTATTTATTGGTGTGTGTCTCAGAGGGGGCTGTCCCAGAAGCAGACCCGAAGACAAGGGTCTTAGAACTGATCTCATGAGATCACAGTAGGGGAGGAGGGGAGATTGAACAGGGTACCTCACTGAGCAGCTTATTGCCATTGGCAATGAAGAAACTTGTGGTGGGCAACATAGAACATACTACAGCCATTGCACCAAAGGGTAATTGATATGGGGTAGTTATCTATCAACTCTGTCAGTTACTGATTGAAGACTCTTTGGGGAGACATTCGTTTATTGCTTTTCCTAGTACCATGGTTTGAATCCAGGACTTCATCCTTACTTCATCAGCTGGTACTCTATCACTTAAACCATGCCTCCAGCCTGGCTTTCTGTGTACTGGTACTGGGGCTTGAACTCAGAGCTTAGGTGCTGCCCCTTTTTTTCCCCTCAAGACTGGCACTTGAGTCATAGCTCCTCTTCCACATTTGTTTTGGTGGATAAGTGGAGATAAGAATCTCCACTGCATTGGCTGGCTTTGAACTGTGGTCCTCAGGTCTCAGCCTCTTGAGAGGGTAGGATTACAGGCATGAGTCACCAGCCCCAAGCTGGAAATGGAATTTGGTGGACTTTTCTGCCCAGCTGGCTTCAAACTGTGATCCTCCACAGCTTACCTTCCTGAGTAGCTAGGATTGTGGGCGTGAATCAACAGCAACCTTTCTTTTTTTAAAGATAGGATCTCACTGGGTAGCCCAAGCTGGACTCAAATTCATGATTCTCCTATGTCAGCCCACTGAGTATCTGAGATTGCAAGCAGGTACCATTGTGTCCAGTGGACACTTACTTTTCATGCTCTCAGTCTGCATGCAGAAGATACCCAGGAAATTTGCCGTTGCTGTAAGTAGAAGTCATTACCTTGCAGAAGAGGATATATGCCAAGGATATATGGTCAGCTGTGATGGTTTCTATACAGATACAAATATCTAGGTCTCTAAGGACTTAATACATATGGATCACCCCACATTTCTGCATTTGCCCTTCTCTCCAAAGTGTGAGGTCTCAGAAGGCTGAGCTATCTTTTGTTTTTGCTTTATTGTCAGCATAAACCTGGCCCAGAATAGCCTCTCAGCAAATGTCTGCTGGCTGTATGAATGAGTGAAGGATTAAGTGGTTAAATACTTGAAAATCCAATAGGGGCAGGGACTTTAAACTCATTGCCTACTGGAGTCCAGGGCTATTATTTGAGTAACAGGTTCACTGAGAAAGAGGAAACAGAGCATTATTGGGGCTAGGTAGATACACACTCTTATGTCTAGAGATAGTCCAGAGTGCTTCCATAGGGAGAGAGGGGCTTCCTAGACCCCCGGATGTTTCCATGGAGGTGCTCCTTTGGTTGTTTAGGGATTAGTAACGTAAGAAAAATGTTCAAAGCCAACCCAAGCAGGAAAGTTCATGAGACTCTTATTTCCAATTACCCACCAAAAAAGCTGGAAGTAGAGCTGTGGCTCAAGTGGTAGAGCACTAACCTTGAGCAAAAATGTTGAGGGATAGTGTCCAGGTCCTAAATTGAAGCCCCAAGACACCTCACCCCAACATAGAAGGCTGGGAGATACAAGTAGCTCCTTAGCTAGAACACTGGGATTCCAGAGCTGGATGACTTGGATTCCCATAAGCGTAAAAAAAGTAAGTACTGTGTATTAAGGCCTAATCTCTTGTGGTGAGTGTTTAGGGAGACTGAAAAACTCTTAAGTCCAAGCTGGTTGGAAACATTTCAAGATCCTTACACCCTCCTAATATTCTTCCAGGCTCTTCTCCCAAACTGGCTCTAGGCTTTTGGGGTCAGCTGTGCTTCTCACTCTCCTATCTTGTGGCCTTTGTTATCTCTGTGTAAGCATTGTGTACCTGGTGGCTTCTTGTGTGATGTAGCTGTGACTTGAGCTCTGCCTTTCATTGTCACCTTCTGGATTACTCAGCCATGACTAATAGACTAGGATTCATGGGCCAGAAAGGCAAGTAGGAAATCTGTTCATGTTTTTTTTTTTTTTTTGCCAGTCCTGGTCCTTGAACTCAGGGCCTGAGCACCGTCCCTGGCTTCTTCTTCTTTTTTTTTTTTTGGCCAGTCCTGGGCCTTGGACTCAGGGCCTGAGCACTGTCCCTGGCTTCTTCCCGCTCAAGGCTAGCACTCTGCCTCTTGAGCCACAGCGCTGCTTCTGGCCGTTTTTTCTGTATATGTGGTGCTGGGGAATCGAACCTAGGGCCTCGTATATCCGAGGCAGGCACTCTTGCCACTAGGCTATATCCCCAGCCCCCTGGCTTCTTTTTGCTCAAGGCTAGCACTCTACCACTTGAGCCACAGCGCCCCTTCTGGCCATTTTCTACATATGTGGTGCTGGGGAATCGAACCCAGGGCTTCATGTATACAAGGCAAGCACTCTTGCCACTAGGCCATATCCCCAGCCCCCTGTTCATGTTTTTGAGGTGTTCATAGCTCAAGGGTGGCAGGCCCTCCTTCAAAGCAACATAAATAGTAGCAACCCATGGCATTCCTCTCCAAGTCCTACTCCCTTTCCCTCTGTGCCCATAACTATACTACATTTGCCAGATTACTTTGCAGCCAGTGCGATCATGTGACTGAGTTCTGACCAATGATAGTAGGCAGAAGTGAACTAGACCAGTTCCTACAGTGGCACATAAAAATCTTCAGTGTGAGGCCCAGCACTCCATCTCTTTCCATCCGATGGCTAAGTGGAGAGAACTCCAGGCATTTAGAAAAGGGTAAAGGCCTAAGACGGGAAGAGCCTGGCTCCTTGATTGGTTGCAAGGAGTAGAACATTCCACTTTTCTCACTGACCTGTGTTGTACCATGATGTGGGAAACAAACTTCGTTAGGGTATGAGATTCTGGAGTTGTTGGTTGGGTAAACTTTTCTACTTTGACTGATACAGTGGCATACGGGGATATGTAAACTGCCCTGGGAACCCTTGGGACTCTGTAGAGAGGGGTCATCCCTGAGGCCCTTGGGGAAGGCTGAAGGCTCTTCATGGAGGCAAGAGAAATGTGGAGTTGGGGCTGCTAGGAAGGAGCAGTTTCATATATTCTAAATTAAGCACAGTCGGGTGGGTTTTGTGAATAAAAGAACGTCAGGCAAGAATAACTGTGCCAAACTATGGATGAGAGTTACATTTTTCATTTTGCAGTTGCATTTTCAGTGGGATACATCTCAAGGGCACAGCGTTGACCTACAGGGATCGCTAAAGACTGTGAGTTGTCTTGGCAAATGATTCTAAGAGTCACTTTTTTGCTTATTATTTGTACAATTGATATTAGGACTGAGCTTTAGAAGGAGACAAAGTTTACTGAAACGCTTATCAGTAACCCTGTCTTTCCTTTAGGGACTAAGACAGAGTATTTATTATCTACTGGGTGCAATGGTGCTTATTTGCTCTGGGAAGAAAGAGGAACGATTTCATTCCCACATCATGTGTATGGGGAGCAAATGTGTGCATAGAGGAGTCAATCTCTTGGCTAGATATTCAGACTATTGCTATGTGGAGAAACCAATGGGGAAATCTGATGAATGTGTTCCTACTTTGCCCAAGAACCAGATTACAAGGTTCTCAAAGCAGCTCTGGCTAAGTCACAACATAGAGCGTGTGGGAGTTTTCCAATTGGGGTAGGGGGTGCTGGAGAGGAAGTGACCAGAATCAAGGCAGCTTTAGAAGATAGAAAGCAGGAACAGTTTGGGGTTGTAAGGACCTCCACATTTATTGAATTTCTTTGTTGCTATGCTCAAGGTTTGAGTTTGAGAAAGGGAAGCTGTGAGAGCCTCCACAAGTCCAGCTGTGAGACCCAAAAGGATTGGGAGGATGGAAGGTCTCCCTGCAACATGAACTCTCAGAACACTGAGCGTTTCCTGCAAAGGTCAGTCAGTCCTGGCTTGACAGGAATTCATATTTCAATTCTGGGTGTAGGCTAACTCCACCCCAAACTTTCTGGGAGCTCAGGGATAGACAAACACCTGTGCAAATTATAAGTCATTTATGGCTTACATCTATTTCTTAAGATAAAGAAGTTATTTGTCGCTTGAATAAGATTATACCACACGATTAGTGCTTGTGACTTCAAGGATATTGTGACCTCACTTTCTGCACATATGCCCCTTTACCCTACTCAATAAATACCTTGTAAAATGGACCCAGGGCACTGAAGCTGGTGGAAGGCGTCAGGCTCCTGGTGCCCCAAACCACAATTTCACCATCTGGTGTCTGTTCCTGTCTTGTCCCCGGTCGCTGTGGGTTGCAACAGGAAGCAGTTATACAATGCATGAGGTGGTACACAGCACAGCTGGAGAGAGACAGAAAGGTTTCAGGGGCCTTAGGAGAAGGGACACTGGCCTTTGCATTGAAAATTCACTCCTTCTTGCCTCCCTCCCTCCCTCCCTCCATCCATCCATCCCTGCCTTCCTACCTGCCAAACATCTATCTCCCTATCCGTTTATCTCTCTATCTACCCACTGAGCACTTCATTCACCCAACAAATACTTATGTACCCATGTCTGTTCTGTGTCCTTGGGATACTCCAGTGAACAAGACCCTCAGCTACCCTGCTCCCAGGAGCTAAGTAAGGCAGACTGTAATGAATTAATGTAAGAGATAATCATGATAATTTTAGATTGTAACACTCTGAAGATAAATAACAGGGAGGCATTGCAGAGTAATAGCTTTCTAAGTTTGGTTCTTAGTCCAGTAATATTCATACAACCTGGGAAACTGTTAGAATTGTAAATTCTCAGGTTCTATCTTGGCCTATTGAATTAGAAACACTGGGAGTGGGGTCCAGAGTACTTCAAGCCCTCCAGCACAATCTGAGAGGTGTAAGATTAAGACTCACTGTTACAGATCTTAACTGTGGTCACTTGAAGTGGGGGATCTTCTCTGGTAGCATTTGAGTTGGGATTGCCGTGATGAGAAATGTAGCCATTCAAGCCGGGAGAAGTCTGTTTCTGGCAGAGAGAAGAGACAGTGAAAAGGCTCTGGTGTAGGAACAAATTTGGGAGCTTTAAAAGCCTACAAACACAGTCAGGGTGGCTGGTGTGTGGTATAAAATTATGAAATTAGCTGTAAAAGACACTGTTAGAAACATTCCTGCTGTTTCTTTGGATATTCATTCTCTATAGATGGAGAGACAATCTTTGCCCATTTGCATTGGAAGATATGTATTGGGGTCTTTTTAAAGGAAAGAAATTAAATTCATATAAACCATACAAGTAAATGGATTTCTTGGCCTATTATGAAGCAGTGTGCTATGGGGGAATCTTTGTGGGCTGTATTTCCCTCAGAATTGGGTTACCATGCCTTTCTGAGCCTCTCTTTCCTCCTCTATAAGGTCAGGAA
Source organism: Perognathus longimembris pacificus (assembly GCF_023159225.1). Lineage (NCBI taxonomy): Eukaryota > Metazoa > Chordata > Mammalia > Rodentia > Heteromyidae > Perognathus > Perognathus longimembris. The sequence goes on along the minus strand of NC_063166.1, from coordinate 75,202,523 downwards.
GGGAAGGAGATGGGAAGAATCAGCTGCTCAGTGGCCTGAATGCTGACATTTTTTTGGGTGGGGGGGCAGCATAGACTCACCCCTCTCAGTTGTTCCTGATTGCTCAGAATGCCTCCGTCACCTCCTTTCCATGTCTTGATTGGATCTTGGATGAATGTGCCTGGGGCAGAGTAAGAAGAAAGAGGTATATTGGGTCCTATGGAATTGTCATTAGTGTTAAATGAGGTTTTTAGAGATCTACTTTGAATATACAGTAATATTAAGAGCGCAAGTCTGGGCCCCTAATGGTGTTGCTTTCTTCACAGTTATTGCCTTGCTGCTGAGCCCAACAGTTTTATTTCTTACAAATGGGTGTCGCAGGAAAAAGAGCAATAAATAGCCTCCAATTCACGAGCGTGGCATTTGGACTTGACTCTGTAGGACAGGGGAAGGAGAAGGGGGAACTAGGCCATTTTCCAGGAACAGAATACTGTGGGAAGGCCCTGCGAGCACGGCCTCTAATGTGGATACACCAGCTGGCCTCTCTGAACCACGGTTTTCTTATCTGTAAAATGGAGTTGGTATCACATTGTATTAAATAGAGTCTGGCACACAGTAGGTGCTCAGCAGACATCAATGATTATCTTCCATCACTTTCCTGAGAGTAGGGGAAATGGCTGTGCTCTTTAGTCAGGCAGCAGACCCCACTCTGCCTCCAGCTCTTGGGCTGCTTGTGTAGTAATTAGGCACCGGCAGCTGAGGGTGTTCAAACCCACAGTGTTATCTTTCCCCCAGTGTTATCTTTCCCCACGCTGATTCAGTTGACATAGAGTCGGGTGGTAGATGACAGCTTGTTTATCCAGGGAGGCTGTGAAATATTCTGTCGAGCAAACAGACAGAAAAGCTCATTTGTCTTTTGTTTCCACCTCCACATGGAGAGAAGCTTGGCTCCCCTCCCATCTTCCTAGCTGATTACTCACCGACATCACTGGTGCCTCTACCTGAGATTGCCCCAGCTGTTCCAGCCCCTCACTCTCACCGTGGCTGCCCCTTGGGAAGAATATCTTCTTTGTGGACTCCTCTCAACATTCTGTCCCCAACCTGGGCTGCTCCCTGGAGTTTCACTCTAGATACTTCCATCTGGATGTGCCCCAGGTCCCACCCACGCTGCACGTGACAGATGGAAACTGCCTCCCCTCCCCTATCCGCTGCCTCTCTTTTCTGGGTCTCAGCCATTGGAAGCGCTGGCTACTCCTCCCCTGAGTCTGAAACCTGGGAGCATCAGCTGACCTGGGGTCCCTTGCTCTTTCTTACCTCCACATCCCAATCTTCAGGTCCAAGCCATGTTTTCTCACAGATTGCTACTCTCACTGACGGTTGACCTGGTCTCCTCCACCAAGCACATCCTTGGGGAAGGATTTTTCCCATCTCCCCCACCAACTGCTCCCACTCCTCCTGTAGGAAAGCAGCCAGAGGGATGGTTCTAGAAAACACACGAAACTGTGCCGGTCCCTGCTTCCAGGCCTGTTCTTAGTCCTGAGGACAGGTGGAAGGAGGGATTTATGAGCTCAGTAGCCTTGTGGGGCAGGAAATGAGCTGGGCCTTTTTATTTTCCTATTTCAATGTTTTCTTCTCACTTGTAATTGACAGCTAGTAATTGTGCTTATTTATGGGAAATGCTATGATAATTTGACACATGCACATTGTGTGTAATGATCCAATGGGGGGTAATTAGTGCTTCCCTCTTCTTGAATATTGACTATTTCTTTGTGTTGAGAACTTCTGAGCTCTTCTCTTATAGTTCTTTGTACAATATGTGCTGATATTTAATTAAATAATATTAAAGCAA